>NC_051246.2:71064885-71692385 GCF_015237465.2 Chelonia mydas
GCTGCATCGGAATGCAGGGATCTTCTGTTGAGTCACATTAAACTCAGATTCTAGAAGTATGAATAAAGATGAAGAGTAATTTCTGCTTCCTCCAACTAGATATATATGTGTGTGTGTGTATATATATATATATATATATATATATATGATAGCCTCTCTGGAGCAGAAGAATTGTATAGGCTGGGAATGAGGGATACTACAGGGAAAGCTCTGGAAGCTATCTTTGGGGGAGAATTTAGGCAGAATCTTAGGTTTTGTGGTTAAGTTAATTAAGTTACCTATAAAGCCTTAGCGCAGGGAAAGAGAAAATTTGGATGTTTATATTAAGTGTATTTACTTTGTTAGAGGCTGCGTGGGAATACCACATGCTTACATTGACCATCTTTGTAACATCGGGCTATTGATATATTTGAATAGACTTTTTTTTCGTGACTGACGATAGCTATGGCCCTACTTTTCAAGTTATATGATACACAGTATGTATGCCTAACAAAGCATCATTTAATCTTTAAACATCCACTGGGATAAAATGAGTTTCATGCAGGAAGTATGCTGAGATTTTTAGCATGTTGATACAAACTATTTTCTATTTGTTTAGCATATATAGAGTAGTATATAGTACTACAAGATGCTAGACATGTGCATTTCAGGTTGTGAATCAAGTAAGATATATTATATTACTTGAGACAGAATATTGTAGCTAATGAAAATGTAATCTAATTTAAAATGGTATCATGATACTTATACACAAAGGTATGTGGTTTCATGCGCAAACCAAACTGTATTGTTTCCTGACTTTTGAGCACTTAACCATGAAACCAAAACATTTTCTTAATGTAGTTATTCGTCTAGCTTTAAAACTCTGTTTACAGTTTGTAACAGTTACTGAGTTCTATTTGCATCATATGATGATTTTGTGTTGAGTACTCTGTGGTGGGCGGCAGTGGGGGGACAGTACATAGTAGATGTCATTTAACATAGTCCATGGGTCTCAAACTACATGTAGCCTCACAGGTGTGCCAGGAGTATCTTATAGGTATCCTATAATCTTAACCTCTTTGGGATCTAATACTGTTCACTTCTGTAATGCTCTAGCCTCTGGACCAGGCCTGTAAGTACTATGCAGAGCAGAAAATCCCATTCCCAAAAGTTTTCCTGAGTGAGGAAGATAGGAAAAATCTAAAGGAGTGTTACCTGTTTCAAGATTCAGAAACCCCAGGAAGCCCCATTGTGGTTTTTTTCCCACTTGTGAATGACACCTTCCAATATTATAAAGCACCTGGTAAGTTAACAGCTGCAAAGCATTTAACTAAGGGTCACCGTGGCCAGTCTACCCATTGACTGGATCCCCATTTCTCATTTGATGACTCTTTCTACTGGCTGGGTCCCCACTGGTCATTTCAATTCTGTGAACCTCTCCACTGGTTAAAGTTACCATTTTCATTGTTACTCCTATCATCAACTGTCCCTTGCTGTGAGATGCTCAGCCCTTGTTTCAGTCTCATGTTTCACTCTGTCTCTCACAAATCTGTTTGTTATTAGTGTAAAATGTTGTCATCAAACTGCCATAAACCCAATACCACAGCAATCTCCTGTTGAATCTTTTTCCTAGGTGTGACGCGCTGCTGCTCAGAGACGGAGGGGGGCAAAGTTGATGTTACTAGCTGCTCTTCCCCATATGATACATTCTCAGTCAGATACACTGATGAGAATTACCGCTGGCTGGTAAATCTAAGTGAATACAACATCCTGAATAATGCACACCTGATTTTGCAAGCCTTGCGTACGGCGGTGGAACGGAAAAGGCAACATAAGAAGTAGATGCCATCCCAAATGGCTATATCTTCGGGGTTGAGATTTTTGTATTTCCCAGCACAGAGAAGGACCAAAGCTTGCTGATGATTGGCCATTACACGCCATAGAAGCTGCTTAGCTTGGATACCTCAGTGGATTCTCTTTCATCTCTGTGAAGTTGGAGGGGAGGGATAGCTCAGTGGTTTGAGCATTGGCCTGCTAAACCCAGGGTTGTGAGTTCAATCCTTGAGGGGGCCATTTAGGGATCTGGGGCAAAAATTGGGGATTGGTCCTGCTTTGAGCAGGGGGTTGGACTAGATGACCTCCTGAGATCCCTTCCAACCCTGATAGTCTATGATTTCTATGAAGTGGCTGACTTAGAAAACCAAAATTCACCATCTGTGAAGACTTTATACGTACTCTATTCCCTAATTAATTTAATTATAACAAAGCTGTTTGCAGAATGCTTTAAGATTATTCTAGAAAGCTAATAATGAAGTTTAAGTAATGCTAAGCTAATACAGTGTAATTTATGGCATATAGGAAATATACTTTAAATCCTTTTAAAATGTAAAAGTAAACCAGGACCACATAGGTGCAATTGTAACGCCCACAGACCCTGGTCATCAACGGGCGGGATTGAACCTGGGACCTCTGGAGCTTAGTGCATGAGCCTCTACCGCATGAGCTAAAAGCCAGCTTGCTGTTAGTTAAGGCTATAGAGCAGACTCATCAACTGCTTTCTCTTTAAGTGGTCTCAGTGCCACTAGATGGGACAGAACACCATGCCCATAAGGTGTGTGGGTTACACAATCACTGGGGGAATGGGAATGGTTGAATGAGTGGTTTCTGCCCTACAACTTTCCTTTCTCTAGTGTAGTTCACAGCAAGCTCTCTTGTGCCAATGAGGAAAACCGGAGATGCTCCTTTTCTTCCTTCCCTCCCACTGCTGCTAGTCTCTGTAATAGCCCCCGATTAAACCATTCCTTCACCTTCCCTGCTGTAGCTCCAGTGGTTGGTCTGGACATACCGATTCAGCTTCTTGCATAACCTGCAGCAGAGATAGAAGTGTTAGCTGCTGCAGGGCTTATTCCTCCTGCCTTCAGGGGGTGATGTAGGAAGCCTGTATAAAGATACCCCTTCTTTCCCACCAGTTATGTTCCCAATTCTGAGGTAACACTGAACCCAGGAGGGGGCACCAGAAAGCACTTAAGCAGGAGCCATGCATTCAGGAGTGGTGCATATACTGCATAAAGCAAAGTATCCACACCATGCAGGTGGCATTTGATCCCCGAAACTACTTTCAGTTTAGCAATTATCTTGAAGGTCTGTGTCAAAGTGTCTGGAAACACAATAAGGAGAAATGCCCCACACAGTCATACAAACAGAGCAGTGAATGGCTTCTAGTTGTGTAATGAGCCCTCTTAGATTGGGTGAATCAGACACATAGGTGTAGAGTAGGACACTGGAGAGTCAAACTCTGTACCTGCATGCTCCACCCCACTGGTAGCTTGGGGTGGATAGCACCTGTAAAAAGAGTGGTGTTAGCAGACCTATATCTGGGATCAAAGACTGACAGGGCTTGCCATGGGGTTGCATTAAAAAAAATACATATTTTTTTAAGGAAAGTGTCTTTCCACTACTGTGAGGGCACCTGGTGTTAGCTGTAAAATGACATACATACTGTAGCAGGCTCTGCATTTCACAAACAAGATATGTTGACAGTAATTCCCACTTTACTAATAAACTTAATGTCCTGATGCTGCAAATCTACAGCTCAGGGCCCAGATATCAGTTTTTAAGAACTCAGAGTTGTGAATAAATCTGTGTTTTTGTTCCTTTTCTGCAACACCTTCTACAGTAAGCTCACTAGCTTTAATCTCTGTACGCCACATCAGCAACATAAGAAATATCACCCATTTGAACCTCCAATCCCTGCTGTGAAGGAAACGATTGGTTGTTTTCAGCCATAGCACTTGCACAAGTTGGGATGAAATGTTAGTTATAAGCAAATATTTCATGTTTTTGTTATGTTGCACAATAAAGGGTTGCTTGCAAAAGGTAAAATCAGCCTCTGCTCATATATTCAACTGATGCACTTCAGAGACAAATTTCATGACCACATCATGTTCTTTGTCACAATAATACAGCCATTATTGGGACAAAGAGCATAATAAACAAAGCCTCATTATGAATATAGTGAATAAAAGAACAAATTATCCACAGTTGGGCCATTTCCAGCACAAATCCAGGTTTTCTCACCCTCCGCGCCCCCCCCCCCCAAACTCACTCTCCTGCTGGTAATAGCCCATCCAAAGTGACCACTCTCTTTGGATGGGCTATTACCAGCAGGAGAGTGAGTTTGTGTGTGGGGGGGGGGGGGGTGGCAGAGGGTGAGAAAATCTGGATTTGTGCTGGAAATGGCCCAACTTGATGATCACTTTAGATAAGCTATTACCAGCAGGAGAGTGGGGTGGGAGGAGGTATTGTTTCATGGTCTCTGTGTATATAATGTCTTCTGCAGTTTCCACAGTATGCATCCGATGAAGTGAGCTGTAGCTCACGAAAGCTCATGCTCAAATAAATTCGTTAGTCTCTAAGGTGCCACAAGTACTCCTTTTCTTTTTAATAAGCTCTGTGCAGCACTTTTGATAGACTTCCATCAGGCCTTTGATTCAGTGCCTTGAGCAAGCTTGTGGCATCTGATAAGCCAACTTAGTGCCCCTGGGTTGATAGAGTCATTCATAGAAGAGCTCTGTTATGGAACAGAAAACTGTGTTTTAATTCATGGTAGATACGTGACATGATTTCCTATTTCCAGGGGCGTTTGGCCAGGCTGCATCTGAAACCAGGCTGCAGCCAAACCAGCTTGAAGAACTAATTAAATATTGACACAGGTGGTGCTTTCTCTCCAGGAAGGTTATGTCCCTTTGGGATTTGCCTGGATTGTGATATAACTCCAGTTAATTGACTGCCAGTTAACTCAAATTCACTAACACATTTATAAATGCTAGTCCAGATTCTCCACAAACATTTATATACTAGCTTAAACCACAAATGTTTGTGTTTTAGAGCAAATGTATGTAGATTATCAAGACTCACTTTTGCAGATGTGCTAATTTACTCAGCAATCAATTAACTCTCATTAAAAGAGGGCCTCAAATTTTAGTCTAGACATAGCCTAAGGGCCTGTTTTTCTGTTTCCCTCCACATTAAGGAGTCAACTGTATCATTGCCAAGTGGATGTAGAATGCTGCCAACTCAAAATGGTACTGATTTACACTCATTTTGCCCTTATATAATGACTGCATAAGATGCAGAACAACAGAGAATCATGCCCTAACTGTACATTCTGAGGTCGCCAACGTCCATGATTAAACAAGGTAAAATTTAAGGATAACGATATTAAGCAAATACAACACATTACCTAACACTAGAAATTGGATTTTATTCTGGACTTTTTTGCATAAAATATCCTTAAATATAATTAAGATATGTTTAAAAAGAAAAGGAGTACTTGTGGCACATTTTTTTCCCCACTGCATGCATCTGATGAAGTGAGCTGTAGCCCACGAAAGCTTATGCTCAAATACATTTTTTAGTCTCTAAGGTGCCAAAAGTCCTCCTGTTCTTTTTGCGGATACAGACTAACATGGCTGCTACTCTGAAACCTAAGATATGGTTGAGTCAGAGGGATGCTGCTGGTGGTTGCTGTTTTGCACCGAATTCGGAATGGCAAGGAGTACACATGTTATACTTAGTAGTAGAGCTGCTCAGGAATTCGTCAAGAAATGCCAGTTCATCAGAACCAAAACTGTTGTGAAACAGACTTGGGTTCAACAAATTTCCCAATTTGAAAAAGATGCTGAGAAAAAAAGTTTCCGAATTATTGAGACATTTTGCTTCAACATTTTCTCAATTTCAGTTTTCTAGTTCAAGACTTTTTCATTTCCAAATGTAAGCTAATTAGACTGAAAAGGGTTTCAAAAAGGGTCAAAATCAAAAACATTTCTAAATTATTGAAATCAACTATTTGATTGACCAAAAATTAAAAAAAATGTTTTTCCGTCTGCGTATATTTTTGAGATTTCAAGGTTTCATCCTGATTTGAGGTGGGAAAATGTTTCAAACTTTTGAAAATATTAATGGGACAGAAAACTGTTTCCCATTCGCTCTACTTATCAGCAAGAGCGATGACAGAATGCGACCTAAATAAAAAGTGCATTTCACAATGCTATATTATTATAGCCTGCATACAGAGAAATTGCACAATGCATGCAGGTGTTATACTTTGCAGTGTTTTGAAATAACGTAGCCCATGGCAAGAATTACAATATTGTGCTGACTATGCCAATTGCCAAATGATTTCGCATGGCAGGCAGGGAAAGACTGTCTCTAATTTATGTAACCGATTTGTGATGTAATTATTGGTAATACTAGCTGCACCTATGTTTTAACATATTTGGAAATATACAAGCAGTTTCACATGCCTGGAAATTCTTCATTCAACTGCTCCACCCCAGACAAACCAGAAAGGGAACACAAGAATCACAGTTGTAGCTGATGCTGGCAACTGGCCCATAGTTCTGTTCTTTTACAGAGTAGCAAACCCTGGTGAATTTCAGATCTCTGCATAAGTGATGGCATTGTCTTCAAGTTCTGAGCAGGCACTGAAAGAGATGATAACCCACCCTTATTATAGGAAGCCTCACGTAATCATCTGGAGTGGTCACAAGTCATTCCCCAGCATTCAGCTCCTCCCTGATGCCAAGTGAACAAACAGGCCCAAGAGAAAAAGCTCCCAACTGTGGTGGCAGGGCATATACTGAAAAAGTTGGCCTCTGAATTAGATTCTAAGTCCTTGTTCCCAGATACTACATCTGTAGCCGTTAGAAGATCTGGTCTTTGAGGTTGCTGAGCTATGTAATTCAGACATCAGCTTGAACTTGTCCCTTGAACTCCTGATCACTCCTTCAGTGATTCAAGCACTAATGACAGACGCAGAGGCTAATGAGCACCAAACAAGCAAACACAGTGGAGAGGAATCCCTTACCAGCAATGTAGGTCAGGGATCTTGGGGACACTCAGAACAGTTTTAAGCAGTTCAGCTCAAGAGGCCAGCAGTTTCTTGTTCCTGGCCAATGCTATAACTATTATTCACATCCAGCTGTTTTGACCTCTCATGAAGATACAGAAGACCAGTGTCTTTGATAGCTCCTTGTCTTCAAGTTCATGTGGGGTTTGGGCCCTACCATGCTGTCTGCTAATTGGTTACCGCTGTCTACAATCAGAGGTACTTGCGTTTCAGTGGTGCTCTAAGTGCATAGTTTGCACAGGGCTTTTTTTGGATTCCTTTGAGAGGAAAAGTGCAGTATAAAGGGGAAAAAAATAAATTTTGTTATTTATTACTATTTCCTAAAATCCCCATCACTGGGAAGAATAGGGCACTGTGGCTTCAGCATCTCCGGTCCTCCAACCACTGTATCTGCAAAGGAAATCTTCCCCCTTTGCAGTCACCCAAAAGACTCACCTTCCTAGGGTGAGGAAACGGGGGAAGATTCTTTTCGTTTGCGAAGTCAGAGAAGGGTGAGGCTCTGAGTCAGTTTATAAAACAGCTGGTCAGCTGCTTCTGCTGGTTTAAAAACTATAAATATGTTTCAAGAGTCACTACCTTTGAATACTGGATGTGGTATTCAAGTGCCATTGATCTCGTTGGACTTGCGTGTAACAGATATCGCAATGGAATCATGTGCCAGTTTACCTCAGGTAAGAATGCTTGAAATTCCGGTCCATTGAGGTGTGTACAGCACAAAGCAGGTGCTGTTCGTCCTGCTTGGTCGTTCATTATTGTGTGTCGCTCTTTCCAGACGGGGGAGAAGGTCCTTGCCTCAGGGAATTTAGAATCTCAATGAGAAATGACAACAGGCTGGGAAGAGAGGGGAAACCTCTTTGGAGAGAGAGAATTCACTTACAAAGATATCAGATCACCTGGGGCTTTTTGTGTGTTTCATGTTTTTCTTGTTTTGATACGTTATTTTAAACTGTGATATGATTAGCCCCTAGGGAGGGAGCAGGCAGCTGAGATTCAGGTGGAAAGCAAGGCGGGTGAGTCTACAGGGGCAGGTTTACTGTTCCTTTTATAGAGACAGATGAGAGGAGCCTTCATCCTCTGCTGTTTCGTACAAACAGCCTACATTCATACCAATTAAAGTAACTAGGGTGTACAAAATGACAGTATTTGGTGCATCAGACGAGCATTGCCACATTCTGGGGCTCTGTGATCCACAGCTCTGAATCTGGCCTTTTCAGCCTTTATTATAGCGGTTATGCATTTATAATAGTGAATGATATTGGATGGTGAGAAGTTTCTTTTCAGTGTTACCATTTCTCTCTCTTGCTTCAGGACCTGAACACTAAGACTAATCCATTGGGAATGAGAGAAGCCAAGGAGAGGGATCTGTGCACAGTGCAGCGGACTGCTGACAATAAGGTACTATACATGAGAATTTCAGAATCAAACCATGTTAGGGTTGTTTCTGCCGGTGGAGGGAAGGGGAGGACAAATTTATTCACTGATAATTTGAATAGCTCCTTAATGGCTAAGCAATCCCAGCTTCGTGGGTGAAACATGCTGATGTTTAACATCTAAATCATTCTTTGTTCGTATTAAAGTTCTGTAGCTTTGGTGCATGGAAAATTTTAGTATCTCCATTACTTGAAAAGGGATTGGTTTAAATGGACTTTCTACTGTAAAATATGTGTTACTACAGACGAGGACAAATTTACTGCTGGTGTGAGGGGTAATTGACATCAGTGAAGTGGGGCTATTTGCACCTTCAATGAATCTGGCGCAGTGTCTCATTGGTTTTTCAAATGGTGTAAACCCAGTTTTATGGGTCAACATTACTTCTGGCCTGTGCTGGAGGGAAAGTCATCACAACACAGAGCTTCAGGGGGAATTAATACACATTATATTAAATCCTCCAACGGGAAGTCAGGGTACCAGCTTTACTCAAGAAGACACCTCTTCACGCTGGCAAACTCTCCAGTTTTCACCCTGTCTCTAACCTTCCCTTCTGTTGGTGGAGTGTATTGAGATGGTGACGCTAGTGTCATCCAGAATCCTTGCATTTCACTTGGTCCCTGGCTTTAGACCTGGGCATGGTACAGAGACCACACTGGTCTCAATAGTTGGTGATCTCTTCTGAGGAATATATTCATGTGTCTGTGCTGTTTATCCCTTTTGCCTTAGGTGCAAATTGGAATTGTTCACCTGTGTGTACAAGAGTTTGCACCTGCAAAATGTGCTTTTGTTTACCCAAGTGGAGGTTGATGACTAAAAATCAGGCCCTATAAACCAATCTGTCAAACACAACTCTGATGTATTTGAAGTGCCACTTAACCGTAGAATCATAGAAATGTAGGGCTGGAAGGGACTTGGAGAGGTCATCTAGTCCAGCCCTCTGTACAGGCGCAGGACAAACCAAACCTGGATATTTATATTTTATATATGTTAATATTTGATAAGACCTAATCCTGCATCACTGAAGTGAATGGGAGTTTTGCCACTGACTGCAATGGGTGCTGGATTAAGTCCATAGTGCATAAGAGAGTTAAAAAATGGTCCTATTGCTCCCTGTCCATCCACTGTAGAATACACTTCTATTACGGAGCCTCTGAATGTGGCATGGCTGAATAGATTAAAAACTATATATGTAAATGACAGACTTTGTGTTTGTTAGCAATAAAGGGAATATGCTAACACTGAATAATAATTCTCAGATCATGAAGGATTTGAATGGTTTTCTCTCGAATCTCCATGGGAAAATTAGCAGAATTAGAATCAGAGAATCAGAGAATAGCAGGGTTGGAAGGGACCTCAGGAGGTCATCTAGTCCAACCCTCTGTTCAAAGCAGGACCAATCCCCAATTTTTGCCCCACATCCCTAAATGGCTCCCGTAAGGATTGAACTCACAACCCTGGGTTTAGCAGGCCAATTAAGAGAATCTAGCTCTCTAATGTCATGGCATTTATTAAACTATTTAGGAAACACCACCTATTTTTGTCAGGTGGGATCACAAAATATTGAGTTACAAACATCATACTGATCTTTTAAGAAATTTCCCCCTTCTGTTCATTAATTAGATGTAACACATTAATAGAAAAATAACGCTGCACTTCTCTAGAGTCTTTCATCCACAGCTTAAAAATTGCTTTACAAACTTTGAACCAAATCCTTCAAGCCTTCTTTAGGAAAAACTGCCATGGATTTAAATGGGAGATTTGCATTAGTAAAGACTGTGTGATTTGGTCCATTAATTATTTAAGCCCTCAAAATAGCCTCTGAGATCTCTTGAGTATATAACTTGCACTATGTACAGTGTGTTAAGTTGGAACGTTTTGAGTAATGATTTACTTCCAATTAATGTTGTGTCCTATTTTGTTTTTTTCCCTTTCTGGAACCTTTGAAATGGAGGGTTCATCGTAAGTAAAGTGTGAACTGAATGAAAAATATAAATAAAATGGGGGAAATGAAGACAACCCCAAGAGGGGAGCAATGTGAGAGGTTGGGGGAGAAATGTTAAATCTCACCCCAGGAGACACAGTCTGGTTAAAAGTAATTAAACAGCTGGGTAGAGGAGATGAGGGATTTTTATGTGAAACAGAGTTAAACATGGTAGTTTCACCTGAGTTTCACTTCACATTTCTGGTGCAAACTCCAAGGGTCCAAACCCAGGTAATTCAAAATTAAAGGAAAGATTCTCACAAATCTCTGGTTTCAGAGTAGCAGCCGTAGAGCTTAGCTCAGTGCTCTCATGCAGTTACAAGAAATCACTTCAAAGGAATCCATATTCCATGGTGAGTAGCATGAGGGAGGTATCAAAGTAGAGAGAACTGAAATTGAGACTAGAAGTAACCTGGGGACCCTGGAGTAAATATTGCCCGCTGGAGGCTTCAACACACTAAGAAGAGCTCTGCTGAGAATAGCAGCCACTTCCCCTGACTCCCAAACCATGTGTGCTGCACCAGTGGCAGCTGGATCTCAAAGAACTAAAATTGTACCATTTATAAAAACCTCTACAATTTTTCCTTTTCTCACCTAAAAACTACATGAAAAATCCAGCTCCCAACTAGGCCCTGAATTATACAAACTAACACAACTGGACTTTAGTTAGAAACCAAACCAAGCTCCCCTAAGGGGGCCATTTGGGGATCTGGGGCAAAAATTGGGGATTGGTCCTGCTTTGAGCAGGGGGTTGGACTAGATGACCTCCTGAGGTCCCTTCCAACCCTGATAGTCTATGAAATTGTATGAATCTGTGTCTCATATTGTTTTAATCACAGAATCTGGCTTAGATGATTAGTAGTAAAATATCTGGGGGTAGCCGTGTTAGTCTGTATCCAGAAAAACAACAAGGAGTCCGGTGGCACCTTAAAGACTACTGTGCAGAGAAACGCGGGCGACGGCGGGCAGAGAGCTCCTCTCTCTCTTCCTGTCCCGTGTCACCTTCCTCCTCCACAAAGCTCCTTTGCATGCCCCCTGCTGTCCCCTTCCTTTCCTCTCTGGGCTCTGCCCCGCTGGGCAGCGCCTAGCGCGATGGGCCACTGCACCCTGCCTGGGTACCCCAGTGACCTGCTGTGGATGTGCCTTTCTCCCCTTAGCCCCCTTCCTTCCCCGTCGGCATGTCCCTGGCGCTCCACAGCCATGTTGCTCAGACATCAGCAGGACCCCTCCCTGTCCCCCCCGGCAAGTTAAATGCAGGGACCCTTCCTGGTGCCCTTGGCTGTGAGGTTGTTGGCCCTGTGAACACGGTCCAGCTTAGCCCCCAGTTATCCTTCCCCAAATAGATTTGTTGACCATTTTATTATCATACAGAAGCTGCCTGAGCAGGTTGCTTATTTGTTAGGTATTTCTCCCTCCCTCATGACCATTTCTATCTACTAGATCTAACCCACATTTTAATGTTCACCCTGGCCTTTTGTATGTTTATTCTGCAGACAGAATCATCTCCTTGTTACTTGCTCACTGTAAGAGTCATAAGGGCGAGGAATCTCCATCAGACAGATACCTGTGAGTAACTTTCCTGATCTAGAGGTTCCACATAGTTCTGCACTGGGAATGGTGCTGAGCTGTTCTGCTCCAGGGGGACCTGTACTCCTCCAGGGAAGAAGAAGGCTTCCTAGACTTCCTCAGTGCCCAGAAGGAGCCCAACCACTGCTACACCCTTTTAAGAGATGCAGCATATTTACTTTTGTGTGCTGATCCAGGGTGAAGTGCCAGAGTGGAGGGGGAGCAGACAGGGCAATTGCCTGCACTTATTGCACACCTCTCCTCATGCTCAGAGGGAAATTGAGAAAGCAGTTCCTGCTCTCCACTGAAAGCAAGGACTGCAACTGTGTCTGACCCTTATGTAGGTTGTGCAAAGGGGGGGGAGGTTCCTTGGGCTCTCCCCCATACTGTGCCCTTACGTTAAGGCCAGGCATAGATTGGCGCAGTATAGCTATGTTTTTTCTCACAGGCTATATAAAATATTCATGCTTTTTTCCAAGAAAAATAATAAAAAGCTTAATAAGAAAATAACTGCTTCAATGTATAAAATGGAAAAGCTTCTTTTAAAAAAATGTGTTTATTGCTGCAGTTATATAAAGAAGGATCAAATTCCTCCTCTTCTCCATCCCTATTATCTGGACTGGGCTGGATATGTTGGACAGAAAAGAAAGCTTTCATTTTGTTCAATGTGTTCATTTCCCCTAGTGCCAATTAGCACTGCATAAATTGCTGTGTTGTCATTTAGCAAGGTTGTTTTTGTTTTTAATATGCAGTAAGCCAGTCTGATTGCTATGTGACCCTGTGGCTGCCGACAGCTTCGGCTGAAAAGTTCTGGACTAAAACCATCAACAACTGCAAAGACCCAGTCTGGAATGAAACCTTCTACTACAGAATCCAGAGCCAGGTCAAGGTAAGGCCTTGAGAACTCTCTCTTATCTGTGCTCTAGAAAGTTCTCTCCTGCAGAAAGGATTATGGTAATGTTCCTAGCTGGCACAAGATGTGAAAATGACACATCTCAACTCAAAAGTTTGCCATCTTGCACCAGGCAGTGGAAGCCAAATGTATCAGTCAGCCACATACCTAGCTTTGGGCTGGGGAAAACCCGCATTACTTAGAGTTAGAAGATGTCTTTTCAAAGGTAGATGTTTCCGTCATTTCCTCATTCCTCCTCTCTCCCACCATACACTCTCTTTCTCTCTCCCCCCCTCTTTGCGCAATATTTTCCCCAGGAGTCCCTGCTTCCTGGGCTCTGTGAAAGCCAGAATGCAGAATTTCTAAGCTCCCTCATCTCCGTTCCCAGAACGTGCTGGAGCTGGGTGTCTACGATGAGGATGATGTTACCCAGGACGATCACCTCTTCACTGTGCGCTTTGATGTGGCTAAACTTCCACTTGGAGAAAGTGTTCTCATGTACTTCAAGTCTGACCCACAGGTGAAGTATGAAATAACAGGGAGGGCTGGGTGAAAGGGACGCATTCTCCTGGGTTTTCTGCCTACACTACTATTTGTAATGTATTACTCTTTTCCTTCCTGCATGTTGGATTGCCCACCCTAGTAGTCTGTCATTCTAACCCTCTGGAAAGGCCTCTTTGCTGGCACTTCCTCCATTACACTGAAGGGTTTTGCCTCCATGCTCTTGGGCAATGGAGGCTGGCGGAAGTGGGATGCTCTTTGCAAAGCAGTCTCTTCAATGAGTTTGCCGCCAAAGATGACCCTAGTGGAGATTATTCTTCCCTCCAACGGGTATCACTTGAAGTTCTCTGTCACAACTTGTTGGCACCAACCCAGCAATTATGAGGTAGTAGTTCTGAGATCTGGAACTGATACTAGACTGTATCTAGTACTAGTTTATGCATAGCTTATAATTATACACCGTGACACTAATTTTGGCACATGGCTACCTAAACAAGATGTTTAAATTGCACAGCTGATTACTTAAATTGACAAATAGCTGTATAAAGTCCTATTTAAAGTCACATCTGGAAAGTTGTGACTTTTTTAACAAGTTTCCTAAATGACCAATTGCAATGTAATATACAGCTGGTGTGAACGGGCAATTAACAGGAAAGCTTGGTATCAAGAGATCTATCAGGTATCTTATGTCCAAGCCACCTCACTGGCATTGGTACTATCAGTGCTAAGGTAAAGAGTATTGGCTAGGTAGGAGAGAGGAGAATATCCTTTGGGTGTTTATGTGGAGAATCTCTGTGTACTTTCACAAGGTCAAAGCAACAGGGGCATAGGACTATAGTATTTATATAAAGTATCCCCACATGGACACAAACAGTGAGAACAGCTCCTGTGTTGCAAAATAATGTCAGGTACGGTGGGTTGTTTTTTTTTAAGACTTGAAAAGATGAAATAAGCTGCATCTGCTGCAAAAAATTGAAGGTGACTTTGCAACAGCACTTTCTGTACTGGGGTCAGGTTTATACACGCAACAGGGCTTTTCTGAACGGGAAGCATTATCATGTTCAGGGGTTCTTAACGTTTTTCATATCATGGACCAAATCTATTGGAGAGATTGTCACATTCGCCTCCCAACATCTCAGTCATCATCCCATTTGCGATCCCAAAACACGCCTGAGAGAGCTACAACAATTGCTTATATGCAAAAGTAATAGTTGGAAAGAATGTAGGTATGTTTTTAGCTGTCTTTAATGTGATAAGTGTATTGTCCTTTTTAAAAGACTATATTAATCACACAGAATCCTTTCACTCTTCAGTTATCCATCTCCTCCCACTCCTTTGGACATGGTTTCCTGCCACTTGATCCCCTTCTTCTCCAGGCCCCATCCATGCTGCCCTAATTCTAGATTTCCTTCTACTCTGCTGCCCTGGGCATATTGCCAAGTGACCTTGTCCTCCTCTTCCACTGTTCCCCTGCATGTTTCTAAGGGATGTCTACACTTCAAGTTGGGGGTGTCATTCCCAGCTCTGTTTGAGCTAGTGCACTAAAGAGAGTGTACCTGCAGCAGGAAGAGCAATGGGAAATATCTCATCGTGCAACGAGTGTAGCTGAATGCAGGTTAAGTTGAACAAGCCTTTATTAAACACTTTGGACTGCTCTGTCCATGTGACTGAGTTGCTTTCAGCCTAATTCTTAGTATGACCTCCTTTCTTTTTGTCCTCTCAAGAACAGTCCCTTCAGGGAACATGGCCATCTGACTCCACTCCATTGGGATATAAGATGGGGTGGGATCTGAGTTACCCAGGAAAGAATTTTCTGTAGTATCTGGCTGGTGAATCTTGCCCATATGCTCAGGGTTTAGCTGATCGCCATATTTGGGGTCAGGAAGGAATTTTCCTCCAGGGCAGATTGGAAGAGACCCTGGAGGTTTTTCGCCTTCCTCTGTAGCATGGGGCACGGGTCACTTGCTGGAGGATTCTCTGCTCCTTGAAGTCTTTAAACCACGATTTGAGGACTTCAATAGCTCAGACATAGGTGAGAGGTTTTTTGCAGGAGTGGTGGGTGAAATTCTGTGGCCTGCGTTGTGCAGGAGGTCAGACTAGATGATCATAATGGTCCCTTCTGACCTAAATATCTATGAATCATCACACATGAGGGGCTAACTGCTCTGAATATGTACGTAGTGTCTTAGCCAGGCCAAAGCGACACTCTATTTTTAGCACACTAGCTCAATCAGAGCTAGTGAGAGTACGTCTCCTCGAGCTGGGAATCACATCCCCCTTCCCCCTGTTTGAAGTGTAGACACACACACCCTCAATCTCCTTTCCTACTAGCAGTCTGTCTACATTGCAGCTGGGTGATGTGATTCCCACTGCGGGAAGACAGGCTCATGCTTGCTCAGCTGAAGCTAGCATGCTAAATATAGCCATGTGGAAGCTGCAGCATTGGCAGCAGTTTGAGCTAGCCAACCAAGCTCAGACGTACGGGGTCAGGGAGGCTTGTAGCCCAGTCTGCGGCATCCACACTGCTATGTTTAGCAGGCTAGCTCAGCTCAAGCTAGTGTGAGTCTGTCTACCCACGCTGGAAATCACACCTCCCAGCTGCAGTGTAGACATATACTAGAAGACTTCCTTATATTGACAGCCTCTAGCTCCTCTCCCACTGATGGGTTGCAACTCCAGTCCTACTGGTGGCAGTGATCCCAGACAGCATCTCATTCCCCCCACCCCTATTAGGTAACAGCAGCTCCCAGTCGAGGAAGGCACGCTAACACCTCTTCTTCGTTCACAGCTGCTTTTACAGACATCCAGGCCCTTCTTAGCAATAAAGAGCCTTAGTGCTTGTGTAAAAGCAGCTAGAAGCGAGGAGGAGAAGCCAGCACCAAGTGAACTGACAGGTATCCGTGGACCACCACTAAGTGCTCCACAGATCACTAGTAGTGCATGGGACACAGTTTGAGAACCTATGTTATAATAATCACGTTAACTTTCTTTCTTCAGAGAAAGGAGGAGCTGGAGGTGGAATTCAGACTGGAGAATATGTAAGTAAAAGCCAAATGCTATAGAATCTGTAAGGGACAGAAGCAACAATTCAGAGACTAATGAATGAATCCATTTCATTGGCCCAGAATGCATCATTCTTTGACACTACTACTAATAAGCATAGTTTACAATGAGATTTATGGTATCTGTAATATCAAAGAATGGCGCATTCTGGGAGAATCATCAGTGAATCATGAACAGGCAGGAGAATTTCACAGAGGGGGAAGAATGATTAAAAAGCTAGTTAAGTTTTTTTCTGTGCTGAATACCCATTAAGGCGTGATTAGTGGGACAGTCTTCACCTGTATCTGGTATTAACTCAAATTTCATTTTAGCTTCATAGTTTGTCTTTGAGATAAATGGGGCAATATTGTTCTCTTAATGGTATCTGTTTTGTCTGGAATACTTCTTTTACATTTGGAATCTTGATCCAATGAAGCCAACTGTAATCTCACTTTAGTGAATGTCAGAAAACAGTCACATGGTGTGGCCCAGTAGGAAATATTTGTTAGCTTGATGACTCGAATGGCATGAGCTTTAGTGGTTGTGCCATGGCAAAGCGCTATCGGGGGACTTGCACCATGAGATTTCTAGAATTATCCTTTGTTCAGACACAACGCTTCCAAAATTTAGCACAAAACTAAGATAAGCCAGATAACAGTTGGGAGAAAAGTGTCTCATTAAAATATATTGCACCCATTACTAAATATGCACTTTTCATTTTGTTTCTAGTTCGGATCCCTCTGAAACCATCGTGACTAATGGAGTTCTAGTGGTAACTTTTATGTTCTGTTATCATCCCTGTCCTGTAGCAGTATTCATAATGCAGGTGAGATGAGGGTTGCCAATTTTGATTGGACGTATTCCTAGAGGTTTCATCACATCTTTAATTGCTGGAGGCTCCAGGACAATCCTGGAGGATTGGCAACCCTCAGTGGGACTAGAGAAACTGTGTGCTGCTTCGCAGTCAGCAGGGCAAGGCACACTCCTGCAGAGAGAGGCTGAGACTGAAAATAGATGTGATTTCCCTCTTAGTCATCTGACTCACACCCATCTCCTCCCGTGTATCATGTTTGGAGAGCTGTGACTGGAGCAGCTGCGAGACCCACCAAGCCAGCACTCCTACAATAATGCAGAGTGATTCCTTCTGGCAAAAATTGGGAGTGGTATAGTGGTGAGTTGCCTCACAGCCAGCATTCTCACCTTATTGCCTGCAGTGGGAGGCACTGATCTCTGTAAAGCTATGAGCTCCCCCACAGACATTATTATTCAGTCCCATCCTCTGACACTGTATGAAATGGTGGAGGAACAATTTGCTTCCCCATAGTCTGTTCCTATACCATTCCCCCAAATTACTGGCACTTAATAACAATAACACTTCCCACAAGGGCTTTGCTTGCCAGTGATACTGGTTCTTAGTAGTTTTCTCTCATTATTATTTTTTCTCCTGAATTAGTCCTTTGTGCCCCTCTCTGTATCCTGAGAATGCTGTTAGTTTGGCCTGCCTCACACTCTTCAGAGAAGCTGTGTTGTAAGTCACAACCACCCATCCTTTCTTACAGCTGATGACTACATATGACTCCCTACAGTTATTCAGTTTCATTCATAATCAGATAGCAAGGTCATTGTAGAACATTTGGTTTTCCTAGGGGCTGAGCATGTTGCCTACGAAGCATTCAATTTGTCCATCAACAGTAATACACTAGGATGGGAAGCAGAACCTCAGATCATAATATTCTCCATCATGAGTTATTTTATTGTTCTTCTCGGTTACAGTCTCGCAAAGTCTGCTGTTTGGAAGTCCAGGTGGATGAGAGGAAGAGGGAAAAGAAAAGGAAGCCTTCATCACGTGAGATTTTTGCTTCATTAACTGGCTATAAGTAACCAGATATTGATTCTACTATAGTGATTGGCCATTCTATGAACCATTAAAATAAATAAATGGAATAAAATAATATTTCCACATGATACAACTTTCTTAACACCAATTTTAAAATGAATAATCCTTTATCGGTTACATGGACTGCATCCCATACATCTGTATAGTGAACTCCTTTAAAGTAACACTAAAGCTGAGATTTTAATCACGGAAGGGTTAGAGTTATGATTCTGACAGCAACCTTAATTTTGTTCACTTGTGTGAGCTGATGTCCATTACAAAAGGCTTTTCATTAAATGATTACACAGCTTAAGGGAAATAACTCGGAATACAACATAGAGAAAAGAGTACAATTTCTTTGCTTTACATTGTGTTGAACTGTTTTCCAAATATTGAATCATATTGTCCAGTGTGGTATTAATTTAATGAGAGAGAAATCTATCTAGGGCAAATATTCAAGTGTGTAGAATTAATATTGATTTTATAACTAGAATTGTCTGACCTTTCTGTGATTAAAATCTCAAGCATGGTGTTATGTAATATTATTTTTACATATTCTTTCCTTTGTTTGTTTATTTAAAAAACATATTACAAAATCAGTGAAAACTTCCAGTATATTACCTCATAATGTCTCCTTTAGAGGCCTTTTTTACAGATTTAGTCTAAAATGTATTGTTCATTTTTATATTGTATTAGCACTGGGGTGCCCCATTGTGCTAGGCATTAAACAAACACACCTGTCTAAACTAGGGAAAAGGCTTGTTTAAAAACACTTGTTAGTTAAGACATTTTAATTAACATTATTTCTAAAACCCATTAAGCACTTAGGCTCAGATGCTCAAAGGTATTCAGGCCCCTAACTCCCTTTGAAATCAAGCACCTAAATACCTTTGGCCCTGGGGCTGATCATGACCATTTTTAAAGGTGTGAAATCCTTTCTATACTTAGTTTTAAGTAGTGTTTAAAAATGTGGTATTTTAGCTAATAGGTTGGGTTTTTTAAAAACACAACCATCTCTTCCCCCCCCTACTCTATATAAGACTATAGTAAGAGATAGCCTGCAGTGAAGAGTTTACAGTCACAATGGACAGAACAAAGGAAGGATTGTGATTCCCATTTTACAGCTCAGGAAATGAGGCACAGAGAGATTAAGTGACTTACCCAAGGTCACACAAGAATTCTGTGGCACAGCTCAGAACTGAACTGAGATTTACTGAGTACCTTAACTACAAGGTCACCTCAGTCAAACAGTTGTGTTGCTATGGAAATAACAGCCCTTAAAGAATTTTAAGGCAAAGTGTAGTAATACAAACCTTTTATTTATAAAGGAACTAAAGCTACGACAGACATACCTAGATAAATTGCTCCATTCATTCATGGAACCAGACCTTTTTTAGTACTATTAGTGATTATCACATATGGTTAAGGCTGCAATTCTTTCACAGAGGTCACGGAAACCACAGATTCTGTGACTTTCTGCAACCTCCATGACTTCCTCACAAGCTGGTGTGGCTGACTTCAGGGCCGCCTGGCCAGCTGGCCCCAGGGCCTGCTGCTCTGGCACTCCACAGCCAGCCGTACTGGCCGCTGCTGGAGTGACCTGGGCCAAGCTGCTCCAGCAGTCCCTGGGGCCAGCTGCACAGGCCCCTGCTTGGGAGGCCCTGGGCAGCTGGCTCCATGGACCCGCCTGAGCAGCCCCTGGTGCGGCTGGTCCTGCGGACTGCCCGAGCAGCTGTCCTGGGGGCATCCCCAGGGAGCATCTGAATAGTGGTCCTGTGGGCTGCCCCATGGCCAGCTGCACCAGCTGCTGCTGGAGGGACCCAGAGCCAGCTGCACCGGCCGCTGCTCAGGTGGTGGCTCCAAGGACCACTGGAACAGCGGCCGGTCTGGCTGGCTTTGGAAAGAACCTGAGCAGTGGTCCTGGGGGTTCCTTGGGAACCCCTGAGCAGCAGCATTCCTGGGGTGGCTGAAGCAGCCCCAGAAGCCATCCAAAGAGCGGTCCCCAGGAGCAGCGGCTGGGGGACAGTCAACCCCCAGCACTGGAGCAGGTCCTCCCAGCAGGGGCCCCCGAAGCAGCAGGGCCCCAGAAGTAGAGATTTAGTCAGGGGTATTTTTGGTAAAAGTCATGGACAGGTCACAGGCCGTTAGGGTTTTATTTATTTATTGCCACTGACCTATCCATGACTTTTACCAAAAATACCCGTGACTAAATCTTAGCCTTACATATGGTACATTAGTATAGATTTGCTCTATTGGAATAAAATAAAAGCAAATAAATGGTTCCCATATCTCATGAAACCCCATGTATCTGAGCCCCTTCTCGTGCAACTTGATTTTATCCTAATTTCTGTCAATATGTCTAGGGTAAATTACCTACCCCAAAATTTCCTTGATTACCCAACCCCTATTTATCTAAATATTATAATAGAATAATATTGCTCAATATGTGGTCTCTCTGAGCTCAGTGTAGAGAACTTCTAATCAATTTAATGAAGGTGGGTTTTTTTTAACACCCCTATTATGCTATGTTTCCAGTCCAATAATAGTAACTTCTGTGTGTGCTTTGCCTCATTCCTTTAGGGAAAGACATCTCCCTCACAGTGAAAGGATCCCATGAAGACACCCAAGACCTTACATTGGCCTCTGATCCCATCATTAGATCCTCATGTCCCCCTAAGTTTCACTATGTCAAGTATAAGCAGTCAGCATTGGATGTTATTCTACCAAAGCAGAAACCATATTACTCCTTTGTAAGTTATCATTGGCCTTAATAAACTTAGTAGTAACTTTAAAGAAACACATGATTAGATAGCAAAATTAATCTATCTTCACTTTACTCCTTGTGGTATAAACTTCTATGTATTTCTTCAGTGTAGCTGTTCCTATAATACAAAGGCAGACTCGGCAAATGTGGCTCTCAATTCACTTCCCACAGGAGAGAAAGTAACAATAGCAGAGGTGAGTGCCTATTGTTAACTCTTAGGAATAAACACTGATCCATATCTGGATTATTACCAGTGTAACAATAATGGCCTAGGTTGCCTCCTTCCTTGGAAACAACATCGGAAAGGGGATAGGAGGAGGAGGAGAATGAGGATAATCCCCTCAATGAGTTTTTCTGGCATTATCCCTATGGTGAAAGAGGTTAGGGAAATTTGATTTCAAAGGCAGGACCCCTTCCCACCTCCATGAATCTTGGGAGCCAGATCTCTGTCTGTCCCCCAGGGTCAATTGACTCTCCACGTGTTCTGTTGTCTCTGACAGTGGAGCTCCAGCTGTAGCCATGCAACCATAGTGCTCCGGAATGCAATCATTGCAGCCGTTGCTCCGGAATGCAATCTTGTATTTATGCACCTGGGATTGGGAGTTCCAAGATTCCAATCTCATTGCCCTGGGCCTAAGTGAATGGAAGACGGAGGACAATGGCTGATATAGCAGAGATCTCAGCCCAGTACACGGGTGCAGTTGCCTGAAAAGGCTGGGAAGTTGGGAACTCCTGATTTATTCTATGATTCTGAAATTTTATGGTGATTAACAATAGGCTTTATGATTGTGTAAACCCATGTTAAAGGGCCACAGTTACGTGATGTTGCTAAGAGCCAAAATTTAGCTTTCGAAAAGAAAACACACTACTACTCACAAAAACCCTGGATTCTACAAAATCTAATAGCTATAATGAGATTTTCATGATTAGCCAAGCGAGTCACCTTGAACTGTCATTTATTCCACCAGTTCTCAACCAGTACTTGCCTCTTCAGGCTTTCGTGAGTGACACTCTAAACACTCCATCCTGATCTTAATGATAAATCACTGTGCTAGGTCTTGGGGCACTGCCACTCATCTCCTCCTGTCCGGGAGGAGGGCATTCTAACTAGCCATGAAACTACATCACACACAGGTGCATGGGAGGAGACAAACACTGGCTAGTACCGCCAAGGTGTTCATCTGTTTAGAATGGCAAAGTCACTGGAAAATGCTGAGCAGCTTTACAGAGAATAAATGAGTGGTGTTGAATCCATATACATAGCATCTCAGGTTGGTGTCTGCATTGCTGAAAAGGGACAAGATAAAACTCACTCAAAAGCTGAAGGGAGGGGAAACCTTAAAAATGTGATGGCACTTAATGTATTTGTATTCTTGGTTTTCAGGATAAAAAATTTGATTTGTATGTGAAGGCTACAGACTGGTAAGAGATCTATCGTCTTTGGATGTTAATGATTTTATCAGCTGAATTCTGCTCTCTCCCTGTCTGTTTATAGAAAAAGTTTGCTTACTGTATGTCAACAATTTGTGCAAACAAATTAAAAGCACACAACCTTTAATTAATTTATATAGAAAGCTGGAACTTTATATATAAAAAGAACACGGTATATTCTGAACCCAATATTTTCATCAGTTTAATGAGACTCATGTATAAGATAGAAGTAGTGGCAGAGTTAGCAATTTGATATCTGTATTTGCCCTGTTGTGTTGGTATCCTGTTCAGCACAATCCATAATCTGTCATGATGCTGTTTAGATATAAAGTTGATCAGTTAGTCAGCAAAGCTTATTCTACTACAGCTCTCAAAAAGGCATTGGGCTTTAAATACAGCCACTGGTTTATATCTAAAATATAGCAGGATCCTTCAGAAATTACTTATAGGAATTAATTTCCCCCCCTTTTTTTTCTTGCTTCTCTCTCTCTCTCTCTCTCTCTCTCTCTCTCGTGCTCATGTTAAATCAGTTTGTCTATATAGGACTGTGGGAAAGACTTTTCTGTCAGATGGACTCTTTTTGAAAATGGTTGATTGTCTGCACTGTAAGTTCTAAAATTGGCTGTCAGTAACAACATGCAATATGTGTGCCTGTGGTTTTTTTCCTGGTCTGTGCTCCAGCTCAGAAGACCTAGACGTGCGCTTAGGGTTTGACTTGTGCACAGAGGAGCAGGATTTTCTGTGTAAAAGGAAGAAATGTGTTGCTGCTGCTCTGAAAAAGGTTCTCCAGCTAGAGGAGGACCTGCAGGACGATGAGGTACGTGCAACAGAATCCCAGATGTTCCCCCTCAGCTCAAATGAGCACTCAGCAACTGGACACCTAATGTGATACATTTACTATTATCAAAACTTCTGAATGGTCAGGAGGCCCTCGATTCAAGCAGTGGCCCTCTGATACCAGTATTCTCATCCATCACATCAGTAGACTTAGTTGTCTTATCCCTCCCCTCCTCTGTCTCCAACACGCTTGACTCCTTTGCCACACAAAGTCCATCCCAATAAACCTCAGCCATGGCTCATTCCAAAAATCTGCTTCCTCCTTTCCTGTTCCCATGTCACCAAAAGCCTGTGCATGAAGTATCATGACCCCACTGTCTTACTCCAATCACATTTGTTCTCTCTTTTTTAGTTCTGTCACAGTCCTGGTCAAACAATACTACTTTTGTCTCATTGACACCCATGCCCACAATTCCTGTCATTCATTTGTTACCTTTGGCTTCCCTAAAATCTTCCCCCATTCTGCACCCTCCTTTCTTTCCATGAAAGATCCTGTCAATTTCACCAAACAGAAAATTGACACAGTCCTCCATGATCTCTGTCCTCCTTCTTCTTACTTGCCCCATCACCTTCTACTACCCTCTTCTTCCTTTCCTGACTACTCTCTCTACCAATCTCAGCAACTTCATCTCCTCCCGACTCCGACCTTTCCTTACTATCACCCCTCCTATACTTCTTCCTTAACCTATCACTGTGCTCTAGCTACTTTCCGTCACAATATAAGTATGTTCTAGTCTTTATCCATCATAAATGTACTTCTCACCACCTGCCTCTCTAATGACTGCCCGACCTCCTTTCCTCTTTCACCTCACAAATGACAGAATGCACCATTTACATTTGTTGCCCTGAATTAAATTTTCTTCTGCTTCATCTTGCATCCCATCCCAGCTAGTTATAATTTCTCCCTCCAGCAAAATTGCTCGCACTCAAAGATTTAATAATGTCAAAATCTCAGGCTCTACTCCATCCTCATCCTCCTTGTTCTCTCCAATGCTTTTGACACTATTCATAATCATCTCCTTCTTGACATTTTCCCTCCCTGAGCTTTTGTGATACTATCCTCACTTGGTTCTCTTCCTGCCTTACTATTTGATTCACTGTACCTCTTTCTGTATGTCTGTTTTGTCCCCAGGGAAAGAACCGTTCCTCTTTTTGTGTTCGTACCAAACAGTACATTTTAGGTACACTGGAAACAAATAACAATAATACTTGAACAAAAGCAACTTTTCCTTCTTCTTTGCCTTCACCTTGCCCCACTTAGTCGGGGTTGGAGGCTCTTGTTCTTTATCTCCAAGCATTCCTATTGAGTGCGTCTTCCAACATGTCCTCTTTACGAATATAGAACTACCTTTTTCTTGGTCTTCCTCATGGTCTTCGATCCATGACAACCAGATCTTATACTCTCTCACCAGCATACCCCATGTCTCATCATTTCATGTAACCCAGACATCTAGGTCAAAACTCCCTCAACTTTTCTATGATAGGGCTACCCACTTCATGGCTCATACGATTTCATTGTGTAGCCTATCAGCTCTTGTCTTACCCAGCATCCACCTGAGTATTCTTATTTCAGCAGTGTAACATCGTTGTTCTTCTGTCTTCCTACTTAGAGTATAGCAGTAAGAATATACTACTGAACAGGGTGGTGATAGTGACTGTGAAATGCTCAGGGAGATTATAAAAACAGAAAACCTAATAATAATGGGGAATTTCAATATCCCTTAATTTGACTGGCTACATGTCACCTCAGGACAGGATGAAGAGATAAAATGTTTAGACACCATTAATGAGTACTTCTTGGAGCAGCTAGTCCTGGAACCCTCAAGGGGAGAGGCAATTCTTGATTTAGTCCTAAGTGGAGCACAGTATCTGGTCCAAGAGGTGAATAAGCTGAACCACTAGGTAATAGCAACCACATTGTTATTAAATTTAACATTCTTGTTGGGGGAAAAATGTCAAAGAAACCCACCACAGTAGCATTTAACTTCAAAAAGGGAAACGACACAAAAATGAGAGAGCTAGTTAAATGGACATTAAAAGGAACAGTCACAAGATGGAAATGCCTCCAAGCTGCATGGAAACTATTTTAAAACACCATGTATACCCCAAAACTAAATGTACACCCCAAATTTAAAAAAACAGTCAGAGGATAAAAAATGCCACAATATCTAAACAACAGAGTAAAAGAGTCAGTTAAAGGCAAAAAAACTTCATTTAAAAACTGGAAGTTAAATCCTACAGAGGAAAATAGAAAGGAGCATAAACTCTGGCAAATCAAGTGTAAAAATATAATTAGGCAGTCCAAAAAAAGAATTTGAAGAGCAACTAACAAAAGACACAGAAACTAACTGCAAACATTTTTTAAGGACATCAGAAGCAGAAAGCCTGCCAAATAATCAGTGGGACCACTTGATGATCAAAGTACTAAAAAGCACTCAGGGAAGACAAAGCCATTGTGAAGAAGCTAAACACATTTTTTGCATCAGTCCTCACTGCAGAGGATGTGAGGGTGGCTCCCACACCTAAGCCATCCTTTTTAGGTGACAAATCTGAGGAACTCTCCAAAATTGAGGTGTCAATAGAGGAGGTATTGGAACAAATTGATAAACAGTAATAAGTTACCAGGACCAGATGTTTTCAGTCAAGAGTTCTGAAGGAACTCAAATATGAAAGTACAGAACTACTAACCGTGGTATGTAAGCTGTCGCTTAAATCAGACTCTGTACCAGGAGATGAGATGATAGCTAATGTAATGCTGATTTTTTTTAAATGTCTTCATTGGCAATCTCAGTCTGGTAAACCTAACTTCAGTACCAGGCAAATTGGTTGAAACTATTGTGAAGAAGAGAATTATCAGGCACATAGATGAACACGATACGCTTTTGTAAAGGGGAGTCATGCCTCACCAATCTATTAGAATTTTTTGAGCGTATCAACAAGCATGTGGATAATGATGAGCCAGGGGATATAGTGTACTAAGACTTTCAGAAAGCCTTTGATAAGGTCCGACAACACTGGCTTTTAAGCGAACTGTGCAGTCCTGGGATAAGAAGGAAGGTCCTCTCATAGATCAGTAACTGGTTAAGAGATAGGAAACAAAAAATAGGAAAGAAATGGTCAGTTTTCACAGTGGTGAGAGGTAAATAGCAAGGTCACCCAAAGATTTGTACTGGGACTAGTGCTGTTCAACATAGTCATGAATGATCTGGCAAATGGGTAAACAGTGAGGTGACAATGTTTGCAGATGATACAAAATAGTTAAGTCCACAGCAGACTGTGAAGAGTTACAAAGGGATCTCACAAAACTTGGTGACTGGGCAACACAATGGCAGATGAAATTGAATGCTGAAAAATGCAAAATAATACACATTGGAAAACATGATCCCAACTATACATACAAAATGATGGGGTCTAAATTAGCTATTACCACTGAAGGAAGATCCTGGAGTCGTTGTGGATAGTTCTCTGAAAACATCCACTCAATGTGCAGCGTCAGACAAAAAAGCTAACAGAATGTTTGGAATCATTAGGAAAAGGATAGATAATGAGTCAGAAAATATCATAATGCCCTTATATAAATCCATGGTACACCCAAGCATTAAATACTCCATATACTTCTGGTCACCCCATCTTGAAAAGATATATTAGAATTGGAAAAAATAAAATAATTAGAATTGCCAGAGAAGGGCAACAACAATATGGAACAACTTCCATATGAGGAGAGATTAAAAAGATGGGGACTGTTCATCTTACAAAAGACAGGTTTCAGAGTAACAGCCGTGTTAGTCTGTATTCGCAAAAAGAAAAGGAGTACTTGTGGCACCTTAGAGACTAACCAATTTATTTGAGCATAAGCTTTCTTGAGCTACAGCTCACTTCATCGGATGCATGCAGTGGAAAATACAGTGGGGAGATTTTATATACACAGAACATGAAACAATGGGTGTTACCAAACACCCATTTTTTCATGCTTTGTGTGTATAAAAAGATCTTGTGTACTTTCCACAGTATGCATCCGAAGTGAGCTGTAGCTCACGAAAGCTTATGCTCAAATAAATTGGTTAGTCTCTAAGGTGCCACAAGTACTCCTTTTCTTTTTGGAATTAATTTGCAAACTTGACACCATTAACTTAGGCTTGAATAAAGACCTGGGAGTGGATGTCATTGCACAAAGTAAAACTATTTCCCCATTTTTATTCCCCCCCTCCCGCCCTGTTCCTTATACATTCTTGTCAACTGCTGAAAATGGCCCACCTTGATTATCACTACAAAAGATGTGGGGGGTTTTTTTCTTCTCCGGCTTGTAGTAGCTCACCTTACCGGATCACTCTCGTTAGTGTGCATGGTAACACCCATTGTTTCATGTTCTGTGTATATAAAATCTCCCCACTGTATTTTCCACTGCATGCATCCGATGAAGTGAGCTGTAGCTCATGAAAGCTTATGCTCAAATAAATTGGTTAGTCTCTAAGGTGCCACAAGTACTCCTTTTCTTCTTACAAAAGAGACAACTAATAGGTAAGGCTATCATTTTGTCAAAGAGCTCGCAGAAGTCACGGAATCCGTGACTTCAGCCCACAGCGGCTGGGAGCTGCAGGGTCTTCCTGCCATCTGTGGCGGTCAGGAGCTGTGAGGTACTGTGGGGGCCCCAGGAGCTGTGAGCCGCTGTGGCTAGGGTGTCCAGGTGTCCAGTTTTTGACCGGAATATCTGGTTGAAAAGGGATCCTGCCCCAGCCCAGAGCACCCTCCTACATCCCAAACCCGTCATCCCGAGCTGGAGCCCTCACCCTCCCCCATAGCCCAATCCCTTGCCCCATCCCTGATGCCCCACCCCAGAGTCTACACCCCCAACCAGAGCCCTTAGACCCCCTGCACCCCAACTCCCTGCCCCAGCCCAGAGCTCCCTCCTGCACTCCAAACCCCTCAGCCCCTGTCTGGAGCCCTCTCCTGCACCCCAAATCCCTCATCCCTGGCACCACATCAGAACCCACACCCCCAGCCGGAGCCCTACCCCCCCCCTCCCCGCACCCCAACTCCCTGCCTCAGCCTGGAGCCCCCTCCCATACTCCAAACCCCTCAGTCCCAGCCTCCTACACCCCTAATCCCTCATCCTCGGCCCCACATCAGAGCCCTCACCCTCCCCTCCCTGCATCCTAACACTCTGCCCCAGCCTGGAGCCCCCTCCCACATCCTGAACCCCTCATTTCTTGCCCCACCCCAGAACCTGCACCCCCAGCCAAAGCCCTCACCCCTTCCACACCCCAGCCCCCTGAGCCAGCCCAGTGAAAATGAGTGAGTGAGGGTGGGAAGAGCAAGTGACAGAGGGAGGGGGGATGGAGTGAGTGGGGGTGGGTCCTCGGAGAAGGGGCAGGGAATGGGCAGGGCCTCAGAGGAGGGGAGGGGTAGGGGTGGGGCAAGGGTGTTCTGCTTTGTGTGAGTAGAAAGTGGGCAACCCTAGCTGCGGGCGGTGTGGGAATCCACAGCTCCTGGCTGCCACAGGCAGAGGAGGGCTCTGAGCTGAGCACCTCACAGCCACTGTGGGTGGCGGGGGCTCCCTGGAGCTCCGAGTGACCACGGGCAGTGGGGCTACCCCGCAGCTCTGAACTGTGGGCAGTGGGGGACTCAGAGCTCTGAGCCGGGGCCCCCACAGCTACCCAGCCGCTGCGGGCAGTGTGGGGACTCCACAGCTCCCCATTTTGTCATGGATATTTTTAAGTCACAGTCAGGTCATGGGCTTCTGTGAATTTTTCTTTATTGCCCGTGACCTGTCCGTGATTTTTATTAAAAATATCTGTGACAAAATCTTAGCCTTACTAATAGGAGTTATGATAGAGGTCTATAAAATCATGAATAATGTGGAGAAAGTGAATAGGGAAGTGTTATTTACCCGTTCACATAACAACAGAAGCAGGGGTCTCCCAATGAAATTAATGGACAGCAAGTTTAAAATAAACATAAGGAAGTATTTCTGCATACAATACACAGTCAACCTGTGGAACTTGTTGCCAGGGGATGGTGTGAAGGTCAAAAGTATAACTGGGTTCCAAAAAAGAATTAGATACGTTCATGCAGGATAGGTCCATCAGTAGCTATTAGCCAAGATAGTCAGGGACACAACCCAATGCTCTCGGTGTCCCTAAAACTCTGACTGCTGGAGGCTGGGACTGGATGACAGGTGATGGATCACTTGATAATAGCCCTGTTGTGCTCATTCTCTCTGAAGCATCTGGCACCTGTCACTATCAGAAGACAGGATACTGGGCTAGATGGACTATTGGTCTGACCAAGTATGGATATTCTTATGTTCTTTATTGGCCAGCATTCTTCATTGGCCAGCCATACATCACGACAGACCTAATCATGTCTTATACACCTTGCACTTTAGTTTACTTAGCATACTCTTACTGCAAAATAAGCCAGCTGCCTCCACTTGCACCAAGCGCTCTCCATGTGATTCCTAACATCTGCATCAACATTCCCATCATGGCTCAGCACTGAACTATGGTATTTGAATTGTTGCACACACTTTAACTCTATACCAACTAGTTTTACTGGCTTCTCATTGTCCCTCTTAATAAAGCATCACGTGGATTCCATCTTTTGTTAGTTAAACTATTTTCTTCTACTGCTGCCCTCCATTCTTCTAGATCTCTTTCCAGTTTGTATTTATCTTCATGGCACAATATAATGGCATTGGTGAAAAGCATGCTCCATACAGCCTCTCCCCAAACCCCTTGTGTGAAGGAGTCAATTACAATCGGGAATAGAAATAGATTTAGGACTGATCCTTGATGGAGACCTACCTTCACAGTGAATGGCTCACAGTCGTCACAACTGCTTCTTGCTGCTGTTGTGCTACCCTTGCAAATGTCCATAATAGTCTGAACATATGTCTCCAGCAGATGGTGCAAATGTAGACACCGCCATATCACTCGGGTCTCTGTGAACTCTGTAAGAAGCCTTCTCTAAGTCCACAACTAAATGAAATTTCTTGTATTTCTCCCTGTACTTCTCCTGCAATGTGTGGGCTGCAAACATTGCATCCAGCATTGACCCTTCTGGCATAAACTTGACTTGGTTGTCACTTATTGATGCTCCAGTTGCTTGAAGTGTCTTTTCTCACTAATTCTTTCCAGCCATTTCATCACATGACTCATTAACTTGAGGGGTCAGTGTGATGGGGTGTACCAGGCCCCCTGCTGGAGGCCCCACGGTCCTATTGCACCTTGCCCCAGGAAAGCAGTGGCAAAGGTCGGTCCTCCAGACCCGCCTAAAGAGGCTTCATAGAAGCAGACAATCACAGCCCAGCAGGCTCAGATAAAAGGAGCTGCAGGGCCTTAGCAGCTTAGTGCCTGGCTGGGACCAGAGGGCCAAGGAAGGGTCCTCTCTGGCCACAGGAGCCTGAGGGATAGCCAGTTTGTTCTGGCTGCATTTTGCTTAGCTGGGTTTGCAGGAAGAGAGAGGCCCCAAGAACCTTAACCCTGAAGTAAGGGTGAAGAAAAAATGGGCTAGATAGGAAGAGGCCCAGGGAAGAATCAGCAATGAATTGAGATTGAGCAGTGCATAGCTGCTGTTTTTAGGGTGCCTAGATTGGAACCTGGGTGTCAGGAGACCGGGTTGTAGGCAGTCAGGCCTAGTGGTTGGAGTCTGACAGCAGGACCCAGGGGTTGAGACAGGTCCAGAACCAGGAAGCAGGGCTAAAGGTCAGAACTGGAGTCAGAGTCCGAATGCCAGAGCCAAGGGTCAAGACAAAGTGGGTGTTGGGAATCAGAACCGAGGGTTGGAACTGGATTACCGGGAGTCAGAGAAGCCAGGAGCAAGGCTGGGACAGGATAGGAACAAGGCTGGGTACAGGGCAGGATCCGGGCTGGAGCAGTGGAGGACCAGAGCAGGAGCAGGGCTTTGCAAGAGATGCGCACAGGGAGGCAGAGGGTCTGTTGGCACGTGCTTTGAGCAGCCAGCGAGCTATTCATGCTGAGGTTCCTCAGCCAATCAGGCATGGCAGTCCATCAGGCAGCCTAGCTGGCTCATTAGGGTGTCAGGAGTACTGAGCAGTGTCGCCTGCAGGGTCTTACTCCTGCCACTGGAGTAGTGGGCAGGTCTGGGTTCCCCTATCGGCTAAAAGCAAAGCAATGTAAATCACATAAAAGGGCCAGGGCTGAGCTAGGAACCCAAACAAAGGGCTGCATTTAAAGGAGACCAGAGCCAGGACTGAAGACTCTTCTAAGCACAAATAGACTGTTCGTTTATCAGACAGTTTAATACCCCTAAGGGATTCATTTGGGCTTTGTGACTTGGTCGGAGGGCCAAGTGAGGTCAACAAAGCTACAGGAGGTGATAGCAGTGGAAAAAGCTTGCAGTACTGGAGCAGCAGCAGCAGGACGTGCACAAGAAGCAAGTGCCCCTCCCCATTACAGTTAGTAATTACTACATTCTTCCACATCCCCTTTATGCTTGAAGATAGAGACCATATGCTCTTCCCCCATTAGCTGGGTATTTTTTTCAGTCTGGAGGATTAATTTAAAGAAGTTCATCATCATCATCATCACCACCACTGCCTCATGGCCCAGTGATTTAAATACCTCAATTGCTACACCATCTGGTCCCTCTCCCTTCCCATGTGTCATCTTTGGTGCTGTCTGACTCACTAACACAGTGATAGCTCTTGTGAGGTTGTTGTTTGCACATACTTAGCTCAATGATTTCCTCAAATTCTCTCCATTGAGCAGTTTCTCATAAAACCACTGACGTCTCCTCATGATTTTGCTACCTTCCACCAGTACTCTTCCATTTTTGTTTTTGATACACTCCACAACTCCCAAATCCCTAGTGCTTCTTTGTCTGATCCTCATGAACCTCTATATTCCATTTTGCCCTTCCTTCCTCGATAATCCTACATATAAAGCTTTAAGTGCCTGATCCTTAGCTTCTGCAACCATTATTTTCACCTTTTTCTTTACCAGCCTATATTCCTCATAACTGTCCACTGTTCTTACTTTCTGCCATCACTTAAACCTTCCCTCCTTTTTTTCTTTTCTGTTTCCTGCACATCATTAGACCACTACCATATCTTCTTTCATTTGTCCACACACAGCTTGTGAGCTTTCTGTATTACATGTGGATATTTTTCTCCAAACCTCATTGGTATCATTGTGGCTGGTTTGGTCATTGTCTTACCTCTGTAGAACCTCATCCTTAAATCTCAGACTAACTTCCCTATCTGCAGGCCTCCACCACTTTAGCCTTTGTTCCACAGCTCATCTTTTAGTGTCCCCTCCCCCACCCCAATTGCCTTTTTCACCTAGAAGTCTGTTACATGCAACCTATGTTGCTCTGCAATCTGCTCTCCTGGGATCACTTTAAAGTCTCACATTTTTTTAGATCTCTTCTCCTTGTCAGGAAGTAATCTGTCTGGGACCTGTTGGCACTGCTCCTGTATATAACTAAGTGGTTCTCCCTCTTTGTGAAATATATATTGGCAACAATCAGGCCATGGGCTCTGGCTAACTCTAAGATATCCTCACCAGCTTCATTTCTGGTACCAAAGCTTCATCCTCTGGCAGTCGTTCTAGCTCTCACTGTGTTCTCTCATATCTATTGAGATCTGCTATGATAATCAGGTACTCAGAATGTGGTACTTCACTTATCACTTGGCCCATGCTATGTGGAACTCCACCTTCTCCTCTCTCATACAGCCAACCTGTGGCACATATCAGCATATAACATACAATTTTTGGTCTCCGTCAGTGCTGTTCTAACTTTCATCAGCTGGTCGCTCTTTCTTTGGATGTCCACTATCATATCCTGTAATATTTCTGCTACTATTATTCCTACGCTATTCCTCTTCGCTGCTGAGCATCATCTTGTAGCCTCCTTGATGTACGTGGATTTCAGTCCCTTCCATTTTGTCTCTTGTATACAGGCAATGTGCACTCTCCTTCCCTTCATCATCTCAACTACTACTTTTTGTTTCCTTTTCATTGTTCAGGCATTCAGGGAAACCAGACGTTACTCTTAGGCTTGCCACTTTTAGCCATATGTACCACAATATGGTAACTTGACCATTTTCCAGAGTCGTCAGACAAAGAGGTTGTGTGTCACTTCTGGGTAGGGTGACCATATTTCCCTATGCTGAATACAGGACACCTGGTAAAATTACTCATATTCAAGTGAGTTCAATGGCAATCAATAGGAACTATGCAGTACAAACATTCAAATTAACATCAAGTTGACTGAGCCCCTGTTAAAAAGAAATACTGAGTAGTTGGATTCTTTTTATTTACCTTCTTATCTTTAAGGCTTTAGGGTTCATATGGGGAGGGGTGACATCCCCCCCATCCACACTTCTGTACACCTCTCTCACACGGGGAGTGACCGACCTACCCCACCCTCCCTGCCTGGCGCTCTCTGCCCTCCATGCCTGGCTGGGCCCCTGGGATGGACCCGCCTCTCCTGGCATGGGAGGGATGGGAACCCCAGATTTGTGCCAGGGTTCACACCAGAATGTGACCAGCCGCAGCCTTTCCGCACTGTACGGGAGGGAAGGGACAGGAGCTGCTTCCAGCCACAGGGGAGGAGTGGGGGGGAAAGGAATGACCTGACAAAGGTCTTTGCAGAGCTCATTTCTTCTCTCCCCTTGTCCTTTCCTCCTCGCACAGTGTCAAAAGACAGCTAACACCTCCAGGCTGCTATTGGCCGCCAACATAATCCAACTGCCTCCGGCTACAGCGTGGGCTGGAAGGGGTTAAGCCCTAAGGATGCATTGTGCACCAGGGCCCAGGGAACCTGACTGCAGGGGCTTCATGGAACCTAGCCAGGGAAGTTGCTCAGCAGGGGAGGGTGTCTAGGGGGCGGAGCAGCCCCGCGCTCTCTGGGGGCAGGACCCTGGGCGAGGGGGGTTAGGAGAAGAGGGTGCTAAGCTCCTGCTCTGGGGCGGGAACAGGCTGGAAATCACTCCCTGCCCCCACTCCAGAGCTTAGCTGAAGGGCGGATAAGCTTCCCCATACCAGCGCTGTGCGGGGCATTGGCACATACAGGGCTTGGCTCCTCCTGACCAGTGCCCTGGGCCGGAGGGTCTTGGGCTTTCCCGGGGCACCAGCCCAGCCAGAGGCAGTGGGGGAAGGAAGGAGTCTGCTGGCCAGGCTGTTGATGAGCTGAGCACTCTGACCAGGGGCAGGTTCTCTTCACAGCGCTGGGAGCGGGATGCACCCCGCAGGGGAGATATGGAGGAGCAGCGGGGCTGTGGGGGGGCAAGGGACAAAGCAGGGAGAGGACAGCAAGAGGGGGAGCGTGTAAAGGGCCAATGGGTGGGCAGCAGAGGCAACATGTAACTGGCTGCCGCCTGGTGCCTGCCGCACTCACCAGCCACCACAGCGCACAGCCAGCACCGGCCGGAAATGGGATGGGGGGGCGGAGCCCTGGTGACCGAGAGCCAGCACGGGGGCAGGGGCTGCGCTGACAGACTAGCAGGGGGAGCGGCTGGCCCCACGTGCTGCATCTTTTCCTCGTCACCAGCCTTGCACATCTACCGCCATCATCGGCCACTGGGCCCCCACCCACTCACTGCTGGTGGGCAGGTGGCTGGCTAGCAGGAATCCAGCCAGCAGCAGGACCCGTCAGTACTGATGTGGGGGAGACAGAAAATATGGGACAGTTTGCCCATTTTTAAGAAAAAGTTGGGACACCTGCAGGAGGGCTTAAATATGGGACTGTCCCTTTAAAAATGGGACATCTGGTCACCCTACTTCTGGGGGACACCTTACCCTTTGTGTTGATATACTTATTGAAGATGAAGACCTGTGGAACATGTGTGAATGACACAACTTTTACAAACTGGTTAGCCACGCTTGACATTCTTGGTTTGAAATTGAAGTTTTTCCTTCTCCTAGGTGGACTGCCTGCATGGTTAGAGAGCCCCATCTGCCTTGGGCAAGCTGCTTATAATGCACCAGACCCTCATCCTCCCCCCACCCCCCCACACACTTCCAGTTAAAAACACCTCTGCCATGAGAAGGCAAGTGGTAGGAGTTTGGCTGTTAGAAGCTATGTATTGAGCCAGCTATATGAGGCATTTTCTAGGGCAGTAGTGGGCAACCTGTGGCCCACGGGCTGCAAATGGCCCGTCAGGGTAATCCAGTGGCAGGCTGTGAGACAGTTTGTTTACACTGACCATCCGCAGGCACGGCCGCCCGCAGCTCCCAGTGACTGCGGTTCACCATTCCCAGCCAACGGGAGCTGCAGGAAACAGTGGCCAGCACGTCCTTGCAGCCCGCAACGCTTCCCGCAGCTCCCTGTGGCCAGGAATGGCGACCCGCGGACACTGGGAACTGTCGATGGCCGTGCCAGCAGGTGGTCAATGTAAACAAACTGTCTTGCGGCCCGCCAGTGGATTACCCTGACGGGCCGCGTGCGGCCCATGGGCTGCAGGTTGCCCACCACTGTTCTACGGGGAGCTCATCCTTCGACCCATCTTGGCTTCAAAAACTCTTTAGGAGGAACAAAAGCAACTGAACTTATAATAAGTCCTTCCCTTCTCTATTCCAAATCTATTCCAAATAGAGAAGGCCTGAGCTACAGAGGTTGGGTCCAAATCAGATTCTAAACTTCTCCAGTGTCCAGGAGTCTGTGTATGTATTTCAATTTTGACCTTGTCAGAAGAAAGACTGTAGTTGTGATTTGGAACTGGATTGGGTCTAGTGTTTCATTTCAGGTTCTTCTAAATGTTCATATGTCATTTGCTTTGCAGTAACTTGCTCTCTTTGTATTGAACAGATTCCTGTGGTGGCCATCATGACAACAGGTGGTGGAATGAGATCACTGACAACGTCATATGGCAGTCTATTGGGTCTCCAGAAGTTAAATGTCATAGACTGTTCTATGTACCTGACTGGTTTGTCTGGCACAACATGGTAAGGAAGACGTGAGCAGAGTTTCTCTATGCTGCTGATACAAAGATCTATGCTAAAGAAATATTATGGAGCTGCCAGTAGCAGCTCTCCCGTAGCCAGCGTTGTGACCCAAGCCCTATTTTTGATCCATTTTGCCAGAAAAATCTCTTTTCTGGAGTGGGGAATTTTTATAGTTAATGTCAGCACAGAAGTATATGTTTAAAAAAATATTTTAGGGAAATTGGCCGGTCATTTTAAATTTACCAGGCAGGGGAAATGTAATGTTTGTGATTTTAAAAAAATGTAATGTTTTTTGGGGAACCTAGAACTCAAAGGCAGCATAGATTTAGGACATTAAACCTTTGGTGAAGTTTACATTAACCCTTCAAACTGAAAATGTTAAGTTTAGCACCTTCTCTAATAAACTCCTCAGTTTGTTTTTGTTTTTTCCCCTTCAATATATTTCCCAGGACTATGGCAAATTTGTACAGAGATGCTGATTGGTCACAGAAGGATCTGTCTGGGAAAATCAATGAAGCTCGAAAACATGTGACCAAATGCAAGATGGGTTCTTTTTCCATGGAGCGTATCAAGTATTATAACAAGCAGCTGTGTCAGCGGAAACAAGAAGGACACAGGACATCTTCTATAGATCTATGGGGGCTCATTGTTGAATATTTGTTACATGATGGGGTACAGTATGTCAAAGCATGGTTTTATTAAATCATTATGGTGATTAATATTGCACTAATAATCTTATCCTTATGGCTGAGGAAACACTTCCCTTAAAAGCCACTCAGTTTTCAGAGGCTTATAACTTTCTGAAACTGACCCATTTGGGACAATATTTTTTCATGCTTGTTCTCAATGCAGGGTGGGGGGAGTGACCATTTTCACTAGTAGGTTTTTGGATGCTTTTTGTTGGAAAAATCACATTTTGAAAACGTAATAGTTAAGTGCTGTAGGCATATTTTGAAGATGATTTCTTTAGAAATAATTAAATTATAAGTGTTTTAGAACAGCAAACAGTAGGCTATTATCCACTCATTTTTCACAGCACATGCAATTGCAGTATTCCTGATACAAGCATGCCCAGTCCTGTGTACAGCTGCAGTATTGTACATTAAACTAGGATGTCAGCTGGTTAGGAGACTCATTTTTAACTTAGACCACTCCAGAGTCTCTACGCTGTAGGCATCTCTTTCTCCTTTTTAGACATTCCCTATCATGTTGGTCTGAAAGTGCCATCAAATCATGTACCATGTAATTATCAAGAACTTGCAGCCATCATGGTTATCAGCTGTTCATGAGAATTTTGGAGAGTATGGAAGATCCCAGACATATTAACCCCTGCATACAGTGCAGTCATATAATGGAGAACGTGGCTGAAATGCAGGCATTTTACTGTATTCTAAGTACAGATATAGTGAGTAGATTCCTGTGTCAGTTCCTTCCCCCCACCCGCCCTCAATTTAGATACTTTTCTTGTAAAAACAGAAAGACAACCATAAACTCTCGGATCAGCGACAGGCAGTGCATCAGGGTCAGAACCCACTGCCCATCTACGTGGCAATCAATGTCAAGGACAACTATAGCACTTTGGATTTCAAAGGTAAAGATATTCCAGAGCTGTACTTGATCTTAAGTCTAGGAAGCGGCTCAGTTTTGTGTGTAAGACCTCATATAGATTACATAAAACCCCCTCTAAATTAAAGACCAGATCATGGCCTGGTAAAAATTGGCATAGTTCCACTGAAGTCAATGGAGCTTCATCAGCTTATACCAGCTGGCATTTTGTAATCACTAGTTTTAATTTTTGTGATGTTTCTATATTTCTGGTGTTTGTGCCGGATCAGAAATGTTTGGAATAAACTTTCAGTGGTTCAACCTTTTTTTTAACGCATTGTATCCATTTGATAACAGCATAACTCTTTATCCTCAGCACGGGGTCTGCTCTAAAAGATTTGTTGGGGTTTTGTTTTTGTCTTTTTGTTTGTGGCTCTGTTTGCAGAATGGCTGGAATTCACCCCATATGAAGTTGGATTCATGAAATATGGAGCCTTCATTCGCTCTGAGGACTTTGGAAGCGAGTTTTTCATGGGTCGGCTGATGAAGAGGCTCCCAGAATCCCGGATCTCCTACTTAGAAGGTGATTTATTGTCCTGGAAAATTATATAAACCGGGCACTGGTGAATCACTGGTATGTGATTGGCAGCAATGGTACAGTATCACCTGCCAGAATATGTGCCAGTACCTTATATGAATTAACATTTAATAAAATGGTTTCCTTTGCATTGTTAAAGCAGGAAACTTAAAATAACAGGTGAATGGCAACCACTAGACTTTAAACATTTTCTATCTGAAATTTTCTAATTGATTTTGCATAACAATACAGTTTACCACCAGTCCAAGAGTGAAATCCTGGCCCACTGTGAAGTCAATAGGAATTTTCCATTTATTTCAACTGGACCAGGATTTCATCCAGAGGCCGTATCTACACTGTACACTCGGGGTGTGATTCTCAGCTCGCACACACATATGCTAGCTCTTATCTGAGTTAGCATGCTAAAAATAGTGTAGCCATGGTGCCAAGGGCAGTGGCAGTGGTGGCATGGATTAGCCACCCTGAATATGTACCTGTGTGTGTGTGTAGTTCGTCGGTTCGACAGTGATGTTTTCATTCTATCTCTTTTTGTGGATTCCGCAGTGACTCTGAAGTCCCAAATGTGACGCGCATGCTCGTGACCATATAGGGCAGACAGTCATTGGGGAGCATCTTGGTAGCTATAGCGGTAGTATGACGCTTTTCCCTGGCAGCTAACAATTGATTATTTCTGTCCTCTTCAAAGGCTTGGAAAGCTCTGAGTGTTGTGTGCTGCCCTGCTGATCTATTTAACTCAGCCTTCTCAAGATCTTTCGGTTTAATTGCACCAAAGTGTATGCTGTTCTTGATGCTGTCCTTGTAGTGCTTTCTGGGGCGGCCTTGATTCCGGTGTCCTTGTGCCAATTCTCCATAGAAAATTTTTCTAGGGAGTCGATATTCAGACATCCTAATGATGTGTCCAACCCAGTGTAGTTGGGCTTTTATCCGCATGGCCTCAATACTTGTGGCATTTGGCTTTTGGGGAACCTCCAGCTTGGTTATTTTGTCCTGCCAGCGGATCCCCATAATGGCATGCAGAGACCGCATATGGAAAGCCTCTAGCTGTTGGATATGCCATATGTATGGTGTCCAGCTCTCACAGCCATAGAGGAGAGATGTGAGCATAAAAGCATTATAAAGTTTTATTTTTGTTGAGAGGGTTATGTTGTGGGATTTCAGGACTTTGTTACATAGCTTTCCTAATGACTGAGAAGCTTTCTGTATCCTGTTCGTGATCTGTTTAGTGAGAGACCCCTCATTGGAGATATTGCTGCTGTGATGGGTAAAATTGTCAACTTGCTTTAGTTGGATTCCATTACTGGAGGTGCTGGGGGATATGGCAGAGAGCAGTGAAGATAATTGATGCAACACCACAGTTTTCTCAAGGCTGATTGTGAGGCCAAACAATTTTGATGCTTCAGTGAAGCGATCTACAATGAACTGCAGATCTCCCTCTGGGTGTGGTAGGAGAACATAAGCATCTACAAAGACTGCCTCTCTTAGTAGTAGTTCTGTTGCTTTCCTTTTTGCTTTAAGCCTCATAAGATTGAAGACTGAGCCGTTGTGTCCGTATCTGATGTATATGCCTCGGTTGAGCCCATCTGTAGCATGGTTGAGAACTTGGGTGAAGAAGAGGCTGAACAGTGCAGGGGGCAAGGACACAGCCTGGTCTGAGTCCATTTGAAATGGGAAAGGAGCCAGTGAGATCTCCATCTCTGTAACAGTGTGACAAAAGGTGACTAAATCTCACAAGTTCAGTGAAACGGGAATGCTCTGCAACACAAACACACCAGTGACATTTAGAAAATAATATAATAAAACTTGACCCTTCTGAGAATCTGACATACCAGTGCTGCCTGTATTTCAAAATTCTGCAGCGTTAATACACTCCTTGACGGGGGGAGAGAAATTAAGAGCTGTAAGCAACAGAGAAAAGAAAGATGCTGTGGGAAGGACGAGAATGGGTGATCTGGAGAGATACAAGAAGGCTTCCATCTTATGCGGGATTTGACCTGTAACCTTCACTGTGACAGACGATATGAATTAGAGCTAGGCAAAATTGTACTATTCAGGCAGAGACCTGTAAAGAACTGCACTGTCTGAGGAATTACTCGGGCGGGCTGGCGGGGTGGGGGTGGAAGTGCGGCATTGTGCCCCAGGAGTCATAAATTCCTTTTCAAGTCTCAGTTGTGCACGATTATGCAAGCTGCACCATGCTTTAAAGTGGTTAAAATTGTTCCCTTGGTGCACCAGGCCTGGTCTACAGAGAGAGCAGCATACATGAAAAGAGAGCATCCCTGTATTTCCGAGAGCGCAGGCACTGTCATGGCCCCTTTCAAGGCATAGGCAAGAGAGGAAAAGTGCTTGCATCCCGCCTGCACACCCGCACAAAGCCAGACACAATCTGGTTCTTAGAATCTAAAGACCCCCAAGTCAGATATTAAAAGCAGAAGTTTGGAATTGTGCAGACAGATGCCTGCAAAAAATAGAAGGTAACGGAACAACTTCAGATGGAAGGATAAAAAGGCAATTTTCAATTAAATGCTCCCACGACTGGAGCATAAAGGTCTCCATAAAATCTCTAGCATGGCCCACTCTCATAATTTTATCACAAATCTTGAGTTATTTGGTGTTTTTTTTTCTTGAAGCCTACAATCATGGGAGTACATGAGAATTGCAACTTTCATTTAAAAAAAATATTTCTTAGCCCTCATGGCTTTAAAGCAAACCTTGAAAATGTTCACAAAGAGTGCCCTAAAGATTTAAAAAAGCAGAAAACAAATATAAAGAACTCAACGTTTATTATTTAAAAACAAATCTCATGATTTTTAATCCAATCTTTTATGATTTTGGAGGGCCTGACTTAGGATTTTTTAATGTTTAGGGTTGGCAATACTGATATCGCTCTCCTTTCACAGGCATGTGGAGTAGTTTATTTTCCCTGAATCTGTTATATATCTGGAATTTGTCACACACTTCAGAGGACTTTTGGCACAGGTGGACCCGAGACAGAGTAAATGATATTGGTAAGTTACTTTATACCATTGCCTTACCATTTATTTATCATTACGCTTCACAACCATCTGTTGTATAAACCATGCACTTGCTTTTTGGAGTTTTATTTTTACAAATCTGCAGACGCATCATATCTTGCCTGGAAGGAACAAGTTTCAAAAGACTAATATTGACTACCATCATGGGATCATTTCTGAATAACCCATAGACTGCCCTTTGATCATGAGCAATAATCACTGAATATGTAAGAGAGTAAATATATTCAGGAATAACGATCCTGGTTTGCAGATAATTGGTGACACAAAAAACACCACATGAATATTTGCTGAATTTTTAATTCGACAAATACAGTTCAACTTGGCTTATTTTTCAGGATTATGATTTGTAGGTGGTGTGGCATTGAATGGCTTATTGGATGCTGAGGCTTTGTTTTTAATCCAGCCCTGGGGTATCTTAAGAAATTTTGTCTTAATAGAGCAAAAAAATATTTATCTACCTTTTATTAAGGTGCTCGTGAGACCTTTCATCATGGACACCATAAACTAATAGTGTAGAGATTGTTATTGTTTGTTATTGCTATTTTGGGGGCTCCTCAAAAACATTTATTTAGGCAAACAAACCCTTTAATTACTTCTTTTGCAGAGGAAGAGTCCGTCCTATCTATGAGGCCACACGAACAGAAGACTCAAGTATTCACCACGGCAAGCCCCCTCTCCCGTGCTCTTCGTAGTGCCATTACAGAGCGCACGTCAGTTGCCCAGTACCACAGTTTCCTGAAAGGCCTCCAGCTGCATAATGACTACCTAGAGAATGACAAGTTTTGTAGATGGAAAGGTAATAGCACTTACCTTTCAGCAGCATCCTTTGAAGGAATTTGGGGTCTGCAATATAGTGAGGAGATCTGCATGACTTGGGAGAGAATGAACGGATTTTATTTAACAACAAAACAAAACAGACAATGCCCACTTCCCCCTCGAAACCCCCCCTGCTTCCCTTCATATCAAAGTTTGAATCTACTTTTAAACAGAATTATTTGATGAATCAATTGAACTATACAGGGCTGAAAATCTTTAGTGACATGGATTTGATGGGGTTCAAGCTCATTTCTCTTTGGGCTGTAGCCAGTTGATTAAATCTCCATAGTTTGGCTCAGTGTGTTGGCAGCATTCATAGTCTTTATGAACAGAGAGGAGACATTAAGGCCCAGAGTCTCAAAGGTATTTAGGCACCTAACTCCAATGGGAGTTTGAGCGTCTGTGCCTTAATGGGTAGACAGAAGAAATCCTTGATCAGTAGAAGAGGGTGCCACTGCAGGTCAAAAGGACCAAATGCCGGCTTCCTAGAGACCCCCGATCTGCTTTTTTAATGCTCCAGTAAAGGATCTGCATTTTAAACAGAACGACAAATTAATTTATTTTTTACTGTTAGCAGCTAAATTCTGTGAGTATGTCTACGCTGCAATTAGACACCCGTGGCTGGCCCATACTGGCTTCTGGGGCTCGCGCTGCAGGGCTGTTTAATTGCAGTGAAGACTTCCAGGCTCTGGGACTCTCACAGGGTACCAGAGCCTGGCCTCCAGCCCAAGCCCAGTAGTCTTCACTGCAATTAAACAGACCCACAGCTTGAGCCCTGTGAGCGTGTCAGCTGGCACAGGCTAGCTGTAGGTTTTTAATTGCAATGTAAACATACACTGTATTGCACATTATTGGAAAAATGTGACCCGTCCTATGGCACTGTGGTAAAGTAAAATATAGACTGATCTTGTAATGGAAAAGCTTTCAAAGCCAGTACATCCATGAGAGAAATACCAAAAGGTATTTAGGAATTTGGTCACCCTTTCTAGTGTATTCATAGGAGAAGGGCTCCCAAGCCAGCAATCCAGAATCTTTATCCAAGTTCTTTGAATATTAATCTGATCCTGAACATGTAATGTGCAATGTAGTGTGTTAATGTTTTCTTGTAACTTTGCCTTAATAAAAAAAAATCAAATAAATGCATCCAAAAGAAAAACAAGTGGGAGGGAGGATGGTGGGCTAGCACAGTTTGAATGAGCCAGGTATAGAATGAACATGGAGAGTCTGACATCAGAAAAAATAGTTGTTCTAATTTAAGGCTGAGCAACAGTGATGTAAATAGTTTGTCAAATGTCTAATGAAATTAGAGATGTGGAATGGGGCTGCAGACCCTTTTTTCTTGAACACTGTGTTCATCAGAGCATCAGCAAACCGCTCTTCTGCGATTTCCCTTACGGCAAGAAATATATTCCTTTTAGATACTGTGCTGGACACATCACCCAACCAGCTGACTGAAACAGCAGAGTACTTGTCCCTGGTAGATACTGGATTCTTCATCAATACCAGCTGCCCTCCACTTCTGAGGCCAGAGAGGAAAGTGGACGTCATCCTGCATTTAAATTATAGTGCAGGATCACAGATACTGGTGAGAGAAATCAGTGTTTTCTGTTTTCTCCATTGATAGTCATTTATCTGTAAGTTTTTAACGATATTGTTCCTATTAAAAGCCCTGTGTTAAGTATTCTGAACCACAGTATTTTAGCTTAATGCTGTAGCTTAAAGTTGTATTCACACCCTGTAACCTAACCATTTTCTTTTGTGGTACTGAGTGTTTTTTGTTGAGTACTCCAGGAAAAATTTAAAAACCTGTCCATGTGTTTTCATATAATGCATGTTTCTCAAACCACATTCTTTCCAACAGGAAAGCCAGTCCTATCCCAGAGGTAGCCTAGTACAATTTAGTCTTAGTTGCTGTGCTTTTAGGAAATCCTGATCTCAGCCTAGTCTCTGGATTCTCATATTGTTCTCTTCCTTGATCCAGCCTCTGGATCAGTCCTGTAAGTACTACTCAGAACAAGGAATCCCATTCCCCAAAGTTGTGCTGAGCGAAGAAGAGAGGAAAAAGCTAAAGGAGTGCTACCTCTTTGATGATGCCGAAACTCCAGGAGCTCCCATATTGCTATTTTTCCCATTAGTGAATGACACCTACCAAAGTTACAAAGCACCTGGTAAGTTATCAACAGTAGCCAAACATTCAGCGAAGGCCATCCTGGCTAGCTTGTCAACTGATTGAATCTCACTCTTTAATTCATTCCTCTCCACTTGTTCATTTCCCTACAACAAACCTCTCCATTGCCTAACTTACCATTTTTACTTAGATCTACTACATATTTCTTATTAAGAAGAATAGGACCCTGTTTTATTTCTGTATTCACTTTCATCTGTTATACACCCCTAGTTATCTTGCTGTATATTAGTGTAAATTGTTGTAATAAAAATGCAAAATCTTTAAACTAAGGTGAAAGGAAATGTACATTTAAGGAGAAAACCCAAAATAATTACAAGCTTTCTTCTCTTTTAGCAGACTTTTCTTTCCTTCTTTTGGTGTCTCTAATATTGGGTCTCTGTCCCAAGTACTAAAAGGCTGGTGTCACAGCTCTGAGCCTTGATGGGTATGAGAGCTTTGTTTTCCTTGTAAATAACCTGTTCACTGACTGAATCGCTATTCCTCTTTTCAGTAGGAATAGCCTTTCCATTGAACGGGGCACTGTTTCACCTATTAAATACCTTTTGAGGCTTCTACTCTTCTTTCAGTTCCATTCCCCTTCTCCAAATCCTGCCATTTGCCATGTCAGTATTTCCCTTTCCTGCTTGAGTCACAGATGTGAAGACGTCTCTAAGACTGTTATGAGCAGACAACAGGAGACACTCATAGGGATAGTCACTTATACCCCTCCCTTCAGCACATCAGGCAACTGACATTCCCCTGATCCAGGGATCAAATTACTGGATTGCAACAGAAACACTTGTAAAACATGCCCAGAGCATTTAAATGGGTGAGCGCTCTTAGTGCAGAGAAATCTCCCTCTCTGGGCTGTTACTGGTGGTACATGACAGAGATAAGCCCAATACTACAGCAATTTCCTGTTGAATTTTTCCCTAGGTGTGAAGCGCTCCAGCTCAGAGATGGAGGAGGGCAAAGTTGATCTCACCAGTTGCTTTTCCCCCTATTCTACATATTCAGTCACATACAAGGAGCAAGATTATGATCAGCTGATTAAACTGACTGAATACAACATCCTGAATAACAAACACCTGATTCTTCAAGCCTTGCGTAAAGCAGTGGAACGGAAAAGGCAACATAAAAAATAGTCACCATGCCACCATGCCACCATGCCTTTATCCCTGGGAGGATGTTTTTGTATCCTCTGGCATATGGATAACCACAGCTTTTCTGAAGATTTCAATGGATTCCAGTTTGACCCTATTAACTGGCTGTCCCTGATGAGCAAAGGTCACCAAATAAGGAGAGATCTTCCTTGTTCCCCAAAGAATTTCATTGCTACAAAATTAATTTAGGAGAATAAAGTGCAATTTGTGGCATGTTGGAAATACAGTACATGGGTAGCCATACACAAGGAGCTGCAGTGGTGGTGGCATGGTCTAAATGCCTAGAGAGTGAGTTTAAAAATATATAAGTCCAAACTACAGTGTACACACTGGATTCAATTAATCTTTAAATAATACTAGTTTGGCCTTGTTTTAGTGGCTGTTCTGTGAACTATTGTCCATGTGCCAGAATGTGACTTGTTGCGCGAAGGTGCACTGTAGGGAAGAAGACTAGGAATCTTGCCAGTCAACCCATTCAAGGCTCAAGGACAGCTACCATCCCTTTGCTGAGGGGGAACACAAGGACTGCCTCTTAGATACTTACAGGTGGTCTTTAAGGTATAGTCTTGTTTTTGTTCCGAGATTGCTGCAGACCTCCCCCTTGGTGCCTACAGGGTTAGGCAGCAGCCAAGTGGGGATTTTGTTTGGATTGCAGTGGAGCCTAAAACTGGGATTTAGGTTTGTCTGAGGTTTAAGTTCCTAAGTACCTTTGTGGATCTGGTCCCTAGTTCTTGTAACACACACTGCTTAAGTTTATCTTGAACTGCCACTTCACATTGGTTTTTCAACATACAAACTGAAACTTCTAGTCTTTAAAGTAACATAGGTGCCCTTGTCATTATTATCTGTTTTTAATCAACAGTTCTAATTTAAAATAAAAATATATCCTGACTTGACCATTGTCTGGGACTTGATGGTATTTAAGGGTGATTTTAAAGGCAAACTGACCTAGAGTGCACTTTCCTTTTCTTCTTCACTCCATACCTGTGTAAAGCAACCTAGCAGGTGGTCATATATAACCACATGATCGGACAATTCTTTTTTATCACTACTCTTCTGTGTGGAGTCAGAGCATTAGAACCATGTGAATACTAGTTGGCATAGCCTGTTCAATCTGGCATCAATATGTTTAACAGCAGCTTCAAGTGTGTAGCTCTTATTTTTCTACAGCTCTGGTGATGGAGACTCAGAAGTATTGACTCCTTCAAATTCGTCTCCCCTCAGCACGCATTTCCTCTTTGGAGGGTCCTGATTGACTTTCATTTCTGAGTTTTAGTATAGAACTTTCAAGCTTTTGTAAATTCTCAGACAAGAGATCGACTCCTTGAAAAATAAGAGACTTCAGTCACAATTTTGATTAAAACCAGCATGAAATAAGATGTGCCTACATATTTATCTATCTTGATCTCCTTGAAAGGTTTTATTTTATATGCATTTCTGAGAGATTTCCCTAGGAGATTTTACAATTGCTTTGATAAAGTTTTTCATTGGTTATTAATACAATTTAATCCTTTCAGTCAGCCCTATTTTGAGGACCGAAGTGGTGCATTGATCTTGTCCTGGACTGTGAGGGTTTATGGTATGATGACTAGATCCATCTACCTGCCTATTCCCAACTCCTATGCTCATGTTAAAAGCAGACTGCAGTGTTTTGGCACACTCAGAGGAATTGCTTTTTATTGATAGTATCTGTGAAGAATCAGGCATTTTGCTTCAGTAAGTGTACAATGTATGCACGATTGACTGTACTTGTGATATGGACACAATATGGCATGGTAATGCAGGGTAATTCTTAGCAGAACCTGTGCTTGCTAGCCATCGCCTGCATGATGTGCTGTGTACAGCTCTGCATATTGCACAATGGGTCACAATGTAGTAAGTCATCATAGCATTGGAAGGGCTTCAATATAGGGTGAGATTCCAGATGTGAGAGCTGCTACTGTGCAAGTATCATTCCCATACAAGAACCAGGCAGCATCAGTGACTGGGAACGTTAACATCTTGAAATAGACATGGGTGAACACGTCATTCAGCCCTATGTTTCATCATCTTAACCAGCCCATACGTGACACTATACCGAAACAATGTCCAAAATGTGTAGAACGCCTTTGTCTCTTCGTCTCCCAAGTCACACTGTCACCACTACTGCTTCTTGTATTCTGTTCCATCCACAGCCTGTGCTTCCTCACTCTCTCCCCAGGACTATAACAGAGGAAGCTATCAGCCTTGCAGCAGAACTGTGGAGCACTGCCAGTAGGAGGAGAAGCAGGCAGGACATACTAGTGCAGTAAAACTGGCTGGCTCTGTTTAGCTCTCTCTGATTAGCAGCAATGACTTGGTCCTCCTGCTGTATTGCATCAGTGACAGGGAGGTTCTAATCTGGGAACCACTCCCAAAACCACAGAAAAAACTCAAACTCTTGCATTTTCACTGAAAATCAATAGGCCTCCCTTCAGCATTGCCATGTGTTTGATGTTGTCAGGCTTCTGATGGCTGCAGCTATGTTATGGGAGTGAATAGAAACATTACTGAAGAACCAGCACAGGCTCCTTTCAGGGGAAGCATAGGGAATGCTGGCTGGTCAAGGGAAATGCTTTGAAGAACGGGCAGAGCCTGCAGCTATAAGGCGTACACAAAAGGGAGTGCACAATGGTTGAACATTTTGGACAATACCCAACTGTGTTCCCCAAAGGTGGTAATTTTTAGTCACTCCTTACTGGTTGGGGTGCTGTGGTATGGGTGCAGTCGCTTTGTTTTGGAGCGCTGTTTTTCCACAGACCCCTAGGTCTCTGCTCTGTGTTACGGGGGTGTGCTGTATGGTTGTGATGATAGAGTGTTTCCAAAGGACATAATCTGCGTTTTGAAGCATGTTACATTTGGTCAGCCAGTCATGAGGGGGTGTTAGCTGCTGGTCCCTGGAGTTAAAAAACAACTCTTCCATAGAGCAGAACTTAGAAGACAATACAACTAGCAGCTGCAGTTGGGAGTGTATCTTTATGGGAGATACTGAGCACAGGAAACAAAGATAAGAACATGACATAAGACTGGCCAGACAGGCTTCATCAAGCCCAGTATTCAGTCTTCTGACAGTGACCAGTGCCAGATGCTTCAGAGGGAATGAACAGAACGGGGCAATTATTGAATGATCCACCCCTGGCATCCAGCCCCAGCTGCTGGCAGTCAGAGGTTTAGGGATGGGGTTGCGTCCCTGACCATCTTGGCTAACAGCCGTTGATGGACCTATCTTTCATGAATTTATCTAATTCTTTTTTGAACCTAGTTATAGTTTTGGCCTTCACAGCGTCCCCTGACAAAGAGTTCCACAGGCTGACCGTGTATTATGTGAAGAAATACTTTCTTATGTTCGCTTTAAATCTGCTGCCCATTAATTTTATTGGGTGACCCTGAATCTTGTGTTATGTGAATAATGCATCCTTCTTCACTTTCTCCACCCAGTTCCTGATTGTATAGGCCTCCATCATACTCCCCATTAGCTGTCTCTTTTCTAAGCTGAACGGTCCCAGTCTGTTTATTCTCTCCTCTTGCAGAAACTGTTCCATATCCCTGATAATTTTTGTTGACCTTCTCTGTACCTTTTCCAATTCTAATTTTTTTTTTTTGAGATACGGTGACCAGAACTGCACTTAGTATTCAAGATGTGGGTGTACCATAGATTTATATAATGTCTAGGGCTGTCAAGCTATTAAAAAAATTAATCATGATTAATCACCTGACTAAAAAAATTAATTGCAATTAATCATGCGATTAATCGCACTGTTAAACAATAATAGAATATAATTTCTTTAAATATTTTTGGATGTTTTCTACATTTTCAAATATATTGATTTCAATTACAACACAGAACACAACATGTACAGAGCTCACCTTATTTTTTATTACAAATATTTGCACTGTAAAAAACAAAAGAAATAGTATTTTTCAGTTCACCCAATACAAGTACTGTAGTGCAATCTCTTTATCATGAAAGTTAAACTTACAAATGTAGAATTATGTACAAAAATTAACTTCATTCAAAAATAAAAACAATGTAAAACTTTAGAGCCTACAAGTCCACTCAGTCCTACTTCTTGTTCAGCCAGTCACTCAGACAAACAAGTTTGTTTACATTTGCAGGAGATAATGCTCCCCACTTCTTGTTTACAATGTCACCTGAAAGTGAGAACACACGTTCACATGGCACTGTTGTAGCCAGCATTAAAAGGTATTTACATGCCAGATGCGCTAAAGATTCATATGTCCCTTCATGCTTCAAGCACCATTCCAGAGGATATGCATCCATGCTGATGACAGGTTCTACTCGATAATGATCCAAAGGAGTGCGGACCAACATGGTTATTTTCATCATCTGAGTCAGATGCCACCAGCAGAAGGTTGATTTTCTTTTTTGGTTGTTTGGGTTCTGTAGTTTCCACATTGGAGTTGCCTCTTTTAAGACTTCTGAAAGCATGCTCCACACCTCATCCCTCTCAGATTTTGGAAGGTGCTTCAGATTCTTAAACCTTGGGTCAAGTGCTGTAGCTATCTTTAGAAATCTCACATTGGTACCTTCTTTGCATTTTGTCAAATCTGCAGTGAAAGTGTTCTTAAAATGAACAAAATGTGCTGGGTCATCATCCGAGACTGCTACAACATGAAATATATGGCAGAATGTGGGAAAAACAGAGCAAGAGACATACTATTCTCCCCCAAGGAGTTCAGTCAAAAATGTAATTAACGTATTATTTTTTTAACAAGCGTCATCAGTATGGAAGGATGTCCTATGGAATGGTGGCCGAAGCATGAAGGGGCATACGAATGTTTAGCATATCTGGTACGTAAATACCTTGCAATGCCGGCTACAAAAGTGCCATGCGAAAGTCTGTTTTCATTTTCAGGTGACATTGTAAATAAGAAGCCATCAGTATTATTTCCCATAAATGTAAACAAACTTGTTTGTCTTAGCAATTGGCTGAACAAGAAGTAGGACTGAGCGGACTTGTAGGCTCTAAAGTTTTACATTGTTCTGTTTCTGAGTGCAGTTATGTAACAAAAAAAATTTACATTTGTAAGTTTCACTTTCATGATAAAGAGATTGCACTACAGTGCTTGTATGAGGTGAATTGAAAAATACTATTTCTTTTATCATTTTTACAGTGTAAATATTTGTAATAAAAATAATATAAAGTGAACAATGTACACTTTGTATTCTGTGATGTAACTGAAATCAATATATTTGAAAATGTAGAAAAACATCCAAAAATATTTAATAAATTTCAATTGGTATTCTATTGTTTAATGGTGCGATTAACAGCAATTAATTTTTTGTAGTTAATCACGTGAGTTAACTGCCATTAATCGACAGCCCTGATAATGGCATTATGATATTTGGGTCCTAACAGTCTGTTAGCTTTTTCGACTGCTGCTACACACGGAGCAGATGTTTTCAGAGAACTATCCACAATGACTCCAAGATCTCTTTCTTGAGTGTGTAGCCTTTTATTTTATTTAATGTTAATTATGCTACTGTGGGTTCAGCTCTGGCAGCTACAGTTTCAAGTTCAACAGAATCATTTGTTTGTTCTGGATCTAGAGCCCCTAGGAACACCTGAAACCATAGGCAAGTAACACATACAATCACAAGAACAAGGTCCACTATCTCTTAGCAGTTTTATTAAAGTTACCAAAAAAGATATAAATGTCACAGCACATACAATTCCTAAATATATCCATGTACCAGTTATAACTACAGACATACTCACATCCTCCTAAACAATAGAAGAGTCTGGTGGCTCTCTCATGGATTGATCATCAATACGGGGGTGATTCCTGCTGTAGGTTCTCCTAGGAAGCTCAGTTTTCCTGCTCTGGGCACCCTTTTTTATAATGTGATTTCTGTGCATGTACGTGAAAGTGTCAACCCTCTCTTTCTTATTGATCTGTGTCCCCTAGAAACACAAAGGACCCCAAATTCTACAGGATATGTAGGTTGACATTAACATTGATGTACCACCTTTATCCTGTGGTTAAGACACATGTTGGAGACAATATTTGCTGTTACAGCAATTGCAAATTTAATCTTCGGGCTAGACTTTTGAAATATTACCAGTTAGTACCTCTTTTTCTATAATCTTAGAGCATTGGGTTATTTCTTCATCATTAACTTATGTTAGCATTTCTTGTCTCCAAGGCCTAAAATAGCTAAGCTAAAATCTTGCAGGCGTCAGCCTACAGGTTCTTGAGTTTCAGCTTGTCTTACTTATGTCTAATACATGATTCTGCTAAATACTGATCAATCTTATATTTTTATAATCCTACAAATTAACTCTAATTAACATTCATTGAATATATATGATAACATGTTGATTCATCATAACATCACACAATAAATGAATAATAAACTAAAATAATTAGCTACAGCTCCTCCCCTTGTCAGGGTGACTGTTTTCTCATTATCAAGTGATAATTAGACAATAAGAGCCCCGTCACATACACATGATAGTATACAGCAATGATTAATACAATACAATTGATATATTGCTCAAATCTTATGTGTAACTTAAATCTATGCTTAACGCTATATGTAACTTAACTCTATCTGCATACCATTATTCTATACTATTAGAGATTGGTTTTTACTCTAGGGATCCTTTCAAGTGGTAGATCAATTACTCCTCTGCATTGTGGTACATAATTATAATCATATGGAGCTTCTGGAACATGATGTGGATTTATGTTTCTCATTTCTTCATAAGTATCAACATCCTCATATACCTCCCTCATATTAGATTTGGCTGCTTCTGGTGATGTGACGGTTGACAACAAGGGAAAGGAAACCGGCTGAATCGTGTGTGGCAGGGGGTTAACCCTTCTTGTACATATGGTTCTAAGTTTTCCTCCCATGTAACATAGGGCAAAGATGGTGCACGTCATAAGGATACTATGGCCAATAATCCATCCCTTCCATCAAATTCCCATTCCTTCAGGTGTACTGTCTTATGAACTGATACTATCTAAAATTTTAACTATTTCTTGATTTGCTTTATCCATGTCATTACTAATTTTAATTAAATGTGAATCTTTTCTTTCTAATAATTGTTTTAGCTGTAAGGTTAGTGGTGGTATATATGCGTGAAACACTGGAGTACTTTGATCAAATCCTGATAATCAGGGTTACTCAGAATAGTGGTTTCATTTTCAAAAGTGGGTATTGGAGATATTGTTGTGTGACCAATCATTTTAGGCACTTGTAGTTTAAAACAAAAATTTGCATTTATGACCATATATCTGCATTGACCATGATAGAATTCTGTATGGTCGGTTACTACGCAATACTGTCTTCGTCCTGCATAGGCTATTCGTTCCATAGGAGATATCCATTTGCTTAGTTGTACTGGACATGATATCTGTGTTGCATTCACTGCCAGTAAATCTCGTTGGCACCTTTCCAGCTGACCAAATAGTGGAGTTATTACCTCAAAGACATCACACCTACAAATCCATTGATGTCCCTTTTGAGAGCAACAAGCCATCTTCAAGACTCTCCATGTTTGGGTATTGTGAGGATACACTACAGCAGAGTACTTGCATCCGTTCCTTGTAAATGTCATCTTCTAGGTGGCCTATGGACTGGACAGTAGCCAATTGATCAAATGCATCTTTATCTGGATCGAATACAGGTAGCGATAGCGTGAACGAAGCAGATAAGGATTGTTTCATGTCACAGGGTTTTCTTAAATAACCTGTCGTGATTTGGATGTGGTGTCACAGATCCTAGGTTTCTATTTGCCCCAAATTCTATTTTTTTACATTCCATTTGGCATTCAACTTTCTCTCCTCCACACTTTTGAATACGTTGTGGACTACACCAATTCAAAATTTGCTGGTCTCTAATCAATTCTGGTACCTTTTTCAGTTCCAAGAATTGTAAGGTACTCTCAACGGTGTTGATTACATATTCTCCATATGCTGAAAAAATAATTTCTTTCCCAAGATAAGGGTTTCTGTCCTGATCATTATTATAGTTTACCAATTGATTTATTTTCTCTTGGGTTTCATTAAACGGTCTAGCTCAAAATGGAGATCACCGCTATCCAAGTAGTTCTGAGAGCACCCCATTATGACAGAAGGAAGGAGACCATGCTAATTTATCCCAAAGAGAGCACCTCAGAGGTGGGGCTCTCCCCCCTGCTAGAAGGAGGATGAAGGCAATACTTGCAACCACTGCTTTCAGTGTGGAAATGAAGAGCACAATCAGTCTGGATGTTGTCTCATCAGGAGGCCAAAAGGAGTGGACCGGAAGGGAAACGATCCCCGGTCACTCCAAAGGGACCTTAAGTGACCAACTAGCCCCAAAGGTCCCACTGAGAGACAGTTGCCAGAAATAAATAAGAAATTGAGAAACCCCTGGGACTAATAAGGTGAGACATGTTAAAATCTGGTATAGATGTACTTGGACAGAGAACCAGTAACCATGAGTTTAATTGTAATATTTAAAGGATAGAAGGGAATTGTTCATTGACACCAAAGCAGCATGCTAAGCTAACTAACAGTGGGAAAGAAATGTGTGGTTTGGTGTATCTTGAATGGGTTTAAGTAGCATCTTTGTGGGACACTGATGTACAGGTATGCATAGTGCCATGCCAGTGAGTGAAGGAGAGCCTTCCTAATGTACTAGCCAGGGAGCTCAGAAAGTTGCTTGAGAGAGATCAAAGCCTGAGGCTCACAGATGCTAATGGTACCCCTCTTCCCTATGATGGGTGGATTGCAACACAGTTTCAGCTGCTAAATGGTGGGAAAGTACTTACAGCTCCCATGCTGGTCACAACTCAGGAGATGCAGAGTCCTGTAACTGGATATAATGTTACTGAAGAGGACGTTAAACAGTATTGTCATGAATGGCCAGAAGACACAGTACCCCCAGCCCTCTGTAGTAATTTGTCAACTGCCTTTTCCCATTTCAGCAGAAAAAAATGAATGTGTTAGTACACCTTTGAAAGGCCACAACGTCTGCAGACATTGGTATGGCATGCATAGGTAAATGTGGGATCAAAATTTTAAAAGGGGACATGATAAACTTGAGAGGTTGGACTTCTATAAATTGCCTTTCTGCTGGGGTACCAACCATTTTGGAGCCAGGGATTTGGGGTTATTGGCTAGAAAAGTTAGCGATTAAGGAGACCCTACTCAGAATTCCACAGGGGTCATGGCAGAAAGCCAGTATTCCCATCAGTAATTCAATCCAACATGGATATTACATTCCACCAGCACACAGTGCTGGGATGGTAACGGATGATCCAGACAGTAATTCCACTGCCAGTACCAAACCTAGCTCTGAACCAGTCCAAGTTCAAAGAGAGCTGGGTGTGACACTGTTCTTAGTGGTAATAAAACCAGGTCAAATCAGCCAGCTGGGAATTCATGCCCTTGTAACACCTTAGGCTACCACTAGTTAACCTTGATCACTTTAGTAAGGAACAGCAGGAGGCCATCTAATGCATGTTATGAGAGGTGTCAAGAGCTTTTGCAATGACCAGGACATAAACCAGGTTGAGAGTTTAAAGATGCACATAAAGCTCCATGACTCCCAACCCATAAAGAGGGATTATCTAGCAGTCCCCTGCCCCCTCTACTAGGAATTAAAGAACTATTTGCAAGATTTATTGAACTGTGGATGGGTCATTAGGTCCAGGTCTTCCTACTCTTCACTGGTTGTCTGTGTGCAGAAAAAGGAGGGTAGTTTATGGCTCTGTATTGACTATTGAGAACTGAATCAAAAGACAGTGCCAGATTGTCCACCCCTTCCCCATATGTGAGATGAGTTAGATGGCATGGGTAGGAAGTCATGGATTTTTGTTCTAGTCCAGGGCAAGGCCTACCAGAGTGCTGAGATCTTGCCCCCTCACAGCCTTTATTACACCCTGTGGGTTGTCTGAATGGATTCACATTCCATTTGGGATTATGGATGCTTCTGCCACCTTCCAGAGGTGTATGGAAGACTGTCCTGATGGTCTGAGAGATCAGAGTTGTGTCCCATATTTAGATGATGCCCTGGTCCCCAGTAGAACTTTTGAGGAACACCTTAAGCATGTTTGGGAAGTCTTTCAGCAATATCAAAAATATGGGATAAAACTAAAGACTGAAAAGTGTGACTTTTATTTAGAAGGGAGGTCCAATATCTGGGTATGACTGTTAACAGCTGAGGGATATAAAATGGACCCAGCTGACAACTTTGCAGTAGCAGCATTGGAAGAGAAGAAAACATTGCAATGTGAGCAAGTTGTGGAAGGTATTGGGCTTACTAAATTATTATCACCAGTACATTAAGGACTTTTCAAAAGTGGCAAGGCTTTTGTATGACCTGTTGTCTTTTCCACCTCATAATAAGGTCACTAGTAAAAGCATCTGTGGGGAAAAGTGCCTTGCAGAAAGAAAAAAAAAAAAGAATAGGGAAGTCAAGTGTCTCCCAGCCAACCAATCACCTAGACTGAGGAACATCAGAAAGTATTAGAAAAGTTGCTTGACATTCTGATACAACCCCTAGTAATAGCCTATCCAGATTTTCCCGTGCCATTCATTTCACATACAGATGCAGCTTCTGATGGGTGGGGAGCTGTGGGGTACCAGTGACAGGAGGGCAAATTCCAAGTGATATGCTGTGGCTCTAGGACCCTTTGTCCTGTAGAAAAAAAGATATAATTTGCATTCTGGGAAACTGGAGATTCTGGCTTGAATTGGGCAATTACACCATGATTTGGGAATTATTTATATTATGTGTCATCCTTTCCTGTTTACACAGATAACCCATTGATGACCTATTTACTTATGTCAACTAACCTGAATGCCGCTGGACAGCAATCAGTGGATAGTTGGTTGACTTTAATTTCTATACCAGATACTGGCCTGGAAAATCTTACCTTGATGCTGATATTTTGTCCTGCATGTCATTTGATATAGGTCAGTTCATGGAAGAGTGTACTGAGGAAACCTCTATTGCAGTTGTAAATGCTGTACTAAAATTAGTACAGGCCCAGGAGGAAGGGCTCATATCCTGTATAACTGCTATCACTATGGATGGGAGGAGATAAACTAACAAGTGCATCTTCAACAACAAGGCACATCTCTTGGGAAGAACTATGTAAAGCACCGGAAGCTGACCTGACAATAAAAGTAAAATCCAAAGGATCCAGGCCACCAGTATGGAAAAGCTGAAGACCTTTTCTCCTTTTGTATGGGAGAGCCCCTCATTTGCCAATTTACTTTATATTTTGTTTAATGGGGAATCAGGAATTAGTGGAGAACTGTGGTGATTACCTGCAAAAGTAAAAAGCATAGATGAGAGAAGCTTTTGACTTAGGCAACAAAAACTCCAGAAAATTGGCGGCAAGGAACAAGAATTACTATTATTGCACAGCAAACATAAAAGGGAGTGCACAGTGACACAAATAGGGTTGCCAATTTTGGTTGGACGTATTCCTGCTCTGTGTTATAGGGATGTACTGTGTATTTGTACTTAGTGAGATCATAAGGAATCCTGTGCTCTCGAAGGACAGAATCCATGTTTTGAAGTGAGTTACATGGAATCCTCTCACTTAAAGAAAGCTGTCAAGGAATGCACAACCTTTGGACTCTCAAATAACAATGGTGGCTAGAAATGCCTTTCTCTGCTTATAGCTGGCAAGGAAAGTGCATATTTTCTTGCCTGATGAAGACTTGGCTAAGCTGAGCTACCACTTTTTCATCTCCAGGGTAGATGCTTTTAATGGGATCTGCCTATCTGAGGCTGACCATAAAGAGCAGCTGAGGTTAAAGGCGATACAATATACAATGGTACACCTGCTGAGCAAGATGGAGAATCAAGAACATATCCTACAAGAACTTGGTTCTTTACATTGGCTCTGCAGTGCATAGGAAGCCAATGTCAAGATCCCAGTCATTTAGCCAATTTCCAGCCCTTTTAAGTCTTTCTGTCTCAGTGACTACCTCTTATTCTGCAGCCTAAAATGACATCTTCATGCATGCATCTGGGATTCTCAGACTATTGTAGTCCAGGATATGTCATACAGGTTGTAGGGGTAAAGCTCTAGTTAGTACAGTGGCCATGGCTATGAAACTAGAGATGAAATTGACTGGGAATCTTGTCACCTCTAAGAGATTCAGGTGTTTTCTGATGTAAGCAGGGCCTGAATGAGCTCATCCCTGACATCTAGTGATGAGCTCGGGAAGAAGATTTCAGGAACTGACCTTGTTTGCAGAGACACATCCACTCTGCCTAGGTGCACAGCACGATGGATCTGCTTTGCCCAAATGATCACTTTTGGTGGGTGTTGGATTGTAAGTCACTTTGTTATTAGCTGTAGAGTGATAAAGTGTTATCCTTGTTGTGTGAATCAAGGGGACCAGAGTTGTGCTTGTCATGCCCTTATTGAGGGGTTCACCCTCAACTGAACTGCGCTTGCTAAGGAGCGGGTAGGGGTGCCAAAGGCCAGTGGAGATGAGAGAATGCAGGGATACGTGTTTGTACTTAGTGGCATGGGCTCTGCCTAGGGGTCCTGGACACCATTTGACCCTCCTTCTCTCCACTGTGTAACGAAAGAGCTGACTAAGACTCAGTTGAGAATCTTTAGTTACAGATCAATAGAACTGTAATCACTGAGAGCCAGGTCTAAGCATTAGACCTGCTATGGGGTAAAAGAGACTGCCCAGTCTGCACTAGTAGTGAGGTTCCCCCACGAACAGCTGAAATCAGGAAGAGCTGAAAGCCGGGTTAAGTGGTAGGACCTCAAGACGTCCCAGGGGTTGCAGTGAAGCAAGTGGCTGGTGGAGTGAATGAGCAGCAGAGCAGCCAACGGAGAGTGAGCAGCTGGCGGAACGAGCAGCTGACCAGCAGAGCAAGCAAGGTGCCTCCCCGTCAACCCCAGAGTGGGAGGTGAACTCAAATGTGAACTCTGGGTCTTCACTGGCCAAGGACAGCAGCTGTGAGTGGGGTGTGATGGAGGGAGAGGAGCGGAGAGGGGCACATTGAAGGAAGTTTTGTTTGTTGGACTTTCTCACCACAAGATGAGAACCTGAGGTAAAGGACACTGCCCAATTTACTCTGGGGTGGGTGTTTTGCTCAGGGTCATATTCTTCTGAATCATGCTTGACGTGTTTTCTGAAATTAATGCTGGGTTATTTTCCCCTTTTTATTAAAAGTTTCTTTTCTACACACAGACTCGGAGCTTGCAAGAGAGGAAGTATTGCCTCTCAGAGACATCCAAGGGTGATGTGTATTTTCCCAGGTTACTGGGAGGGAGCTCAAGCTGGTTCTGTGTTGTCTTGTTAAAAAGAATCCCTAGATATTCAACCCGGCCCTTATCACTGTCACCTCCACCTGGCAGAAGGGTTAGACTTAACAAATGGATGGGGTTGCTTAGCTCCACATGGAGTCTAATAAGAAGCTATGAAGGAAGATAAAAGGTAGGAGAGTTATGATCCTGTTTGAGACATGCCTTGTAAAGGACAAGGTTTATGCCAGAACTTTAGAAATTAGTATAGTTGTAGCAGTGCACTCCACCTGTGCCTATTGCACAGGTATGCTATTGTGTAAAGTAGTAAATGTGCCAGACTTACAATATTTATTATCTTCCTTACTTATGCTTAAAATCATACCTTTTAGGTTGCAGGAATTTACATACTATATTCAGTGGCAAGATTGGTCCAGGATGCTAAGCACGTCCTGAACTGTCTGTTCAATGGCATGTGCAACAGGGCTTTCTCTGGGTTTTAAAAATGTCAGCACTGAAGCATTTCATTCACGAGAACAGGCAATAACAAATTTCTCCAGTATGAAGCCAGTACTGGAGAGAACAATCGGAAGCTCTCACAGGAGCCAGAAGAGGACCCTGGTGACTGCAAATCCTCCTCTTCTCTTTTTTCCCTATATGGGCCAGATGAGGCACAAAGGCACCTTCACTCTGCAGTTCCTTACTCTTCACAGGAGCGGGGAACACTGATGGGTTCTGTCACTGTGCTTCAGTGGGTCACAGCCGAGAATACCAAATTCAGGACAAACTGCTAAGAAATAGGTCAGAAGACACACCCCAAAACTGGTGGTGGTTCTCCCATAAGATATACCAGACCAGCAACAAAATTAAACTTCTGTTTCTCCATACTGGCTAACAACAAGCCAGAAAAACAGTCTCCTTAGGCATTCCAGTCCTTATATCACCACCAAAAGCACTAGACTTAATGGTGAATGGTTATTTAAAACCAATTTCATCAACCAAAGGGGTCTTCTGATCCCAAAGGACCAGCCACATACTCAGGTCAATATATAACTCAGATCTTACCCAATAATCACGCTGTTGCCAATCCTTTAGTATTTAATATCTAAAGGGTTATTTATAAAAAGAAAGAAAGATGAGAGTTAAAATTGGTTAAAGGAATCAAGTACATACAATAATTGCAACATTCTTGGATCAGGCTTGTAGAAGTGATGGAATAGATTGCTGGCTTGTTAAGTCTCTGGTTGCTTCCAAAGCATTGAAAGGTCCACAGTCCTTTGGTTAGAATGCTCCCATTAGTATAAGTTCATAGTCCAGGAAATGGGCAAAATGGGGATGTTTTCAGGGCCTTTTATATCTTCTGCCATGTTGAGAGAAACCCATTGTTCTAGCTTGTGGGAAATAACAGGTACCAAATAGAGTTTGGAGTCACATGGGCAAGTCACATGTCCTTGCATGCTTCTCTTAGTCATAGCAGAGGTCATTACCCATACTCTAGTTAGAACATTCATAGGAAAGTCCATTAAGTGTAGATAGGCATTTTCCGGGGTCCATTGTGAGTTAAGTGTTCTTTGATGGGCCATTCAACTTGAATAGTTCCTTCACAATGTGCTGGCTAAACACCTTGTTGGTGTTACCACAGGAGCAAACATTTGAAATACAGGTACATAGTTAATATTTATAACTTCTGATACAGAAATGATGCATGCATACAAATAGCATAATCAGACTCAGCAAATCATAACTTTTCCATAGACATCCAACATGACAGACTTTGTACATGATCTGTTCCAATTATATAACAGTGGTAGCAACAATTCTCTACATGATCATATTTTAAACATATAACATCACACCCACCCCAAACTAGTGGTTATTCTTCCATAAGATATATCAAGCCAGTAACAAAAGTAAACTTCTGTCTCACCACACTGGTTAACAAGAAGTTAAAACTTCAGTCTCCTTAGGCATCCCAGCCCTAGTTTCACCACCCTGACACTAGACTTTATGCTGAGTGATTATTTAAAACCAATGTAATCAAACAAATTGTTCTTCTAATCCAAAAAGATCAGCCACATCGCCAGGTCAATATATAATACAGATCTTACCCAATAATCACACTGTTGCCAATCCTTTAGTATCTAATATCTAAAGGTTTGTTTATAAGGGAAAAGAAAGAGGGGAGAGTTATAATGGTCAAGGAAAACAAATACACACACTCATGACCAAGTTCTTGTATCAGGTTTGAAGCAGTGATGTAATAAGCTACTGGCTTGTAAAGTCTTTGGTAACTTCGAAAAGATTGGAAGGTCTTCAGTCTATTGGTTGGAATGCTCCTTTCAGTGTAAGTTCATAGTCCAGAGATCAGAGTAGGAAAGAGGGAAAATGGAGATGCTTCTAGGTTTTTTTTTATACTATCTCCCATGTGGAGAGACGGCTCTCTGTCTTAGTTTGTGGAAAATGACAGGCACAAGATGGAGTCCGGGGTCACATGAGCAAGTCACATGCCCTTGCATGCTTTGATGAGTCATAGGAGCAGCCATTACCCATATTCTGGCTAAAATGTCCACAGGAAGGCCCATTGAGCAGGGACAGGCTTCTTCCATCCTCTATTGTGTGAGCTAAGTGTCCTTCAATGGGCCATCAACTTGAATAGTCCTTTCACAATGTGCTGGATGTAAATTACCATGTAGGTGTTAACCCAGTAGCAAACACATTTGAAATATTGGTACATAGTCAATATTCATAACTTCAGATGAAAAATGATACATGCATCTAAACAGGATAATCATGTTTAGCAAATCATAACTTTTCCATTGACACATGACATACTTTGTATAATGTTTGTAACGGTGGCAATATTAATGATATAAATGGTCATGTTTTAATCATACAGTGTCACAGGTGCTGAGAAAGCTTTTCCCCTTCTCTACTGGTGCAGCAGCTAGAACCATCCAGCTGCTGCACCCCCTGTATTTAGTGTTTGTTATTATGTAGTAATAACAAACACCAAATACATGGTTTCCATCAGCAGTAGCCCCACTATAACAATTGTTCCAGCACCCCTTCTCTTCTCTCTTCACTGGGAAAAAGGGGCTCCTATGAGAAGGGGCTGAGAACTAAGTGTAGGAAGGATAGTTTAGTGGATCGAGCACTAGACTGGGTTTCAAGAGACCTAGATTCAGTTCCTGGCTTAGTCACAGACTTCCTGTGTAACCTTTGATAAATTATGAGGATAATATCTATTAATCCTCAAATACTATAGTGATGAGGTCTAAATAGTCGTTTCTACCTCTGTACATTTATAAGATATACTGTAGGAAACATAACTTTGCCCTCTAGTATGCGTGCAGGTTTGGATCAACATATATTTATGAACATCTATGTGTCATTTTTCATTATGAATTTTGTTAAAAACAAACATTGTTCCAGTGTCCCCAATTCTCACTTCAGTGACTTATTTCAGTGTCAACAAAGCTGAACTCAAGTACTGATGACATGATGGACAAAAAGGACATTCAGAAACCCCCAGTAGACTGCTGTCATGACACCCAAATAATGGTCAGTTTTATTCTATGTTAAGAACATAAGAATGGCCATACTGGGTCAAACCAAAGGTCCATCTAGGCCAGTATCCTGTCTTTCAACAGTTGGCAATGCCAGGTGCCCCATAGGGAATGAACAGAGCACATAATCATTGAGCGATCCATCCCCTGTTGCCCATTCCTACTTCTGGCAAATGGATGCTAGGGACACCATCCCTGCCCATCCTGACTAATAGCCATTGATGATCCTATCCTCCATGAATTTATCTAGTTCTTTTTTGAACCCTATTATAGTCTTGGCCTTCACAAAACATCCCCTGGCAAATAGTTCCACAGGTTGACTGCGTGTTGTGTGAAGAAATACTTTCTTTTGTTTGGTTTAAAACTGATGCCTTTTGATTTTATTTGGTGACCCCTAGTTCTTCCCTAGTTCTTGTGTTATGTGTAGGAGTAAACAACACTTCCTTATTTACTTTCTCCACACCAGTCATGAATTTATAGACCTCTATCATATCCCACCTTAGTCATCTCTTTTCCAAGATGAAAAGTCCCAATCTTATTAATCTCTCCACATACAGAAGCTGTTCCATACTCTTAATCATTTTTGTTGCCCTTTTCCAATGCCAATATATCTTTTTTGAGATCGGGCGACCACATCTGCACGCAGTATTCAAGATGTGGACAAACCATGGATTTAGATAGAGGCAATGTGATATTTTCTATCTTATTATCTATCCCTTTCTTAATGATTTCCAATATTCATTTAGATTTTTTGACTGCCATTGCACATTGAGTGGATATTTTCAGAGAACTATCTACAATGACTCCAAGATCTCTTTATTGAGTGATAACAGCTAATTTAAACCCCATCATTTTATATGTATAGTTGGGATTATGTTTTCCAATGTGCATTACTTTGCATTTATCAACATTTAATTTCATCCGCCATTTTGTTGCCCATTCACCCAGTTTTGTGAGAGCCCTTCGTAGCTTGCTTTGGACTTAACTATGTTGAATAAAGAAAAGGAGGACTTGTGGCACCTTAGAGACTAACCAATTTATTTGAGCATGAGCTTTCGTGAGCTAAAGCTCATGCTCAAATAAATTGGTTAGTCTCTAAGGTGCCACAAGTCCTCCTTTTCTTTTTGCGAATATAGACTAACACGGCTGTTACTCTGAAACCTATGTTGAATAGTTTTGTATCATCTGCAAATTTTGCCACCTCACTGTTTACCCCTTTTTCCAGATCATTTATGGATATGTTGACTAGTACTGATACCAGTACAGACCCCTGGGGGACACACCACTATTTACCTCTCTCCATTCTGGAAACTGACCATTTATAGACGTTTACCAACTCTACAGTCCTTCCAAGCCTAGTTATAGATGACTTCACTATTTTTGATCCTATCTGGCCTTAAGTCTATGAGAACATTTCCCAGTGAGGGCAAACAATCTCCAAGAATGGTAGTAAATGACATAGAAGGGTTTAGACACTTAGGCCCTGATCCTGCAAACACTTATGCACGTGCTTAACTTTACTACCATGAGTAATCCCATTGATTTCAAGGAGACTACTCATAGTAGTAAAATTAAGTACATGTGTAACTGTTTAGCAGGAAGTTGACCCTAAGGCCATGTCTACATTACCCGCCGGATCGGCAGGTAGTGATCGATCCCTGATCGCTCTGCCGTCGACTCCGGAACTCCACCATGGTGAGAGGCAGAAGTGGAGTCGATGGGGGAGCGGCGGCCATTGATCCTGCACTGTGAGGACGCAAAGTAAGTGATTCTAAGTCGATCTAAGATATGTCGACTTCAGCTACACTATTCTCGTAGCTGAAGTTTCGCATCTTAGATCAATTCCCCACCCCAGTGTAGACCAGGCCTTAGATTGGGTGTTTCAAAATAAAGATGGTTAAAAGGATTAAGGTCCTGAGTCTGCAAAGCATTTAAGCTTTTGCTTAACTTTAAGTATGTAAGTTGTCCCATTGAACTTCAAAGTAATTATTTGTGTGCTTAAAAGGGTCATATGCATAAATGCTTTGCTGTACAGGGATGGGATTAGTCATGTGTTTACAATTAATCACATATTTAAGAACTTTGCTGAACTAGGGCCTAAAACAGTTACAATTTTGTAAACAATAAAGATACAAAAAGATGAAGATGGCAGAATGTTGTGGGAAACCATCAAAGTGATTGTAAGAGGAGAATGCATAAATGTTGCTGTTAATAAAACAGAAGATATTCAAATTAGCAGTGTGCTCTTTCTCAGGTGTTGCAATTTAGACCTAAGGTGAGGATAAGAAAGATAATGAAGTCATTTAGAGGAATCTTGCCTTTTACGCCCATTGATGATTATCTTTGGACAAAGGTGAATTGTAAACAGAAGCTTATTAGAGTCCTGAATAATAATAATAATATATTCACAGCTGTATATTAGTAAGGTGTTCAGATCTTTACAGAATTACTTCCCTCCCCATTTTTTCCTACATTTTGCAACTGGAAAAGTGGGGAACTTAGGGGACAAAAGAAGAGAAAGGAAGGGAAAAAATCAAAAACCTGAAAAATGTTTGGTTTTCTGTTTTGGTTTTTCATCAAAAATCCAATTTTTTGTTTAATTTTCAGAAAAAAAAATTGGGATTTCTCAACCATACCTTGTTATATTCCTGACTCTGCAAAAGATTTCTTGTCTGACCTTGGAGAAATCATTTAACCTCTCTCTGTTTCAGTTTCTTCATATGAAAAATAGGGATAAAATACTTATCTACCTCCCCACAGTATAGTATGAGACTAAAATAATTAATGGAATTGTATTAAACGTGTTTCACACAGGAGTGGTGGGAAGAATGTGTTTCAGTTCCTGGTTTCAGTCACCTGACCCCTCAGGCAGAGTTGCTAACTTTCATGATTTTATCACATCTTGTGACATATGGCATGGTTTTTGTTTTTGGTCTTTCTTTGCTTTTGTTTGTTCATTTAAGATTTTTATGATCTCTTGATTTCTGGAATGAAACTTGTGAATGTTTGCTTTTATTCAAAATGGCTACCATATACTATTACTTTTAATATGAATGAAACTGCTTGTTTTCCTGCCTGTTTTCCACTAGTTTTCTGCTTCCTTTGCAGGTCAAAGAGTGACTGGTCCTAGTAAACATGGCCATCATCTCCCAATGTTTCCAGTAAGACTGAAGCCAAGCTGCTGTCACGCAAGATGGCTGCTCCCTTTCTTCTGAGGTTAGGAGAGTGGATAAGAAACGATGAGAGGACAAGGGTGTGTGCTAGAGCAGGAGGGAGGCTATGGAGTTTGTCATAGAATATGGGGTGCAAGATAAGACTGAAGGGGGAGGTAAAGAAATGTGGGGTACAAGAGGGAGCTGAGAGAGTACAGTGGAATGTGGAGCTCAGGAGGAGATTGAAGGGGATGCATGCGAATTGTGAAGGGAAGGGAAGGCAATTGAAGGGAGTTGCAGGGGAGTACGGTGCAGAGAAAAGTATGTAACCTGCCACTGATCTTTTACTTTATCCTTAGCTGTCACTGCTACAAACCTAGACATGACCAACTCTCTCATCTAGTCACAGATATTTTAGATTATAACATCAAAATTAATTTAGTTCACTCATTGGCTGTAGCCTTGGAGAGAGAGAAAGAGAGAGAGAGAGAAAAAACAGGCTTGTAGAAAAAGGATAATAATAGGCTTCCCTCCAATCTCAACAAAATGTCTTGGCCCCAGACTTTCCCAGGTTCCATTTGGGAGGGAGGATAGCTATGGGAATTCTGAGAGACTTGATAGAAAATGAACATTGCCTGCAATTGGTGTTAAGTGAGCATTTAACTCACTTAGACAGCCAGAACCATTCAAAGTTTGGAGAACTTCATAAGCAGAAGCATCAGGTCCATGAAAGAGTGCATAAGAGATGGCACTTTATTTAGAAACCATGCATAACTGTAATAGCACACAGTGCCTTGGAGTGAGATTAAGGTACAGGAAAGCAAAATAAAGAAGTAAATAGATTTGCTATTAGCTTTATTACCAGAGGCTGTCGTGCTCCTTACTTTTGCCGCAGCACCTGTAGGGTCAGGCTCAGATCCCCAGGAGGAGTGAGAGAAAAATAAGCATCTTTACACCCCAGCTATGCCTAGCTACCAGAATGATCCTAAGGGTCCAATGACAGCCAATGCAAACTAGAGCAACCTTAAGGCTGCTCTATCTTATGCCAGGGAGTGAAAAGCTGCCCCCAAGATGGCATTGGAGTAAAGGCATAAAAGTGGCTCAACACTATTTTTCTCCTCCACCTTCCTCCCCTTAACATCATAAAGCACATCGCCAGGACCTTAGACTGACTGAAAAGGAAATTTGACAGTTTAATTTCTACCTTATATATACAACAAGGAGACCAGTGGCACCTTAAAGACTTAACAGATTTATTTGAGCATAAGCTTTCATGGGTAAAAAACCCATTTCTTCAGATCCATGGAGTGAAAATTGTTGTATTTGTGGATACAGGCTAACAAGGCTACTCCTCTGATACTTGATACCTTATATATATTTCCAAAGTCACTGTTCTGAACAAAGTTGATGTACTGGCCCTTACAATATTAAATTTTGTATCCTCTACTAACCTTTACAGTAAGAACTGTGCTATTCATTACCCAAATGCATGATCAATGTAAGCTTTTCATTTGTATATTAATCGAGCTCTGCCTATGGAGTTTTGACACGGTTCTTGCAATACAAAACAACCACCGGTTAACAAAATGCCCAAGTTCCTGATTGTTCTGTGTTTTCAGTATCGGTGAAACTTTGGAAACAAATAATTGAAGAAGATGCATTTTAAAGATTACTCAATGTGTATGTTGTAACAGGAAAAAGACAATTGTAATTTTTGTGTAACTGCGAATGGGAACACGCTTTGCAAAGAAAATCTAATATTGAACTCTGACACCAATCCAAGTAGCTAGTTAATTGTGTCATCTTTGAATCAAAGGAAAACTTGCTTGCATCTGCTTTGGGGCTTTGGCAACGGAGATTAGCTGTTAGACAGCAAGCAGCTCTAAGGGCTTGGCTACACTTGCAAGTTAGAGTGCATTAAATCAGCCCCAGGCACCCTAACTCCTGAGGTGTCCACACTGGCAAGGCACGTAAAGTGCCTGGACTCTGTGACTGGTGTGCCCCTGGTAATCCACCTCCATGAGAAGCATAGAGCTTGCTGCGCCCCAGCTGAAGCACCGCGGTGCCAGTGTGGAGGCCCTGGTCTATTAATGCGCTCTGATCGGCCTCCAGGAAGTGTCCCACAATGCCTGTTCAAGCCATTCTGGTCATCACCTTGAAGTCTACTGCCCTGCCCTCAGGTGACCAACCGTCAGACCCACCCTTCGTGGAGTGCTCTCAGCACATCTTTCCAGGTGACCGTGCCTCCATGCGCCAGGCGATCCCTGGTATTGTCTCTCTATCCTTCCTGTTTAGAGGATGATGTTTCTAATGCCACGTCTACACTACTTTTGTCAGTATGACTTAAGTCACTCAGGGGTGTGAAAAAACACCCCCCTGAGCGATGTAAGGTGTGGACAATGCTATGTTGGAGGGATAGTTTCTCCCGCCCGTCACGTGTGGAGATGGTTTAATTATGTCGACTGGAGAGCTCTCTCCCGCTGGCATGGAGCGGCTGTATGAACGATCTTACAGCAGTGCAACTGCATCAGTGCAGCTGGGCCACTGTAAGCACACTAGTGTAGACATGATCTAAGTGCTCTAAAATCCCCATGCTTGCACAAATTTTCTTGGCATTTGCTATGCCTGGTGGGAGTGCACAGTGGAATTAGTGACTCACATTTGGGGGTCTGTTGAGCCAGGGGTTCAGGACATATAAGTCCTGAAAAAATAGCTATTTTCCCACCAGTTTCTAGGTGTTAGGTTTTTTTGTTTGTTTTGTGCAAAGCTAGAGATCAAGCTGTTGATGTGATGCAGGTCAAAATGGTCTCAATCAGTCAGTTTTTACCCAAGATACTACATGGCGCTCACTAAGTCTTTGAGGAACCAAACCGTGAGCAGTATTTAAATAGGGTGACCGTGAGCCCTGCCTGCCCCACTTTCTCCCCCCCCCCCCCGCCCCCCACATGGCTGGCTGTTGCTGTTTGTCGGAACCCTGTCTGCCCTCTCACAGCTGTTGCTGTTCACCTGAACCCTGCCTCCCCACTGTGAGGCTCTCGTCGCTACTCACTGGAGCCCTGTTCCCACCCTACACTGACAGGGCTGGCGTCACCGCTCGGCTCCTCGCACGTTCCTCTGTGCTCCATCAGTTGGCAAGAGCAAATGGGACAAATGCCCACTTTTGCCAAAAAAGTCAGGATGGCCAGGACAAGGCTTAAAAAAGGGACTGTCCCAGCCAAAAAGGGACATACTGTATGGTCACCCTGTATTTAAGAACATGTTCACTTCTTCACTTTCATAGATGTGCACTCCAGAAGGATTACACTGTGCATGCACTAATAAAGAAAACACCACGAGAGGGTTTCTATGCAACCTCTTTTTGCTGGCCTGGGTATTTTGAGGGAATGTGTCAACACAGTTGCCCCTTTGAACACCCCACCACTGTGTTTTCTAGTCCAAATCTTAGTACACATCTGCAATAAAGATTTAATAACTCATGTAGCTTGCTACAAGTTGTCTCTGTTATAATAAAATGTGCTTTTATTTTATGGGGAGGTTTACTGTGAACTCAGAAGAATAGTCAGCAGATGGTCTAACCAAAATGTTTGTTGTATTGGGGGAAGAGCCGAAACTAGAAGTCTTTGTGTGTATGTGATGGAGAGACTGGGAGAGGAGTTGCAGCTACAGAGGGGTTAGGCAATGGGGATGGGAGGTAGGAAAGCCTTGGATTGTTTGTTTGAGAAAATCTTGGGACAGATTAATATGGTGTTTCCAAAGACCAGTGCAGAAGTGTGGAACTGACTGTGCAGGTTCCTTGATCACTGAGGGAAAAGAAATATTATGTGCACTCCCAGGGTGGCTAGTGTGTGGACTCTGGCTGATTCCTGGATCACAAGGTTGCAGAAGTTTGTGGGAGAGCAAAGTGGGAGAGCATGACATGGAGATTGCTCTGCAGGTTGATTTGCCTCTGTGTGCAAATTGTGAAATACGATGTGTACAACCAACTAAATGACTACTAACTCCTGCCAATAATGTATCTTTTCCTGTTAAAAAGACTAGGTAATTCAGTGGCAAAACTGACATTAGTACAGAGTTAAGGTTGGTAGGTGGTATGTTGACCCCTTGCAGAATGTTGAGTTGAGCAGCACTCAAATTTCAGAAAACTAGGAAATGCTGAATTAAGATTGTCCATGCAACCTTAACTCTGCCCTCTTCAGCAATGCCACGATGTGCCCATTAACACACATCCCTTTACTCTACCAACCCCACAGTTGCTGAAATATACAAACTCTTCCCCTCCTTTTACTACTCATTCACTCACCCACCCACAGGTTTCCATGTAACACTGTTAAAGGACAAAAAGTTTTTTAAAATGTTGCCCTGGCACCTTCCCTCTGTTCCCCTCAAACTAGTAGTAGCCAAAGGGAATCATTTGCATACTCTCCAGGTGCAGTCAGTGTGTTAGTTGCACCTACATTAAATGGTGGAAGAAGGGCGTATTGGGATGTAAGGACACAGGTGGCTTCGTTTGAGGTGTGTGACAGAGCTGTGATTATGAGATGAGGAAATCTGTTTTGCACCCTCCAATGTGTGTGAGGAAAACGAAGAGGTGCATGTATATCTTCAGGATGCAGTATGCATGGGTGGCAGGTATTGTTGGCCAGGGGAGGTTGAGCCTCCTCAAACAGCCAGGTGTGGCCCTGCCCATGCTCTGCCCCAAGGGTGCATCCTGCTCTTCCCCCGGGGCCCAGGCTGGGGCTGGGGTTAGGGTGGGCCAGCCTCAGCTGCCTGTCCAGCGCTTCGGGCTGGGGGTGCTGGGGCTGCACTGCCCGGTACGCTGGGGAATGGGGGCTCTGAGGCTGGGGGTGCCCCCGTGGTGCTCCAGGCCTGGGGGCATTCAGGCAGCAGAGGGGGTGTGGCCAGACGACGCAGTAGGGGGATCAGGATTTTGGCGGGGGGGAGAAGTGGGGCTGGGGTCTAGCCTCCCCAAATGTGTGGTTCACACGCCACCCATGGCAGTATGCATCATTTCTATGCAGACGTGTATAGGTTACGTCAGTAGCAGGGCATAGGGCATTTATGACAAAGGCTATTGTCAGCAGAGAGGTGGAATGCAAGAGGACTCTAATGCTTTAATGATGGTGTCATAAATAAAAGGGAAGGGTAACCACCTTTCTGTATATAGTGCAGTAAAACCCCTCCTGGCCAGAGGCAACATCCTGTTACCTGTAAAGGGTAAAGAAGCTCCGCTAACCTGGCTGGCACCTGACCCAAAGGACCAAGAAGGGGACAAGATACTTTCAAATCTTGGGGGGGTGAAAGGCATTTGTTTGTGCTCTTTGTTTACGTGGTTGTTCTCTCTTGGGTCTGAGAGAGGCCAGACAGAAATCCATCTTCTCCAACCCATCCTAATCCAAATCTCCAATATTGCAACCAGTATAGGTAAGCCAGACAAGGTGGATTAGTTTATCGTTTGTTTTATGTGAATTTTCCCGGTGTTAAGAGAGAGGTTTATTCCTCTTTTCCGTAACTTTAACTTTCTGTAACTTTTGCCCAGAGGGGGATCCTCTGTGTTTTGAATCTGAATACCCTGTAAAGTATTTTCCATCCTGATTTTACAGACATGATTTTTACCTTTCTTTTTTTAAAATAAAATCCTTCTTTTAAGAACCTGACTGATTTTTCCATTGTTCCAAGATCCAGGGGTTTGGGTCTTTGACGATTTTGTAACAAATTGGTTAGGATATTATTCTCAAGTCTCCCCAGGAAAGGGGGTGTGTAGGGCTTGGGGGGATATTTTGGGGGAAGACGTCTCCAAGTGGGCTCTTTCCCTGTTCTTTATTTAAAATGCTTGGTGGTGACAGCATACGGTTCAAGGACAAGGCAAAGTTTGTACCTTGGGGAAGTTTTTAACCTAAGCTGGTAAGAATAAGCTTAGGGGGTCTTTCAGGCGGGTCCCCACATCTCTACCCTAGAGGTCAGAGTGGGGAAGGAACCCTGACAGATGGTTAAGTGAAAGTGTAGGTGAGATGGTATCCTGTAAGTGTAAGGGAGCGGTAAAAGGCTGTGAAGTGGTTCTTAAACTGTGAATGTGTAGTATTCTTTCTCCAGAGCTAGCTAAGGATCTGGAACTTCCTGAATCTTATAGTGCCAAGGGCCAGTGTGGCTATGTGTATGCAGAGGCATTGTTCAAAGAGTGTAGAGGGAAGGTGGCATGGGGAACCTTTTCATTCCATTTTTTCTCCCTTTTTTGTTCTGTAAAAGTGCTAGATGGAATCCTGTGGGTGATGGTGAATCGGTTATGAAAGCTGGTGAAGAGCGTGTACATTTCAGCAACTGTGCAGTTGGCAGAATAAAGGTATGTGTGTTACTGGGCATATTTTGCTCAGTTCAGTGTTCTGCAAGGCAATGACATACCACCAAGCAACTTTAGCTCTGCAATAACATAGTTTTTTGCCATTGAAAGCATTTACATTTAGCACTATTTGAACATATTGTTTGCTTGCACCCAGTTTACCAAGTAGTCCAGATAATACTATATAAGTAACCTATTCTCTTCATTATTTACTGCTCTTCCAATTATTGTTTCATCTGCGAACTTTATCAGTGATGATTTTATGTTTTCTTCCAGGTCATTGATAAAAATGTTAAATAGCTCAGGGCCAAGAACCAATCCCTGCAGGACCCCACTAGAAACACACCTCCTTGATGGTGATTCCCTATTTACAATTACATTTGAGACCTATTGTTTAGCTAGTTTTTAATTAATGTGTGACATATTAATTTTATATCAGTCCAGTTTTTTAATCAAAATGGTGTGCAATACCAAGTCAAATGCCTTGCAGAAGTCTAAGTATATTAGATCAACACGATTATCTTTATCAACCAAACTTGATATCTACATAGATGTATTAGATATGTTTTTAATGGCACTTACATTATTGATCAGAACATATAATCATTCAGCCCACTCCTTTGAGGTGCTGAGAGATCCTTCCAATTTACTAGCCCTAGCTCAGTAAATTCTACTGGTCTTAATAGTAATGCTATATTACCGTGTTACTTGAGTAGAGCTGGGCAAAACTTGGAATCTCTGTTCCAGGTGAAATGCCAACATTTCAAAATTTGTTTTTGTTCTAATTCGGAACGAAAATAAAAATTTAGAAATTTCCCACAAAATAAAATTCTAAAGAAAAAATTAATTTCAGGTTGAACAAAATGTTTTGTTTTGACAAACTAGAAATAGTTTGTTCTACTTTAGAATGTTTAAAAAAATATTTTATTATATAATATTTTAAAAATTGAAACAGAAAGTCATTTCAATATGTAAAGTCAAAACGTTGCATTCTGAAAATGGAATGCTGACCAAAATGCTTTTCCAATTTTTTTTCTTAATGAATTTTGTCAAAATCAGCACATTTCCATAAAAGATTTTGACTGTGAAAAAAATGGCATTTTCCAAAGGAAAAATGTTCCACTGGAAAAATCTCAACCAAGTCTAGAGTTCAGTGCTTTTGTAGACCTTTGCCTGGAGACACCACTTGGTATGTGAATTGGTACCTACCCTGCAAAGCCATCAGATGTCTGGGGTATATGCCAGGCTGGTTACTCCTGAGGGCATTCTGTGCCAAAAATTTAAAAATACTGTGCACAATCTTTTAAAATTCTGCAAGTTTTATTTGTCAATAAATAAATGCAGAGGCTCCAGCATGGCAGTGGGGAGCACAGACGACTGGCTGCATAAAGGTGAGAGATCACCACACACCCCACAGCCCCCCACCCCTCCCCCACCCCTAGGACATAGACTCAGCGGTGAGGCTGCACATGACCCTGACACAGCACAAGGCCTGGGCCTGCCCCAGAAACACCCAGGGGCCCTGCCCCTCTGCAGCAGGCACACCAGGTGTAGGGCAGGCAGGCTCAACCAGGCGGAATCCAAGTGTGGAGGGGCTGCTTGTGGGGAGATCCAGATGTGGGGTGAGAGGATTCTGTGTGGGACAATCTGGACACAGAAAGCTCAGTGGGGGGGTCTAGGTGTTGTGAGATCTGGATGCACAGGGGCTCGTTGGGGGTCGGGGTTCCAGGTGCAGGGGCAATGGGACTCTGCAGGGGCTTCCAGGTGAAGGTGGTTGGGGCTCAGCTGATGGGTCTGGGTGTGGGGGTCTCAGCAGGGGGGTCTGGGTGCTGGGGCAGTGGGACTTGGTGGAGTGGAGGTCTGGGTGCAGCTGGTTGGGGGTCAGTGGCATGGGAGTCTGGATGTGGGGGTTCAAGGTGGTGCAAGGGGTGGGGCTCCTCAGGGTGGGGGTTTGAGTGCACAGAGCTCAGTGGGGGGTGGTCTGGGTGCAGGGGTTGAGGTTCAGTGGGGTGGGGTTTGAGTATGGAGGGCTCCGGGGGTTCTGGGTGTACAGGATGAGGCTTGGAGGGGGTGTCTGGGTATGGGAGGTACGGATGCATGGGGGTTGGGCAGATGGGGGAGCAGCTCCCCATACAGTGACCTCTCCCTGGGCAGCTAAGGAGCGATGGGAGCAGGAAGCCGGGGAGGATGCCGAGCTTCCTACAGCTGGGAGAGGTTTCTGGAGCTGGGTTTGACACAGCCCCAGCCACTCCTTGATGCTCCTCCTCTCCTGCCTCCAGCCCAGCTGGGACTAGCAGCTGATCCCGGCTCAGGGTAGGAGCCACTGACTGGGGTGTCCCCCATCCCCCTGGTGATTTACCTCTCTGCCAGCTGCTCCGAGTGCCTGAAATGTTGTACCTGCGCAGCTAAAGAGTGGTGTGTGACTGCTCTTGTAGCATCCCTTTGCTTCCCTATCAGAAAGTCATTTTTTCTCTGGGGAAGCAAAGAAATCTGTGGGGGACATTAATTCTGCGCATGCCCAGTGGCGCAGAATTCCCCCAGGAGTAGCTGGTGTGTCACGTTACACTGAGTGCAAAAATATATACATAGTCCTGGGCCTCACAGCATGGACACTTGAATTCCATTGGACCAGAGCTGGCACTATATTTTGCCACCTCCAAAAGTTGTTCAGGGGAGTACTCAGCCAGAGTAGTGTTTGTAGTGAAGCCGATACAAGGGAGCTGCCCTTTAAAGGCTGAAACCTGAGGCTCTATAGTGGCCAGCCATGCAGAAGCTGTACTGGAGTGATAGCTCCAGCTTTTGGTTATTGGTGTAAGCAAATGTGTGAGTGCATAGGGTGCCCTTAAAGACACAGAACTCTGTGCCCCTGAAAACCACATGGCTGCAGCTCACAGCTCGTGAGGGGTTGTGTGACTAAGTCACAATCACAGGTGCCCATAAAATTTGGTGCCCTAGAAGGACACCTGTGTGGCATATTCCTAATGCTGCACCAACCCCTGCCCAGCAGCAGCTCCTCCTTCCCTCACCATTAAAGAAGTTCAGGAATTGAAGATAGGGAAACTAGGGAAGGACTTGGGCTGTGAGGTGACCTTCAGGGTTGAAGCAGGGGTGGAATCCAGACTCAAAGGGAATCCTGGGGACAACCACAGCTAAGGGGGGACCTTGTAATGAAACAGCCTTAGAGGGGACATATTCATAGGGAGGGTCTTGGGAGGACAAGCTTTTGGGGGACCCTGGAGGGGACACAAACTCATAGAACGGCCTTAAAGGGAGACTTGGAGAGGGAAATTCAGGGGGACATAGGGTTGGAAGGAGCCTTGGAGAGATGGAGGTATTTTTGGAGGGAGAGGGAAGAGAAATTGGAAATTTGGAAGATGTGAGGGAGGGGGAATGTTTGAGGAGAGAGAAGTGTGTTCAGGCTTGTTGGTGGTGGAAGTGTAGGAGGTAAATTATAATGGCAGGAGGCAAGGGGATGTCTGTGGTACTATGAAGGAGGTCTGTGTCTCCCTCAGCTTTGGTGACAGTTATTCCACTGTGCTCCTTGACCCCCAGCAGGTGATCTGGGAGGGGGTGGAGCCAAGCTGGCTGGACATTGGGCAGGGGACAAGTATCAGGCCTTCTCTTAATGGCTGTAGCAACTTGCTCCCACTCTCTGTCCTCATTGCAACAGGAGAGCAAAAGTGGGATTTGAATCTCAAAGGAGTGGCACACTGCTTCCCACTGCTCCCTGTATGGGCAGTGCCTAAAAACACAAAGTATATGCCCCTTTGGCCTCTGCATATCGTGTTTCTCCATCACTTCAGCTGCAAAAGAATATCCCGCTCTTGCAACAGACTTGCTCTTATTGTGAGAAAAGTGGGCGGGGATTCTTTCTGTTAAGAGAATCACAGATGGGTAGGGCTCTGTGTCAATATGTATACAGCACCTACTCAGCAACCCCGGCTGTTTTCAAGTCTGCACATATGTTTCAGGAGTCACTGCCAGCTGTGGAACCTAGTACTCAAGTACCATTGATAGTGCCTGACTTGAATGTAGCAGAGACCACAATGGAATCACCTGCTGGCTTCCATGAGGTAAGAAAAAATAAACAAAACCAAATAAGATTTGCTGAGACCCTGATCCAGAACTGCACAACCGAGTGCACGGAGTTTCAGTCCTGCCTTATCAGGCAGGGTTGCTGTTCCTCTGACATCTACAGTTGTGAGGAGTTAGCACCCTTACCATATTTTATAGAAATGGTTGACACTTCCATATTTTTTTTCACCTTTTTTTCCACTTTTACTCACAGCCTTGTCGATAAAAACAAAAAGGAAGTACAGACTGACCTGTGCCATACTGGGAGTGAATAAGCAGCAGCTCCACGCTTTGAAGTCAAAATATGATGCTGCAATTATGAATTTATATTGTGAAATTCGAAAAATATTTTCAAATATTACCACTTGCCCATTCTTGCTTCTTTTCCCCCTCTCAGGACTTAAACAGCAAAACAGACCCATTGGGAAATGTAGGAACTAAATGGACGAAGCAGCAAGCAGTACAGTGGGATGCTGACTATAAGGTACCATAAAATAGACAACATTTTGGGGAGAATAAATAAGTTTATAGATCTTTTTGAGGCAGGAGTTAGGGGGCAGGAGTTTGGGGATGAATTTACTAATTATCAAAGTGTTGAATATTTAGTGATATTAGGTTCCAGCTGAAATTTCCTTATGTTAATCACCTGAATCCAGAGCTTACTTTGTGCCGGGTCTTACCAGGGCTGAGTCCTGGCACCTCTAGTCTTGGCAATTCATCACCCTGACACATCTGGGCATGCTGCACCAGTTATGAATGTAAAAAAATTGTTTGAGCCCTGGCACCTAATTGCTTGAGCTCCAGCATCTCTTTCATTATAAATTAAGCACTATCTGAATCCAATCATTCTTTTGTGCTATATTTCTCTCTGTTTGGTTTGTAACAGGCAACATATATTAATTTCATAGCTTCATTCCTTTAAAAGGGATTCATTTAGGTGGACTCACCATTGTATATTATTTACTATCATTACTCCTGAGGGCATTCTGTGACAAAAAAATTAAAATTCTGCACCAAAAGATTTAAAATTCTGCAAAATTCTGTAAATTTTATTTGTCAAATAAATGTGGAGGCTCCAACGTTGCATTGGAGAGCACAGGCCACTGGCTGCACAGAGGTGGGAGATCACTCTGCAGCTCCCCACCGGGACATGGACTCAGTGGTGAGATTGCATCCAACTCTGACACAGTGCAAGGACTGGGCCTGCCCCAGAAACACCCCAGGGCCCTGCCCCTCCATGTCAGGTGCACCAGGTGTGGGCAGGCAGGCTCAACCCAGCAAGATCCAAGTGTGGAAGGGCTTAGTGTGGGGGAATCCAGATATGGGTTGAGAGGCTTCTGTGTGGCACAACCTGGGTGTTGGTGGCTCAGTGGGGGATCCATGTGGTGGGGGGGATCTGGGTGCAGAGGGGCTTGTTGGGGGGTTCTGGGTGCAATGATAGTGGGACTCTGCAGGGGGGATCCAGGTGAAAGTGGTTGGGGCTCAGCAGGGGAAGGGTCTGGGTGGGGGGGGGATAGAGCTCAGCAGGGGGGTCTGGGTATGGGGGGTTCAGTGGAGGGGTCCAGATGCTGGGAGAGTGTGGGGTGGAGCTCAATGGAGTGGAGATCTGGGTGTGGGTGGCTCATCGGGGTGGTCCAGGTGCAGGGGGAGTGGGGCTTGGCAGGGGGAGTTCTGGGTATGGGGAGTGAGGCTCGGTGGGAGGATCTGGTTTGGAAGAGGTCTGGATGCACGGGGGTTTAATCAGATGGGGAGCAGCTCCCCGAGCAGTTGAGGAGTGATGGGTGCAGGAAGTGGGGGAGGGGGTAGTTAGTACAGCTTCCTGCAGCCTGGGGAGAAATGTGGGGATGAGTCTGGCCCAGCCCTGGATGCCGTGCAGGGGAAGAGGAAGTCCTGTCTTTCCCAGCCCAGCCAGGACTAGCAGCTGAGCCCGGCGCAGGGTAGGAGCCACCAGCTAGGTCTTCCCCAGTCCCATCCCCTGCCCCAAAGTGATTTACCTCTCTGCCAGCATCCCTGGGCAGGGAAAACATACTGCTGGGGAGGGTCGTATTACCACTCTTGTGGCTTCCCTTTGCTTCCCTGTCAGAAAGCCATTTTTCTGTGGTGAAGCAAAGAAATCTGCAGGGGACTTGAATTCTGCACATGTGCAGTGGCACAGAATTCCCCCAGGAGTAACTATCATAGCCAGTGGGTCTGATTCTTGGTTCACTTGTACCATTTTTACACCAGCATATCTGCACTAACTTTAATCGAGTTACTCCTCATTTATACCAAAGTGAAAGGAGAATGTGGCCCAGTGTCTCACATTCATAACACGATTGTTTAAAGTCCTTTGTTTTTTTAATGATAAACCCCAACTTCCAAAACAAATGTTCCTTCAAGCTCTGCTGGAAGGAAGTCATCACAATAAAAGGCTTCTGAGGGAAGAAAGTGGTGATGCCTGCAGGATTGCTTGGAAATCAGTTATAGATGTAATTTGTGTTTATTACACATTAGAAATATCAATGCAAATATTTCTGTCCATTGCTGGATTGCTTACTGCTGGCTATGCATTATATACAGCTGTTGCCTCAAAGCAAAACTGGGTGGATTTAAATGAAAAGCTATCTCAAGTTCACTAATGGTGTCTATAATAGAATGTGACTCAGGAATATGACTCATGGGAAATGTGGGGAAATTGGCCTCTTTTCTGTACAAGAAAAGTTTAAGTTCCACAGAAATCCATAGGGTATAAAATATTTGTTCATATAATTTCATAAATTGTCCAAAAATATGTAAATCACTATCCGTAGAGGTACTCTGGCAACTTCAATGGAGGGAATTTCTCATTTTAAAAGTCTAACTGAGAGCAGACAAATGGTGACAAGTTACCTGTTGGGTCTGCAAGTTGATGTAAGTGGGAACATAACATAATTTGTACTGATTTGGCATTCAGTGGGTGTGTATCTTGCATGCTGGCTCTTAAAAAGGGGATGTAATACAGCTGGAAGAGCAACTAACAAGGAATGTAAAACCCGGTCTTACAACAGTTTTTGTACTGCTTTAACTGTATCTGTTTTGAAATGTCCTTTTGTTTTGCAACAGACACAATTAAAGTGGTACAACCCCCTAGTGTGGATGCTGATTCAGGGATACAAAGATGCTTAGAATTGTATAGCTTAAGCTTCTGAACAGATACAGTTAAACCAGTAGGAAAACTGTGTGTATTCAGTACAAGGCTCCTCCGCATCACTTCAACTCTCTGCTCCTCTTCTCACAGCCTCATCTAAATGTAGCAACTTTAGTAATGCTCAGAATTGCCACCCCCAAGCATTTACCAATCATGAGATTTTTTTTTTAAAGTAATGCCCTCCCCCTCCCGCCCCCCAAATGTATTTGCCTCTGGCTTTTGAACCGTTTGAATTCACATTTTCAAGTTTTTTTCTGCCACCATAAGAGCTAGAAACTTTTTTTTTTAATGAAAGCAGCGAGTCTTATATAGTCACATAACTCCAGAAGCTGAGGCTTTAGGATAAACACCAAATATGGTGAGGCTTGAGGTAAAATTGCAGGAGTTGGCAGCACTGAATTCTTGAATTGAAATTCTGACGTCCCAGTGTTAACACTGGTATGAAACAAGGTCAAACATGTTCAATTTTCCATAGTAAACTATGAAGGACGGTTGGTTAAGGCACAGGCTTGTGAGATGGGAGATCTGGATTCTATTCCCCGTCTCTGCCTCAGACTTCCTGTGTGACCTTGGGCAAGTCATTTTATGTCTGTGTGACTCAGCTGTCCATCTGTAATATGATGAAAATGCTTACCTGACAGAGGTATAGGGAAGCTTCCTGTGTTAATAACAATATTTAGCCCAAGGCATAAGCCGAGTAAAATGGTGCAAAGCTCATCTAACTGCAGAGCATAATACAATGAAAGGCTTATCTATATGCACAAACGTTTGCCTGATTTCTGGGTATGGTGGAGGTGGTCAATTACTGCCTGCTGTAGCACGATAGTGATTGTATTCATTTTAGGAAAGCATGCCCAGGTCTGTGGCATTGGATATATAAGAAGTGTGACCATTTACAGAAGAAATCCCACTTGTCTTTTCTGTCTAATGCATTATCAGAAAGTTTTAGCCCTGGTCTACACTAGGACTTTAGGTCGAATTTAGCAGCATTAAATCGATGTAAACCTGCACCCGTCCACACGATGAAGCCCTTTATTTCGACTTAAAGGGCTCTTAAAATCGATTTCCTTACCCACCCCTGACAAGTGGATTAGCGCTTAAATCGGCCTTGCCGGGTCGAATTTGGGGTACTATGGACACAATTCGACGGTATTGGCCTCCGGGAGCTATCCCAGAGTGCTCCATTGTGACTGCTCTGGACAGCGCTCTCAACTCAGATGCACGATTGTTTGCCATTGCTCTGACGCAGGGAGGGGCGACTGATGACACGGCTTACAGGGTTGGCTTACAGGGAGTTAAAATCAACAGAGGGGATGGCTTTACATCAAGGAGTATTTCAGGCAGGACTTCACGGAGGGTTCCAATAAGAAATGGTGCACCTAAGTTATTGTTCTTATTGGAACAAGGAGGTTAGTCTGGCCTCTGATTGATACATGGCTAGATTTACCTCACTGCACCTTCTCTGTGAGTGACTGCAGTGTGACCTAGAGGAATGAGTCCCCTAGACGGGGGGCGGGGGGGGGGCGGTTTGCAAATGAGTACAAAACAAATCTGGTCTATTTCTTGTTTTGATACACTCCATCTATCTTTTACATCTTTGGCTGGCAGCAGACGGTGCAGAAGGACTGCTAGCCATCCACATCTCATGGCTGCTCGGCAGAAGATGGTACAATAGGACTGCTAGCAATCCGTATCACCTGCCTGCTCACCATAAGATGGTTCAATAGGACTGACTGCAGCACTAAAGAGAATGACCTGATCAAGTCACTCCAAATTTAGTCACTGCGCCCATGTCTGCCCAGGCGCTCCTGATCGACCTCACACAGGCAACCAGGAGCACCTCGGACATGACGATGACGGCTACCAGTCCTATTGCACCATCTGCTGCCACAAGGCAATGGGTTGCTGCTGCTGTGTAGCAATGCAGTACCATGTCTGCCAGCACCCAGGAGACATACGGTGACAGTGAGCTGAGCGGGCTCCATGCTTGCCGTGATATGGCGTCTGCACAGGTAACTCAGGAAAAAAGGCACGAAACGATTGTCTGCCCTTGCTTTCACGGAGGGAGGGAGGGAACGGGGGCCTGACGATATGTACTCAGAACCACCCGCGACAATGTTTTAGCCCCATCAGGCATTGGGATCTCAACCCAGAATTCCAATGGGCAGTGGAGACTGCGGGAACTGTGGGATAGCTACCCACAGTGCAACGCTCTGGAAGTCGACTCTAGCCTCGATACTGTGGAAGCACTGCATCAAGTTAATGCACTTAGAGCATTTTCTGTGGGGACACACACACTCGAATATATAAAACCGATTTCTAAAAAACCGACTTCTATAAATTCGACCTAATTTTGTAGTGTAGACATACCCTTATTGAGTCATGTGAAATCCCATTAGGGCTGTGAAATGGGCATTAACTGAGGTCCTCTTTGTCTTCCTTTAGAACTCTTGAGTAGCTATTTTTGCCTTCTTGTATGTTTGCCACTAACACTAGGAAACACACTAAAGGAGTTGAAAATGGTTGTTTCTATCTAAGCTGAGGCCAGCTCATAATTATTACAAAGGTCTCCTTCCATTTGGGGGGTGGGGGTTAGTGGGGTTTTTTTTGCGGGGGGGAGGGGAGGTATTTGTTTGTTTAAGGCTTTATTTAAAGGGAATGTTAACCTCCAGTGGGGTAAAAGTCCTAGGAGCATGAAGGAACTGCTATTTCCATTAATAGCCCAAATGGCTAGGGTTCCTGGTTTCAGGAGATGCTATTTTGTTCATGGCCTTTGCTAGGGTAACTTTAATGTCAGCCATTTTGCTGGTAGGACTGGACCATATGCAGCATTTTGGAATGAAAGAGCAAGATCTCTCTGAATTGCCCTCCCCTATAAAGAGTAAATCTCACTTTCTCTTGTCTTGGAGACTGGCTTGTTAAAGGACTACCAGCCCCCTTCAAAGTGATTCCTATATCTCGGAGTAGGATGAATAGGGAAGATCACTGCATATCTCTCCCTCCTTTGAAGAAGTACAAGGAGGGAGATGGAAAGGCTTCCTGGAGCTGCTTTGGCCTTGGAGGGTATGTCTACATAGTGAGCAGCAGCGAGTTCAGAGCCCGGGTTGACAGACTTGGGCTCGTGCTATGGTGCTAAAAACAGCTATGTAGACATTCAGGCTCCGGCTGGAGCTCAGGCTCTGAAGCCTAGGGAGAGGGATGAGCTTCAGAGCCTGAGCTCCGACTGAGCTGCAACATCTACACAGGTGTTTTCAGTGCCATAGAGCAAGCCCATGAGCCTATATCTGTTGTCCTTGGCTCTGAGACTCGGTGCTGTAGGCTGTGTAGACTGCAAGTCTTTGGCTTTGAGATTTTCCCTTTCTGATGGGTTATTGGCAGAAAGCAAGAGAGGTTGAGGTTCCAGACTGAATCTGGGTGCTGTGGAAACACAGGCCAGGAAGACTTTTTAGAATGACATTTTTTGGACTTACTCAAGGCCCCACACAGTCATAGAGAAAGCCCAGACCACACAGAGGGAAAAACACCATCATCCAGTCTACACTAGGCCTTCCACAATTGCTAGGGTGAAGAATTCCTTACCATGCTGAGAGTAAAGGAGGCCTAAGTGGCAGGCCTACACTACAAAGAGATTTGCTATGATTAGTTGCCACTCACCTAATACAGGAGAGAAACTAACCATGTGGTCTGTATTGGTGGCCACTAGTTCTTACAAAATTAAAATTCTACCTTTTGAAATAAACAAACCAAAGTTTCTCTAATTTTTTCTCCTTTCATCAAAAAACTGCATAAAAAGTAGAAGCCTCTAAATGGGCCTTGAATTTGATTCTAAAACACCACAGGATTTTTTTAAACCATCACACAAAACCAAAGAGAATTTTCCTGATTTTGTTTAATCGCGATCTCATGCTGGGATGTTTTAGGTACAAGAGACAATTTCAATCCAGAAACTGTCTTAGATGATTAATATATGAAAATTGTATTGTTCGCTAATTAAGGTTCCTCATCTGTTGGTTATTTCTTTCCTAAGCCTTTCTTCTCTGCTCTACATCTTGCCTGGGCAGCTGAAGAGATTGGGGTCCAATAGGAGTGATTTTTGTAAAATGGGGGATGGAGTTTCAGTAGGGAAAGTTCCATCTATTACTGAGTTATGTTAAGGATGGAGTTTTCTGGGATTTTTTTTTTTTTGTTGGGTGGGTCTTATTTTTGACCAATTTGTTATTTTAAATAGGCTCCATGAGTAGCTGTCGGGCTCCTTTTAATGCGTTGTTATAAATTACAATAAATAAAAACATTCCATATGATAATGTTCACACATATATTTTATGTGTCATTTTTCTACCAAGGAAGCGTCGCTTTGCTACTTGCTCACCGTAAGAATCATACGAATGAGAAATCTTCCTCAGGAAGACTTTTGTGAGTACCTTTACTTTTCCTTTGGGGCTCCTCATAGTTCTAGAATTACTGAGAATACAGATGAGCAACAAGGGTGATTCATTCGTGAGGTAACTTAATTCCAAGGATGAATCTGACTTCAGTTAAATCAGCAGAATGAGTAAAGCAGCAATGAATTTGGCCATATGTGTGTTGTGAAATGGACCCGTGCACCCAAATTATTTCCAAAGAATATTATCTAGGGTCCAGTTCCATGAGGACAAATAACTGTATTGTTACCCAAATACAGTAGAAGTGCAGTTTATCACAGATACTTGGAGTAGTGAAGAGTGTCTGGGCTATCATACATGTTCAGAATATTGTCAAACTATAATCAGACAATCAAATTATTATCATTATTAATTATTAGTAGTAGTAGTAGTATTATTTATTTGTATTGTAGTAGCACCTGTCATGGAGCCAGGACCCCATTGTGCTATAGCTGTGGGACTGTGGCTTTTTGGGCTTCTAGTAAAGTGTTATTAAACAATTCCCAATTATCATTCACATTTTCCTCATTAACTTCCTCCTCACAGCTGATCTGGCTCATAATTGTTCTCAGATTTGTGGAAATTGGCCTTTTAAAAACCCCAAGTATATATATAATTGGTCTGGACTTTATTCCTTTTCCACATTATAACCATTGATTTTAACATTCCAGTAGTGTGACTCATCCCACCAGGTTTCAGTAATACCAGCTAGACTGAATTTATGCTCATAAATCAGCAATTCCAATTACTCTTGTTTGTTAGCCGGCTCCTAATATTGCTGTTTAGGCAATTAAAGAATTCCTTCTCTTCTGTCCTTTGGTTCCTTGATTAATTTTGTTCTAAATATCTTTAGTCTGTGCTAAATCAGTGCTCATACCTTCCCTTTTTTACCCTCCCCTATTATTATTATTATTATTATTAGTTTAACACCCTCCTGATATTCTAGCCAGTCTGTCCTTGAGGAGATGGGTTTCCCTTCTGCTAAGGTGGACACCATCCAAACTATACAACCTCCCGTAGAAGGTGTACCAATGTTCCACAAAAACAAACCCCTCCACCCTACATGACTTAGTCAGCAGTTCACTTCCAGAATCTTCTGCCTTCTGTCTTCCTTTACTTGTGAGACAGGAATGATTTCGGAGAAGATTGCTTGGAATCAACTGCCTAGGAGCCAGGAACCGCTTCAATCATTCACTATTAATAATCAAGAGTTCTCTTGGAACTTTTGTCCCAGATAGTTCTATATACCACAGGACTGATTCTCCTGAGATCATATGGGGTTTACATACAAACCAGTTCCTTGGAAAGTATATAAGACCTAGCAAGTCAACTGATGTCTCAATGCCTCAGTTCCCCCTCTGTAAATTGTGGATAATAATACTTCCTTTGTCATGTCTACTTAGAATGGAAGCTCTTACATGTGTTTGTACAGTGCCAGGCCTAAGGGGGGCCTTGATATCAATTAGGGTCTCTAGATGCTACTGTAAGACAGCTTCTAATAATCACAAGATATGGCCAGAGGAAGTGACACAAATATGTGCTGAAAAAGAACCTTGCCCTTGTGACTGAGCTGTCCACAAGCAGGAACCTACAGCAGCAATCAGATTAGTTTGGTGATTGCCCAAGTAATACCTGGTTCAAAAGGATTTTTAATGAAACCAGTTAGACAAGAATTAAAAATGAGGCTGAATGACTTAGTGGTGTGAATAATTGGCTGTAATCAATGACACATCTGAGGTCTAGTCCCAGCTTAACTGCTGACTCACTCTGTAGCCAAGGGCTACATCTATCTCTGTTTCAGATTCTATCTGAAAAATTAGAATAATATTTAAATACATACTTCTTAGAGGTGCTGAGGATTAGTTTGTTTATGCTGTATAAAGATTGAAATATGTTCAGTGTGGTGTAAATGTTAACTATTTTAATTATTTTGAGAAGAGTTTTTTACATGCAGATAAAGTACAAATAACAGGCATTATCAGCAAATGCTACTGCGTTTCCATACTGACATTTGGAACACCATGTTCCATGACTAGGAGCCCTAGTCATGGTCCAGGATCCCATTGTGCCAGGAGCTGTACAGACACAGAGCTCACAATCTAAGTATAAGACAAGAGACAACAGATGGATACAGACAGCCAGGGAAGCACAAGAAAGCAATAAGAAAATATTAATCAGCATAATCGGCAGTGGTCTCTGCATACCAGCTGCCCAACCATTATTAAGTTTTTGTAGGCATCAATGTAAGGAGAGTTTTGAGGAGTGATTTGAAAGTTGACAATGAGGTTGCCTTGAAGATGTTTACAGGGAGCACCTCCCAAGTGTTAGGGGCTACTTGGGAGAAAGCATAAAGGTGCTTGTTCGAAAATTTAACAAGTTGGCAATGGAAGCTGGCATCATGGGCTGATGGGAGGTGAGCATTGACAACATGAGTAGATGAGAGGTAGGGTGGGGATTGACAATGAAGGGCCTTGAAAGTGAAGACAAAGCAACTTTTACTTTTGATACGACAGAGAAGGTGGATCCAGTGAAGGGATTCAAAAAGCGGAATGACAAGGTCAAAGCATTGGGCTAGGAAAATTACTTTGGAGTGGCATTCTGAATGGATATGAGTGGGACAAGACTGCATTTGTCAAGGCCAGAGAGAAAGGCATAGCACCAGAGTGGAAGGACTGGAACCTGGGTTTCAGACATCTCTGTTGGAATAACAGAGACTTGGTGGGATAACTCACATGACTGGAGTACTGTCATGGATGGATATAAACTGTTCAGGAAGGACAGGCAGGGCAGAAAAGGTGGGGGAGTTGCACTGTATGTAAGAGAGCGGTATGACTGCTCAGAGCTCCAGTATGAAACTGCAGAAAAACCTAAGAGTCTCTGGATTAAGTTTAATAGTGTGAGCAACAAGGGTGATGTCGTGGTGGGAGTCTGCTATAGACCACCGGACCAGAGGGATGAGGTGGATGAGGCTTTCTTCCGGCAACTAACTGAAGTTACTAGATCGCAGGCCCTGGTTCTCATGGGAGACTTCAATCACCCTGATATCTGCTGGGAGAGCAATACAGTGGTGCACTGACAATCCAGGAAGTTTTTGGAAACTGTAGGGGACAATTTCCTGGTGCAAGTGCTGGAGGAACCAACTAGGGGCAGAGCTCTTCTTGACCTGCTGCTCAAAAACCGGGAAGAATTAGTAGGGGAAGCAAAAGTGGATGGGAACCTGGGAGGCAGTGACCATGAGATGGTCGAGTTCAGGATCCTGACACAGGGAAGAAAGGAGAGCAGCAGAATACGGACCCTGGACTTCAGAAAAGCAGACTTTGACAACCTCAGGGAACTGATGGGCAGGATCCCCTGGGAGAATAAAATGAGGGGGAAAGGAGTCCAGGAGAGCTGGCTGTATTTTAAAGAATCCTTATTGAGGTTACAGGGACAAACCATCCTGATGTGTAGAAAGAACAGTAAATATGGCAGGCGACCAGCTTGGCTTAACAGTGAAATCCTTGCTGATCTTAAACACAAAAAAGAAGCTTAGAAGAAGTGGAAGATTGGACAAATGACCAGGGAAGAGTATAAAAATATTGCTCGGGCATACAGGAGTGAAATCAGGAAGGCCAAATCACACCTGGAGTTGCAGCTAGCAAGAGATGTTAAGAGTAACAAGAAGGATTTCTTCAGGTATGTTAGCAACAAGAAGAAAGTCAAGGAAAGTGTGGGCCCTTACTGAACGAGGGAGGCAACCTAGTGACAGAGGATGTGGAAAAAGCTAATGTACTCAGTGCTTTTTTTGCCTCTGTCTTCACGAACAAGGTCAGCTCCCAGACTACTGCACTGGGCAGCACAGCATGGGGAGGAGGTGACCAGCCCTCTGTGGAGAAAGAAGTGGTTCAGAACTATTCAGAAAAGCTGGACAAGCACAAGTCCATGGGGCCGGATGCGTTGCATCCAAGAGTGCTAAAGGAGTTGGCGGATGTGATTGCAGAGCCATAGGCCATTATCTCTGAAAACTCATGGCGATCGGGGAAGGTCCTGGATGACTGGAAAAAGGCTAATGTAGTGCCCATCTTTAAAAAAGGGAAGGAGGAGGATCCTGGGAACTACAGGCCAGTCAGCCTCACCTCAGTCCCTGGAAAAATCATGGAGCAGGTCCTCAAGGAATCAATTCTGAAGCACTTAGAGGAGAGGAAAGTGATCAGGAACAGTCAGCATGGATTCACCAAGGGCAAGTCATGCCTGACTAATCTAATTGCCTTCTATGACGAGATAACTGGCTCTGTGGATGAGGGGAAAGCAGTCGACTTGTTGTTCCTTGACTTTAGCAAAGCTTTTGACACGGTCTCCCACAGTATTCTTGCCAATAAGTTAAAGAAGTATGGGCTGGATGAATGGACTATAAGGTGGATAGAAAGCTGGCTAGGTAGTTGGGCTCAACGGGTAGTGATCAATGGCTCCATGTCTAGATGGCAACCGGTATCAAGTGGAGTGCCCGAAGGGTCGGTCCTTGGGCCGGTTTTGTTCAATATCTTCATTAAGGATATGGAGGATGGTGTGGATTGCACCCTCAGCAAGTTTACTGATGACACTAAACTGGGAAGAGAGGTAGATATGCTGGAGGATAGTGATAGGATACAGAGGGCCCTAGACAAATTAGAGGATTGGGCCAAAAGAAATCTGATGAGGTTCAACAAGGACTAGTGCAGAGTCCTGCACTTAGGACGGAAGAATCCCATGCACCGCTACAGACTAGGGACCAAATGGCTCGGCAGCAGTTCCACAGAAAAGGACCTAGGGGTTGCAGTGGACGAGAAGCTGGATATGAGTCAACAGTGTGCTCTTGTTGCCAAGAAGGCCAATGGCATTTTGGGATGTATAAGTAGGGGCATTGCCAGCAGATCGAGGGACGTGATCGTTCCCCCTCTATTCGACATTGGTGAGGCCTCATCTGGAGTACGGTGTCCAGTTTTGGGCCCCACACTACAAGAAGGATGTGGAAAAATTGGAAAACATCCAGCGGAGGGCAACAAAAATGATTAGGGGACTGGAACACATGACGTATGAGGAGAGGCTGAGGGAACTGGGATTGTTTAGTCTGCGGAAGAGAAGAATGAGGGGGGATTTGATAGCTGCTTTCAACTACCTGAAAGGGGGTTCCAAAGAGGATGGATCTAGGCTGTTCTCAGTGGTAGCAGATGACAGACCGAGGAGTAATGGTCTCAAGTTGCAATGGGGGAGGTTTAGGTTGGATATTAGGAAAAACTTTTTCACTAGGAGGGTGGTGAAACACTGGAATGCGTTACCTAGGGAGGTGGTGGAATCTCCTTTCTTAGAAGTTTTTAAGATCAGGCTTGAGAAAGCCCTGGCTGGGATGATTTAGTTGAGGACTGGTCCTGCTTTGAGCAGGGGGTTGGACTAGATGACCTCCTGAGGTCCCTTCCAACCCTGATATTCTACGATTCTATGATCCCAGTGCCTAACCACTGAGCTATAGAGTCATTCTCACTCTTTTGCTGGCCCAACACATATTTAATGATTTATACAGAGTAGAACAGCTTCAACAGGAGAGATTGAAACCAACCTAGCCCAGAATACCCCTTACCCCAGTGGGTAGAGCAATGTGCAGGGATGGGGAAACCAAGCTCAAACTCCTTCTCATCAGGCAGAGCTGGGAATGAATTTGGGTCTCTCAGATCCTGGGTGGGTGTCCTAGCCACTTAACTAAAAGTTATAAAGGACTGGTCACAGCAGCATGTGAATTTAGGAGTGGTTAGTGAGCGCCATCAGTGTGGGCTTTGCAGGTGAGGGAACACCTCATTTGAGGATTCCACTGGGACTTAGGTATCCAGGCATCTAGACTGAGCACATGCCTGCTGGCAGAAATTTCAGTGCCTAAAGAGTTAGGCAGCCGCTGAGTGGGGGGGTTTGAGGATCTTGGTTGTCCCTAAATATTGCACTTGTGCTCCTAAGTCTTTTTTATGGATCTAGCCCAAATATCCTCTACTCATGGTCTTAGAGATTCTTATGGGAATAAGGGGAAGGAAGTCAGAGGCAGATTTATAATAATAATAATAACAATAATGCTAAGTACAGTACTCTGAAAAATCAGGCTGTATGCATCTCAAATTGGGTATCCAAATTAGTAGACACTTTTAACCTTAATCTTTCTGTGCCTCAGTTCCCCACCAGTAAAATGAACCCCTCCCCCATCTCATAGGAGAGTTGTGAAGCTAAATTAGTTAATGTACATGAAGCTCTCAGATATGATAATGATGAGCACTCTAGAAAAGCCCATGAGAAAATTAATCATTCTGTATTCCAAGCAAGGTTTGAATAAAGCACTGAGCCATGCATTGAGGATAAAACAAAAAACTGAACAGCTGCTTGTTCAGTGAGCCCAATCCATCCTCTGTGCTGAGTGTGGCAGGTGTCCTATGAAAACAACAGTATGTGATCAAGTGACTGAAGACTATCAAAATACAAATATGCAAGGAGGCCAAATAGAGGTTGCATAGGTAACCTTAATTCTGGAAGTTCCTCATTTTTGAGTGCTTGACTTTTCAACCTTAGCAAAATAAAAAAAAACACCTTACCATATTTTTTGTGTGTAATATCATGTGCCTCTATGGAGAAGTTGGTAAATAGCTACATAACCATTGTGTTTTAATTAGAACTAATATAGACAATACATTCTACAGTGCCTTAATCACCATCCACTATTTCAGCATATCTCAGAGCTATGACTTACCTTTTTCCTTGGATAGTGAGCCTTAGCAGCTAATGTAAGTATGCCTACAGGTTGGAGAGCCAATAGAAGACTGCCAATTTTTGGATAACTTTTATAATTTTTAATCTGCTTTGTGTTCAATATAGGAGCTAGTCGCCTTCCCGGTCAAGTGTATTTGCTTCTGCTGTTTTCTTTTTGATCAATATTCAGCCTTCCTGGACTGCCAATTTTGTAGTGTTACCAGTCCATTAACTATTCTCTCCATTTCCACTTGGACAAAATTTTTCCTTCTTATCGTGAACCTCCATTAGCTCATGCAGGTGTGATCACCGTTGTTGGTTTGGTCAGGAGCTTTTACACTTTCTTGACCTACATACTGATCACCAAAAATCCTGACTTGGGATTTTGGCCCTGTGACAGGTCACGGCCCTCCGCTTCTGTCTTCTCACACAAATAGCCTTAACACCTCTGGTTTGTAAACACTGATGTGTAGTTTATTTCACCCACCACCTCTTTACGGTCCTCCCACAGCAACTCTGTTTACAGTGACATACAAACATTATCCCCTTTTGCCAGAGTCAAGACATCTCTCCATGCAGAGATCTCCCTCTACCCCGGTCCTACTAGCCTTTCCTTCTCATTCGTTCCCCCTTTGCACTTTCTTCCTGTGTGCCTTTCTGCTTTTTCAGATAATGGGTTAACTAGATTGTTAGCTCTCCCAGCTCAGACTGACTAATAATTAGCCCCAGCTTCCCTCAGTCAGCCCCTTCTATGGGAAAATGAATTGGGCTTACAGGGTACTGGTTCAGCTGCTGGTTCTCAGCACTGTCACAGACCCCACTCCATGATGTGGCTCCCATCCAATATGAAGTCATCTCTGAACAATGTTTAATTACTTAGGTTACACCTCTCTGGGAATTTAAGTTGGATGTTTTGTAAGAGTGTGTAGGTGTGCATGCTCACGCCGAAATCTAATACTGTAGTTTGCTAGCAGAGAGCACCTGTCAGCAGCTTGGCAGTGATTGCATCTGTTAGTGCATAAGTGAGGGTGAAGAGACATTCTCTGCAGGCTGATAGAGGAGAGTTACATAAGTCCCTGATCTTGGCACGGGCACTTAACTGAAACCCTGTGACAGGGCCACTGACAGTGATACTTCTGCTTCCTGCCTATTGTCCTGCTCTTGCTGCCACCACCATGGGTGTCACGGCCAGATTCTCATTGCTCCTTTTTGTCTCCACTGGGGCTGCTGTGGGAGGCCTAGCAAGCAATACATTCAGGTGGGGACTTTAGGACTTTGGGGTATGTCTTCACTGCTGAATTAGCCCGGGCTCTTACCTGGGTGTTGCCCTAGCTCCCTTCTGATTCACATATAAAACCCTCTCACCGGAGTGCAGTGGTGCTTTCAACCAGGGCTAGTGGGGCTTGTCTGGGGCTGTAAACTAAAGCCCGAGTGAGGCGTTCACTTATGTGACTCCCTTTGCAGTGAGACCAGGCTAAATCACTTGGGTCCTGACAGTCCTCCAATGCCTTCCCACAATTCCCTCATTACCTTAGAAGGATAGACAGTTCACTGGTTTCATTGTTGACATTCCCAGCAGAAACCCAAATTGGTTGACTCTTACTTGATGCTCCAGTTCCTCATGAGGTCTTTTCTCAATAGTTCACTTCACCATGTGACTCAGTAACTTGATGAGTTGGTAATTACTACGTTCTTTCACACCCCCTTTGCCGTTGAAGATAGAGACGAATATGATCCTCTTCCATTCGTCAGGCATTTTTCCAGTTTGGAGGATTAATTTAAAGACATTTGTCATCATCACCACTCCCTCATCGCTTAGTGCTTTAAATGCCTTGGTTAATACACTATCTGGTCCCACATTTAATCCTTTTTAGCAGTATCTGAATCCCCACCCTGGTGTTAAGTCTTGTGAGGTTGTTGTTTGCTCATATTTCCCTATTTCCTCAGATTCTCTTCAGTAAGCAGTTTCTCATAAAACAACTGCCCTCTCCTAACAGTTCCACCATCTGCCAGCATTTTTGCTTTGACATGTTTCACAATTCCCAGGTCCTCCATGCTGCTTTGCCTGATACTGGCTAATGTGTATATTCCTTTACCCACTTTCTTCGTAAGTAGACCCACATATAAGTCTGTCAGAATTTGGCACTTGGCTTCTGCAACTGCTCTTTTCACCTTTTTTTTTACCAGCTTGTATTCCTCTTAACTTTGCCCCATTCTTATTTTCCGCCATCACTTAAACCTTTCCTCCTTCTGTACGGCCTCCAGGACATCACTACATCTCCTGTCATTTGTACACACACAGCTGTGCACTTTCTGTAGTATGTTTGGATATTTTCCCCTGAACCTCATTGGAGTCATCATGGTTATTCGGTCATTGTCCAGCCTTCATCTCATTCTTAAATCTCTGATTAACTTGCCTACACATGAGCCTCCATCATTTTATCCTTTGTTGCACAACTTGACTTTTATCCCCACCTAGAATTTTCATGAGAAGTCTGTTAAAGCAATTTGTTGCTCTGCATTCTGATCTCCTGGAATCACTTTACAATCTCCTAGGGTTTTTAAATCTCTCCTTCTAATCAGGAAGTAGTCAGTCTGGGACCTGTTGACACCACTCTTGTACTTAATTAAGTGACCCTCCCTCTTTGCAAAGTATGTATTAGCAATAGTTAGGCCATGGGCTCTGGCTAACTCTAAGACCTTCTCACCAGCTTCATTTATGCCTCGTCCTCTGTGACCGTCATCGTAGCCCTGGCTGTGTTCTCGCACAGAGCCATTGAGATCTGCTCTGATGATCAGGAACTCAGCTTGTGTCACTTCAGTTATGACTTGGTTCAGCACTATCTGAAATTCCTCCTTCTCCTCTGTTGTACAGCCAACGTGTGGCTTATATAACTTGAAATATTTGGTCTTTGCTCAGTGCTATTCTAACTTTCATCAAGCAGTCACTCTTCCTTTGCATTATCATTATCGTTACTCTGTAATATTTATATTGTTGTAGCCCTTCAAGATCCCAGCCAGTGCTGGGCACCGTACAAACACTTAATAAAGGGCAGTCTCTGCCCCCAAAGAGTTTACAGTCTAAAAAACATGAGAAGCTGCACCATTTGGGAGTGAGCAAGAACTTAATGTCAGAACTAGTGTAAGTAGCCTTGTCTCGGGTCTTTAGACAGTGCCAGGGGTAAAAGCATGGAGTGAAGTGATGCTCCCCCATTGGCTTGCAGGGACCATGATGCCACCAGAACTGGCCCTCCCCATGAGAACACCTCACTGATACCTGACTGCGTGAACAGCACAACTGGAAAGCTACTTTCAGTATGTGCTTGTGGTTTACCACTGAATGAATTAGCAAAGCTTTTCTATACTCTGCAAGAAGTTTCACCTTCACCTTGAACATCTCATTAAAGTGGACTTTGTAAAAAATTGCTGTTTGACAGAGTAGAGCTTGGCATGGATGCCGACTGATGGACTGTCATGGGTTATTGTATAGTTGGCGAATGCTGCTGGCATCCATTGTATAGCTCAGGGGTGGCCAAACTTACACACCCTGCAAACCGCATACAACAATCTTCAGAAGTTTGAGATCCGGGGGGCGCCTGCTGGGATTCAGGGCTTCAGCCCTGCGGGGAGGAGGGTCATGGGACCTCAGCCCTGTGGAAGGCGCCTGCCCGGGCTCAGGGCTTCAGCCCCACTCCTGCTGAAGCATTGAGCTCCAGCAGGTGTGCCCTGTGGGTCTGAAGCCCCAAGATCCCCCTCCCCGCTGGGCACATGGTGCTGCCAGGCCCCCTCCCTGCATGGCAGCTGCTGGAGCTGGCAAGCTGGGAGCTGCAGCAATGGCGAGAGGCAGTAGCCAAGCTGCAGGGAGAGCCACTACTTTTGCTGCTCCCTTTCCCCATGGAGCTAAAGCAGTGGCTCCTCCCTGCAGCTCCCAGTTGTTTCCACTGCCTCTCCATGCAGAGCTAACACCTGGGAGCTGCAGGGAGAGGCCACTGAGGGTAAGAGCGGGGTGTACCTGGGAGGGCATGACTCAAGCTGATTGGGAGGGGCAAACCTTTAAATTGTGTCTCCCCCCCCCTGCCCCCAGCAGGCACCAGTTGTCTCTGGCAGAAGCTCCTAGCTCCACCACCCTGCCATTCCTGAGTCTGGTAGGCAGAGAACAGAAGGAGGGGCAGGGATTGGACTGGGGAGCTCCGCAAGCACCAGCTCTCTGTGGAGAAAGAAGTGGTTTGGGACTATTTAGAAAAGCTGGATGAGCACAAGTCCATGGGGCCGGATGTGTTGCATCCAAGAGTGCTAAAGGAGTTGGCGGATGTGATTGCAGAGCCATTGGCCATTATCTCTGAAAACTCATGGCGATTGGAGGAAGTCCCAGACGACTGGAAAAAGGCTAATGTAGTGCCCATCTTTAAAAAAGGGAAGAAGGAGGATCCTGGGAACTACAGGCCAGTCAGCCTCACCTCAGTCCTGGAAAAATCATGGAGCAGGTCCTCAAGGAATCAATTCTGAAGCACTTAGAGGAGAGGAAAGTGATCAGGAACAGTCAGCATGGATTCACCAAGGGCAAGTCATGCCTGACTAATCTAATTGCCTTCTATGATGAGATAACTGGCTCTGTGGATGCGGGGAAAGCGGTGGACGTGTTGTTCCTTGACTTTAGCAAAGCTTTTGACACGGTCTCCCACAGTATTCTTGCCAGTAAGTTAAAGTAGTATGGGCTGGATGAATGGACTATAAGGTAGATAGAAAGTTGGCTAGATTGTCGGGCTCAATGGGTCGTGATCAATGGCTCTGTGTCTAGTGGACAGTCGGTATCAAGTGGAGTGCCCTAAGGGTCGGTCCTGGGGCCGGTTTTGTTCAATATCTTCATTAAGGATATGGAGGATGGTGTGGATTGCACCCTCAGCAAGTTTGCTGATGATACTAAACTGGGAAGAGAGGTAGATATGCTGGAGGGTAGGGATAGGATACAGAGGGCCCTAGACAAATTAGAGGATTGGGCCAAAAGAAATCTGATGAGGTTCAACAAGGACTAATGCAGAGTCCTGCACTTAGGACGGAAGAATCCCATGCACCGCTACAGACTAGGGACCGAATGGCTTGGCAGCAGTTCTGCAGAAAAGGACCTAGGGGTTACAGTGAACAAGAGCTGGATATGAGTCAACAGTATGCCCTTGTTGCCAAGAAGACCAATGGCCTTTTGGGATGTATAAGTAGGGGCATTGCCAGCAGATCGAGGGACGTGATCGTTCCCCCTCTATTCGACATTGGTGAGGCCTCATCTGGAGTACTGTGTCCAGTTTTGGGCCCCACACTACAAGAAGGATGTGGAAAAATTGGAAAACATCCAGCGGAGGGCAACAAAAATGATTAGGGGACTGGAACACATGATTTATGAGGAGAGGCTGAGGGAACTGGGATTGTTTAGTCTGCAGAAGAGAAGAATGAGGGGGGATTTGATAGCTGCTTTCAACTACCTGAAAGGGGGTTCCAAAGAGGATGGATCTAGGCTGTTCTCAGTGGTAGCAGATGACAGACCGAGGAGTAATGGTCTCAAGTTGCAGTGGGGGAGGTTTAGGTTGGATATTAGGACAAAAATTTTCTAGGAGGGTGGTGAAACACTGGAATGCGTTACCTAGGGAGGTGGTGGAATCTCCTTCCTTAGAAGTTTTTAAGGTCAGGCTTGACAAAGCCCTGGCTGGGATGATTTAGTTGGGGGTTGGTCCTGCTTTGAGCAGGGGATTGGACTAGATGACCTCCTGAGGTCCCTTCCAACCCTGATATTCTATGAAAAGAGCCGCATATTGCTCAGAAGCCACAGTTTGGTCACCCCGGTATAGTTCATGAACTTAGTATGGTGAGAGAGATGACACATCATCTCTGATTCTACAGTGACATACTTAGCATGACAGATGATGAATGTTTCCAACAGTTTACCTGGATTGCAGAGCTATGTGACCTAGCTATAGTTGAGCTAGGTGACCTACTGAGACATGATTGTTGAATCAGTTTGCAAACAATGCTAAGTGTTTCCTTGCTTGCTGAGGATAGCAGCTGCTTTTCCTGGGATAGGCACTCTTCTTCTAAGACAGGGGTGGGCAAACTATGGCCTCGGGGCCGCATCAGGCCCTTCAGATGTTTAAATCTGGCCCTCGAGCTCCTGCCAGGTAGCAGGGTCTGGGGCTTGCCCCGCACTGGTGCTCCAGCCAAGGAGTGGGGTCTGGGGTTTGTCCTGCTCTGCGCGTGCTGTGGCTCTACGTGGCTCCTGGAAGCAGCGGCTATGTCTACACTAGAGAGATTACAGTGATGCAGCTCTAAGATCTTTCATGTAGCTGTTCTGTGCTGATGAGAGAGAGTGCTCCCATTGACATAATTAAACCACCCCCAGTGAGTGGCGATAGCATGTCAGCAGGAGAAGCTCTCCCGCCGACATAGCACTGTCCACACTGGTGTTTATGCCAGCGTAACTTATGTCGCTCAGGGGACTGGAACATTAACACCCCAAGCGACATCACTTTTGCCAACATAAGTGATAGCATAGACATAGCCTCACACGAATGTGAGAGGAGAATCTACCTATTATCTCCAGGAGTCACAGAGAGCACAAACCACTGTGCTACCCTTGAAGAGTTTCAGTGTGTACTCCTTCCCACCCTAAGTAGGATCAGCTCCACTGATTGGCATGGAGGAAGGATAGGACCATGGCGCTCCCTATGTGACAAGTCAAAAATGTGAGTGCTTATCTAAATCTTGAGGTTTCACCCATATCTATTTCTAAATTACAGATATGTAAATAAGATTCCAAGAAGAGAGATTTTCTTTTTTTATGTGTCATCAACAAGCTTAGGGTAGGATTTTTTTCTCTAGATCCTTCTGAAGCACTAAGAAATGTGTGACATGCAAGCTGATATACCATCTCATATAGAGAACCTTGTAACTATGGATTTTCTTATTGGCTATAATATATATATATATATATATACACACATACATATATAGCGTGTATGTGTTTGTGTGCATATATATAGTTATAAATTGCTACATTGACAATTATTTTGTACTTTTCTCCAATAGTAAGCCAGTCTGATTGCTACGTGAGCCTGTGGTTGCCAACTGCTTCAGCTGAAAAAGTCCGGACCAAAACTATCAAGAACTGCAGGGATCCAGTGTGGAATGAAACCTTCTATTTCAGGATCCAGAGTCAGGTCAAGGTGCAGAAAAAATGCCAAGTACTCTCTCTTGTGTCTCATCTGTAGCCAGATCCTTCTGGTATAGAAAAAGCCAGGACAAGATTTTCTGCATCCTGTGTATAATATCCCTTCAATTACTAGATGCTAAAAGTACCCTTAAAATTCCTCTGTGAATCATGTAAGTAACTCCAGTAACACGTGTTTGGAGTCTGAGTTTAGTGTTTGGAATAAGACTCCAGAGGCAAGTTAGAAACATAATTTATTTTCTGGTTGTGAACTAATTCAACTGAGTTTATTGAAAATTACACTAACAAGCTGGAGAGCTAGAAAATTAGTTCGGATTTCACTCACCCAATTCCCCTGAAGGATATTTATTTATTATGTGAAAAACACCAACATCTGATAGATACTCTGACAACAGAGAGATACAATGCAGAGTGATAACAAATGAAATAAAAATTAGAATCATTACACAATCAGAACAAATTCTCATTGAGTAGTAGCTTTGTTGTACTTAAAGTACTGTACAGGATCTTTTCAAGGGGGATAAGGCAAAGCGCCACATTTATTGGTAACACATGTATCAATCAACACTGTATCATATGCATATGATATATATTACACTCATGCACTCACATACACAAACACAAGCACACTCCGTCTTGTTGTTACCAACTAGTTGCTCCCCTTAACTTCACTGGGCAAGTGAGTTAGATGGGGGAGGGGTGGAGCCGGGCTTCTGTCGATCTGGATCGATCCTCCGATGTTGACAAGGAGGTCCTCTGAAAGACACCTCACATTTATAGCAGCTTCCCTTTCATGCAAGTCTATACCAGATTCAAAATCTGTGTCTGTTGGTCATCTGTGGCGCCTCCTTCTGGGTGTTGTCTTAATGCTGCCACATTTACTTTCAAAGAGGGTGTTTTTCAAAAGAAGGTGCTCGCTTCTAACTCCCAAGGCCCTCATTATGTCTGATTTTTTTTTAATGAGCCCACTTGACAAGTTTTAATGTTCTTGAGTCTGTCTTCCATCTCCTCTCCAATGGTTGCAGCTGTCTGGAGGTGCTTGCCTTCCACGCCTTGCTCATTCACACCTCATTCATTCAACAGGGCAATTGATTAAAAAAGGGGGAGATCTTATTCTACTCTTAGCAAAAAGACATTTTTCTTCTATCTTATTCTATCCTTAGGGGCTATAACATTATACCAAGGTTCAATACAAAATTTCTATATAAGGATTTGATACAAAGTTCCCGTATACCAACGCTCAATACAAAGTTTTTACGAAAACAGAGGTCACATGTGGCTAGACCTAATACAAAGTTATATGAAGAGAGATAATACAAAGTCATATGAAAGTTATGCGAAGATGCTTAATACAGAGATTTATCTACAGCTTGAGATAATGAACAACTGCGTACAGAACTGAGACCCAGGAACTCCTGTTTCTAGTAGCAGCTCTGTCACAATATGACACATAAAGTGTTAAGCAATTTATTCAGGTGGGTCTTGCTAAGGACATTATACTCAAACATTCCCTGAACATAGCTGGTTCTGTGATGAATTTGAAGGAATATGGATCAGTAAAGCCAACAGAGAACTTTAAAAAATGAATCCTTGGAAAAATTTCCAGGAGCCATAATTGCTTCCCTGTTGAATGGAAAAATTTATTCTTTCATGAGTTGATAAATTACAACGGCTGTTTTTAAAATAAGATTATCTACATTTAAAATTAAATTGTATGTTCATCGAGATGGAGAATTTTTCAGAAAGTTATTTGCAAATGGAAACAGAGTCAAAATAGAATTCCTGATACAACCTTCATTGATCAGATTCGAATATATTTCCAGTAAAGATGAGTGATTATTCACTTACTCATCATCTCTCTCTTCTTCTGTCTTTGTGCCAATCTCTCCCCCACTTCTTTCCTTCTTTATCTTCCTGTACTATATGCACACACTAAATATGGAATATTCACAGAGAACCTTGTTTCCTAGATGCTATCTAACAAAGAATATATTCTTAATTTATATTCCCAGAACGTCCTGGAACTGGCAATCTTTGATGAAGACGTTGTCCAAGATGATGGCCACCTCATTGTTTTCTTTGATATAGCTAAAATCCCACTTGGAGAAACAATTTTTATGAAGTTCCAGTTGAATCCACAGGTGAGAACTGATCTCACAAGCAGAGTGAGGTGGAAAGCATACATTTCTCTGGAATTTCCTCATAAAGTTAGTTTGTATTTGTCATAAATATAAAGGGAAGGGTAACCACTTTTCTGTATACAGTGCTATAAAATCCCTCCTGGCCAGAGGCAAAACCCTTTCACCTGTAAAGGGTTAAGAAGCTAAGGTAACGTAGCTGGCACCTGACCCAAAATGACCAATGAGAGGACAAGAGTCTTTCAAATCTGGAAGGGGGACAAAGGGTCTGTCTGTCTGTGCGATGCTTTTGCCAGGAACAGATCAGGAATGTAGCCTTACAACTCCTGTAAAATTAGTAAGTAATCTAGCTAGAAATGTGTTAGATTTCCTTTTGTTTAATGACTGGTCAAATAAGCTATGCTGGATGGAATGTATATTCCTGTTTTTGTGTCTTTTTGTAACTTAAGGTTTAGCCTAGAGGGATTCTCTATGTTTTGAATCCTATTACCCTGTAAGGTATTTGCCATCCTGATTTTACAGAGGTGATTCTTTTACCTTTTCTTTTTCCTTTGCCTCCATTTCTCTCCTGTGGGCAGCCTCCATTTCTTTTTCTTTTGCCTCCATTTCCATCTTTCTGAGTTCTACCCGTCTTTCATATTCCTTTTGTTTTTCCCCAGCCTCAAATCTGGCTAATTCCAACTTCTGTTGAACAGTGCAGTCTGTCATCCTAACCTCTTTGTTTTTAACTAATTTTACACCCTAGAGTTAGAAAGAAAAGAAAAGAAAACAAAAAACTGGCTTGTAAAAGTTTGCTGTGCTGTAACCTGATACCCTTTTTTTTTCTGATAGCTGTTCTCAGCCTACAGAAAAATCCTTTTGTTATGCCTGCTGCTCTGTCCCCCAGGCAGAGAGACAGAATCTACAGCTGCAATCACCTTTTAAAATCCTGCTGTGCTTTCTGGTTCAAAATGATCTCAAAATGATCCCACCACTCTGCCATCATTTCAAGGTTCCTTCCCCACTCTGAACTCTAGGGTACAGATGTGGGGACCTGCATGAAAGACCCCCTAAGCTTATTCTTACCAGCTTAGGTTAAAAACTTCCTCAAGGTACAAACTTTGCCTTGTCCTTGAACCCTATGCTGCCACCACCAAGCATTTTAAAGAAAGAACAGGGAAAGAGCCCACTTGGAGACCTCTTCCCCCAGAATATCCCCCCAAACCCTACACTCCCTTTCCTGGGGAAGGGTTGATAAGAATCCTCACCAATTTGTACAGGTGAACACAGACCCAAACCCTTGGATCTTAAGAACAATGAAAAATCAATCAGGTTCTTAAAAGAAGAATTTTAATTAAAGAAAAGGTAAAAGAATCACCTCTGTAAAATCAGGATGGAAAATACCTTATAGGGTAATCAGATTCAAAACATAGAGAATCCCTCTCGGCAAAACCTTAAGTTACAAAAGCCACAAAAACAGGAATATACATTCCATCCAGCACAGCTTATTTTACCAGTCATTAAACAAAAGGATATCTAACGCATTTCTAGCTAGATTACTTACTAACTTAACAGGAGTTGTAAGGCTACATTCCTGATCTGTTCCTGGCAAAAGCATCACACAGACAGACAGACAGACCCTTTGTCCCCCTCCAGATTTGAAAGAATCTTGTCCTCATCTTTAAAAAAGGGAAGAAGTAGGATCCTGGGAACTACAGGCCAGTCAGCCTCACCTCAGTCCCTGGAAAAATCATGGAGCAGGTCCTCAAGGAATCAATTCTGAAGCACTTAGAGGAGAGGAAAGTGATCAGGAACAGTCAGCATTGATTCACCAAGGGCAAGTCACGCCTGACTAATCTAATTGCCTTCTATGAAGAGATAACTGGCTCTGTGGATGAGGGGAAAGCGGTGGACGTATTGTTCCTTGACTTTAGCAAAGCTTTTGACACGGTCTCCCACAGTATTCTTGCCAGCAAGTTAAAGAAGTATGGGCTGGATGAATGGACTATAAGGTGGATAGAAGGTTGGCTAGATTGTCGGGCTCAACGGGTAGTGATCAATGGCTCTGTGTCTAGTGGACAGTCGGTATCAAGTGGAGTGCCCCAAGGGTCGGTCCTTGGGCCGGTTTTGTTCAATATCTTCATTAAGGATATGGAGGATGGTGTGGATTGCACCCTCAGCAAGTTTGCTGATGACACTAAACTGGGAAGAGAGGTAGATATGCTGGAGGGTAGCGATAGGATACAGAGGGCCCTAGACAAATTAGAGGATTGGGCCAAAAGAAATCTGATGAGGTTCAACAAGGACTAGTGCAGAGTCCTGCACTTAGGACGGAAGAATCCCATGCACCGCTACAGACTAGGGACCAAATGGCTCGGCAGCAGTTCCGCAGAAAAGGACCTAGGGGTTACAGTGGACGAGAAGCTGGATATGAGTCAACAGTGTGCTCTTGTTGCCAAGAAGGCCAATGGCATTTTGGGATGTATACGTAGGGGCATTGCCAGCAGATCGAGGGACGTGATCGTTCCCCCTCTATTCGACATTGGTGAGGCCTCATCTGGAGTACTGTGTCCAGTTTTGGGCCCCACACTACAAGAAGGATGTGGAAAAATTGCAAAGAGTCCAGCGGAGGGCAACAAAAATGATTAGGGGACTGGAACACATGACTTTTGAGGAGAGGCTGAGGGAACTGGGATTGTTTAGTCTGCGGAAGAGAAGAATGAGGGGGGATTTGATAGCTGCTTTCAACTACCTGAAAGGGGGTTCCAAAGAGGATGGATCTAGACTGTTCTCAGCGGTAGCTGATGACAGAACAAGGAGTAATGGTCTCAAGTTGCAGTGGGGGAGGTTTAGGTTGGATATTAGGAAAAACTTTTTCACTAGGAGGGTGGTGAAACACTGGAATGCATTACCTAGTGAGGTGGTGGAATCTCCTTCCTTAGATATTTTTAAGGTCAGGCTTGAGAAAGCCCTGGCTGGGATGATTTAGTTGAGGACTGGTCCTGCTTTGAGCAGGGGGTTGGACTAGATGACCTCCTGAGGTCCCTTCCAACCCTGATATTCTATGATTCTATGATTCTCTCATTGGTCATTTCTGGGTCAGGTACCAGCTAGGTTACTTTAGCTTCTTAACCCTTCACAGGTGAAAGGGTTTTGCCTTTGGCCAGGAGGGATTTCATAGCACTGTATACAGAAAGGTGGTTACCCTTCCCTTTATATTTATGACAGTATTATAATTCTTCTTTACCTTAGTGACTGTTAGTGTCTCTCCATCCATCCATATATCTAGCCATATTTACTTCTTTCAACCTATCTAAGAGCAAAGCTTCTCTAAAATTGCTTTGACATTGTACTGAATAGTTTGGCTAGAACTGCAACCATACTTTGTCAGAGGAGTTTATCAAGGGTTTGATGACATTGTTGACTGAACCACCAGTATTGAACTTCTGGAGATGAACTTCTCCAGTTACATCACTGAGCAGTTCTGAAGAAGGGAAGTTGCTCTTGTCTTTAAAACACAGAACTGGGAGAGAGGAGGACCTGGGCTCTACCCCAGGCTCTGTTGTAATCTGGCCATGTGACCTTGGACAAATCAATCTCTCTCTACCTGTTTCCTCATATGTAAACTCGTATCAGGACACTGGCTCTCCAAAAGGAACAGACATGTTATGAAGATTAAATAATTAATTTGGGTCAAGTACTTTTAGAACTTCTGATGGAAGGAGCTATACAAGCAGTAAAATATTATTCTGTGTCATAACTTGTTGCCATTGACCTAGCAACTTTGGAGCACAATAGTGATTTTGACTCTTGAAACTGGTATTGGTCTGTACTGGTAAAAAACCCAAGAATCTGATAATTATGCTGCATGAGTTCAATATTTAAATATTGGCACCAAATCCCATATTTGGCAAATAGACAAGTAGGCACACTTTACACACTTAAACATCCTTGATTTGGATGCTCAAAGCCTTATTTAGATCTTCACAATATTTTTCGAAGCGATACATTTTTAGCCTCTGCCTGAAGTGGAGGGACAGGAAAGAAAGAGATCTATTTAATATCTTATGTCCAAGCAACTAATAAGGAGAATTGAGAATGTCCTCAGTTCATTCAGTGATATCAACATCTTTCTGATCCTGGAGAGGTCAAAGCAATGAGCTTCTCTCCCCTAATGACAGGTTTCAGAGTAGCATTCGTGTTAGTCTGTATCCGCAAAAAGAAAAGGAGTACTTGTGGCACCTTAGAGACTAACAAATTTATTTGAGCATAAGCTTTCGTGAGCTACAGCTCACTTCATCAGATGTTCCGATGAAGTGAGCTGTAGCTCACAAAAGCTTATGCTCAAATAAATTTGTTAGTCTCTAAGGTGCCACAAGTATTCCTTTTCTCCCCTAATGGTGGGAACAGCTACTGGGAAGCAGAATATTGTTAGGGACCAAAAAGTGAAGTTAACTGACTATACTTGCAACACAAAATTTAAGGCTACTTTGCAGAAGATCCTTGAATACCAGGGCAGGGGTGGGCAGGAGGGGGAGGAAGAGTTTATACAATCAATGGGGCTGCCCTTATTGGGGAAGGTTTTTGCATGCTTCATTCATTTCTCTCTCTAATTTTCAGAGAAGGGAGGAGCTGGAGGCTGAGTTCACACTGGAGAACCTGTGAGTAAACCTCAAATATTATGAAATCAGAAATTAATGGACGCAGCAATTCCAAGAGTAATCAATCAATAGGGAAAATGTTTCATATCCTTGCTGTCTCTTCAATAGCCAGACCCCATCCACAGATTCCTTCCTTTTCCAAAACAGAGCACACTTAAACAAATCTTTAAAAAAAAATATAAAAGAGGGAGAAGAAAAGAGACAGAGTGGGGGAAAGAGCACAACAAATATCCATATCACTTTCTAGTAATAATTTGTGTCACTGTAATTTTTCCTAACGATGATGTGTTATTTAGGTCCCCCATAGGAGTCCAAGGCTGGCTTCTTGGGACCAGTGAAATGCATGTCAGTGGTGTGGGCACCCCTGGCCAATTCACGGCACTGGGGGCAATGTGACCCACACAGTCATTAATGATATTAAAACTGTCACAAGCCTCTCCCAGAGGTTTGACTATAGTTGAACCATCTCTGTTTCTGAGTAGTCAGTGTGGCCTCTAGTGAAAAGAGGCACACTTTTATGAACAACCAAAAATTAAAATGATCAAGATAAAAATGCTTAAAGTAGTATTTAGACGATACTGGTTGTGAAATGTGTCATTTTCATTTTGTTTTCTAGTCTGGATCTTCCTGAAACCATCATCACCAATGGAGTAGTAGTGGTACATTTTGTTTTTTTTTCTCTTGCCTCTACCGCATAGCAATACTTATAATACTGTGCAGAAACTAGAGAATCAGTAAAATGACCCAGAGCTGATACTCCTATACACTTCCTCATGCTGAGGCAAAGGCTGAGCTTGGATAGCTTGTGAACAGTTTGCATTTCCCCAGCATTCCCTAGAGTGTCTGTGTTGGTCGTGGCTGAGGCTAAAGTATCTGTGAGCTCCCTCAAGCCAGCACACCATAGAACTGACTAGCTGGAGAAGCATAACAATGAGCACTCCCAGCCGGTGCTCTCCCATTATTCCCTGCAGTGACTGTTGGAAGAAACTTCCATTGGAGTACAGCAGGAATGACATTTTACTACTCCAGCCAGCACTCCTGCATCATTCCATAGCCTAGCTGCCACTAGTTATGAGCGCAATGAAAAATACATAGCAAATCATCACTTGTCAAGGACATTTGTTTTCTTTGTAGCTTTATTTTTCCCCTTTGGGAGTCCTGGTGGATCCTTATGGGACCTTTAAGAATGCCGTCATTTTCTCTTGCTTTATACCACACCCCATAGACCACCTAGGGTATGTGTATCATAGCTACCATCCTTTCACCTGCAGATTAGATATGGCTCTCTCTAGAGCCCATTAATATTACTTCTTAGTCTACCAGAGAGATCATTGCAGAAGAATGCAAGGCACTTAGAACCAGGGATCAAGCATGCTGTCTCCACAGTGCTCCCAATATTTGCCACCCTGGTAGCAAAATAGTGGGCTGAAGAGGTAAGTCTCCCTCTGTGATATTTTCTGTGTGTAATCATCTTATTGGTCATGTTTGTTACAGTCTCGTGAAATTTCCTGCTTGGAAGTTCAGGTGGATAGGAGGAGGTGGAAGAAGAAGAAGAAGGGAAAAAAGCATTCTACAAGTGAGGTTATTGCTTCATTAACTGGTTATTAGTAGTTATAGCCTTTAAAACAGCAACTGGAAAATGTGTAATCCTTATTATAGGTTACACTGACTGCATCTACAACTGATTGTTAAAATTCCACTGCCTTAAAGCAACATTCAGGCTGAGATTTTGGACGTACTACTCCTAGTCCTGCACAGTGTACAGTCATTTACACTGGTGGAAAATGTGTATAAAATGCTACCAAATCTGAATGGTAGCATTGTGCACACACTTTGCACTGATGTATATGACTGTATTGGGGCGGTCACCCCGCTCCGGCCCTGAAGGGGTTAAAACAGCCCTGGGAAGCCAATAGGCTAGGCTGATTGGGGAAACAGCCACAGCTGGGGCCACGCCCCAGTCAGGCAACATCTGGCCCTATAAAAGGGCTGTGTCTCTCTCTAGCTCTTGAGAGAGAAGGACCTGGCTGCCTGGGAGAGAAGGGTACTTGGGACAGACCAGTGTGGGGGAAGTGGAGGAGGAGCTCCAGCCTGGCAAATCCCCAGGCTGCAGGCCTGGTCAAAGGCCAGAACAGGTACTGGGGTTGCAAAGGTTTAGCCTGGAGTTAGGCAGAGGTAGCAGGTCCAAACCCCCCCTTGCCAATGATGAGTGGTTTACAGGCTGCACTGCAGTCTGTCCCAATGAGCAGGAGCTGGATGATGACTGACAGTAGCCACTGAGGCAAGGTGGGTTTAGAGGGTGGGGGTTCCCCTGGGTGAGGAGATCCAGACTGTGGGTTACTGCTGGGGGCAGAACCCCTGGGCAAAGGGCACCAGGGTCTGGGAGGGACACGGGGGCCAGTGGCGGCGAGACACCGGCCTGCACAGGGTGCTCTGGAGGCTGGAGAGCTAATTCCCGAGACGACCAGCAGGAGGCGCGGAGCCAGTGAGTCATCGCCTCACTACAATGGCCTACACAAGGTGCAGGACAATGGGGAATCAGGTCCTTGGAATTCAGACTTATGATTCCACTAATAACCTTAACTCTATCCCCTTTCCCATGTGCACTGCAACAGGGTTTTCACTGCATGGTCATACAAGTATACACGAAATCAATGCTCCATTTGTTTATCTGCAGTTATAGAAAAGAACACATTTTGTATTTGTGTGTGTGTGTATGTGTGTGTGTGTGTGTGTGTACACAATTTGGCAAATTACATAATGTCACAGGCCCGTTTTTATGTGACCATCACCATGTAATGACAAGCTCTCTTGTAGTGTGTGTAGTGCATGCAGGAATGGTAACTTTCATGTGGGAATGAAAAAATTGAACTTTCTGATTTTGTGTGATTAATATCAGAGCCATAATATCACTTCCCCCAATATAAATTCCTTTGATTTTAATTATTTTGAATGATTACAAAATAAAATCTGTGTCTAAAGGTACTGTGTGCTTTGCTTGGTGCATGTGAGGGGCTGGGGTAGTGATTGCAAAGGTGGCTTTAAGCTGTCATTGAACTCCCATGGCTTCAAGAAGCTGGTTTGACTCCTAGTGTTAGGGGCTTCAGGGCTGCTCCAATTTATACTAGCAGTTATGGCTCTCATGAGCCTATACACCGCCTGGGAATTGGTGGCATGCTCCCTACAGTAAACCAGGGACATATGCGAAGAGAATCTCCAATTTCCCAGTGAGATTTCTAACTAGGTGGACTAGTTACACTTCTTCACACCCCCTTGTGCTGATCAAGTGTCACAAAGGAGTTGTAGCATTGGCAAGCATCTGGCCTATTATCTATGAAGTGACTAAAACAGACAGAGATTCATCTGGTCTATTTGTTCTTATAAAGAGGGTTATTAGCTATTGTAGGGTCAAATCCTTCAGGGCAGCTGTACCGCACATCATTTGGCCTATAATAACATACAATACAATCATGTACATTTGTTCTGTCAGAATACAGTGGCAGTAAATACATGGCATCCCAAAGCACAGGGATGTTCCGATCTGGGTTTTTTGTTCAGGCCATTGTAAAGATAGGGCCATAGGGAATATTTGAATCTGAGTCCATGTCCAGATTTCAAATCTCCCCATCCCCCAAAGCGTACAGAACACAGGTTTTGGTTCCAGTTCATCTCTAGGTATTTTTGTCTTTTTTGTTTTTGTTTTATTACAGATGCTGATAAAGGTTTGGTTTTGGTTTTGTTCGGTTTTTTTTTGTCTCCTTTTTGTTAGAGCATGACTTGACGTTTACAGTGAAAGGATCCTTTGAAGAAACTCATTGCCTTTCATTGTGCTGTGACCCCAGCTTTCATCTTACAGATCCCATCTTGTTTCACTATGCCAAGCATAGCCAGCCACAACTGGATATTACAGTCCCGAAAATGAAGACACTTCCCAGCTTTGTATGTTATAATTCAACATGGTAGTAGCATGGAGTAATATAGACAGCAACATACATCTACCTTTATTTGGGATGGGGCAGCAAAAGAGTACTTCTCCTTTTAATAAAAACTCTTGTTTCTTTTCAGTGTGCTTGTATGTCATGTAGAGCAGGAAGGAGTAGAACTGGCCCTTTGACTGTGCCTTTGAATTTACTTCCCTTTGATCAAGAAGTAATAGATAAGGTAAGCATTGCCAGCCTTTGAGAATAATACTGAATTTTTTTAAGTTTTTGCTGGTTCCACCCAGAGAAACAAACCCAGCCTCCTAGATACCAAAGAGGACGTTTTCTATTAAGGACATTAGAAAAAAGATATGGGAGTGTGTCTGCCAAGCTGTGGGGAAGGGCCAGAAAACACAATGCAGCAGTTCTTTAGTGGGGGGGGAGGGGAGGAAGGAGGAGAAAAGAGTCTGATATCATTCACACTCAACCAGCAAGAGTGTCTACAGCAGGAAAAGAACTGCATAGTTCAAGGTTCTTGAAAAGCCCAGTGTCTCCTAAGAATGTTGGCTATTCTATCCTAAACCCTACCACTACAGGCCAAATCCTCAGCTGGGCTAGGCTCACACATCAATACTGGTACTTCAAGACTTTTGTTTCTGGTACTCCTGGCAGCCTGTCCGAGGCTTAATAATGGCCTTTCCACTGGGACCTACAGTTCCACTGCTGCCCGTCTCCCATTCATGTGTGTATTCCCTAACCTGTAATGGAGCATGGGCTGCTCCATAGCCCAGCCATGCAATAGTGAGACAAGGCAGGCAGAGGTAGATGATACAGACAAGGTCTGAACCTGGTAAATTGCTGCACCTTCCTGAAAAAACAAGAAACCATTGAGATGCAAGCGATTTTTCTACAAATTTTCTTGAGGCCATATAAATCACTCTGATTACTACAGCTCATGGCTTTGTGACTGTTCTGGTGACCAGGAGCAGATGAAACTAATTAAAGTCGGGAGGAAGGAAGGCTGTAGAAATATCTCAGCATTTATTATATTTCCGTTTCTCATTTTCAGCACAGAAAATTTGACCTACACTTTAAGACAAAACAGTGGTAAGTTTCTTTCTTGGCTTCTTGGATTCTGATAGATGGTGGCCAAGTTCTGCTCTTTGTTTCTGGGGAAAGATGTGCTTATGTCATAACTTTCTGCTGTGTACTGATCTCCAATTGAGACCATGTAATAAAACACACCCAGTGCAGTCAGCATTTAATGAGACTTCTATTAGATCCAGCATAAGAAGTGTTACTGATAGTAGTTTTTGAAATCTGTACACACAGGGTGAGATTCTGTGCTGTGCTGCCAGGGCTTGTGAGGAGTTCCTTGGAAGAAAGCTTTATGAATGCTGGGCATATCCCCCGGCTAAAATGAGAGGTCTTAGGGACCCTTTATGTCACTCCAGACTTTTTACTTTGTATCAAGGGTTAGAAAAAGAGATCTCATTCATCCTGCCTATCTGTTATCCTCCGAGCACCGCAATCCACTGAACGCTCTTGTGCCAGCCATTATGCACTGTAAAATCCCTTACATAGCCAGTGACATAAGATAGCAGTGTGTTAATAAAAGACTTGACAAAGAACGTATAAGCCTGCCAATTGCCTTATAAAATGTAAATCCAATTAAAATTGTACACCACTGGGTAGAGATGCCAGCTTATACACCTGGGTCCAACAGCTGTGTATTGTCATATACAGAAATTCAGGACAGGCAACATTTGGAAAAATACTTCATGGCTCAGTTATTTGCAATGTAGAGTCTCAGGGTATGAACATACATTTCTCCTTTGTATACCACCTAGCCTATATGCTTCAATATTTAAATCACCTCAGTGGGAGATGACATTATAGCATGTTATGGCACCAGTGTTTTATAGTTATTCTTGAAAATCATAGAATATGAGGGTTGGAAGGGACCTCAGGAGGTCATCCAATCCAACCCCCTGCTCAAAGCAGGACCAATCCCCAATCAAATCATCCCAGCCAAGGCTTTGTCAAGCCTGACCTTAAAAGCTTCCAAGGAAGGAGATTCTACCACCTCCCTAGGTAACGCATTCCAGTGTTTCACCACCCTCTTAGTGAAAAAGTTTTTCCTAATATCCAACCTAAACCTCCCCCACTGCAACTTGAGACCATTACTCCTTGTCCTGTCCTCTTCTACCACTGAGAATAGTCTAGAACCATCCTCTCTGGAACCACCTCTCAGGTAGTTGAAAGCAGCTATCAAATCCCCCCTCATTCTTCTCTTCCGCAGACTAAACAATCCCAGCTCCCTCAGCCTCTCCTCATAAGTCATGTGTTCCAGACCCCTAATCATTTTTGTTGCCCTTCGCTGGACTCTCTCCAATTTATCCACGTCCTTCTTGTAGTGTGGGGCCCAAAACTGGACACAGTACTCCAGATGAGGCCTCACCAATGTCGAATAGAGGGGAACGATCACGTCCCTCAATCTGCTCGCTGTGCCCCTACTTATACATCCCAAAATGCCATTGGCCTTCTTGGCAACAAGGGCACACTGCTGACTCATATCCAGCTTCTCGTCCACTGTAACCCCTAGGTCCTTTTCCGCAGAACTGCTGCCTAGCCATTCGGTCCCTAGTCTGTAGCTGTGCATTGGGTTCTTCCGTCCTAAGTGCAGGACCCTGCACTTATCCTTGTTGAACCGCATCAGGTTTCTTTTGGCCCAATCCTCTAATTTGTCTAGGGCCCTCTGTATCCTATCACTATCCTCCAGCATATCTACCTCTCTTCCCAGTTTAGTGTCATCAGCAAACTTGCTGAGGGTGCAATCCACACCATCCTCCATATCCTTAATGAAGATATTGAACAAAACCGGCCCCAGGACCGACCCCTGGGGCACTCCACTTGACACCAGCTGCCAACTAGACATGGAGCCATTGATCACTACCCATTGAGCCCGACAATCTAGCCAACTTTCTACCCACCTTATAGTGCATTCATCCAGCCCATACTTCTTTAACTTGCTGACAAGAATACTGTGGGAGACCGTGTCAAAAGCTTTGCTAAAGTCAAGAAACAATACATCCACTGCTTTCCCTTCATCCACAGAATCAGTAATCTCATCATAGAAGGCTATTAGATTAGTCAGGCATGACCTACCCTTGGTGAATCCATGCTGACTGTTCCTGATCACTTTCCTCTCGTGTAAGTGCTTCAGGATTGATTCCTTGAGGACCTGCTCCATGATTTTTCCGGGGACTGAGGTGAGGCTGACTGGCCTGTAGTTCCCAGGATCCTCCTTCTTCCCTTTTTTAAAGATTGGCACTACATTAGCCTTTTTCCAGTCATCTGGGACTTCCCCCGTTCGCCATGAGTTTTCAAAGATAATGGCCAATGGCTCTGCAATCACATCCGCCAATTCCTTTAGCACTCTCGGATGCAACTCGTCCGGCCCCATAGACTTGTGCACGTCCAGCTTTTCTAAATAGTCCCGAACCACTTCTTTCTCCACAGAGGGCTGGCCACCTCCTCCCCATGCTGTGCTGCCCAGTGCAGTAGTCTGGGAGCTGTCCTTGTTAGTGAAGACAGAGGCAAAAAAAGCATTGAGCACATTAGCTTTTTCCACATCCTCTGTCACTAGGTTGCCTCCCTCATTCAGTAAGGGGCCCACACTTTCCTTGGCTTTCTTCTTGTTGCCAACATACCTGAAGAAACCCTTCTTGTTACTCTTGACATCTCTTGCTAGCTGCAGCTCCAGGTGCGATTTGGCCCTCCTGATTTCATTCCTACATGCCCGAGCAATATTTTTATACTCTTCCCTGGTCATATGTCCAAACTTCCACTTCTTGTAAGCTTCTTTTTTATGTTTAAGATCCACTAGGATTTCACCGTTAAGCCAAGCTGGTCGCCTGCCATATTTACTATTCTTTCGACTCATCGGGATGGTTTGTCCCTGTAACCTCAACAGGGATTCTGTTAAAGTGTCTGAAAAGACACTTTAATTCTAAAATCCTAATTTTAGCGACTTATATATCTCTGGAAATTGCCTTTTGGTATTCGATTTCTCCTGCTGCTTCTCAGTCCAATTATGAATTTTATTAGAAAGCTTGAAAAAAATATAAGCTATTCTGAATAACATTCCATTAACAATATGTTGCATCACATACAAAACTGAATGAGAGAAAGTTATATACAGCATATATGTGTCATAGAAGATTAGGATTGGAAGAGACCTCCGGAGGTCATCTAGTCCAACCCCCTGCTCAAAGCAGGACCAACCCCAACTGTCAAGCCATATTGTTGCAGTCAGTACAGATTTTGGCCTGTACAGTGCTTACAGTGTCAATATCCTTACAAAACAGTAACAAAGGGGTACATTGAAAAATATCCTAATGTTTATCAGCATCTGTTCCACTATCCACTGATATTTATTATGGGAAACACACCTGCCTTTCTAGCAGATTATGATACACTGCAGAGATTTTCAATTTGAACAACAAGTTCTTAATCCCCATTAAAATTAATGGGAAATGGGTATCCAGATCCTCTAGGAAACTTTGAACATTTCAGTCTCTGCCTAATCTTTGAAGGGCAGGGAAAGTAGGACAGCATTATCAACATGTGCATTCCTACCTTAGCAAGAAAACAAATACAAGACCAAAGAAAGAACATTTGGTCCATCTAGGATACCCACAAATTGAAATAAATGTACCTGTGTATATTTAAATGTTTAGTCAGTTAGGTAAATGCAAACATGTACTTGACTATGTTAGATAACACAATCCTCTTTTCCTATTTTTGAACCAAAGAAATGTAATGCCTAAAAACTATGTTAATTCTGAGTTATGGCTAAGATTTAAAATATGAAAAAATCAAATGTTGTTGTTCACAGCAACTGTGATTTTTGTCCCCTTGCACCAATATTGTATTTTGTATTCTCTACCAGGGTTAACGTTTATGCCATTAAATATATATACAACATGGACAAATGATGGCTGTTACTTAAATCTTTCTCTTACTGCACTTTTTAACAATATTTTCAAAGCAGCTTCCAAAACTCTAATCATACTTGTGAGTTCACCCAAATGTACAAACCAAAAAATGCATTTGAACATGCAAGCCCTTGGAGTTACCCATCTTGCAGGTGCAGATAGATGCTTCTCAAAATTTTGAAGATGCAATTTAGAAGGCTCTATTGACAATTTGACCCTCTATGTATAACTTTGCCGTTGGAGGTGCAAGTTGCCAATTCTGTTACTTGCAGCTATCTTTAGACATTTTAGATAATAAAAAATACCTTAATATCATGGAGAGCAGATAGATACTTTTGTTTTATTAATAGAATAAAATATTACAGGACTCTGCACATATTGCTGTCTGTCTTCCCGTATAGTTTATTAGTTTGTCCATATAAAAGTTGTAATAACATAATATAAGAATGGATATATTTTGTCAGACAAATGGTCCATCTAGCCTAGTATCCTGTCTTCCAATAGTGGCCAGTGCCAGCTGCTTCAGAGGGAATGAACAGAACAAGTAATCATCAAGTGATCCATCCCCTGTTGCCCATTCCCAGCTTCTGGCAAACAGAGGTTAGGGACACTTCAGAGCATGGTTTTGCATCCATGCTCATCCTGGCTACTAGCCACTGATCGGCCTATCCTCATGAACTTATCTAGTTCTTTTTTGAACCCTGTTATCGTCTTGGCCTTCACAACATCCTCTGGCAAAGAGTTCCACAGGTTGACTGTGTGATGTGTGAAGAAATATTTATTTTTGTTTGTTTTAAACCTGCTGCCTATTAATTTCATTTGTTGACCCCTAATTCTTGTGTTATGAGAAGGAGTAAATAACACTTCCTTATTTACTTACTCCACACCAGTCATGATCTTATAGACCTCTATCATATCCCCCCCCTTAGCTGTCTCTTTTCCAAGCTGAAAAGTCCCAGTTTTATTAATCTCTCCTCATATGGAAGATGTGCCATACCCCAAATCATTTTTTTTTTTTTGCCCTTCTCTGTACCTTTTCCAATTCCAATATATCTTTTTTGAGATGGGGTGACCAGATCTGCACACAGTATTCAAGATGTGGGCATACCATGGATTTAGATAGCGGCAATATGATATTTTCTGTCTTATTATCTATCCCTTTCCTAATGATTCACAACATTCTGTGAGCTTTTTTGACTGCCACTGCACATTGAGTGGATGTTTTCACAGAACAATCTACAATGACTCCAAAATAGCTTTCTTGAGTGGTAACAGCTAATTTAGACCCCATCATTTTATGTGTATAGATGGGATTATGTTTTCCAATATGCATTACTTTGCGTTTATCAACATTGAATTTCATCCGCCATTTTGTTGCCCAGTTTTGTGAGATCCCTTTGTAACTCTTTGCAATCTGCTTTGAACTTAACTATCTTGAGTAGTTTTGTATCATTGGCAAATTTTGCCATCTGACTGTTTACCCCTTTTTCCAGATCATTTGTGAATATGTTGAACAGGACTGGTCCCAGTACAGACCCCTGGGGGACACCACTTTTTACCTTTCTTCATTCTGAAAACTGACCATTTATTCCCACTCTTTTTTTCCTATCTTTTAACCAGTTACTTATCCAGGAGAGAACCTTCCCTCTTATCCCATGACAGCTTACTTTGCTTAAGAGCCTTTGGTGAGGTACCTTGTCAAAGGCTTTCTGAAAAGCTAAGTACAGGATATCCACTGGATCCCCCTTGGCCACATGCTTGTTGACCCCCTCAAAGAATTCTAGTAGATTGGTGAGGCATGATTCCCTTTACAAAACCATGTTGACTCTTCCCCCACAAATTGTGTTCATCTATGTGTCTGATCATTCTGTTCTTTACTATAGTTTCAACCAATTTGCCTGGTACTGGTGGCCCCACTTGTTGTTTAGCAGGCTTCCTGCTTCTGATGCACTTTCAAAAAAATTGCAGTTACTTTTTGGCTAGGTGTTTTTTAAATTCTTTTTTTTTTTCTTTTTCTTCCTAATCATATTTTTACCACATTTTGCCAGAGTCTATGCTCCTTTCTATTTTCCTCACTAGGATTTAACTTCCACTTTTTAAAGGATGCCTTTTTGCCTCTAACTCCTTCTTTTACTTTGTGGCAATTTTCTGGTCCTCTTACTATGTTTTTTAATTGGAGCTATACATTTAAGTTGAGCCTCTATTATGGTGTCTTTAAAAAGTTTCCATGCAGCTTGCAGGGATTTCACTTTTGGCACTCTACCTTTTAATTTATGTTTCAGTAACTTCCTCGTTTTTGTGGTGTTCCTCTTTCTGAAATTAAATGCAATGGTGGTGGGCTGCTTTGGTGCCCCCCCACCCCCCCAGGCTGTTAAATTTTATTATGTTTTGGTCACTATTACCAAACGGTTCAGCTACATTCACCTTGTGGACCAGATCCTGTACTCCACTTAGGGGTAAATTAATAGTAATGGTGGTAATGTCTTGTCTGTTTATGAAGGGTATATAGTTTATTTTAACTGTACAGTCCATCTTGGGATACAAGTCATAACGCATAATATTTGTGCCTGTGTTCCAGCCGGGAAGACCTAGATATGCGTTTAGGGTTTGAGTTGTGTGTGGAGGAGCAGGATTTCCTGTGTAAAAGGAAGAAGTATGTTGCTGCTGCTCTGAAAAAGGTTCTCCAGCTAGAGGAGGACCTGCAGGATGATGAGGTACGTGGGGCAGAATCCTTTCCGCTCCTTGTCACAGAGGCATGCTCAGTCAATTGGGTGCCAAAATGTGGCCTCTTGTTCTCTATTTTCACAATCTCCAGACAGTCAGGATGCTTTACACTGAAGAAATAGGTCATTTTACTTTTTAGGAAGTGAATGAGTGATCACAGATGACATTAATAACATCTTTTTACTTGTATGTACAGTACCTAAAGAGTGTTGCTTTAATAGATATTAAATACCAAGATGGTTTAGGCCCATGTTCTCAGAATTACAGCAAAAGCTTTCTTAGGACCAACCATCTTCTCAGCCAGCCCATGCAGACAGACTCAGAACTTCTGTCACTCAGCATGTCTACACTACAAACTCATGTTGACTCTAGTTACGGTGGCATACCGCCACTGCAGTTAGTACATTGCTTGTGTGTGTACATACTTGGCTCCTTGCGTCTGTGGTGTGCATACTCACTAGGAGTGCTTGTGTTGATAGACAGTGCGATGCACCATGAGTACATATCTCACTGTGCAACTCGCCACCATCCAGCGCACTGTCTTTTGGGAAGTTTTGGCAATGCATGATGGGGCAGAAACGAGTTGCACAGGGGTAATTGGGAGCATGGGGTCAACTTCCCAGTTTGCAACTGTCTCCATCCCATAATGTTATCTGTATCCCATAATTTTTGCGCCTTTTTTTCAAAATCCCACACACCCGCGCCACACTTCACGCTGTCCGCCATCTCTGACAGAAGCATGGACTCAGCACAGCTCTGCTCTGTTGTCATAAGTGTTGCAAGCCCATGATCCTGCAGTATCTGCAGAGCTGCAAGAAGAATCGAATGAGTAGGGAACATGATAATTTCTTGGAGGACAGATTGCCATGGGACATAGTGAGAACCAATGAAAGGTTGTTGGCATTCACAGAGCAGCTGCAGATGGTGAAGTGCCACTTCTGGGCCCGAGAAACAAGCACTGACTGGTGTGATTGCATCATAATGCAGGTGTGGGATGACAAGCCGTGGCTGCAGAACTTTGAGATGCACAAGGCCACATTCCTGGATCTGCGTGCTGAGCTTGCCCCAGCCCTCCAGAGCAGGAACACCAAAAAGAGAGCTGCACTAACAGTGGAGAAGTGAGTGGCGATTGCATCGTGGAAACTTGCAATTGTGGATTGCTACCAGTCAGGTGGGAATCAATTTGGAGTCAGGAAATCCACCGTGGGGGCTGTTGTCATGCGGTGCAGGACTGTGACTCAGCAATGCCTCAGGACATAATGGATGGATTTGTGGTACTGGGGTTCCCGAACTGTGGAGAGTGGGGAAGGGGAGAGACAGACAGCACTCATATCCCTATTTTGGCACCAGATCATCTTGCCACAGAGTACATCAACAGAAAGGGCTACTTTTCTATAATTATCACTGGGATGCTTCATCGACATCAATGTGGGCTGGTCAGGGAAGGTGCATGATGCTTGCATCTTTAAGAACACAGGACATTTCAGAAAGCTGCAAGCAGAGACTTTCCCAACTGGATGGTTACCTTTGGCAATGATGAAAGCCCAATAGTGATCCTGGAGCACCCAGCATACATCTTGCTCCCCTGGCTCATGAAGTTGTACACCAGCCACCTCAACAGCACAAAGGAATGATTCAACTACTGGCTTAGCAGGTGCAGAATGACAATTCGGTGTGCTTTTGGTTGTCTGAAGTGATGCTGGCATTGTTCACTCACAAGATTGGACTTGAGTAAGAAAAATATCCCAATGGTTATAGCTTCTTGCTGTGTCAGACATCATATCTGTGACACAAAGGGGGAAATGTTTCCACTGGGGCAAAGGTGGAGCGGCTGTCTGCAGAACTTGAACAGCCAGATACATAGGCTATTAGAAGAGCTCAGTGCGGAGCTAGAGGAGCAGGGAGGCTTTGAAAAACCACTTTAACAGTGAGCTAGAGAAATATGTGTTGTAGTCAGCGTTCCCTCTAATTTTGTACGTCCATGTGAGGAATGAATTTTGTTATGTACACCAATATGGAGGTGATGTGGAACACGTCACCTCCATATTGGTGCACATAACAAAATTATGTGGCGGGGGTGGGGCTGAGGGGTTTGGAGTGTAGGACGGGGGCTCAGGAATAGGGCAGAGGGTTGGGGTGTGCGGGGAGGGAGAGAGCTCTGGTTGGGGGTGCAGACTCTGGGGTGGGGACAGGAATGAAGGGTTCAGGGTACGGGAGGGGGCTCAGAGCTGGGGCAGAGGGTTGGGTTTTGGGGGGATGAGGGCTCTGACTGGAAGTGCAGGCTCTGGGGTAGGGCTGGGGATGAGGGGTTTGGGGTGCAGGAGTGGGCTCAGGGCTGGGGCAGAGGGTTGGGGTGCAGGCTCTGGGGTGGGGCTGCAGGCTGCCTCTCTGCAGTTGGGAGAGAGGACTCCCCTCATCCCCTTCTTGCCGCAGCAGCTCAGGGCGTGGGGAGAGGCGCCTCTCCTCGGCTGTGGCAGCTCCGGCGGGGTGGGCTGGGCCAAGGAAGGGGCTCCTTTCCCCCGGCTGCGGCAAGTCCTATGAGGCATCTCTCCCCACCGCAGCCCTGAGCCCCTGCGCAGGGCTTAATAGGCGGCTGCGCAGCTTAGGGGGAACTTAGATTGTAGTGTGCTCTACCTGGCCCTGCTGTTTTGTGGCCTGGTAGGAATTGTATGGTGATTGCTGCACACACAGGAATATGGCATTGTCAACGCACCTGTTAATTTTGTTTGTGACTGATCCTGTGAGTTGTGTGGCACTGTGCAATAACAGGTAATTGGCTGCTTTCAGAACTGCTCGGCTCTCGGCAGCATATGTTGTGAACTAATAAAGATGAATTATATTCCAAATAATAGAATTTTATTCTGTAACAAAATAAGTGCAAAAAAGTGCAATTTTAAAACTAATACATTAAAAATGTAATAAACCATAATGAATTAATAGAACAGAACTTATGAAGGGTAAAGAACATTCATGTGCATTTCAGCTACACATACATGGACCTGTGAAAGCTACGGTTGGCATATGTGAAGCTGTGATTGTCTTTAATGTCCCCATGGGTAGAGTGGTGGGGGTAGTGCCCTGATGTCACATGGAACATTGAGAAGGTCCCGATGTTGAGTTCTCAGTGGGCTTCAGAGGGAGGCAAGCCCAGAACTGTTGAACTTGCAGGTCCACCAGAGCCTGCAACATCTGTGTTTGCTGCCTGAGAAGCCCCAGTATGTTCTGGTGCATCTCCCTCTCCTTTTCCTGCTGGGCTCCTGGGCCTTTCTGCTCTCCACTCATTCCTTTTCCAGTCTGTCTGCAGTTTTCATCGTCCAAGCCCTGTGTTCACGGTCTGAAGCAGCACTGACTTGCAGGATCTCACTGAACGTGTCATCCCGAGTCCTCTTCTTTCTCCTCCTTATCTGGCTCAGGTGTTCCATGGGTGTGGAAAGGGAGGCCCTAAAGGCTGCAATGGCACCAGCTGCAGATAAAACGCACAGAGGTACCCTTGTCAGTCCATTCATTACAGAAAGTGAAACTTAAGATGCTGAACTCACTCCCCTTGCTCCCCTAAAGTTTTAAGCACTACGTTCTCACTTCTGCTTGGGATTGCTTGTGCACGGCGCCAGTCACAGCACCAGCCATGGTGAGTATGGCCCGCCGAGGGTTGAGGAAATATGGAGGGAATTGTTTGGTTGCATGAATCTAGTAGTACAGGGCATTGTCACTGCGTACTGGCACCACAGGTGGTGGTGATTTTAGCTGATATCTCACTCCTGAGGGTAACAAGGCAGAGAGCAGAGAAAGCACAGCTGCTGCTGGTGTCCCAAAGCTGCCTGGGCCTGTATGCTGCTAGTCTGTGTACTGCAATGGTGCCTGCTGAACTGATCACTGAGTGGCACAGGAAAGAGTCCTACCACAGAGAAAGATATAAAGCAATCCTCCCTAGGGATCTTCGGCAGAGGATTGCAGAGTACCTCCATGAAAGTTTCATCAGTATCTCTCAGGAAGATTCAAAGGACATCCCTGAGAACATAAACAAACTGTTCTGCATGGCCCCTCTGCCTAATTCTAGAGGGGAGTGAAAAACAGATAGCACCTCACCTCTTTTGGTTGTACCACTACCTTGTCTAGCACAACTAAATTAACGATAAGTCAAAAGATGTGTCCTCCTACTTTGGGGATGCCATCCCTGTAACTGAAAATTTATCTACACACTTACCCAAGGTTCCTTCCTCTGCATTGGGGTCACCCGTGCTTGACTGGTTGGACTGTGGAGGAATCAAAAACAGGTCCCGGCTCACTGTGCAGCTGGATTCCCTAGGTCGCCTGTCCTCCATTCTCCTCCTTCTCTTCCTCATCCACCATCTCTTCCACCTCACTGTGCACATCCTGTGACTCAGTCTCCTCGGAGGTATCTATGGTGGTATGGGAAGTGGTGGTGGGGTCTCCGCCAAGTACAGCATACAGCTCTTGTAAAAGCAGCAGGTCTGTGGCACAGCAGATCTAGTGTTGGCCTCTCTGGCTTTCTGGTATGCCTGCTGCAGCTCCTTGGCTTTCACTGTGTACTGCTGTTGATCCCTGTCGTAGCCCTTCTCCTGCATCCCCTGACCAATTTGTTCATAGATGTTGACATTTCTATAGCTGGTGCTGGAGCTGTGCCTGCATAGCCTCTTCAGGCCCAGGAGGTCCAATATCTCCTGTTTTTTCCAGGCAGGAGCACGTCTGGAGCATGGAGCCGGCATGGTCAGCTGGGCAGTTGTACTCAACAATGGAGAGCTGCTAGGGGTGCTTGCCAAGCCAGACAATAAGAAAAAGGAATTTCAAAAATTCATGGGACTTTAAATGGAGTGGAGGTGGGGAGTCTTCTGGTCTCTCTGACCCCTAGGTTGGGGAGTTCACAACTGAGACCAGAGCAGCCAGTATGGGGCATTGTGGGACAGATACTGGAGGACAGTTAGGATAAATAACGCAGTGTCTACACTCACACTGCATCAACCTATGTACATCGGCTGTGGCTCTAAACTGCTTGGGGAGGTGGTGTTACTAAGTTGGTGTAATGGAACACTTACCTTGATGGGAGACAAATTTAAGTGTAGACACATGCACAACTAGGTAGACATGAACTGCCTTGTGTTGACCTAACTTTGTAATGCAGACCAGGCCTCACTGTTTATAATTGATTTGAACCTGACTTTCCATTTGCACCTGTGCTGCATAGGTGCAAAATACTACCATTCTGAGTTGGCTGTGTTTACAATTACTTTGTACTCACTGGGCAGGTTTAAAGTCATCCTCACTTCTGCACAAAAATGATACTTCCTTAAAGACTTTATGCTAAATTTACCATTTGTGCCAGCAGTGTCTTTAGCCCAGTGCATGGTATCCATCTTTAGTGTTAGTTGAGCCAACTTATCTTTCATGTGAGACATAGGTTTAAGTCACTGGGGGAAATGGTACAGAAATGTAAACTCATTTTACAAATCTTTGGATCAAAAAAATAAACAAAACAAAACTCACAAAACCTTACATTCTACAAGGTTTGCCTATTCCTAGATGACCAATACCTACTGACAAGGTCACAACAGTGATAGTTTATTGCATTTAGTACAAGTCTATTACAATCAGGAGATAACAATTCCTGTATTTTTATGTTGATCTCCTAGAAGATTTTTTAGGAAAATTGAAAGTATTGAGGTTAGCCTCCAATTATGCTCAGTGTTTAAAATTCCATGAAATGACAGCCTTTGCTTTCCAATTGCTGAGCAGTAAGTTACAGAAAACTCAGAGCAATTCCAGTTATTTCTATGCAGCATGGTTAATTCAGATCATGTCTCTACTTGCAAACTGATCATATACAATTTTTTTTACCATTTAATTAGGGCTGGAACTTGTTAACATAATTTCTACTCATCTCCATCCGAATCACTAATTGTCCTACCTATATAGTTATTTTTCATTAAATGTATGCTTTTCTGCATTGACTAGGTACCAGTGGTGGCATTCATGACAACAGGTGGTGGTACAAGAGCATTGACAGCAATGTACGCTCACCTGTTGAGTATCCAGAAGCTGAATGTTTTGGACTGTATTTCATACATCAGTGGTTTATCTGGCACAACATGGTAAGGAGGACCAAGCTTCTGACACAAAGAAATTAATTAAGGACACACAATTTCCAGAGTGGTGAAATGTTTATTAGTCTCCAAGTAGTTATGCATGTACCCATTGTAACCTAGTTTAAATATTGTGATAGACCCAGGCCAGTTGGGTACAGCAGAGTAGCAGAAGGCAGATATACTGGCCACTGGATTAACAGTTTTTTGTTCTCTGACTGACCAGAGCAGGGGCTGCTCCAGGCTAATGAGAACACCAGACTCCAATTAACCTGCAAAGAGTCAGGTGAGGCCATTAAGCTAATGTGACCACCTGACTCTAATTAAGGCCCCTCTGATCATAAAAAAGGGCTCACTCCAGTCAGGTAGAGAGAAGTCAGGGGGCTAGAGGAGAGGAAGTGTGGCTGAAGGGCTGGTTAATGAAGACCCCCTCAAGTCATTGGTAAGGGAGAAGCAGGAGAGCTGTGGGGAAGTGGCTCAGGGAAATGTAGCAACTCTGGCAGTGACAGGTTGGCTGCCAACAGCTGCTACCATTAGGGTCCCTGGGCCAGAACCCGGAGTAGAGGGCGGGCCCAGATTCCCCCCAACCCACCACTACAGAAACACCTCCTGGGAGGGGAAAACAGGCTTCTGTCAGGATAGGAGGCTAAACTGTTTTGGCATAAGGCTGTAGGAGCAACAGAGACTGTGGAAATTCTCTCACCAACCTCCATTGCTGGCTTATGATGAAAAGGGCTCAGTAGACTGTATCCCTGGCCCTAGAGAGAGAAGGGCTACGTGGAGGGTTGCAGTGAGCCTCTGAAGCTAGCATAAACCACCTGGAAGCATGGAACCCACAGGGACAAGGTTGGAGCTCTGCCACAATATCTAATAATTATTATTATTTTCATACACAAACCAAGAAATCATCACTGTTTATGGTTTCCAGAGGCCTTTTTGGCCAACAGAATTTATAATTAACAAGCAGCTTTATTCATCTAGTGTGGCTTTTTCATGTCGGCCTTTGTTAGGTGTTTACCAATATTTGCTATCATCCATGATCATGTGTGAATGCTATCAACAATGGAAAAGTAGCAAAGTGGATTAGAGAGATTAGATCATCTGAAGCTACAAGCACCCAAGGGAGACCTGGTGCTAATAAATGTACAGTCCTACACCACCAGCACAAGTAGGAAATAATAAATCATATATAACTTTTAGCAAAATGGGTGGTTGTAATAAAGCAGCCACACCCATCACATTAAAACAATCTTGTTTTAATTTGGTGGTATTAATACTACCCTAATATCACTTTTTGATGTACCTAAACAATGTAGTTGCTGCAGCGAAGGTGTAGAATCAGGATTGGGGAGTTTGTTACAAATCCAGAACTTGAGCTAGGCTTCCAAATCGTTTGCTGAAATTCACAAACCTTTTGGAAAACGTGGACTGGGTGTCAAGCAAGGCTGGGCCCATTTAATGGACATTTCATGAAACTTGGTGGTTTCAGTTAAATGTCGTTACATTTCACTGAGATTTTTGGTTTCGTTCAAATGCAAAAGGCACATCAAGGTGTAAAATCACCCAATCTGAAATCAAGAAATGTTGCTCAACGCGCTCTAAGCCAAAACTTGAGAGTTTCAAAGAGCTCTAATTTTGAACAACAACTTTTCCTTATATTTCCTTTTCTCAGGACAATGTCAAATTTGTATGAAGATCCTGACTGGTCACAGAAGGATATGGAGGCATCAGTCAGTGATGCTCGGAAACATGTGATCAAAAACAAGTTCTTGGCCTGTTTTTCCGTGGATCGTCTGAAATACTATGTAAAGGAGCTACACCAGCGGAAACAAGAGGGGCACAAGATAGGTTTTACAGATCTGTGGGGACTCATCATTGAAGCCATGTTACATGATGGGGTACTATAGAACATTTACTCTTTTCAGAGTCTTCCTTTAAGTAACTAATCTTCTGAAAGTAGAAATGAGGATAAACTGTAAACCCTAACGGGATATGCCCACTCAGCATGGCTGCAGAGTTATTCACACAAACAAGTTTTATTTCTTGACTGCATCATGTATATGTTAAAATTAGACCTGCTCAAAAAACTGGAATGAAACCCCCCTCCTATGGAAACTCTAGAAAATCCAAAATTCCTTTTTAAGAGCTGATTTTTCAAAGTGCCTTAAAATCCCTATGCATAGGGAGATTGCCTTGATAATGTATATGCCACAAGTGGAGCTGGGATACAGCATGTGATGCAAATTTGGAATTGTTTGGTCAAGGGGTTCCCAAAATGCAGCCCAAACCCTTTGGCATATGAGCTACTTTTACTTTTCGAAGTGCTCGCAAATCCATGTGCAATTTCGAGGAAGTTTCACCCCACCACACACACCCCATAAATGCTTCCCCAAAGCCATCAACCTTTCTCTCCATATCCCACCTTGTGCCAGGTTAGTGTCTGGGAGATAAAGCCTCGTATGCAGGAGAAAGGGGACTGGGAGATAGTTGAGGTAGGGGAGTAGCTACCATATTGAAAATGACACCAAAGAGGCTAGTGCAAGTGTCCTGGCCAGGATGAATCTCTTCTCTGCCAGGAGAGGCTCACTGAATGCCTGCCAGACAGCTGTAGGTAGGGCTGATTCTGTCCAGGGAGCTGGAAACAGACCCACTCCAAGCATGCCACAGGCACAGCATGTAACGCTGAGCTGAAAAGCAGCATGTATGGCTCCACAGGCACGTGGAGCTGAGGCTGGGAGAGGGAAGGAGAAGGAGGCAGCGGCACACTCACTGAGGCATGAATTTTCATTTTGTTGTGGTTCATAATGGTTCAATATTTCATTTTCCACATTTTCAGCGGAATTTTTCTATCCCCATTTTTTGTTCCCCCAAATTAGTATCTCTTCTAAATGAATTAATTTTGATTTTTAAAAATGATTCCCCCCCCTCCCATTTTTGAGAAACAATCAGTGTGACACTAAAGTGACCAGTGAAAATTAGCAACATAAAGAACCAAACCAGACAAATAATAAAAAAGAAATACAAATTTCACTGAATGACCGAACTTTTTCACATCAAAACTTTCTACATTTAAAACACACACACACAATCCCCTGTTTTATTATTCATTATTATTTACTTATTTCACAAGGGCATTTAAAAAAAATTCAAAATTTCAACTCCCTCCAATTAAAACACAATAGGAGAATTTTGTGACTGCTGATGCAGGCAGATGCGAGTATCATTTCTCTGTGTTAGCAAAACCCTCTGCTCCCAGAGTTGAATTCAATCCAAAGAAAGGCAGGCAATGTTGGCAGTGCTGCCCCCCTTCAAGGTTCCAGGCCAGGGTGTGGGGCGCAGTGCCACCCTCCCCAGGAAGCCACTTCAGGAAGGTGCTGAATCAGCACCTTCTGCAGCCTGGCTGGCACTTAACACTCTTCCCAGCCAGCATTGCCCTCTTTTGGTCAGTGCTGCATGGTGCTGGTCACCTGTGCCCTCTGCAATGGAAACAGGTTCTAACCACGCAACAGTTTTAAACCATATCGTAACTGAGCTCTTCATTCTTGTACAGTGGTGCTGTAGTGGTGGCTTTCCTGTGACATTTACCTTTTCTGGATGAAATGACTCGTGCATGTTCTCAACTGATCCTTTTTTTTAAAAAGTGGGGGGGGCTATTTTTTTAAATAAGCAAAAGGTAAAAAATGACAGTTTTCACCAGTGAAATCTTTGAATGTTCCAGTATATGAAACCTTGACAAACTGATTGTTAAACAACTTTAAGCATTCAAGTGAATGAGACTACTCTCATGCTTAAAGTTAAGCACATGCTTACGTGCTTTGGTGGATCAGGAACAGAGTGCTCAGCACATTGCAGGATCAAGCCCATAGAGGAGAACCTGGTCGGAACAAAGTAGGCATTTCATTGTAATATTCCAAGCCCCAGTAAAGTGGTAGGTCCCTATGTCATTTACATTTTCCTCAGTTATATATCTTGTTTCCAAACAGGAAGACCACCATAAACTCACAGATCAGCAACAAGCGCTCAGTCATGGTCAGAATCCCCTGCCCATCTACCTTGTTCTCAATGTGAAGGACAAAATTAGCAATCGAGATTTTCGAGGTAATAATTATGTTCTAGAAATTTATTTTTCTTTAAATCTAACCGGGTTCAGCTTAGGGTTAGAACTGGTTATTTAATGCAAGAATCCTTCTTAAATCAATTCACTCAAAAGTGGGCTTATATTTCTTATTAATTAAATTTGTCTCTCTCTGTATTTCTGGTTTGGCCTGGGATCAGAAGCAGAATATTATGACAGAGGCTATTATCACAAGATTATCTGGCCAGCACAGAAGCAGGAAGTACCAGAAATCTCATGAGCTTTCCAGATACCTGTGGGTGTGAGAAGAGAATTCACTCTCCATGCTCATCACTGTTATATCTGTATTGAATAAAAGTGGCCAGTTAGCAAATATGCTAGTTCAGCAACTAGTTTGTCATGAAGAAGCTGAAACCAAAATCTTATTCCATTAATAACTCAGTTTATTCATATGACAACAATATTTTTCTTTACCCGCAGTCAGGTTACTGCAGTAATATTTTTTCTTCTGACTCTTTCTTTAGAATGGATGGAGTTCACTCCCTATGAGGTGGGACTCCTTAAATATGGGGCCTTCATTCGCGCTGAGAATTTTGGAAGTGAGTTCTTCATGGGTCGGCTGATGAAGAAGCTCCCAGAATCCCGGATCTGCTTCTTGGAAGGTGATTTATTGTCCTGGAAAAATGTAATGTAACATAAGCCAGTCACTGGCAAGCCACAGTTTTATGGCTGCTGCAATTGGTACAGTGTCACCTTCTAGAAACTGTATAAGGTGATGTATCTGAACCAATAGCATGTCATGATCTGCAGATTTAAAATCTCTCTATAGTGTAATTAAGTGAGTTAGATTAATCTGATTTCATTATACTGTCATGCACAAGGCATCTGAAAGATACTTTTTCATCTTTATTTGAACAACAAAATTTTCAAAATGTTGCAGTTTGCTCAAGTACCAGTCTCTTCTGGATCCCAAATCTATGAGAAATTCAGCCCCTGGTATAGAATGGTCCTACTGCTGACTTTTAGCGCTGATTGATTCAGCAACGTAACATTGAAACGTAACCTAATAATCATCAGTATGTGTAATATTCTGAAGCAGTACAGCTGTTCTAAGGAGTCTTTTGTTCGTACTGTATCCCCAAACTCTTTACAAATGTAAAGAATACAATTTAATAAATCATATCAGAGAACAGAGAAATGAACAAACAGATGAGAGAGAAACAAAACAGCATGTAGTTTTTCAGATGAGTTTTAAAAAGAGATGTGGAGTGGATGAAGCAGAAGGAAGCAGGAAGAGGCTGCCAATTTCTGGCTGGTTAGCAATATTACCGTCACTGAGACAGACTTGAATTTCAGTTAAAATGTATAGTAAAGTAATAACATCTACCGCATATGTATATGTAGTGTTGTTGTAGCTGTATCAGTCCCAGGGTATTAGAGAGTCAAGGTACGTGAGGTAATATCTTTCATTGGACCAACTTCTGTTGGTGAGAGAGATAAGCTTTCTAGCTTACACAGAGCTCTTCTTCACGTCTGGGAAACTAACTCATGCTATGGCTACACTAGAGAGCTTACAGCAGCACAGCTGTACCAATGCTGTAAGATCTCCCGTGTAGCTGCTCTATGCCAGCAGGAGAGAGCTCTCCCATCAACATAATTAAACCACCCACAGTGAGTGGCGGTAGCTATGTCGGTGGGAGTTGCTCTCCTGCTGACACAGCGCTGTCCACACCAATGCTTCTGTCAGTGAAACTTATGTCAGTCAGGGCTGTGTTTTTTTCAGGGCGTTATAGGGCTACAGCACAGTAATGTCTATACAGCTTCATCAAACTATGTTATAATATTATGAGGGCACAACTGGGCTATAACCAGATGCCTCAATATGGTAATTCTGTATTGTAAATAGAATCTAATATTTCCTTCCCTTCCTTTTGCATAAGCACTGCACACAGCCATAGAAAAAGAGAGCCCCTGGCTTACTCTTCCTGCTTCTCACCCTGATTGCTGTAACTAAAAAGGATTTATGTAAAGGGAGTTTCAGGTTCCTATTATTAAATTAGCAATGTTGTGACTATTTGCCTGTATGGATCTTTCACAACAGCCACTCGAAAAGGATTTCAGGGACACCAAACTGCCTTTACACTGCCCACACCCAGGAAAGAGTGGACGCTGACTAACATAGGTCATGGGACCCCTAACTACATTCAGTGATTGGCTGGAATGCTGTTGGGAGTGCTCTTTGTAATTCCAGGTTGGTGTACATGTAATCTCCCAACTGTTAGGACCCAGCTATTCCTGGCCCTCATTCAAATCCCCCCAAACTGGCCAACATTTCAAATCTTCAGGAAATGTAGTATTTGCATTATTGCCAATTCATGTGATTTTTCCCTTCCCCAGCCCCACCCAAGTCATGCAATATTTGGTATTTTTCTTAAAGCTCAGTTCCTGGAGGTATGTGATTAGTTGGGAATCTGAACTGTTTTTTTTAAAGTAAGCTTCCAACCTGGATTGCATATCTACGGCCGAAGTGCAATCCAACTGAGTCAAGAATTTGAGTCTGCAAGAACCAGTCTTGAAAGAAAATGCAAAAGTCTGATGATCTTTTTAATAAAGAAGCTATTTGCAGTGTGACAACAACAAATATAGTGAACCTACAAATTTATGAAAAACATTATGTAGCCTATGCCAGTAGATGGTGCTCTTTATATTTACTATACATATGAGCATGCAGAGAGAGAGAGATGCTGCTTTTTTATATGGAACTCTCCTAACAGAAAGAAATTGAATACAGTTCACTGGTAAGGATGGAAGGCAATTTTTAAATAAAATGCTTTGAAGTCACAGTTTATTCTCTGTCAAATTTCTTTCATGTCACAGGGATCTGGAGTAGTGTATTTTCCTTGAACCTTATGGATGCCTGGTATGTCTCCTTTGAGTCAGAAGAGTTCTGGCACAAATGGACCCAAGACAGAGTTATTGACATTGGTTAGTTATTTTTACATTTCGTTTTTGCTTTACTTTTTCTTAGGGTTATTTTATTTAATTATTTTACTAATTTATTTATTATCTAATGCATGAAGTGGAAAGGCATGTCTTGTGTTGCCGTGCAGCAATCATTTTGGTTGATTGAGAAGCAGAATTGATGAGATCTAGCAAGGATGCAAATGAGATGCCCCTGATATGGGGTCTTGAAGGAGAAGGGTAAACTGTATAAAGAAAAATATTCTTGAAAGTATGGGAGGTGGGGCTTATCCTTCCAGGGCCCACCATTCTTCTTTATTCTCTGTCTAGCCAAACACCAGATGTGTGTCCTCCTTGTGAGTGAGGTATAACATACTCTTGTTTCCTTTGTTAGTTTTTGCTGTTTTTAAGTGGTTTTTATTTTTGATCCCACTCAGGAATTAATTTGGGTATGTTTCCTTATAGTTTTAATTATCATTCATTAGGGTGCCCAGAGAGGTAAGACAGACATTATAATAACAGTAATAATAATAATAATAAAAAGTAGCATAGATGTGCATGATGCTTTCCAGAAATAAGATATTGTCCCTGCCCCAAGGAGTTTATGAGCAAGAGTCCAATTCTGCAAACCTTTACTACTGTATAATATAGTGCTTGTTACTGTGGGTCATTCCACTAAGGTCAATAGAAAGCACTACACTAAATAGTAAGGGCTTGCAGGATGGGGACCAAAATGCGAAATACAGTAAATCCTTACAACAGACTGAGTGGAGAAAGAAGAGCACTGCAGCAAATATTACTATCATTCATTTTGTCCTGTTGCATTTGTAAGCTGCAGCTTGTGTGTGTGTGTGTGTGTGTGTGTGTATATATTGAATTTGTTGGAGAGACAGGAAGTTAGTAAAGGGATGTGTGTGTGAGAGAGGGACATGGCAAGGATACAGGAGAGGAAAATTATTTTAGGTGCAAAATGTTGGCTGGGATCAGGTCGGGGCAGAGGGAAGGAAGTTATAGTATACCAGGTTAGAGAGAACTATAGCATGGGCAAGGCTTTTTGTAGTGCTGACTGAGAAGAGGAGACAGACTATGGAAAGGTTAGACAGATAAGCAACTAGCTCTGTGGAGAGCCTGGATGTTAGGAGAGAAGGAAGTTGAAATGAAGCCAAACATCCTATAATAATTTATTATAGAGGACTATCCCCAAAATGAATTCAGATATACAAAACTTTTATCATTTTTTCTGCAGACGAAGAAACTGTTCTACCTACGAGGCCATGCGAGTTAAATACTCGGGTGGTCTCCCCCCCAGATAGCCTTTCAACTGTTTTTCGAGATGTTTTTATGTTGCGGCCAGCAGTTTCAGAAATCCACAATTTTCTAAAGGGTTGCCAGATGCACAATAACTACTTGGAGAATGAGTTTTCTAGATGGAAAGGTATGGTGATAACTTCCTATTTGAAGCTGCATTTTTAAAGATTGGGTTGGGGTCTGGAATTTCGTGTGGATATCTGTGGACCTTAGTGGAAGTGAATGAAGCTACTTAAATGGTTCTGTTACTTTGTGAGAAATCCTAGGTCGTAATACATGGTGTGTATGGTATGGTATGATATGATATGAAGGCTTTAAGGGTATAAGTTTGGATACACCCATTACCCTTGAGTGGCAAAGTCATGAGTAAGTTATGCAGGCCATTATTTTGTTTATATTCCAGATATGCCCCAAATGTGCAAAGGATTGTCAAGACATTGAGGAGGCTGAAGTCTCTGCCTCCCAAACAAATGCCTAGCAAACCTTTATACCACAATCCAGTATCATATATTCTGTCTATGCCATGTATGTTACAAAACATTTGCTCTAGGAATGTTTTCAAGAGCTTTCAAAAGTGCATTTGGATTATTTTTTGCACCCTCTGTTTCAAATGTCAGAGGTCTTAGTTACCATGAGTCTAACTATGCAGGACTTGGAGAAAGCCATAAAAGCCTCTAGAAAGGACATTCAAACCTTTCTATACCTAAATACATCATGACTTTAAGTAAGATAGCTTGCAGTCCTGCACGGCTGGAAGCAAATGCAGTTTCCTGCTGGGAATCTCCCCTTCCCAATGATATAAAGATCCTGTTTTTAGCCTGTGACAGTTTTACATATAGAAAGGCTGTTCTTGGTGCATGACTGAATCTTGCCCACCTGGGGCCTTGGGCAAGTATAATTTTTGGGGAAAATCCACATTTAGAGGAGGAGAAAATATTTATTTTGTAGGTTGATTTAAGCTTCTCAGGGGTTTGGAATGTTACAATAAGTCCCAGGGGGATGGATTAGTGGCCAGAGAGCAGACAAGGCAGTTAAAGGTACATTATAATTCCTTTGTCACATGGCTTTTCAATTTATACTCCTGGGGGAATTCTGCACCACTGTACATGTGCAGAATTCATGTCACCCGCAGATTTCTTTGCTTCCCCGGAGAAAAATAACTTTCTAACAGGGACGCAAAGGGAAGCTGCAAGAACAGTCACACACCGCTCCCTAGCAGTGCAGGTACATCATTTCAGGCACCCAGAGCAGCTGGTAGAGAGGTAAATCACCGCAGAACTGGGGACAACCCAGCCAGTGGCTCCTACCCTGAGCCGGGATCAGCTGCTAGTCTCTGGAGGCAGGAGAGGACGGGACTTCCTCTTCTTCTTCCCCTGCAAGGAGTGGCTGGGCCAGTGTCAGATCCATCCCCAGAAACCTCCCCCAACTGCAGGAAGCTCAGCATCCTCCCCTGCTTCTTGCCCCCATCACTCCTCAGCTGTGCGGGGAGGGGCCACTATATGGGGAGCTGCTCCCCCATCCTCCCAACCCCCGTGCATACCCAGACACCCTGCCAGGCCTCACCCCATACACCCAGAATCCCCCTAAAATTCCATATCTGAACCTCAACCCCTGCATCTGGAGCCCGCCTGCACCCAAACTGCCCCCCAGACTACACCCACTGAGCTCCCTGCATTCAAACCCTCACCCTGATGAGCCCCACCTCCCCACACCTCCCTGAGCCCCCACATCCAGACACCCACACTACTGACCCCCAACTAGCTGCACCCAGGCCCCTCTGCTGAGCCTCAATCACCTTCACCTAGAACCCCCTTACAGAGTCCCATTGCTCCTGCACCTGGAACCCCCTCAACGAGCCTCTGTCCATCCAGATCCCACAACACCTAGACCCCCACCCCCCACTGAGCTGCCTGCACCCAGATTGTCTCCCACAGAACACTTTCATCCCAAATCTGGATCCCCCCACACTGAGCCCCTTCACACTTGGATCCTGCCTGGTTGAGTCTGCCTGCCCCACACCTGGTGCACCTGATGCAGAGGGGCAGGGCCCCACGGTGTTTCTGGGGCAGGCCCAGGCCTTGTGCTGTGTCAGGGTCAGGTGCAGCCTCACCCCCAAGTCCGTGTCCCAGGGGTGGGGGAGCTGAAGTGTGATCTCCCACCTTTGTGCAGCCAGTGGCCTGTGCTCCCCACTGCCATGCTGGAGCCTCTGCATTTATTTATTGGCAAATCAAACTTGCAGTATTTTTAATTTTTTGGCACAGAATGCCCTCAGGAGTAAATTTATCACAAGTGGTGTGTGTGTGGGTGAGTATACAGTATATGCAGTAGTTGCAGTTAAAAAGTTGTCTTTTGCCCTTTTTACTGGTAGGTAAGATATTACTGGCTCTGGTGGTATTCCCCGTTATAAATACAGAGAATTCTTCTTAAACCAGTAATATTTCAGATACCAGCGAAAGGAACAAGAAAACTGTATAGTTGCTCCAAATGTACATATGAATATATACCTATCTTTGGTACATATATGACCTCATTACCATAGTATCTAGACACCTCCCAGTCTTTATCCCCATGAAGTAGGAAAGTACAATTATCCCCATTTTTCATATGAAGAACTGAGACAGAGATAGACCAAGTGACCTGGCCAAGGTCATACAGGAAGTCTGTGGCAGAGCAGGGAATTGAACTCTGGTATTGTGTGTCCCAACCTAGAGCCCCTTTGTCTGTAGAAAGCAGACAGAAAGAATTGCTTTATGCTGCCCAAAAGGGTGGTTGCTGCAGATCAATAATGCAAACGGCAGAATGAGGAAACCCAGACATGAAGAACAAAAAGACTGTTGTACAAAACTGAGTCTGTGGTCAGAAAGGGAGCTGAATTCTCTTTCCACTCTCTAACTCTTTATTGTCCTCAGAGTAGTAGAACACCTACCCTTGCAGTGATGCACACTCTTGACAAGAAATATTTTTCTGGTAGACTGTGAGCTTGACTGTCACCCCAACCAGCTGACAGGAGCGGCAGATCACCTCGCTCTGGTAGATACTGCATTTGCCTTTGAAACCAGTTACCCACCGCTTATGAGGCCTGAGAGGAAAGTGGACCTCATCCTGCATTTCAACTACAGTTCAGGATCACAGATAGCGGTCAGACTTTTTGCCTTTTTCTTCAGTAATATCCCCCCTTTCAGCTGCCAGAATTGTTAACTCTCTATTTCCAAACACTTAAAGAGAAAGTTGTTTCTAACAGGAATAAACTCGTACTGCCAGTGGTGTGAATCCTTGTTTCAGAATCACTGGACTGTGTGCTCTGTATAAAAAAAACACTACCTAGGCCCACATCCACAGAAGGACCCAGGTGTCTAACTCTGACTTTAGGCACCTAAGTCCAAAATGTAGGCACCAATGAGAGCCTCAAAACCCCTGCTTAGCCACCACCTAACCCTGCAGGCACCTAAAACACCTACATTATTTCTGTAAAAGTCCCCTAGAAGCCTAAGTTTCTGCCACTGTGTATGTGCACTGCTGCCTCAGCTAGACAGCCGGACACCATCTCATGTCCAAACCCCATCGGGATCCTCAAACCAGGAGAAACTATGGGTTGCTATAAGAAAAGGAGTACTTGTGGCACCTTAGAGACTAACAAATTTATTTGAGCATAAGCATTCGTGAGCTTCAGCTCACTTCATCGGATGCATGCAGTGGAAAATACAGTGGGGAGATTTTATATACACAGAGAACATGAAACAATGGGTGTTACCATACACACTGTAACGAGAGTGATCAGGTAAGGTAAGCTATTACCAGCAGGGCCCAAACTGGTAGGCATTCTCAAAGCATGTTTAACTTCAGTTGAGGGGGAGGCAGCCTCCCCTATATCCTTGAGCCCAGTAGGAAACCCATTTTCAAATCCCTTCTCTACATTAGGCATAGGGGGGAATTGAACTGGGGTCTCCCACATCCTGGATGAATGCCCTAACCATTGGGCTAAAAGTTAGAAGAGGGGCTGCTGCTTCTCTTCCTCCCAGCATTTTCACTAGGAGTTAGGCATGTGTTCCTGCCTTTCTGGCAAGGACTGGCTCAGTCGCCTGACTCCAGGAGAGGGTTCACAGCTTTGGATCCCAAGTAGAGAGAGGTTCCTCGCTCCAGCCTGGACTTAGATGCATAAACCTCAGAGAGCCAGGGCTTAGGAAAGAAAACTTTTCATCAGCCTCCACTATTGGCTTGTTTAGGTAGCCCCTCAACTAGCTTTTGTGGATCCCATTCTCAGGTGCCTATTTCTCCCCATTCATTGTACAGGAAACTTGTGTGCCAAACTGAGGGTTTGTGGGTTCCACTGGGTGACTAGGCACTTTAGTACTTATAGTAGAGATGGTATGCAAGTTTCTGGATTGGGCAAAATTTTCTCTCACTTGTTCAACATGTATTATAGGTATGTTAACATATAGCAAAAATTATTCTGGCCACTTTGGGATTATCCCAGTGTGAAAGATTTTAAATTTGACTCTTGAGGGGGTGCGTGGGGAGGGTGTACTTTGGCTAGTTTTGAAAAGAAATTCAGTTTAGAAATAATGAAGTTATAATCACTTGAAACTTACACATGCCACCACGTATAAAGGTGTGCACTTCCAGATTTAAACATGCTTTCACACACATTTTTATGTGTGGGAAACTGCACATTCAGTTAAATACATCTCTAACCATTTGAGTGTTTGATCCTTGTGGTCCTTTGCATTCAAATACATACAAAGACCATTTGAATGTTTCACCAGATATCTAAATGCAATTACTTTTGTATCTCATCATGGGGATTGGACTTTCAAATAAAATCATTTGGTGCTTTTTTTACCCCAGTGTTTGATCAGACATTCAAAGAACCCAAAGTGCTTTGCCATCTGAATAACTGTAGGTGTGGTTGAAGGAGTGCTTAAATGCATTATTTTTTCAAAATCTTGCTTTAAAAAATAACTTACATTTGATGCAATGTTATACTGTGGTTGACTTTTTAGGGCTTGACTGTGTAACCATTACAATGATGAGCTTCAATGGGAGTATACATGTGAGTGAGCACCACCCACATAAGTAAATCCTGCACAATTAGGTTCTTAACATGCAGTTCTTTTGTCACAAAAATCTTAACTCATCCACATAATAATATACCAACCTATGGTGCCTCACGGCCTGAAGGATTCCAGTGTGGTATACAAACTCAAAGTGATTTGCAAATTATACAGAGGGATCACTTCACCAGCTCCTGAAATGCAGTCACAGCTCTGGCAGGAAGGGGGATGTGGGAACTATAGATCACAGTGGGCTAGACGCTACCACCCTTATTCGTGTTGCTTAGTGACTTACTCCACAAGACTTACTCCACTCTTATGGAAGTCAATCTCTTAAATTAATCTTAGTCTTGTCATGAGTTTCTGATGTTTTGTTTTCCCTTCTGTGATTACCCAGCCTTTGATAAAAGCCTCTAAGTACTTCGCAGAGCAGGGAATCCCTTTCCCCAAAATTGTGCCAGGTGAAGAAGAAGCAAAAAGTCCAAAGGAGTGCTACATAGTTGGAGACAAAGAAGGCCCAGAAACACCTGTAGTGCTTCTTTTCCCACTTGTGAATGACACCTTTAGAAACTACAAAGCACCTGGTAAGTTAGCAGCAGCCAATCACTTTATTAAAGCCAGCATGATGAGCTTATTCATTCTGTGGATTCCCACTTTTAATTTCATTATAATGAACCTATATTGGCTGGATGCTTGTAAAAGACTTTGCTTTTAGACTCCTCACTATAGTACCAGGTATGTCTACATTGCAATAAAACACCTGTGGCTGGCCTATGCCACCTGACTTGGGCTTGCGGGGCTCAGGTTGCTGGGCTATAAAATTGCGGTATAGATGTTTGGGCTCTGGCATCTACACTGCAATTTCATAGCCCCAGAGCCTGAGACCAGCAATGACAGCTTGAGAAAATAGTTCTGAGGGGTTTGAACAGTTTCTGTTTGCTTCACTGGGTTCTTGACTCTGAAACCTCAAATTGACTCTTTTAAATGTCAACCTTGTTAACTACTTGACTGCTGATCATTTCCACCTAATGTGCTTATCTCACAGTCTCAAACTGCCTCCTAGGTGTCAAAAGCCTCAGCTGTTCCCTATCCAAGTTCTAAAACCTCCTGCTTCCCCCAGGACATCTTCTACAATACAAGTTATTCGTTATCCATACAAAAATCTACCCTACATTGAAAATGGAAAATTTGAGGGCATCAAATAATAAATTGAATTTGTTCATTTTGATATTAATGTGGGGGCTGCTGTACTGATCTATGAATCACTTTTGTATTAAAAATTAAAATCACCTCTGTTTCTTAAATGAAGCTGACATGGAATTTCCAGTTTGTCACATCAGAATGCCACAGAAGCCAGGTGTCCTGCTACAGAGTTTAGATGTAGCTTGTCACAAAGTACATGAGGCCTAATGATTAATATCTCTAATCACTTTCTCCTTTGTAATAAATTTGGTTCTGCAGCTCATCTCTTAACACACCCTTCCTCTTTTTCCCCAATTCCTCTTTCTCTATGCTGACTGCTATCGAGGCGCACGCCTCTCCTGATTTGGTAGTGGACGTGCAACTTTTTCTAAGATCACTATGAATGTCTCCCCATGTGCTGGCCTGTAGGAGGTGTTCAGAGAATGATGCACTAGGCATCTAATTTCCACCAGTCTTGAGAGTAGTGATCCAGGCAGCACTGTAGTGAAGTAAGCTAAATATACTCATAAAACATCCTCACAGTAAGAAAATCTCACTGGAGAGAAATCTCTGGTCTGTGACTGATTGTGTGCACATGGCTGATAAGGCCTAGGACTATAATCATGTCTCAATAATAAACCTAATTGCTATTTTCCTCTAGGTGTGAAACGTAGTCCCTCAGAGATGGCAGAAGGTGAAATTGATGTTGCCGATATCAATGGTTCATATAATATAAATAATCTGCGCTATTCAGAGGAAGATTTTGACAAGCTGGCAAAACTGAGTTACTACAATGTCCAGAATAATAAAGACTTGATTCTTCAGGCCTTGCGTATAGCTGTGGAACGGAAAAAACAACATAGAAATAGTCTCAAATCTCATACTCCTCTGTGATGATATATCTTTCTCTCCCATCATTGGGAAGGATCCCAGCATTCTACTGATTGTCCAGCATTATGGAATATGAAAAATATCCATCTGTTGATATTATTGAAGAAAAAAGGAACAGAAACAGAAAGTGACAGAAATCCAAAGAATGCTAAAAATGGCATTCAATCTGTAATAGGAAAAACTAGTATCTGCCTGTCAGAAATGGGAATAAACATAAAGAGGAAAGCTCTTCCATAATGTATTCATGTGCTTCCCTTGTTAACACTCTCAGCAGTGTGACCAAGTACTGAATTGATGTTGAGGCTGAACTATGCTGTCACTTCTAGAAGTGATCTGCCTCAACCTTGACTTGGAAAGATTGGCAAGGAAATATGAAGTAGCTTGCATTGTCATTGTTTGTGTTGTATCTATTCTGTCAATTAAGAGAGGACTTCCACAACCAGGACTGCCAGTCCAGAACCTTTAAAGAGAACAGAATCAATTTTTAAATAAAATAATTAACATACTAAGCTTTCTATACAAATATATATAAATATGAAGTAAAATTTTGCATAATAAAATGTGTTTTTGGATTCTGAGTGGTAATAATGAGATTTTTTAAAAAACAACATCCTCTTCTATTAGCAGAACTATTAATGCAAATGATTGATTCTGTATTCACAACTAGCAAAGGGTCTGGCGTAGAGATGATGCAAGCACCAGAGTTCAGCACTGGAACTGAATGTGAACTTTCCTAGTGTTTTAGACAGTTTGAATTTGGGATTCCAGTTTAGGTTCATCTCTAGTAAAACAATCCCACACACACACATTTCCTAAGGAGAAATTAATTTTGTAGAAACATAGCAGAGTTTTAGTTTTTAAGTCTATTATTGTGCCTGCAAACTTGATTTTAATTTAACAAACTTTTTGGGTGTGGGAACATCCTTAATTTTTTTTAAAAACAGTCCTAAGTTCTGTTGCAAAGGCTCCCTGTTCCTACAAACCCTACCAGTCCTACAAGAGAGGAAGCCCAATCCAGCAGACTTTAGGAGGTTCAGTGGTGAGTGGGGAATGGTTCCTTGGTCTGCTTGCTCACTCCAGTGCTAACCCAACATTCTGTGAAGGGAAGTCCTGATGCTACAGACTTCCCATGGTCTGCAAAAAGGAAATCTGTCTTCTGCAAATTATGTTGGTCCTCAGAATCAGGGCTCTCACCCAAGGAGGGGATAACTGTGTCACTCTTCCTTTTGGCTTCATAGTGCCGGAAGGACTAGAACTCTACTGAGTGCAGGAAAGGGGGACAGGAAATGTGGCTGGGCAGGAAGCTTGATGAGCAGAACCAAGAGAAGAACCACTTCCCTAACCTTTCTGCTGCTTTTTAGACCCCATGAAGGGCTTACAGGGAGTGATAAGCTCCTTTCCCACATCTTGTGCAGCTTCCTGAGTAACATTTTTATGAGACACCAAGTAATAGTTTCCCTCTCAGGGACTCTGTGAATTTTAGAGGGGGTAACAAAATAAAGCTTTATACTGGAAATCAGTTGCAACCTTAACTAAGGAGCATGTTAACGAAGTTTAATAGACATAAAAATAGAACCTTTTGAAGGCTACACACAGAGGTATCATACATGAGTAAGAAAACTCAGAACTATGTAAAAATGTGCTGATACAGTGCATGGTTAAAAGATGTGTCTATCCCGGACTTCAGTAACATAAAGCATGATTCTGCAGACCCTTTCTCCCACATGTAATATCACTGACTTTGCCAGGATTATGTGCAGGCGCACGCCCTCTGCAGAAGGAATCTTCCTGTGGTTGAGTCCACTGATAGAGCAACACAAAGCAGCCTGAATGCATCGGCGAATTGGCCCCGTGGTGTGTATGTGAGAGGTTGCTTTCTATTGGTTTGTTGCAACTTAGAAGCACCATAAAGTTATTTTTATAGCTGCTATCTAGTGAGTTCTCAAGTAGTACAAAGATATTGGTTGGAAGAAGTAATAGTGACTACAATATGTTGACATTCAACACCTTTGATGAGCAGTCATCAGAAATAAGAAACATGAAACCAAACTTAAGAAAGGGGAAACAAAACTTAAGAAATGGTATTTCCAAAAAAATGAGGAAGCCAATCAAAAAGACCCTAAAGCAAAAGTGAAGGACTTTAAAATACTTAGACTCAGCATGGAGGTTTCTTAAATACACCACAACAGAGTTACAAATGGCTTGCATAGGCTTAAACAAAACATGAAGCAGAAATGCAACCAAAACCAGAATGGTTAAAATACAAGAGGTTATTTGAACCCAACAGCTATTCTTTGAGGGGAAGGGAGAGGAGAGGGAATCCAGTCCTACTGAAGCCAAAAAATGAGTGCATAAAATGTGGTATTCAATAAGCAAGATGGAAAGTAGGAGGTCTAACAGGGATGTTGAAAAGTATATACCCACCAAATCTTGTTTGTAGCTATGTTGGACTACCAAGCAGTAATTAAGGAGGAGAAGGATGTTGCAGAAAAGTTTAATGACTTTGTATCAGCCTTCACCATGGAGGACATGCCCTCTAAAGCCAAATATGGACCTAGCTTCAGCAAGGTCTTGCCCATTCACCTGCATCCACCCCAAAGTTTTATATTCTAGATAGGCAGCAAGCCTATTTATTTATTTATTCCTTTTAGCTGATAAGTCTCTGTTCAATGCATTGAGATTTTTAAAAGCAATTAGGGGATTTAGGCACACATCTTCCATTAAAATATATTTTAAAATTAATGGAATGAGTCTAAATCATATAGGCTGCTTTGAAAATCTCAGTGCATTGGACAGAGAGTTATCAGGTAAAAGGGATAAATAATAAGAAATGATCACTTAAACCTACACATATAATGTGATCACCTACATCTATTAGACCAGTTCCACTGAAAAATATCAATGTTAATATGGTATGAAATTTAGCTGTCTCTAGAAAGGAAGAAGATGCTCAGTCTGGGCTAGCTTGGCTTCAGTGAAACACATTACATTAGGTACAGACTTCTCAGATGATAATGGATGGCTATATCTGCTGTATCTAGAAGATAAACTTTTGGGAATTTAAGAGGAAAAATGGACAAAACTTTGCTGGTCCAGGTCCCTGGCTAGATACCAGGGACCAGATTTTTATAGTGGAATAGGAGGAACACATCGTTTGTGACCAAAACTTTGATGGATCTGGTGAGACCCAGGCACCAGATCTGTGTTGCTTTTGCACTGGATTGTGCTGAAGTCTGAAGTTTTTCTGGTCAAGTAGGAGTGGCAACATGTGTAGTTTACTTGGGATCAAAAACTGATAGGAGCTAGCAATTTCTAGGTGGTGGATGTGTGTGTGTCTTTACCCTGCTATTGAGGAGAGATACACAGGGGTCTGGATTTTTACAAGTAGAGCCAGCTGCCCTTCTTCTCTATTTAACTGGTAGAAGTTTGGTATGAAGAAACGAGGATGAGGGTGCTGACTGTTTTTGTGGTGTTGCTCTGCCAGTTTCAACAGTGTTGGGCTAAAAGCTGGTGCAGTTTTTCTCTATTCAGACAGTAGAATTGGGGGAAATGAGGATAAAGAATTATCAAAATCAATCATGCTCTGGGGACCAGATACAAGTTTTTATAGTATTACTGGGCTAAAGTGCATCAGAATCCAGATTATTCCAGTGAAGTAGGAGAGGCTATGTTTGTTTTCTATTCAGGTTGCATAATTTGGAGCTTGGGCCGCAATTGGCGAGATCCATGTGGATCCAGGTGCTGGTTGTGGATTTTTGTAGATCTCCTGCAGGGATGCATTGGGGTCTAGGATTTTTTTTCCCCCAGTAGGATCGGCTAGATTTGTCCATTCGTGCCACAGAATTTGGGACTAAGGCCCTAAATCTGATGGGTCCGGCAGGGTTCAAGTGCCAGATCTCAATGTCTGCGGTGGCTACGTGCCGGGAGACAGTCCAGGCCCACAATTTTTTGGCACAGTAGCGGAGCATAGACGGGGGAAGGCCTTAGCGGCGGGACTCAGCAGGGCGCGGGCACCAGGGGACGCCGGTGCCGGCTCTGGGGCTCCGTGTGGCTTCGTGCTCTGGGAACGTGCGGGGATGTGGCAGCGGTGACTCCACTTGATCGGCGTTGACGGGACACTCTGGGGACCTGGCGCCCCAAATCCCCAGGCCGAGGGTCATTCCGGCTTTTCCCAGCGGTGCGGAGACCCGCCAGGGGGGCGAGAGGGTTGGGCCAGGCCGGGCTGGCTCACTGTCCCGGGGGGCGGTGCTCGGGCCGTGCCCAGGTGGGAGGGGCCGGGCCGGGCCGGCGGGGCGCTGCCGGCCGCCAGTCAGTCAGTCAGTCTGGGCGGCGCTGCGGGCGGCGGGCGACGGGGTCGGGATGTTCAGCTGGATGGGGAAGCAGGCGGGCGGGGGCGAGCGGGCCGGCGACCCGGTGCAGACGGTGACCGGGGGGCTGAAGCAGCTGTACACGCGGCGGCTGCAGCCGCTCGAGGACTATTACCGCTTCCAGGACTTCCACTCGCCCGCGCTGGAGGAGGCCGACTTCGACAACAAGCCCATGGTGCTGCTGGTGGGGCAGTACAGCACGGGCAAGACCACCTTCATCCGGTAAATACCCCCCCGCCCCCCATTGCCAGCCTGCCTGCCCCCCCCGGTAAATACCGCCCCATTGCCAGCCTGCCTGCCTTCCGGCCCCCCCCCCCCCCCGGTAAATACTGCCCCCCCCGGTAAATGCCGCCCCATTGCCAGCCTGCCTGCCTTCCGGCCCCCCCCGGTAAATACTGCCCCATTGCCTGCCTGCCTGCTTCCCGCCCCCCCGGTAAATACCGCCTCATTGCCAGCCTGCCTTCCGCCCTTCCTCCCTCCAGTAAATACCGCCCCATTGCCCTCCTGCCTGCCTCCCGCCTTCACTCGGTAAATACTGCCCCCCCCCGCCGCCGCCGCCCTCTGGTAAACACTGCCCCATTGCCAGCCTCCCACCTTCACTCGGTAAATTCCCCCCGCCGCCGTTCCTCCCTCCGGTAAATACCGCCCCATTGCCAGCCTGCCTGCCTTCCGGCCCCCCCCCCGGTAAATACTGCCCCCCCCGGTAAATACCGCCCCATTGCCAGCCTGCCTGCCTTCCGCCCCCGCCCCCCCGGTAAATATCGCCTCATTGCCACCCTGCCTTCCGCCCTTCCTCCCTCCAGTAAATACCGCCCCATTGCCCTCCTGCCTGCCTCCCGCCTTCACTCGGTAAATACTGCCCCCCCGCCGCCGCCGCCGCCCTCTGGTAAACACTGCCCCATTGCCAGCCTCCCACCTTCACTCAGTAAATCCCCCCCGCCGCCGTTCCTCCCTCCGGTAAATACTGCCTTATTGCCTGCCTGCCTTCCTTCCGCCTTCACTTGGTAAATACCCCCCCACTGCCCATCCTTCCTTCCTCCCTCCCTCCAGTAAATACCGCCCTATTGCGAGCCTGCCTGCCTGCCTTCCTCCCGCCTTCATCCAGTAAATATGCCCCCACTGCCCACCTTCACTTGGTAAATACACCCCTGCCGCCCTTCCTTCCTCCCTCTCTCCGGTAAATACCACCCCATTGCCGGCCTGCCTTCCTCCCGCCTTCATCTGGTAAAGACCCCCCTCCAGTGGTCGTCTTCATCCGGTAAATACCCCCGGCCCTTCGCCACTGCCCACCTAAGTGAAAATTCCTTGCCTCAGTCCAGTAGCGGTCCCTTGATACACTACTTCATTTATAAATAACCCCACTGAGGGTAAACATCCCCTTTCCTTCCTCATTTGGTAAATACCCCCCACAGGGGTAAATACCTTCCAGTGTATACCCACGGGAACAACATAGACACATAGCCCACCACCAGTGTAGTTGCCCCCTGTGCCTAAGCTTCATGCTGTAAAGACTTCAGCATCTGGGTTAAATACCCCCTTGGCCCTCCTGCCAGCACACAGTTTCATACAGTAAATACCCCCTAACTACCTACTCTTGCATGCACTGTGGTCATGCCCCCTGTCACTTTCCTTTCATACAGTATCTATTTCACACCTACACTGAATGATTGGTTCCCTGCCCCTTCATCTTCATATGATAAATACCCCTCACCCTGTCATTTCCACCCTCACCTGGTAAATACCGCCTTGGCCCGGCTGCCTATCTGTTAAATAATCTTCCGTCTGCCCCCTGCACTTGGATTAAAAAAATACCCTTTCATGTGGTATTTTTCATGTGGGTGAACAAACCTACCATTTTCATACAGTAACACACTTATTATCCTTGAACAGTAACACACCTCTAGAGTAAATGCGGGGTGGAAAGTTGAGAGGCCTGTCACTCAAATGAAGACAATAACCTTGATGGCTGATGCAGAACAAGCTCCAAGATGTGGCTTGTGTTATCATGAAAGGGCAAGTGAAAACATCTCCACTGGGTGGACAGGTGGAACAAGTTTGCTTGGATGGGGGCAGGGCTGAAAAATGTGGAGTATGTAGAAAAGTGCATACACATGGTTTGAAAGTACTTTAAAAGAAAATAAAAACGTAACATGTATTAACTACCTGTTCCATCTTAAAGCCACAAAGCAAGTAGCATTGGTGTATTGAGTGAGGCAGGACCTTTTGTCTGTTGACATGCAAATTAACTAATCAGTCTAAACCAGGGGTGGGCAAACTTTTTGGCTCGAGGGCCACATCTAGGTGGGGAAATTGTATGTAGGGCCCTGAATGTAGGGCTGGGGCAGGGGGTTGGGGTGCGGGAGGGAATGTGGCATGTGGGAGGGGGTGCGGTGTGCAGGAAGGGGCTCAAGACAAGGGGTGTGGGGTGTAGGAGGGGTGCGGCAGGGGGTTGGAGTGCAGGGGGGGTACGGAGTGCGGGAGGGGGCTCAAGGCAGGGGGTTGGGGTGCAGGAGGTGTTCAGGGTGCGGACTCCGGCCTAGCGCCGCTTACCTCGAGCGGCTCCGGGGTGGCAGTGGCGCGCGGGGCTAAGGCAGGCTTCTTGCCTGCCTTGGCCCCACGCTGCTCCCAGAAGTGGCCAGAATGTCCAGCAATGGCTCCTGAGGGTGGAGTGGGGCAGGCAGCTCTGCTGCGCGCTGCCCTTGCTTGTGGGTACCACCCCTGAAGCTCCCATGGGCCGCGGTTCTCCATTCCTGGCCAATGGGAGCTGCGGGGGGCAGTGCCTCCAGGCGAGGGCAGCGCACAGAGCCCTCTGCCCCCTCCCCTCCCCCCCCCAGGGGCTGCAGGGATGTAGTGCCGGCCTTAGCCCCGCTGTGCCAAGGGGCTGGCAATCCCACGGGCCGGATTGAAAAACCTGACTGGCCGGATCCAGCCTGCTGGCCATAGTTTGCCCTCCCCTGGTAAGCCTTCTGTTGTGTTATCACTGTATTGGAGAGTAAAGCTTTTCTAAATGTCTGCAAAATATGATATTTAAGTTTGATGCACATTTCTGAATTTTTGCAGCACTCTGTCGTTTTGTTTTTGCCTTCCTGTTTAAGGACGCTGTCTCATGGTTTTTTGTACTGACGGGAAGGAATATGTATTGTTTTCCATTTACTGTATTGTTTTTCTAGTTTGTTTCAATAGACAGTAGTTACTGAGAGTTAATATAGTGTGCATCAGCAGTCAAGTGTAAAAAACCTAAAAGCTGTCCAGCCCATAATGCTAGTTTTGGTGTTGCATTCACATGCAAGATCCAGATTTGCGAGTGACCCTGGTACTTCTGTTTCTGTGGCCGATAGATTTCAGACCCCTCAGAAAGGTAGCACATGTACATTAAGTTGTACGTAGGCATATGCCACTCTACTCTTTCTTGAGTTTAGTATAAGTAAGATTGCACCTGGGTAGGAGGTAAGATCTTTTAGAAGTGGTAGTTTTATGAAATATAGTTCTGTGGAGATAGCGAACTTCGAAGGAAATGGGACCCAACAATTCTATACCAGTGATCACTATGATGTCTTGCTCAGGACACCCAGAACTCTGAGCAACTGTGTTACACCTCTGCCTTAGCAAGAGTGAGAGCTTTGCCACTCCTAAGCTGTTTGCTTAGCAGTTCCCTGACACACCAGCCTGTTTGTCTTTCCAACAAACTCATCAAGACTCTACCAGTGTAAACTTTCAGGAAGCAATCAGTGAAGCCCAGTTCCTGACTTCTCCGGAGACATCTCCCTGCAGTGTCCAGTCCCTCTGACTGGACAGTCTCAGAAATTGTTTGGTGTCTCCAAAGAGAGAGTGCACACATCAGACTGTAGGTTAGCTGAAAACTCACCCTTCACTTTCATACACCGTACTGAGATAGTTTTGTAATAAAACAAGAATAAGTTTATTAACAAAGAAGAGAGATTTTATTGACAATAAACAAGAGAAAAAGAGATAGATATGGTTGCAAATAAAACAACACATTTTCTTGTGACTAAAACTTAATCTTAGCGATCTTTGCCTAAGCGGTTTTCTTACATCAAGTTGTCAGCATCTCCCCAGGCTAAGAGAATGCAACTTTCACATGCTCACAAGGTGCTGTCCCCTAAGTGCTGGGTAACTAAAATATCTTTTTGCTCCCTTTTTATTACTCAGAGTCCATTGTCTCTGCCTCTAGAACCAGGAAGGCTTCCTGGGGTGCAGATTCTGTCCCAAGATGTGATGGTTCAGTGGTCTTCTCCCTTGCTCATTTAGCTTGATGGCTTTGTTTACATTATACGTAAATGTACTTCCATTGTCCTCTGCCTGTAACCAAGCTGGTCAGACATATACAATTATATATATTGCAATATATATGTGTAGAGAGAGAGTATATAATCTGTACATATATCACACAATGGCTTTCAGGACTAGTGTGTCACCAGTACACGCATTGCATCTTTGAGATATATATACGGCCATACCAAATTCACGGTCCATTTTGGTCAATTTCACAGTCATAGGATTTTAAAAATTGTAAATTTCATGATTTCAGCTATTTAAATCTGAAATTTCATTGTGTTGTAATTGCAGGGGACCTGACCCAAAAAGGAGTTGTGGTGGGGGGTCGCAAAGATTATTGTGGGGATGCTGCTACCCTTACTTCTGCGCTGCTGCTGCTGGCAGTGGTGCTGCCTTCAGAGCTGGGCAGCTAGAGAGTGGCATCTGCTGACCAGGAGCCCAGCTCTGAAGGCAGAACCACTGCCAGCAGCAGTGCAGAAGTAAGAATGGCATGGTATGGTATTGCCACCTTTACTTCTGCATTGCCGCCTGCAGAGCTGGGCCTTCAGTCAGCTGCCGCCACTCTCCAACTGCCCAGCGTTGAAGGCAGCAATGCAGAAGTAAGGGTGGCATGGTATGGTATTGCCACCCTTACTTTTGTGCTGCTGCTGGTGGGGTGCCGCCTTCAGAGCTGGGTGCCCAGCCAACAGCCTCCGCTCTCCATCCACCAGCTGCCACTCTCCGGACACCCAGTTCTGAAGGCAGCGCAGAAGTAAAGGTGGCAATACTGTGGCCCCCCTAAAATAACCTTGTGACCCCCCCTGAAACTCCCTTTTTGGTCAGGACCCCCAATTTGAGAAATTCTGGTCTCCCCCGTGAAATCTGGTCTTTTGGGTGCTTTTACATTATACTATACAGATTTCACGGGAGACCAGATTTCACGGTCCGTGACATGTTTTTCATGGCCATGAATTTGGTAGGGCTCTAGATCAGTGGTTCCCAAACTGGGGTTCACAAAATGTTACGGGGGTTCTTGGGGAAAAATTCCCTAATGGCAGACTGAGCTGTCCATAGGGACCCCGGGCAGTACGGGGCCGGCAGGCCCTTGGGGACTTCCAAGAGCTCAGCAGATCAAAGCAAGCATATCTATCACACTGAGGAGATTTAAACTTCAAGACTCCTTATATGAAATAGAAAGGGAGGTGGATATTTTTTTTGCTGTTTTTAAAACTAAACAGGCTGCTGGTGTTGTTTTTAAATTATTATGAAGAACAAATTTAAGCTTTGTTTGTTTGCCTGGACTGCTCAAGACCTGAATGCTTGTGCAGGAGGAACTCTTTGAGTTGGCTTCTTAAATACCTTCATGCTGTTTCACATCTGATACTTCTTGATGAAACATAGGAGCCAGAGGTGCTGTTATACCAATAAATTAAAAAACAGCAGGATCTTATTAAAGGGGAAAAGGCAAAATACCACATTTATTGTGAATACAGAAAGAATCATAGTAAGCAGTTAGTTATAGTTATAACATTCCATTCAATCTCATATTTATTCATACATTCATTCATTCATACACACACACACACACAGAGGTTCTGCAAGGTTGTTATCATAATTACCAGCCTTAGAGTTGCTCATGTCAAGCCACTAGCCAGGTGGCCTGGACATGAGGAGGGAGCAGGGCCTTGTCAGATGCTCATCTGATGCTCCTGGAAGTTGGTTTTTAGAATCAGACCCCCAAAGTTCTCACTTTCTAGAGTCCATTTTTATAGGAATTTCTTCCTATGCCAGTCTATGGGAATTGCTTCACAATGCAGATAGCACGTTCCTGACGGCTCCGTGCTGCTAGATGTTATCTTGTTCTTTGGTTCTCCCATTCTTGAGACTGTTGGGTGGATTCCAGTCTGCTCTCCGGGGGTCCTCTGGTTATTTCCACTTGACGCCTTCTTCAGCCGATGGACACTGGATTCTGAGGCTGGCACCTCCCTGATCATTCAGTTATTATCCACACCAAGCATCCATCCACATACATCCTCTATCTCTATTTTAATCACAATTGTTAATACAACAAAAGGGCGGGGAGTCTCTGGGTGCTGTTTCTGTTATTACAGAGTATTGCTTTGAGTCTCTCTCTCTGTGAATTGCTTTGAGAACAGACTCTGTCTTAGAATGTACTAACGCAATTAACAACTTGCAGGTTTCACACATAGAGGGAGAGAAACAGTACCAAAAACCAAGAGACCTCTTAATTAGTAATACCCTGGAATTTAAACTATGGGGAATCAAACTCATTTGTGATTTTAATACAGAACTTCTTTAATATGATCCAACAGTGCCAGTATGGGGGGGCGGTGAGGGTCACGTGCTGCCCTTGTGTCGGCGCCACACCCCCTCCCACCGGATACCTCCCCTTTTTCTCCAGCAGTGTCCCCCTCTCCCCCCAGGGTGCACGGGGGCTTTGACCCCGCACCCCTTTTTTCTATTGGTGCCTCTGATAGGAGCCTTGTCTTATAACAGGCTTAGTCAAAAGTAATACAAGCTACAAAAGTGAGATCTTGGAAGAATGTTGCCATTTTCATAATGTAATAAAAATACAGTAATGATAAATAAAAATTAATAAATAGTGTGTAATAAGCATGTCCTAAAAACAAATTTTATATTTCTAAGATCACTGCTTTTATAATTTATGCTGAGGTAAGGGAGAAAATCCCTGGAAATATTCATTTTTAGGAGGGGGTTCACGAGACTTGACATTTTAGTGAAAGAGGTTTGCGGGTTGTTAAAGTTTGGGAACCACTATATTATGGCAACAATGTGCTGGGGCAATGAGTGTGTCAGGCCTGATGTAAGTTACAGTATGTGTGGGCTCTCTGCCTCTTGGCCTTGAAGGGCTTGTGGGTCACAATCACCTTAAAGATATTAAACTTTTTGTGAGCTGCCCTGTATAAGACATAGTACTATTTACAATTAAATATTCTCACAATGACTTTTTTTAAAAATGTGGGCTAGGTTCAGCATTTTTCCTGTTGCTTTTCCTGTCGTTCCTGTTTCTCCTGTTACTTCAAACACTTGTTTGGTAATTACTTTACAATTATGTACAGGGCATGACCTTGCAAATACGTACCCGAGCATGAAAATGTCTGCATTTCCCCACATGTTAATTATACAAAGTTGCTAGTGTTTTTTGCATTCTTCATAAATTGCACTGAAAATTTGCTTTTTTCAAGTACAGTAACTTAAAACTGTCCAAGGAACATTGTAGAGGTGAGGATCAAATTTTAATCTGCTTTTTATATCTGCAAGGTTCATGAAAGTCCTACTTTAAATTCTACAAACCTTTTTTTCTTATTCTCTCAATACCAACAGATTATCATTTACTTGCAACCCTACAATAACAAACTATATTTTTTCTCTTTTAACATAGGCCAAGATCCTACAGACACTTATACCCATATTTACCCCTATTCATCTGAACAGTTCAACTGTCTTCAAGTATTTAAATAGCAAGTCAGTTTTCTCTTCTCTTATTTACAGCTACCCATTGGAAGCTTGAAACTGAATTTGGTTTCTTTAGTGATTATTGCTTCCGTCCAGCAAACTCTTATATACAGCTTAACTTTGCTCAGCTGAGTAAATTGAGTGTATGCATAAGTGTTTGCAGAATTAAGAATTAGGACATAATTAGGTAAGGAAACCAAATTCATCTTTGGGCTCGCAAAGGGTAGGTGCAGATAAGAGAAGTGGAAAACTTATTTGTATTTTAAGGCTATTTGTGAAAAATAGTTTATTGTCCAAACATTGCTCTGTGCTCACATGAACTTTTTTTTTTTTTAAGTTAAAATCTGCTTTGTGGGTTTGGAGTCTGTATAATATATTTCCAAATCAATGTATTACTTGACTTAAGGGCAAATTTAAGTTAGAGCAAATATTTCATGGATCTTCAGGTTTTCTGTACTTTGTTTTGAATTCAAGGGATAGTTCTGGAAAATAAACATAAAGTTTAAACATTCCAATATTCCTTGCAGGGCTTTTAAAAAAATATTTTTGGTGCCACCTACTTGTATGTAATGTGCTTTTAGCTTAACTCTATTCCCTACAATGTTTAGTAATGTAGTTAACTGCTGTGAGTGTAGAGCTTGGGCACAGAGAAGGGAAAAATATTATTTTATTATAAATAAATATTGGCTGGTAAATTTTTTCTTCCAGCTGGTTTTTCACAAGTAAACTTTGATTTACACCTGAAGTCATAAATCCATACTGTTCCTGCTTGCTTCTGCATTTAATGCTCTGCTTCCTCAAGAAGGATTGAGATTTAAAAGGTGGAGAACCACTTTACCCCAGAAAAATACTACTTATGCAGTCTTTTCTACTGAGTCAGCAAAACACTTAACTTTTAAGTATGTGAATAGTCCCATTGAAGACACTTGCTTAAAGTAGCACATGCCTATATGTTTTGCCTGATTGGGAGCTTAATGAATGAAGGAAGTAGGTAAGGATCATATGAGTGCTGGTTGTTGTGACTTAGTGTTAGATTCATGTCATATGCAAAAGTTTTGGTTTTAGTCAACCTGAATGCAATTTTTTGCATTGTTTACAGTCAGTATATAGTCACTTTTAAATTTAGACATAGACAAATATGTAAAGTTATGGTTCCAGGTGCTACTTTCCCCCTCCCCTTACAAACTCCCCAGACACTAACTCCTCAACACCAAGACTATACAGAATGAAAGTAGATAAAGAAATGCTGTCAAGATTTCAAACAATTTGAACAAATCTCTACATGTTTCTAATAACACTTCAGCTGCACCCTTGATACTGTTGACGCATTTTGCACTTAGTGCAAATGACCAGTTTAGTTTTATTATCCTATCTGGTTATTGTGTAGTAGTACAGTATTGATTGTTTGAGCATTTGACACTGCCAGAGAATGTCTGAAGAAGTATATAATTTAAAAAACAAACCAAACACAATGTATTTTTAATTCAAATAATAAATCCAGCAAAAATTCCTATTCGTCATCCTCCCCCTGTTTTGTTTTTTAGGAAAAACTATCTTTATTTTAGGTTTAAACTGTGTAACAGCATACCCTTAATCCTTCTATTAGTCTCTCAGTTTGTCATGGTTACTATAAAGAAGGAAGGAACTACTGTGCATTCAGTACCTTTTCGCAAGAGTATGCAGAAAAAAAACAAAACAATTTTTGTTTTTGAAGGTGGAGGGAAATGGGGACAATTGACAATTTGTTATATCAAACAGGAACTAGCCCCTATGCTTTTATAGTCAGCTGTGGTGTTTATTTTTTTTTCCTATTTAATGATCAAATAAATTTCTACCCTATTCTAAAATCTTGTTGCATCGAGTTTCATTTTGATATCGATGTGAGGGTTAAGCATTCTTATACTACTAAATAGATGTATTTTAAAACTACAAGGGTCTGACTTTTTAAAAACTAATCAAAGCAAGGAAATTCAGAATTAAAGCTAAAAGAAAAGGAGGACTTGTGGCACCTTAAAGCTGTTTCTCTCCTTAGTCTGCCAAGTTGAGCTTTGTTAATACATTCAGTATTAAGCAAATGGTGCAATGGTACACTGAACTTTTTTTGTTCCCCATAGCCAGTGTCAAGAATTGAGGCAAGATTTTAAACATTTTTTTCAAAGTTACACTTTCAAAATGTGGGAGCATATAAAATCTTGGGTTTGCAAAGGGTATGTGAGTATATTTAACCCGATTGTGGGGAAAAACTGACAATGGCCCTGTGTCTATCATGGTCCGGATAAGATTTCTGATACTTTTTAATCTCTGTGGATTTGTAAAGTTTAAATTTGTCTTTCACTGACATCAAATGTCATGAGTTTTCATTCAGAGCAGATTTCCCACACTTAAACAAACATCCTCTGCCTGGACTAAAGAGCCCAGTTCATAAAACAAAAAGAGAGGTTTTGTGACTGTTAGCTATTTTGAGTGGAGTGGCCCTGAGGCAGGAAAGAAGCTTTCCATTGTGTCTCCACATGTACTAACAATTGCTAGCTAGAGCATCCTTGCTTAATGTTGCTGCGAAGCAGTTAGCTTGTGCTAATGCAATAGTTCAGCATAGCTGAAGCAATGCACTTTAAAGGTTGATCACCATGTCATGAGCTCTGCCTAATTCGTGGCACATCTAATTTTGAAATGAAGTTTCCCACAGTTTGGCTTCAAGTTCTGCAATGACGTCTTGGGAAGACCTTACAGAATTCATTTTAAGGGCAGGAAGGCTGCACCTCATGTAGAAGCAAAACTTGCAGTCCACAGGATATGTGTGGCATGAACTACAGTAGTCTGTCTATGAGACACTTCATTTCTGTGAGACACATGCTATTTTTAAATAGTCTTCCTGTAAACTCTTGGACTCCTTCTCTAGTGATCTTTGCTGACAAGGCCATGAGGTTACTGGTGTTATAAATCTGGGTGTTTTCCTGTGTTAACATAATGTATTGTACAAAAACCACTAGTTTTTCACGTAGTGAGACTGCCCTCTCCTTTCATGTGGCTGGGTAAAAATGGTGTTTTTACATTGAGAGGAAGCATGCTAAAACTACTTGCACCTGGTAGTCAGGATCTGGTTCTGTTCTGGACTCTGCCACAGACTTGCTGTATGACTGTGAGCCAGTCACTTAACCTCTTTGCCTCATTTTTCCTGTTTGCAGATATTCATAATATCTGTCTTACCAGGATGTTACATATGTATCTTCACTTCTTCAGTATTTCTAGTGTGCAGTGGGTCTCCTCAGAGACCTGTAGCTTCTTCTATGTGGCTCTGATTTGCAGAACTGGGGATTAAGATTGTTGCTGCCACTTTGTAAGCTTTATGTTGTATGTGTCACCATCTTCTGAATCACCATCTTCCATCAGCAGGAGTCTCTGGAAATGCTGTTTCATAGCAAAATAGGAGACTTAGAACCAAAAATAGAGACTCTTTTTGAAGAAGAGCAACACCAGGGAAAAGGAAATCATTATTTGAAAACAATGTATACTTGATCTGTGGAACTCACTGCTGCAGCTACTGATTCAAATAATTTTAGATTAAAAAAGATTAATACACCAGTATCTGTAGTTACAAGTGTTATCTAAGGACTAGATGCTGCAAGTGGATCCGTGTGGGTGTAGGGATGTGCAGATCCATTTTTAGGATTTAGACCTTAGCTACAATAGTGTAAGGCAGGGATGGCCAACTTGTGGCTCTGGAGCCATATACTCCTCCTTGTATAGGCACCGACTCCAGGGCTGGAGCTACAGGCACCAAATTTCCAATGTGCCGGGGGGAGGGGCGGGGGTTGTTTCAGTGCTCAACCCTTGGCTCTGCCACAGGCCCTGCCCCCACTCCACCCCTTCCTGTGCCCTCCCCTGAGTCTGCAGTGCCGTCACTCCTCCCCATCACCCCCAGAACCTCCTGCACACCATGAAACAGATGATTGGCAGGTGTGGGGAGGGAGCGGGAGGGGCTGATGGGGCAGTGCTGCTGGTGGGCAGGAGGTACTGGGAGCCGGGGGTGAAGGGGAGCTGATGGGGGGGCTGCTGACACATTACGGTGGCTCTTTGGCAATGTACATTGGTAAATTCTGGCTCTTTTTCAGGCTCAGGTTGGCCACACCTGGTATAAGGGCTATTCATTTTCATATATCTGGGCATAAAGTGATCATCTCCTGACCTCAAGAATGCATACTGTTCCCTCTCTGCATCCCCACCTCTGCCAAATAAATAACATAGTCATGGTGTTGTCCAGTCTTGCAGGTGCATGAAGCAGAAGCTGGTATAAGTCACTCCTGGAAGCAGAATAATGTACTTAATGGACTTTGGTCTGTTCTGATATGTTAGTAAATAGGAGGCTCAGGGAGAGAAGCTCTCTCCTAATCTTTTGGCTCTTACATGTCCTCTTGCTGGTTTTGGTCTGTATGAGCAAAGGGTTGTTAGAATTTCACTTAAAATAATAGTTCTTCCCTTCTTCCATTCCTCCAGTTTTTAGACCTCATGTAAGACGATGGAGTTGTTCCCTGTAGCTTATACAGTAATAGTTTGGTGCTATTGGAGCAAGTTTACCAAGGCTGGTGAAGAGATTCTATTTCAAAGCTATCATAGTCTTAGTTCCTTGATTTTACTTCTTTGTACCAATATTATAAGGCTTTGGTTGTTTGGGTTCTGTTGAACTGAAGGCAGAGTGAAACAGGAAACAGATATAGGTGTGAGGTTTTTTGCAGGAGTGGTGGGTGAAATTCTGTGGCCTGCGTTGTGCAGGAGGTCAGACTAGATGATCATAATGTGTTATACCAATAAAATAAAAACCAGCATGATCTTATTAAAGGGAAAAAGGCAAAATACCACATTTATTGTGAATACAGAAAGAATCATAGTAATCAGTTAGTTACAGCTATAACATTCCATTCAGTCTCATATTTATTCACACATTTATTCACACACACACACACACACAGGTTCTGCAAGGTTGTTATCATCATAGTAAGCAGTTAGTTATAGCTATAACATTCCATTCAATCTCATCTTTATTCACACAGTCATTCATACACACACACACACAGGTTCTGCAAAGTTGTTATCATAGTTACCAGCCTTAGAGTTGCTCATGCCAAGCCACTGGCCAGGTGGCCTGGACATGAGGAGGGAGCAGGGCCTTGTCAGATGCTCGTCTGATGCTCCTGGAAGTTGGTTTGCAGAATCAGACCCCAAAGTTCTCACTTTTTAGTCTATTTTTATAGGAATTTCTTCCTATGCCAGTCTATGGGAATTGCTTCATCATGCTGTTGCTGAATCAATCAGCAGATAGCACATTCCTGAGGGCTCCAAGATGTTATCTTGTTCTTTGGTCCTCCCATTCTTGAGGCTGTTGGGTGGATTCCAGTCTGCCCTCCGGGGGTCCTCTGGTTATTTCCACTTCACGCCTTCTTCAGCCGATGGACACTGGATTCTTAGGCTGGCACCTCCCTGATCATTTAGTTATTATCCACACCAAGCATCCATCCACATACATCTTCTACCTCTATTTTAATCACAATTGTTAATACAACAAAAGGGCGGGGAGTTTCTGGGTGCTGTTTCTGTTGTTAGAGTATTGCTTTGAGTGTCTCTCTCTCTGTGAATTGCTTTGAGAACAGACTCTGTCTTAGAATGTACTAACACAATTAGCAGCTTGCAAGTTTCACACATAGAGGGAGAGAAACAGTACCAAAAACCAAGAGACCTCTTAATTAGTAATACCCTGGAATTTAAACTATGGGGAATCAAACTCATATGTGATTTTAATACAGAACTTCTTTAATATGATCCAACAAATGGTCCCTTCTGACCTAAATATCTGTGAATTGTTTAACAAGTGGAAAAGCTCCGTGGAATGTATATGCAGCTACAGCAGCCTTGAAGTAAGGCTAAATTAGTGCAGTTTTACAAAATGACACACAACCTACCAAACCATTGCTAGCTATTGACCCCACAGTAGCAGCCTTGTCCAGGCTCCCACCCATTGGATGCTCAGAGCATTCTGCCATTGGCTGTCAGAGCAATGGTACTACCACTAAAGCCTGTAGAATTGTCTTGATAGGTTCAATTTTGTTTATTTTAAGCTGTTGACTATGGCAATCTGCAAATGTGCCCTAAATTGTAGTTAGCCATGATTGGCTTTAAATACACCAATACTTGGGAAACCCATGGACCTAGTAATTCTTGATTAATCAGGTTCTCTTTGTTTGAGGGAGAATCTTGAATTACTAAATCCTCAATTGTTTTCCTAGGTGCAACTTTTCAAGGGTATTTCTAGGGTAGTTCTGCTGTTTATATTATGAACAGGGAGTTAGAGCACAATTTTCTTGAAGCTAAGCAGGGCTGATTGTAGTTGTTCTTTCCTTCTCTGAATCTGGAAAAACGGGTAAGCCAGCGTATGCTGCAAAAGCACATTACTTAATAAACTGAATAGGTATAGGGAATCTTTTGCTGTTAATATTGGCCTCGAATCAGGAATACCTCCTCATTCAGAAAAGCATGGAAGCCTGTCCTCAACCTTAAGCATGTGCTTAAGTTCCACTGAAAATAAGCACTTAAGCTGGTCCATGAAGGAGGCTGTCCTGCCTTTGTCTGTAGCCTATCCTTAGTGATTCGGCAGGAGATGGAAAATCCATCATAATGCTTTTTGAGATTTTCACCTATTTTATTATACACAAAAACATGACCAGAGAATTCTACTGAGGAGGCTGACCACGTCCATGACTGAATCTACCTCTAAACTGGAATTCAGTAGCTGCTCCAGCACCAGCCTCAGCCTTTTAGTCAGCACCAAGTGGAACGGTACTGCGTCTGTAGGTATCTCTGTCAGCCTCTTCCCGAGTAAGACGAGCAGGGCGTTCACCTTCCAGATCTTTGAGCTGCGGTCTGCCAGTCTCAGGGCGGCTACAGCACAGGGTGACAAGCACAATCTCAGGGGGTAGATGAAGATAATCACGCAAATACTGGATACCCTCGTTGGTCAGATACCAGTAAAAGTGCCTCCAAGCAAACTTCTCCTTCACATAGCCACGCGATTTCAGTGACTGCATGGCTTTCATGACATGGAGGTTGGGCACATTCTTGTCTTCCAGCTCTGGGTGTTTAGGCATGTGAATGTCTTTCTTGGCCACCATCACTCCCTCCTTAAAAAGGAGTTTGTAGATGGCAATCCGGTTCTTCTTGGGCATCAACATCGTGGTGCTAGCAGTAAGCCCGAGAGCTGGAAAGCTAGACAATTGTGCAAACAGGAAGGAAATTGTCTTCAACTGAGATGCATATATGTGCCCGAGGGCAGAAATTAGTTCTGCAATTGAAACTTAGTTAACAATTCTGTTATGCAATTCAGATTCAAATTCATCTCCTGCTCCCCCATGTGTTTGCTCTACAGGTGTTAACAGAAGAAAAGTTTATTCATGTATGTTACTAAAATCAGCAGATATGACTGTGAATTCAGCTAGCAGTCAGGTCTGTTCAGGAAGTTGGTGTCATTTTCACATGATCGCTTTTCTGACCATACCCACAAGTTTAAAAACCTCTCTCTATAGGCCTTGCTGTTAGCAGCACACATACAAACTTAAATACACAAGTGCTAAATGAGACTTCCTAATGTATGCATTGCTGTATTTGCTGGCAGCAGTCATGTGCAGCAGCATACCTTGAATTAGCTACAACTTTGTGTAGTCATGCTTGAGTCACTTGTAGCCATAACTGGTGAAATGAATCTTATAGTTGAGGGCATGTTTTTATCTATGGTTTTACAGGGGAGATTGACTTTCATTATTCTGACTTTATCGGTTTTTTGTGAAAAGTTGGAATTCCAGCTTTACACTCTGACAACTATTTCTAGCCAAGAAAAATAGTGAAATGCATAAAAAGTTAGTCCCTGATGGTTGGACTGAGGGGGTATATGTCTCTTGAATTTTATTTCTTTATTTTAATTATAAAGAAAATGGCAATTTTTTTTTACCGAAGTGCTTGCTTATCTTCCCTTTCCTTTTTATAATTCCCCTTTCGTAGGTACCTATTAGAACAGGACTTTCCAGGCATGAGGATTGGTCCAGAGCCTACCACAGATTCTTTCATTGCTGTGATGCATGGAGATGCAGAAGGGAGTACTCCTGGAAATGCATTAGTTGTGGACCCCAAGAAGCCATTCCGTAAACTCAGCCGCTTTGGAAACGCTTTTTTGAACAGGTAAGGGCAGGCTCGTTGCTGGGTTTTTGTTTTTAAGTTTAAAGTTCCATCTGTCTCACCTTCTCTATGACATTTACTAAGACTACTCATTTTCTGCTATATTCCTTTTTAACAAGGCAAATGATGCATATTCAAATGCAGCAACCAGCAATTGGGAATTGTTATATAAATTAATATCTAAAGATTAAAATACCATATAGTGAATTTTTAACGTGGAGCTGAACGTGTCCAATCACAACAGTTGACTGTGAAGGGAGAGAACATGCAGTAAACAAACATTTTAATGGTGGTCCAGACTACACAAAAATATAAATATGGTATATGTTCAATTACAGGAACTGTACTTGTCATTATGAAAATTAATTCACAAAAAGCTGCTAAAAGGTCTCTTCAGCCAAATGTCTCTTCGGTGTGAGAGTTTCAGCAATACATAACTCTAGAGCAGACTTAGCCCTAGCTGGCCTTCTCTGCCTTAGAGAATGGAACTTGTAGATTAGCACCAACATAAGTACCAGTAGTGCTGTGTGTCCACACCAGCTATGCTCTTTTAGGTACAGGTTGGTTGTAGTTTTGGTCTGCATCCATTATTGTGTTCTTTTACATTGTTACTTTTGTGCTGCCCTCTGGATACCACAGTTCCTGGCACAGCCCTCTAAAGCAGTGGTTTCTGGAGATTTAAAAGACATCCTAACAGGGACAACATATGAAAAATTCCACGTAATTTGTGTGCACTTCCAAGCTGCAAGTGATGAATTTTGACGAGTGGAATAGATGAAGACAGCCTTCAAGGGTTTTGATAAGACAGCGTAGTACTGGGGTTTGGGTGGTGTATTATCATTTTATTTTGCATAAATGTGGGATCTTTAACTGGTTGTAAGCCTTGCAGCCTGGAGCACATAGTACTCCTGGGGGAATTCTGCATCACTGCGTATGTGCAGAATTTATTTCCCCTGCAGATTTCTTTGCTTCCCTGCAGAAAAATAACTTTCTGACGGGGAAGCAAAGGGAATCTACAACAGCGGTCATGCGACCCTCCCCAGCAGTATGTTTCGAGTGCCCAGGGCAGCGAGCAGAGAGGTAAATCTCTGTGGGCAGGAGACAGGACTGGGGAAGACCCGGCTGGTGGTTCCTACCCTGCACCGGGCTCAGCTGCTAGTCACAGCTAGCCTGGGGAGGACGGGACTTCCTCTTCTCCTGCACAGCATCCGGGGCCAGGTTAGACCCGCCCCCAGATTTCTTCCCCAGCTGCAGGACGCTCTGCATACTCTCCCCCCGGCCTGCCCACATACACTTCCTGCACCCATCTTTCTTCAACTGCAGGGAGAGGGATCCCTGTACATGGAGCTGCTCCCCCATCCACCCAACCCCTGTGCATCCAGACCCCCTCATACCCAGACCCTCTTGCTGAGCCCCACTCCCCCTGCATCTGGACCATCCCAACGAGCCACCCGGATCCCCACTCCACTGAGCCCCAGACAGTTTGCACCTGGATGCCCACTCCCCCCCAGCATCTGGACCTCCAGTGGGCCCCCTACACCCAGACTCCCTTGCCATACTCTATTCCCCCCACACCCATACAACACCCCCGCTGAATCCCAACCACCTTCACCTGGACCCTCCTGCAGAGTCCCATTACTGTTGCACCCAGAACCCCCAACTAGCCCCTGTTGATCCAGATTCTCTCCCCCTCCCCCCTCTCCCAGATCCCCCACTGAGCCACCCGCACCCAGATTGCCCCACACAGAATCCTCTCAACCCACACCTGGACCTCCCCCACTTTAAGCCCCTCCACACTTGAATCCTGCTTTGCTGAGCCTGCCTGCCCACACAGAGGGGCAGGGCCCTGGGGTGTTTCTGGGGCAGGCCAGGTCCTTGCGCTGTGTCAGGGTTGGGTGCAGCTTCACCACTGAGTCCATGTGCCAGGGGTGGGGAAGTGGCACAGATCTCCCACCTCTGTGCAGCCAGTGGCCTGTGCTCCCCAATGCCATGCTGGAGCCTCCACATTTATTTGACAAATAAAATTTGCAGAATTTTGCAGAATTTTAAATTTTTTGGCACAGAACATAGAGTAACATAGACTCTATTTATGTACTGGGTCAAATCCCACAACCCCTGCTGAGTTAAAACTCTCAGTGACTTCAGTGAACAGAGTAAGCACTTCATGAACCAGCCTTCTTTTGTTTTCCTGCTGTACTTGGTGGTGGTTTGAAGAGGAAGCCAGGACCTGTAAGACAAGTTAAGTTAAATTGGTTCCCTTCTAACACGAGTGCTTCCTGTTCTGCTGATAAACTCTAGCTTGTGCTTTAGCAGAGCTGTTAGAGTGCAGTGTTTTCTCATGTTGTTTTTATTCATGGAAGAAAGCCTGTGTGTGCTTGAAGCCAGGCAGCCTGTCAGTTTGCTGAGAAATGAATTTATGTAAATAACTACGGCAGCTCTCTGGGCAGCTGCAGTTAAGTTTTTTTTTAAATGTATTTTTGTAGCAAATACTCCTTGCTATTGTAAGGCTTGTAAAGCTCTGGTCTCCACTGCATATTCCTCTATTCTTTCTCCACAAGAGAGTGTAGTACTGTTCTGTATACCAAGCAATCCATGAAAGCCATGTATATGAGAAGTATGTAGTAAACAGTACTTATACAATACACTACTGATTAAACAGACACATAGTAATAGTGAACATTTGCTGACATAAGTAGGACGACCTAGTTTCTTTCCTAAATCACACCATAGCTAACTGTCTCAGCCCCTGAGTTCCCCAAAGGAAGGCTGTGTTTCTGGCTGAAAAGAAAACGTATCAGACATGGTTACTGACTAAATTATTAAAATAAATGCACTGTTTTGGTTGTCATGGTGCAAGATATCTACTGCAATGCGATTATAAACCAGCAACCTTCGCCTCCCTGATACTTACAAGCTCCCCGTCAGCATGTCCAAAATTGCTGCAAAAAATTATCATTCACGTGTTATTCTGACCACGTTTCAAATCCCTCAACTGCCTCCACTTCCCTATCATAGAATCATAGAATAACAGAGTTGGAAGGGACCTCTGGAGGCCATCTAGTCCAACCCCCTGCCCAGAGCAGGACCAATCCCAACTAAATCATCCCAGCCAGGGCTTTGTCAAGCCTGACCTTAAAAACTTCTAAGGAAGGGGATTCCACCACCTCCCTAGGTAACGCATTCCAGTGTTTTACCACCCTCCTAGTGAAAAAGTTTTTCCTAATATCCAAACTAAACCTCCCCCACTGCAACTTGAGACCATTACTCCTTGTCCTGTCATCTGCTATCACTGAGAATAGTCTAGATCCATCCTCTTTGGATCCACCTTTCAGGTAGTTAAAAGCAGCTATCAAATCCCCCCTCATTCTTCTCTTCCGTAGACTAAACAATCCCAGTTCCCTCAGCCTCTCCTCATAAGTCATGTGTTCCAGTCCCCTAATCATTTTTGTTGCCCTCCGCTGGATGTTTTCCAATTTTTCCACATCCTTCTTGTAGTGTGGGGCCCAAAACTGGACACAGTACTCCAGATGAGGCCTCACCAATGTCGAATAGAGGGGAACGATCACGTCCCTTGATCTGCTGGCAGTGCCCCTACTTATACATCCCAAAATGCCATTGGCCTTCTTGGCAACAAGGGCACACTGTTGACTCATATCCAGCTTCTCATCCACTGTCACCCCTAGGTCCTTCTCTGCAGAACTGCTGCCTAGCCATTCGGTCCCTAGTCTGTAGCGGCGCATTGGATTCTTCCGTCCTAAGTGCAGGACTCTTCACTTGTCCTTGTTGAACCTCATCAGATTTCTTTTGGCCCAATCCTCCAATTTGTCTAGGTCCCTCTGTATCCTATCCCTACACTCCAGCGTATCTATCACTCCTCCCAGTTTAGTGTCATCAGCAAACTTGCTGAGGGTGCAATCCACACCATCCTCCAGATCATTAATGAAGATATTGAACAAAACCGGCCCCAGGACCGACCCTTGGGGCACTCCGCTAGATACCGGCTGCCAACTAGACATGGAGCCATTGATCACTACCCGTTGAGCCCGACAATCTAGCCAACTTTCTACCCACCTTGTAGTGCATCCATCCAGCCCATACTTCTTTAACTTGCTGACAATAATACTGTGGGAGACGGTGTCAAAAGCTTTGCTAAAGTCGAGGAATAACATGTCCACTGCTTTCCCTTCATCCACAGAACCAGTTATCTCATCATAGAAGGCAATTAGATTAGTCAGGCATGACTTGCCCTTGGTGAATCCACGCTGACTGTTCCTGATCACTTTCCTTTCCTCTAAGTGCTTCAGAATTGATTCTTTGAGGACATGCTCCATGATTTTTCTGGGGACTGAGGTGAGGCTGACTGGCCTGTAGTTCCCAGGATCCTCCTTCTTCCCTTTTTTAAAGATGGGCACTACATTAGCCTTTTTCCAATCTTCCGGGACTTCCCCCGATCGCCATGAGTTTTCAAAGATAATGGCCAATGGCTCTGCAATCACATCCGCCAACTCCTTTAGCACTCTCGGATGCAATGCATCCGGCCCCATGGACTTGTGCACGTCCAGCTTTTCTAAATAGTCCCGAACCACTTCTTTCTCCACAGAGGGCTGGCCACCTCCTCCCCATGCTGTGCTGCCCAGTGCAGTAGTCTGGGAGCTGACCTTGTTAGTGAAGACAGAAGCAAAAAAAGCATTGAGTACATTAGCTTTTTTCACATCCTCTGTCACTAGGTTGCCTCCCTCATTTAGTAAGGGGCCCACACTTTCCTTGGCTTGCTTCTTGTTGCTAACATACCTGAAGAAACCCTTCTTGTTGCTCTTAACATCCCTCGCTAGCTGCAACTCCAGGTGTGATTTAGCCTTCCTGATTCCATTCCTACATGCCCGAGCAATATTTATATACTCATCCCTGGTCATTTGTCCAATCTTCCACTTCTTGTAAGCCTCTTTTTTGTGTTTAAGATCAGCAAGGATTTCACTGTTAAGCCAAGCTGGTCGCCTGCCATATTTACTGTTCTTTCTACACATCGGGATGGTTTGTCCCTGTAAGCTCAATAAGGATTCTTTAAAATACAGCCAGCTCTCCTGGACTCCTTTCCTCCTCATGTTATTCTCCCAGGGGATCTTGCCCATCAGTTCCCTGAGGTTGTCAAAGTCTGCTTTTCTGAAGTCCAGGGTCCGTATTCTGCTGCTCTCCTTTCTTCCCTGTGTCAGGATCCTGAACTCAACCATCTCATGGTCACTGCCTCCCAGGTTCCCATGCACTTTTGCTTCCCCTACTAATTCTTCCCGGTTTGTGAGCCTCAGGTCAAGAAGAGCTCCGCCCCTAGTTGGTTCCTCCAGCACTTGCACCAGGAAATTGTCCCCTACTCTTTCCAAAAACTTCCTGGATTGTCTGTGCACTGCTGTATTGCTCTCCCAGCAGATATCAGGGTGATTGAAGTCGCCCATGAGAACCAGGACGTGCGATCTAGTAGCTTCTGCGACTTGCCGGAAGAAAGCCTCGTCTACCTCATCCCCCTGGTCCGGTGGTCTATAGCAGACTCCCACCACGACATCACCCTTGTTGCTCAGGCTTCTAAACTTAATCCAGAGACTCTGAGGTTTTTCTGCAGTTTCATACTTGAGCTCTGAGCAGTCATACTGCTCCCTTACATACAGTGCAACTCCCCCACCTTTTCTGCCCTGCCTGTCCTTCCTGAACAGTTTATACCCATCCATGATAGTACTCCAGTCATGCGAGTTATCCCACCAAGTCTCCGTTATTCCAATCACATCATAATTCCCTGACTTTGCCAGGACCTCCAGTTCTCCCTGCTTGTTTTTTATGTATTTGTTTTATGTATTTGTATATAAGCACTTGAGATAACCCGCTGATCGCCCCTTGTTCTCAGTATGAGGCAGGAGCCCTCCCCTCTCACACGCTCCTGCTCGTGCTTCCTCCCGGTATCCCGCTTCCCCACTTACTTCAGGGCTTTGGTCTCCTTCCCCCGGTGAACCTAGTTTAAAGCCCTCCTCACTAGGTTAGCCAGCCTGCTCGCGAAGATGCTCTTCCCTCTCTTCGTTAAGTGGAGCCCGTCTCTGCCTAGCACTCCTCCTTCTTGGAACACCATCCCATGGTCGAAGAATCCAAAGCCTTCTCTCCAACACCACCTGCGTAGCCATTCATTGACTTCCACGATTCGACGATCCCTACCCCGGCCTTTTCCTTCCGCGGGGAGGATGGACGAGAACACCACTTGCGCCTCATACTCCTTTATCCTCCTTCCCAGAGTCACGTAGTTTAAACTATCAAGTTTAAACTTCTTAAATTTGCATTCAAGGACTTGTGTAACTTCCACCTTCCCTGTATCTCAGATCTTGTTACTTATTTTCCTTCCCTCATCCCCTTTGCATTACTGGTATTGACAGTCTTGGCATCCCATTATATTATTTTTCTATTTCTATCTTTTTGGGCCTTGCTCTGCTGCTCCCTTTGGTTGGAACAGCCTTCCAATCCCAATACTCCAGGACCCCTTGTGACCCGGAGTGCCTGGGGTAGCCCTCACTGAAAATGTCAATGTCAGGGCAGACTGCAAAAAGAACAGATTCTCCCAGAACTGGTGCTTAAAACTGAAGTTGCAAACTATACTCCTGATCCCCTACACTGGTTATCAAGAAGCAGAAGAAAAGAAATCACACAGCCCCCTTTATTGCATTCCAGTTCTCTGGCTTCCAATTGGTGCAGAGGTCCAGTAAAGTGAGAAGTTATTTAAAAACTCTGCTCACTTATACAAAATGTTCTGACCCCAAAGGCCAGCCACATTGCCAGGTCAGTAGTAGTTTGGATGTTATCCAAAATACCACGCTGCCAGCCAATCCTTTAGTCTCTAAAACTAAAGGTTTATTATAACAAAAAAAGAAGGAACAAAAAGAGAGTTTTTAAATGGTAAAGCATTTTACATACATGCAAAGACTTCAAAGTCTATATATCAGGTTGTTAGCAGTATTGGTGAGTCACTGGCTTGAAAGTCCCTCTGGAATGCATCCACAGCTTGGATGGGTCGTTCAGAACTTCAGTTTGTAGAAAAGTCACTCCAGAAGTAAGAAGCAGGAATGAAGAGAGAATGGAGAAGATGCAGCCTTTTATATTCTTTTGCCTTGTGGCTTGTACTTCCTTTGTCCCAAACACAAGCTTCACAGCACATGTCATGGAAAAACTTTAGAGTTCTCTGTCCATAGACATGCCTCTATATGTTTTGCTGACTCATTAGGTGTATCCCCAGGCTCCTTTCCCTGGGTTCATTGTACCTCTGATGACCCTTGATGGACCATTGAACAGACTAGGCAGTGCCGATGCCAATCTGTGTGGGGGTGTCACCCAGAAACACAGCACAAGTTTGAAAATACAGATATATGCTACATATCTATAACTGATGATGCAAAGGTGATACAAACATATAAACAAGATTATCATACTTGGTAAATTGTAACATTTTTGCAGATACCTTACACGGTGTATCTGGTCTGATTAATTGCAATTTTATAATATTGGTATCAATAACATTGCAAAGTGTTCCACCCCTCCTTTTTTAAGAATTGAGATCTCTCTTAAAGACTCGTGTTCCACAAAGGTCACATCAGTCACATGTAACATAAGAGAGGAAATAGTGACTGAGAGAATGGAGAAGTTAGCAAACAAACAAGAAAGGAGCGGTACCACCAAGAGTTGCACCTAGTGAACCTAACCAGCCACATTATTATTATTATACTTTTATTCCTCTCTACTTTTTGTTGCTCTTGATAGTAGTTGACATGTCTAAAACTAAATAATAAGTTCCTAGGTGCAGCGACAGTACCTCTTTTTTGTTCTGTAAAAAACCCTAGTTAGCGTGCCCTTGGGTGCTGATGAAGTACTCAAGAATGAAAATTGCTACAAGGTTACAGAAATTTTTTTACGATATTAATTTGCATTTGAGAAATAGCATGTGATTATGTAGGCAAAAGGCTATGTGGTGATGCATACAGTGTATACCAGAAGGTAGAGTTAAGGATGTAAGTGCAACCTTAATTTACTTTTTTTAAAAAACAAGTTTTGATTGCTTCTTTGAGCAGCCTTGATGTTCTCAGCATAGTTTTACATATGGATTATTCAATAAAATTGAATGTAGCTTTCTGACAGTAAAGTAAAACTTAGTTTTCAGTTTCAGATACTGCAACTGCTTTTTAGGCAGACTTTCTAAAATTGTTGCAATCCAAAATAATTATAAATTTGGCTCACTTCTGATTTCCAGACCAGTGTACATCAGCTTCAGTTTTCACCGAGTCCATTCTTGCTAAGGGCCATTGCTCTACTTGTACGCAAAGGAGACACATTCAAATCAGGAATGGCATGAAATGGAAGATGGTATATGTTGGTAAATTGATCTTTGTAGCATGACACTTATTTGCTCCTTCTTGATTTATTATCTTTTGAGAGGGTTGGCAAGTGTTCTGGAAACATACAAGTCCATCTACAAGATTTTTTCTGCAATATACCTAAGGTTTCTTGTTTATTCCGTTCTGATGAAGACGTCTCACTTTTACACTTGCAGTGATAATCTGATATCACTGCTTGTACTTGTGTTTCTATACTTGTATATTTAATTTCAAATGTGGAAAATGTGGAATGAAAATCCTATGTATGGTGCTAATGGGGAGGAAACTTTCATTATTGGACTTATGGCACTGCAACACTGTATTTACAACAACTTTGTAAAAAACAACCTGTTTTTTAGTGCATGTCTGTGTGCTTCTGAACAGTTAAGTACAAAAGCAAGGTGTGTATGAGACAAATGTGCTTTGAAACTTATCTCAGAACTAGGATTTATTGCATTTCAGGTGCATAGCATAGCTTTTTCTTAAAACTTGTCATAAAAAGCAGTTTAAAATGATCATGCCGATATAGTTACATTTACCGTTTGAAACTTTTATATGAAATATTAGTCTGACCTACCCTTTGTGGAAATATTTTTGTAACCTGGCTCCACTTTGCCTTCAGGTCATGGACTAATCTAGAAACTGCAGCCAGCCATTTCTAACTTCAATTTGTACTCCTGTTTTTCACTCCTTTTTTAACTTGTCCTCTTCTGTACCCTATTATTGCTTCTTGTGTGATTTGCAGAGCTATCCCCACGTCTAACTATAGCTCTTGTTTGGCCTGTACAACCTGTCACTGCTTTTATGTAATTTGGCTTGTGGACAAATTTGAACATTGTAGCATTGTTCAGCTGAAATAAAGAGGTTCTTCTTTCTCATAAGATGTATGCTGAATTTTCTAGTTGATACTAAACAGCCGCCAGGCTTTCTACAGAAAGATGAGATAGTGTGAAAGTACGTGGATTAAGAAAAAATTCAGTCTCTACAATATTTCTAATAAAAGAAGGTGTTTTCACCTTGTATATATTGCCCATTGCTCTCCTTTTGTCCTCGTGATCATCGTTTATCTTCTAGGGTTCAAATCTTGCATCTGATGTTTATATTTTATATAGTTTATATTTTTGTATTTCCTTGATTATTGATGCCTGTGTAGTGTTCTTCCTTAGAATCCGGTCAGTTTTGTGCTTTTTGGTGCATTGTTTCCTTTATTATCTCTGCTGTTGGAAGTGAAGGACAAAGGTTTTTTTAATAGCAGTGTCTCACTGACTTTTCAAAAGCAGCACGTAAACTTGCAAAACCTTTACTTAAATATATAAGGCTACTTTGATGTTTGCAGCATTTTCTATATTTAGTACTCCTTTGTATTCTCTATAGTAATTATAGGAGATACTGAGATAATGTTGTTTACTTAACATGTGCTTTTGGAAAGTCAAGGTGGTTGGGTCTTTCTGAATCAGAAGGGATGACAGACAGATATAACAGAGTTTGGTTTCCTGAGCAATGCCTTTTAATGGATAAAAGCAAGGAATTTCTCTGTGCATTCTCTCCAATATCATTACTTCCAGAGGTCACCTGGAAAATAAGACAAGGCTTGAGTTTTGTTGATAGCTTCTAACTGGGTCCCTCCAATTCTCCTGGATCTTCCAGATCTTCTATCTTAGAAGCAGGAGCATATTCTCCATCTGGAGTTGAAATTTCTGCAGTTGGCTGCGTGGACCATACTATACTAACACATTTTGACTTTGATTGCGGTATGTTTTGTTAGGGAGGCATGAATTCCACACAGTACAGTACAGAACATACAGAGCATATCCACTTCTATATCTATTTGAAGATCTTCCTTCTTCAGACATCTACTATCAGAAGCACCACTGTCTTGGGACTTGCCAAGTTGAGGGCACTACTTGCCAAGTTGAGGGCACTACCATTTAAATTTTGGGAGAATGGCCACTGTGCTGTCTCTGAAGACCCTATTACTGATATAATTAATGTCAGCCATGAGAGTCGGTGAGATCCAAGACCTATTGGCTGATTCTCCTTACAGTGTTCCATAAGGATAAGATGTTCCTACTCACCTGCTAAATTTCTGTCTAAATAAATAAAGCTCTGAAGGTGATTTTTTCCCCTCCATTTGAAACAATTAGCCTGTCTGTATTTTATTCCCCTATATTACACATTTTACCAGAAGGGGGTAGGCTTCACTCTCCAGTTGTTGATAGGGCCCTGAGCTACTATCTAGATAAGGCAAGTCTTGTGCAAGTCTCCTAGGCTGCTATTGACATACAGGGATAGCTTTTCCATTGAGATTTATCAGCACTTGAAAAGTGTCAAAGAGGCTCATATTTTACATAGAAGCCTGTTACGAACTTGCAGATGATATAGTACCTAAAGGCCTTCAGCTATGTTTTTCCAGGTCAGAAGCACCCTGCCTGAGCACTTTGTATCACAGTGTTGTGTAAGGCTGGTCTTTGGAGTTCTGTGTGTATGTTTAAGCAGGACTACTCTCTTGATTTGACAGTTTATTACAGATCTGCTGTCTCTATAGCTTTCTACATGCCTTCCTCAGATTTTGAGTGTGTCTGGGATTTTTACTAAATGGAAAGGAACTGAGGCCATAGCTGTATCTATGCAGTAACTTTGCACCCGGCATTTGGTTTCTTGCCATGGCAAGTGTGTGACCCATCGTTGCCATCCCTCATGATTTTATCAAGTGTTTCATTATCCGTGGTATTTTTAGTAAAATGAAAGTTTCTGGCTCTGATTGCTGCAGAAAAAAAGCCTTAAAATGTGAATGAAGTGTTCCTTCAGAAACTCAAAGGCAAATTAAAAGGAACACCAAAAGTATTATTTTTTAAAATCTCATGATTGAACATTTGTGGTAGGCAGTACAGTGACCCCAGTGCTCACTGCTTTACAAAGAGGTCCACCTTTGTTAAGGGTACATGCACTCAAGAGTGGGGATTTCTACAAGCAATCTAACCAAGAACTAGAGCTGCTGTAAATAACTTCTTTCCTCCTTCCCTGCAGGTTCATGTGTGCTCAGTTACCTAATGAGGTTCTGAAGAGCATCAGCATCATTGATAGTCCCGGCATTCTTTCAGGAGAGAAACAGCGCATCCGTAGAGGTGAGTTGAAGCAGTCAAAGTAACGAACACCTCTAGCGACCTGTTCTGCTGTACTGGGAAATTGGTCCCGCTGATCTTTCTTAAGGGCCTGCTCCAGTGGCTTGAAAATGGTGAAATTCCACTGTGATGTGGGAGACCTGTGTGTAAATTGTCTCTTTTTGCATCTCTATGCTGAACAAATATTACAAAGTCTGTTGCAATCAATGTTTTGAGGTTAGCTGTAGAGACTGGGATCAGTGTTCTATTCATGTTGAGTGGTGCAGGGGCTTTTGTTGTTGTGCTGAAATACACCAAAACACTTTAATTAAAAAAAAAAAAAAGAAACATTTTGTTTAATTTTCCGAGTCCATCAAACACAATCCCTCAAGATATATAAAACTAAAGAAACAATCAACAAGAAACTTCAAGTAGTTTAACATCACACTGAATATTTGCTAAAATTGACGATATCTCTATTGAGCATGCAAACCACAACATTTTTCAAAGGCTTATAACTTGCCCAAATTTGGGTGGATTTTCAGAAGAATAGTAAATGAGTGTTGTAGTTCCAGAAATTGATTACATTTAGTAGTGTGAATAATGTAAATTATAAATATGTGGATTATAATTATAGGCGAGGCTGATAGCACCATCTGCTTTTAACCAACTCCCCTGATACTTGTCACCATATTTTTCAGTTGCTTACCACTTTGCCAAGCCTTAACCTAAACAAGCTCGAATTTTCCATGCTTGATGTCTACCTCAGACTGAGTTATTTTGGAAAATTTCAGCCAAATGATTTAGCCATTTCGGAGAATAAAGCGAGGAAAAGATAGGTTGCTTTGCCCATGTTAAAAATTTGAGAGCTTTTCTCTGAAATGCTCTATCACTCCCATGTTTTGGACCTGGCACTTGAAATTTGGCAGGGAGGCTGCCTTTTGTGTCAGGGATGCCTCTGTGAAACGGCTTTTGCTGCCCCTATGAAAATTCCACCTAAATTTGGCCAAGTTATAAGCCTTTGAAAAATTTCAGTTTGCACATGCTCAATAGAGACTTCATCAATTTTTAGCAACTAATATCTCTGAACATTTTTGTTCTCACGCCTCTTACATCTCCTAGTGCTGACCAGACTGAGCATTCACCATCCCAGCAGAGTGATTGAGCATGCTTCATCCCCTCACAGCTCCTAGAACTGACTATATTGCACTTGCACCATTCCCACACAGCAACTGAGCATATTCCCTCCAGCCCAGGTCTCCAGGGGTGACACCGGACTTTACCAGTAATGGCTGCTGTGGGCTGGGTGGGGTGGGGGGGAGATAATTCACTGGAGATAATTCATTGACAGCAGAAAGTATGTCTCCCCTGTGGTCTCAGTGACGCTCCTGTCAGTGCTCAGGCAGCTTGGAAGAAGAAGCCATCTGATTAGAATGTGGAGGGGATGGAAAGGAGTAGATTACGAAAAGGAGTCTGGTGAGACAGGGACTGGAGGTAGGGAAAAAACTGGGGCTTGTTGGGCAAGAAGACTGCGAGTCAGGGGGAGGAGAGGCAGGGATTGTGCACTGCAGCAGTGGGGAAAGGTAGTTTAGGAGTGGTTGTGCAAGGAGACTGGTATTGGGAGTCAGGAAAGGACTGGGAGCTGGTGAGGGGAAACAGGAGTGTGGGCCGGGAGTCAGAAGAGTGGAGGCAGAGAACACTGAGATATGGCAAGGAGCTGGGATACTGCGGGATGTAGAGTGGCTAAGTATAGTTGGGTAAAGAGACTAGGATTGAGAGACAGGAAAGGAAAGGAGTCTGAGATTGACTGGACAAGAAGATTGGGACTAGGAACCAGTGTGGAGTGGAACAGGCATGAGAGGAGGGAAGATATGTTTGGTGAGGAGCTGGGGTGCAGAGGGGACTGAAATTGGTTGAGGAGCGTGGGGAGGGAGACTAGGAGTGGAAACCAGTGGGTGGGGAGGGGAGAGACCGATCAAATGAGGAGCCAGGAGTGGGGAACTGGGACTGGCTGGGTAGGAAGATTAGGGACAAGGAGTTGGGAGTGGGAGGGGGAGAACTTGGACTGGTGAGGAGACTGGGACTGGGCTGAGAAGCCTGAGCAGTGGGAACTGGGATTGGGTAGGCAAGAAGAACTGGACTTGTACAAGGAGTGGGGAAGAGACAGGATTGGGACAGATGAAACGCCCTGGCAAAATTTCTTATCCCCCTCTAGTCTACTTCTAGCTCAAGTGTCAGAGGTCTGCGCAATTAAACTAAAGGTTCCAACTTTGCTCATGACCCATGTTCGTGTCAGTACGATGCCACATGATGGAATTTGTTTTTTCAGTTTGCTTTTTTAAAAACCTCAGAAATGACATACAAAAAACTTACATTAAAAGAATATTAAGGTTGCAAAGTTAAGCACTCAAAAGTTAAGAAATGTCATGTGGAAAAGGTAGCATGTGTTCATGTAATTAAAGACTGCATCATAATGCATATGCACAAGGGGTCGGAATTAAAGTTGCACAGGCATTTCCTAAGTTTTGAGTGTTTGCCTTTGCAGCCTTATGGTATTTTAATGTAGTTTATTTGTGTTTCATACTTACATTTATATTGTACTAAGAAGAGTATAACTAGTAAATTCAACTAGCTAATTCACTTAAAATAATTTCTATTATTAGTAATAAAAAAAGTGGAAATGGAGAATGAATACCTGTCCTTTGTTGTTCCTCTTTTCATGGAAGCAGATCTTATAGTAGCTATGAGATGAACTACTAAGTCAATATGGTAGAGGACTGTTGATATTACATCCTGCCAAGTTCCTGTCATCTCTGTTCTGACAGAGATTCTCAGCCATATTGACACAATATAGTCTACATTAACAAGAGGTATCTCTGACTCCTATGAAGCCAACAAGTCTGTTCATCAGCATATACTGGCTAGTACTGCAAGCTCCCAAATGTTATTTTCAGATATTTTATTATGATATATGCATTGTAGTTGAAAGGGAGCAAACTAAAATTATACAAAAAATTAGACCATGGCTTTTTAATACAGCTTGTAGGAGACCTGTCTGCTTTTTCAAAACTACTTAAATAACAAAAAAAACAAACACCCTCCTACAAGTAAGGTGTCAGTCCACTGTCTAAATGATGCTGAAATGTTGGAAATCTAGGATTAGCAAATATTACTGCTATATATTTTGTAGAAGTGAAATAAGAATAGCAAACTCAAAAACTAAACAGAATAAATTTTTGCAAAGACCAAACGTAGACTTAATATGCCATTCTGGGCAGTGAATAGTCAGATTTGTTTCTGGTAAATATCTTCATCCATGTCGTCACTGGTTTATGATTCTTAAATATGGTAGAAAAAAGCTGTTTCTGAAAGAGGGAAATGAGCAAGAAGTTTGTACAAGTTTTATACTCTATTCTGTAACGCATTGTCTCAAAACTATTGTAATATCTTTTATTGACTTATCTGCTAAATCAGTACACTGAGTGTCACTGGAACATCCTGCATTTTCACTCCCTGTTCTCTCATAGATGGATTTTGTGTGTGTGTATTAAATGTGACCACAGTGCCAGTTGTAAATGGCAGCTCTAAGGTACTTTTGCTGTTCATTGAACATAGAGAAGGAAGAACTCCGACATGTAAAGCTCTTTGTGTATTTAAAAATAATTATCTCTTCCTTAATAATATGAATTACATTGTGATTTCTTGAGGGTGGCCTAATATTTGATAACCATAGAAATAGAAGTATAGTTTCTAGTGCACATGGCACTGACAGAGAAGATAGATTTCTGTTCCTAAATTTTAAATAACTAGGTGCAGAAAATGTTAATTTTGTGTCATTACATAGGTCAGCTATTTTTTCGGTCTTGCTAGAATGTGGCTCTGCTGAACACTAGTTAGCTTTAGCCAGTTTAGTTGTAGTGTGAACAGGGCTTTGTTCTACAGCAAACCTCCCATGTAAATTCACCCCAAGATTGGCAGATCATCTACTTTCGAACAAGGAATCAAGAATTGGGATTTTGGTGTAGATGCACACACCAACAAATTCAGGTGTGTACAAATGAGTAAATAGTCCTTTTACATGCTCATATGGTTGTGCAAATACACTGTGCTCACACACATGTATTTGAAGTACTGAATGTTCAGATACATGCCCCACTGTGTGACATAATGACTGCTCAATCAGTGCAAATACAGCTGCTGTTGGGTCTACTTTGAGTATTGTATTGTCAAACATTTATATAAACAATGGGTTTTGTGGAGAACAGACCTGTAATTCAGTGCAGTGCAAAGCCTCTCTAAGCTGCTTCTTGAAGGAGAAGTATGAACAATAAATTATTTTCACAATAAGGTTAACTTAACACATTTTAAACCGTATAAACTTGTTGAATGATTTTCTAAATCAGATGTGTACTAATGTGAATGGTATTTAAGATTCCAGATTACTCATGAACTTGTATCTAAAATGTCTTAACAAACAGAGTACACCTTGTAGAAAATGGAGACTGGCCTCTGGCAATGACATTTAAGTTGTAGTCTCCCAGGGCACGAGTCTAACATTTTTTCTCTCCAATAGTTAGTGAAAGTTTATTTGGTACACTAGTTGTGTGAGAGTTAAAGCTACTGAGAGTGGCTTTATGCTTGACCCTGGCTTTGTAAAAAAGGTTGCATTTTAAAACCATTAGGAGTTACCCTCTCCACTAGCAAAAGTAAGCCCTTCCCATGCTGATAGCATCTGAGCAGAAAGCACTCACTGCAATGTAAGCCCAGGCTTAGCGGAATTCGAGTTAGCAGACCCTGGGTTTGTTAACCTAGGGCTTGAGCGTCTGCACTCATTTGTAATCCCTGGTTAGAACTTCTTGAATCCTGGGTCTCACCCTGGAGCTCCAGCATCTACACTGCACGATATATTCTTATTCCTTCATAACTAAGTCCTACCCTGATTCCAGGGGACTGGTTAAGATGACGTACTGAGGTCCCTTCTAATCCTACACTTCCATGATTCTATGCAGGCCCAAGTTTAACCACCCACTTCCTAGCACCCTTCCAAAATTTATCCAGGGTATTACCACAACTCTAATTTAGCCATAAATTCCTCTATTAAATCCAGAGGCTGAATGGTATTCATGCAGTTGCTCTAAACAGGCCTAAAAAGCCTAAATAATAAGCAATTTACCATATCCAAACAGTAACAAAACATTTATAACCATTTGATCAAGATACCTAGGTGTGCTTAGACCCACTTTGGTTGGCTCCAACTTGTTCAGACAGGTATTAGCAATGACCCTTTCAGTGTTTACTTTTTTATACCCCTTACAAACAAGTGATGTCGTTCCTACTTATTGGACCTTAGCTAAGGCCAAATGAAGCAATTTCTTATATAGCCAATTAATTACTGCCCTGGTAGCCAATTAACCGTGTTTTATTTCTCTTATTTCAGTCCAAACCTTAAATAATATAATACTGATATTTTATCTCAGCAACTGCTTCAAACTAAAATTAGATGCCAGTTCATCTTCTATAGGAACTTCCATTTCCTTTTGTTTCTGAGCTGATTGCTGACTTACTTGTATTTAGTAGTTCACATTCTGTTTGCGTGACAGGAAATCTCCCAGCCCAAAGTGCTGTTTCTTTGGAAGAGTCGCTTTTCTCATTATTTCAAAATTTCATATTTCAATAACTTTTTTTAACTTTCAGTCTCCTTCTGCTTTTCCTTTTTTAACCTTTTTTTCTTGTAAAAGCTGGATTTTTTTCCCCATAAGTACTAAATAAATTATATGGGGAAGTATTGCACTGGTGCAGGTTGCTAAGTGAAATTTAGTACCATCTGATGGCTAGTCTGAGCCCTCTATCCACTGTCCACACCATACGACTACCATCATTATTGACACTCACATTGGCAGTCACCTGATTGATTCAATGACATTTCTGAAAGAAAAGTTTGGTCACCTGCTGACAACTTGGTGAGCAGCAGTCTGCCTCTCTGGTAATATTTTGTGTGTGTGTGTGTGCGTGGTGGGGAAGGAAATCCATTCTTTGCTTTCAGGGTGTAGAGTGAAAGGTTTCACGCTTTTTCTATGAAGCAATTGTTGAATGGTTTAACTATTAACTATCAGTTTACATGTGCAAACATAATTGCAAGAAAGACTTGACAAGTATTACTAACTTACTGAGAAAAAGTAAAATTAATCCTGTGGTTGACTGATTAAAATCCAGTGTAGAAACTGTATAATTTAAAATGGAAACTATTAAGCTTTCTTCTATATTAATAAACCCACCCAGGTGCCTGCCCCTCAGCATGACTACCTACCCATATACTCTATTAAAAGCTTTGGAAAATTCAACCAGTTACCCAAGCTAGAGCAACTGATAACTTTGAAAAGGGACAAAAGTTTACATTTCTCTTTTCAAGGTTAGGTTCTGTGCACTTTTCAAAGCTGGATTTATTTGAAAACACCATTGTCCTACCATTATGAACAAGCAAGATATTCCATAAACTTTATTATGCTATCTAGCCTTTCATTAGACTTGCAGGAGATTTCCAGCAGTATGTGTAAATACATAGCCATGTGATGCTGGGGGGAAGTGTGAATGCTGTGGGCACCTTAACACAGGTGAGACGGTTCTGTGGTAACACAAGATGTGATGTTTTCCTAGCTATTTCAGACATGTTGTGTTTGTTGTCTACAGGATCTGAAAAGAAAATAAGTGGAAGGGAAGGAAGGAGCTGGGGCACTGGAGAAGCTTCCATTTCAATTACAACAAAACACATTTAGCAGTTCTTCCTGGATTACATAAACAGTTAACTGCTTACATTAATATGAAATGAAGTGGGAGGCACAGTTGGAAAGGCAAATGGAGAAACTGAACGGTCTTTAGTAAGAATCAGAGTACATCAAGGCTCAGCACTAAATCCCTTTGTGTTTACATTGGTGTTCAATGCAGTTACAGAAAACATCCAAAGAGTGGCACCATGGCGCATGTTTTTTGCAGACGATGTTGTGCTCATGCGGGAGAATAAAGAGGAAGTGCAAGAAGATTTAGAGAGATGGAGATGTATACTTGAAAGAAATGTCATGAAAATTGGCAGAAAAACAGAGTATATGGTCTGTTTAGTTGATGATACCTTGTAGGAAGATAACAGAACTGTAAGTCGAGTAGGGCAGCCATTACCATAGGTACAGAAGTTCGAGTACCTAGGTTTGATAGTACAGGATAATGGCGAACTCAGTGACGAACTTATAAGTAGAAAAGGAAAGGCATGGACTAAACGGAGAGAAGTGAGGGGAGTGATCTGCAATAGGAGAATGTCTCTCACATTAAAAAGTCAGAGCTACAAGATGGTGATTAGGCCAGCACTTTTGTTTGACTGAATGCTGGTCACTGAGGAAGAGACAGGAGCAGATCTTGAATACAGTGGAAATGACAATGTTAAAATAGATGCTGTAAGTTACGAGATTGAACCATGTTTGGAACACATGAATTAGGGGAAGTGTGAAAGTGGTATCAATTATAGAAAATTTGAGGGAATCCAGGCTTAGATGGTTTGAGCATGTGAAAAGAAGACCAGAAGAATATATAAGAAACTGTGTTAAACTTAGAAATGGAAGGTAAGAGAAGGGTTATAAGACCCAAAACAATGGATGTCACACAAAAGTATCTGATTAGATGTGGAGTTTCTGAGGAACTGGTTAAAGACAGACTGTAATTGAATTACGGGATGTGTGCTGCACCTGCACATTGTGACAATGGCTGGAGCAAGTGCTGTTTGTGGCCATACTACAATAATTCACATAAAGCAAGATAGTTAATTTGGCCTCCGTGAAACAAGAGATTAAAAAAAAAAAAGTGCTAGAAATATTTGGCTGAAATGTTTAACCATGGCTGAGATTTCTAGTATGGTTATACCAAAGTTGTATAACGGCTAGAGATGGTCAGAAAATGGGTTTATTTTCCACAGAAAATGAAAATTATTTTCATTGAAAAACTGAAAGGTGAAATGTTTTTTCACCAAAACCTCAAAGCTGACGTTTTCTAGGGAAAGAAACACTTTCCACCAATGTTCATTTAGTTCAGTACTCAGTTTTCTGTTGAAAAACAGTTTTGATGGAAAATTTTCAACCAATCTTTTAACAGGGCTTGGTTCACTTAGTCAACTTTGCAAAACTTAAATTTTATTAAAAATGGCTATTTTAAATTCACTGGTTTGCATCATGTTTGGATTGAAATGCACAACTTAATAATGTTTTTCTTCCAAACTAATAAAAATCCAAACCAAGCTGCTACATGTTTCAGATTAGGGTAGGTGATATATAGTTCATATTTTGGGTAGTTTGGCATTCTGCCTAACGCAGGAGTGGTTCTCCCTCCCCCATCCTAATTTTATCCTTCAGACAGGAAATTCATGTTGCAGTTTGAAGTGGTTTGTGTGTTGGCTTTTTCCTCACTTTTTACTATTATTTCTATATTTTTTATAAAGAATACTGATAAGTAATCAAATCTTTTTGGATTAAATGTTATACCTTGGGGTAACAAGAATTATCTTCTGGATTTGTCTTGTTCGTGTTCTTTTTTTCCATTGGCTTTTGTTCTGCTCCTCCTGAACTGACTACTCTTAAGAAAAAACGTAAGAAAAAAGAGACTGAGTAACCAGGAAAGGGATTGGATTTTGTATTCCTTGCTAAGCAATCCGCTTTATGGGAGATGTCGCATTTGCTTTTTTTATTTTATTTTTTTTAACTGTTTAATGAATCTGACATGAATCTGCTTTGAGCTCAGTAAAGATTTCTTAGCATTGTCTTGCCATCTTATTTGGCATGAGTGTGCTGGATTTGTAATGGAGTTAGACTTAAGGGCAAAAATTGGGAAGATTTTAAGTAAAAAACTTAGAGCTCCTAGTTTTTGGTTTCATATACTCTGTACTTGTAAAATTTAAGGATTTAATGGTTTAAATAAAAGACTTAAGGCCACCTCTGCCCACTGGTGCAACTGCTATGTCTTTATGGCAGAATTTGGCACAGAAATGTTTTAATGTATATCTTTGAGTTCCCGGATACTGCCTCTAGCCAATTTCTTATTGGAAGGCATTGGAGGGTTTACTGCTCACAGCAGGCATCTTGGAAGCATAGCTGCTAATGATTCAGTAAACTTATTTTTCTTGTGATTTTTTTTTTTTTTTTTAAGTTTTTAACAGCTGGCAAACAGCTTCAGCTATGATGTGGATGTGAATTATCTTGACTAAGCAGGCATTATTTCAGGGAGAATGAAATGATTTTAGAATGGGTATTCTCTTCCCTCTTTGTGTTACTTGCTTCGTTGAGATAAGAAATTAGTAATATGGAGAACAGGGAACAATAATACAGAGTAAAAGATAAGGACCTTTTGCTTATCTATGCAGAAGGGATACGTAATGCTTGGATGATGACTGTATTCATAAGTAAATGTAAAAGAAGCATTCAATATTGTAAAATGTCTGAAGGTGTAAAATTAGAGTTTAATGGTGAGCTTCCTACATTGCCAATGATTAAAGGTGAATGCTGTTGGGTGCTGAATTCTGGATTCTGTTCAGGTTTCCTCACCACTCTCCTTGAATTCTGACTGTCCTTCGGAGTAATTTTTCATTTTAGAGGATGGACAGGGATGGAAAACTGGCTTCCAGTTCACCTGTTCCTCATTGAAGTAAGATGGGTCACTCAGACCAAACTCAGTGCCATTTCACAAATTGATTACTCCTGCCAATCTTTAAAAAAGGGAAGAAGGAGGATCCTGGGAACTACAGGCCAGTCAGCCTCACCTCAGTCCCTGGAAAAATCATGGAGCAGGTCCTCAAAGAATCAATCCTGAAGCACTTGCATGAGAGGAAAGTGATCAGGAACAGCCAGCATGGATTCACCAAGGGAAGGTCATGCCTGACTAATCTAATCACCTTTTATGATGAGATTACTGGTTCTGTGGATGAAGGGAAAGCAGTGGACGTATTGTTTCTTGACTTTAGCAAAGCTTTTGACACGGTCTCCCACAGTATTCTTGTCAGCAAGTTAAGGAAGTATGGGCTGGATGAATGCACTATAAGGTGGGTAGAAAGTTGGCTAGATGTCGGGCTCAACGGGTAGTGATCAATGGCTCCATGTCTAGTTGGCAGCCGGTGTCAAGTGGAGTGCCCAGGGGTCGGTCCTGGGGCCGGTTTTGTTCAATATCTTCATAAATGATCTGGAGGATGGTGTGGATTGCACTCTCAGCAAATTTGCGGATGATACTAAACTGGGAGGAGTGGTAGATACGCTGGAGGGGAGGGATAGGATACAGAGGGACCTAGACAAATTGGAGGATTGGGCCAAAAGAAATCTGATGAGGTTCAATAAGGATAAGTGCAGGGTCCTGCACTTAGGACGGAAGAATCCAATGCACCGCTACAGACTAGGGACCGAATGGCTAGGCAGCAGTTCTGCGGAAAAGGACCTAGGGGTGACAGTGGACGAGAAGCTGGATATGAGTCAACAGTGTGCCCTTGTTGCCAAAAAGGCCAATGGCATTTTGGGATGTATAAGTAGGGGCATAGCGAGCAGATCGAGGGACGTGATCGTTCCCCTCTATTCGACATTGGTGAGGCCTCATCTGGAGTACTGTGTCCAGTTTTGGGCCCCACACTACAAGAAGGATGTGGATAAATTGGAGAGAGTCCAGCGAAGGGCAACAAAAATGATTAGGGGTCTAGAACACATGACTTATGAGGAGAGGCTGAGGGAGCTGGGATTGTTTAGTCTACAGAAGAGAAGAATGAGGGGGGATTTGATAGCTGCTTTCAACTACCTGAAAGGGGGTTCCAAAGAGGATGGCTCTAGACTGTTCTCAATGGTAGCAGATGACAGAACGAGGAGTAATGGTCTCAAGTTGCAGTGGGGGAGGTTTAGATTGGATATTAGGAAAAACTTTTTCACTAAGAGGGTGGTGAAACACTGGAATGCGTTACCTAGGGAGGTGGTAGAATCTCCTTCCTTAGAGGTTTTTAAGGTCAGGCTTGACAAAGCTCTGGCTGGGATGATTTAACTGGGACTTGGTCCTGCTTCGAGCAGGGGGTTGGACTAGATGACCTTCTGAGGTCCCTTCCAACCCTGATATTCTATGATTCTCTAGACTGTGTGTGTCATTCCTGGAGGAGTTCCTGAAGTACTGTTTGTAATATGACAGTGAGTTGGGTTGTTGCGAGGCCATCAACAGGAGTTGTAAACTGTGCAAGCAGACTTTTAAAATAGTTTTTGCTTTAAACTTCCTTTTGTTTTGTGTCCCAGATAGTCTTAAAGATCACCACTCGTTTTTCTTCACTGCAACCCACCCTGTCATTAAAGCTACCATTGGAATGGGTAAAATTCTTGTGACTTGGGCTGGTTAGTGGGCTGTGCAGCGTTACAGTGCAGTCCTTCATTCCTAGAGTGTACGCAGTCTGCTGCCAGTCTAAGGACTGAGACACTAGGGTTAGGAAGTGAGTTTAAACTGCTACTGCTGGGTTATAAGCTGGTCCTTTAAACCATCCTTAATAAAGAATTATCAATTTAGTGACATCCAATGGTATTCTCTCTCTTCAGGCTATGACTTCTGCCAGGTCCTCCAGTGGTTTGCTGAGCGGGTTGACCGCATCATCCTCCTCTTTGATGCCCATAAACTGGATATTTCCGATGAGTTCTCGGAGGCTATTAAATCATTCCGAGGCCAGGATGACAAGATTCGAGTGGTGCTGAACAAGGCTGACCAGGTGGACACCCAGCAGTTGATGAGAGTCTATGGTGCACTCATGTGGTCCCTGGGAAAGGTGATTAACACTCCAGAGGTGTTGCGAGTCTACATTGGTTCTTTTTGGGCCCAGCCTCTTCAAAACACAGAGAACCGCAAGCTTTTTGAGGTGGAAGCCCAGGATCTCTTCCGAGACATTCAGAGTCTCCCACAGAAGGCAGCTGTGCGGAAACTCAATGATCTCATCAAGAGGGCAAGACTTGCAAAGGTAAGATAGGAATAGAGCCAACTTTATTTTCAATGACGAGTCTCTTCTACGTTTGTTTCATTCACTCCTACTCTCTCCTCTCATGTCTTTCCCTCCCCACCCAGAAACAAGGTGTTTTCTGGAAAATGGATTCAATTAACAAAGTTAAAGGAAAAATTATTGTTAAATTATATGTTGGAGATGAACAGTAATGTGATGAGCCAATCAGTGGACCTTCTGGAAGGCCATAGAAGGAAAAGTACTTTTAGGATGCTACTCTCTCTGCCTTTTGAAGGAGACTTGAAATCTTCTAGGATACCTCCCCTTTCTAATAAGGAGAACTTCATACTACTAACATGACTAAGGAGGGATATGATAGAGCTCTGTAAAATCATGAATAATGTGGAGAAAGTGAATAGGAAGTGTTATTTAACCTTCACATAACACAAGAACTAGGGGTCACCAAATGAAATGAATAGGCAGCAGGTTTAAAACAAACAAAATAAATACTTCTAAACACAATTCACAGTCAACCTGTGGAACTCATTGTCATGGGATGTTGTGAAAGCCAAAACTATAACTGTTCAAAAAAGAATTAGATAGGTTCATGGAGGATAGGTCCATCGATGGCTATTAGTCAAAATAGTGAGGTATGCAACTCTGTGCTGTGGGAGTCCCTAAACTTCCAATGGCTAGAAGCATCTGGCACTACCCACTGTCAGAGACAGGGTACTGGTCTAGATGGACCATTGGTCTGATCCAGTAGGGCCATTCGTATGTACTACCTGGAGCTCATCAACAGCTGCTAGGCAGAGCAGCTGATGACTGAGCAAAACAAGATGCCCCCTTCACCAAAATGCCAAGTGTACCATCTTCACAGCACTTGCGGTTCCTGGACCACAGATCACAGTTGAGACCCAGACACTTACTTCCTCACACATGCACATGGCAGCACACAGCATTGGTGCTAGATCATGGCCAACCAACATACTGCCGATGGGAAGTAACTTCTCCTTAATCAAAATTTATTTTGATTTTTTTTTTTATGCCACACACCCCACTTTGGCACTTCACATCTATTAAAAGAAGTACAGTGGAGTCGCATCTTACATGGGGGTTAGGTTCTAAAGTCAGCCCATAAGGCGAAAATCGCGTATAGTCAAAATGACCCTGTTCGGTGGAAGATTTGAATAGCGCGTAGAGGCTTTTCTTGCAACGTGTTGCCATCGATAGGCACATGTTTACGGTTCATGTCTTCCAGCCATAAGTTTAATGCCTTTTCAGTCTTCACCAAAGTCTTATCACTCACCTGGCTTGTCACCTTAGTAGTTATTGGAGCACTTGATGCAACAGCTGGACGAATTTCTCTCTCTTGAATCTTGATGGCACGGATGCTAGATTCGTTGTGGCCACATTTACGTGTCACATTGGAGACCGACATACCGTCTCTGAATAAGTCCAACACAGCCAGTTTTTCCTCCAGCGTTGGAACAGATCACTGTTTCTTCGGTTGAGCACCAGATGAAGTAGTTGGCTTGCGTTTAGGGGCCATGTTGTACGAAAAATACATATCTTTAAACACTAGAATCACACTTAGCATGGCTAGATGCTCATATTATGAGACGCACGTGGGTACTGAGACTGACTGAGGGAACAGCAGATTCACGTCTCCCATCTCACGCTCACTCTGGAATGGTGGGCAGAATCGCTTGCACTATTTATCTTGTTATTTTTCTTTTTTTTTGCCAAGCGCATATAGTTGAATTTGTTTAAGTTAAAAGCGCGTATGATGTGACTCCACTGTAATACTGCCATATTGAAACTAAAAAACATTCCTTTACTTAACAGATCTGCCTGTATATTACTGTTGTGCAAGCCAACTCAACAATAAAAGTAGTATCCGCAGATTAAACCTTCTGTATTACCAACCTATCATCTTCCCACATACTCAGCTAAAGGTGGGCTTCGCATCATTTCCAGAAGAAATCCTAGTCTCTGACATACCAGAGAGGAAGTGAATTCTAAGAGGTCCTTTCAGGGCAAATGCCCTACCAACATTATCCTCTGTTTTAAACTATGGAAAATAGTATTTGCATGTGCTAATTGGGTAGCCGCTCCCTGCAGTAGCTACATGATATGTGTCCATATATCTAGGCTTGGCAGTATTTGATTTTTATTTAGATTGCCTATTGAAAATGTGTTAGGCACATTTTTTGTTTTTTTTGTTAGGCCTCTAATTATCCTTCAAACTAGCCTCTTACTTGCAAAGCTCTTGGAATCATCACCAGATTGCTTGTTTATCATTTTAAAGCTTTCTGATTATTACTTACGCTAATCTTCAAAGTCCCTACTTAATGACACTAGCTTCTGCTGTCCTTTCCTGTCTAGGCCCAACCTGGATAAACTTCAATTGCTATGTTTTAAATGGTTTCCTCTAAATATTTCCTTCTCTTCCTTAGTAGACTTCCTTTATTGTATAGTATTAAAATTCCAGATAGAATAGTAGCAAAAGTATTCTGATATTCTATTCTTCTGCAAAGCCCTAGGGAATGCTGACTAATCAGCACCTTTCCTTTTCTAAATTTCAGCAGGCAAATAATTTGAAAAAATTTTTTGGTGAAAAATGGGAAGGAAGAAAAATCAAATAACATTGAAGCTATTGCAGAGGAAATTTGCTACTTACTAAATATTTCTGTGACGTACAATGCAGATGATAGTATTTTGGGGTTTGTCTGCATGGGTAAATTATACCTGTGTAGGCTAAGGTGTGATTTTGAACCAGTAATATAGTTATACTGGTCTAACATCCTGCGTAAACATTCTTATTACAGTATCTGAGGGCCTTTTATCAGTTTGTCTCTTGGGAAACTAAACCAAAGAAAAAGTCACTCTTACACTGGAATAAGAATGTCTGTGTGGGGGGTTTATGCCAATGTAACTGTATGGTTTAATTGACTATTCAGTAAAACTTTCCTGTGTAGGCAAGCCCTTAGTGAAATGAGTTTGTGATGTGGAAAATTGGGGACTAGGACTACTGATATTGCCTGCAATATTTTGAAAAAAATATCTTTAGAAACAATTGTCAATCATTATTTAAAATTCCATTTTGATACCATGTTTCTATTAATATTTGTTTCTTAAAAGTTAATATGTCCTTCCTGCAGTTCTCATCTGATTTCATCAATCTTATTGGCATACTAATTGCTTCCAAAGTAATTGATTGTGATGACTGAGAAGCATCAGGAGCAGATGACTCTTAATCAACAGAAATTCTGTTTAAATACAAAATAAAAATGGATGAAATTGAATTTTTTTTAAAGTGAAATTAGTGTTCATTGAATGTACTGAATTGACAGCCATGGAAAAGGAAGTCAGCTGCTTATCCATAGAACAAGCAACAGCAGTGTAATATGTCTCAGTCCTAGCTGATCTTAAAATAGCTGTCATTCAGAAACTGCAGAGCTGCACACTCTTGTTTGAACAAAATCATTGTGAAGTAATTTATCTTGGTCCGTTTCTCCAGATACCCGCAACACCTTCCCTATCTGTCCTGAAACTTGTAACACATCCAAAAATAAAACAAGTGAATTCCCATCTCACTGTCAAGTTCTGGGTCTTATCATTCCTTTCTAGTGTCACTTCAAAGCCACAAGGGTGTTAGGTATTAGTTATAAAATATTTTGAAGATGGAAACATTCTTATATTATAAAACACGTGATATTTATGCAACTGTAATCAGTTGGAATAAAAGTGCAGGATTGTAGTAATTGTGCCTTTCAAACTTGCAGTTCCATATTTTTTCTAGGTGCTTTGTACATATATAAATCTATTAAATCCTGTATGGCTGTTATAAATTGGTATTGTGTTAGAAGGGTGCATTACCCATACATCTCCCTTCCTGCAGATCTAGAATTTGTATACAGCAAGTTGTCATCTTAATTTTTTCTCCATTCCTCCATCTGTGCAAAAATTTAAACACAAATGTTTGTGGAAACAAAAATGCAAAGTGTTTTTTGTTTGTTTTTATGTGTACAAGCAACACTGATCTGCATATGGTCTATCAGTGATTAGAGGAATGCAGTAGCTGTCCACAGACCTCGACTGTAATGATCCTTCCATTAGATCTTGAAGGAATAGTGAATTAATCACATTTAAGATGATCAAAATGAAGCCAAAGGAGAAAAAATATTTCAAATACAACCCCAGCAGTATTCTTCCAATTCTTCTTCTCCCTCCCCTGGTAATCATGTAACTGATTCTTGCAGTTATCATTTATCATATACTTAGAAATGTGTCGTATTTCAGCATTAGTATTCCTCATGTCAGTGTCTTTCTCAATAATGGCACACTAGTTTGAATCATTGAAATATACACATTGTGAACATTTATACACTAATTCTTTTTTTCCTCATTGCTATAAGAAATAGGTCTCACCTATCTGAGAATGTAACAATCATGGTGTTCTCTGCAATGATACATTTATAGGATAACAGGAATTTTATAAACAATGCTCAGTTTGTCAAACTTCTAAAACTAAAAGGTCATGTTTAGTCTTTTCCGCTAATTCAGTCAGGTATCTAATTCTCATTTGGAATCCCTAGAATGTGAATGTTCTTGGCCTACATCCCAAGTGTATAATTGATCTGCCAATTGCAAGGTTTTGTGGTGTTTTTTTTTGTTTTTTTTTAACAAGAAAACTAACCATTTCAGAACTCTTGATTCTTACACTGGAATCAAATGAGACATGGTTATCTTCTTGGACACTTTACAGTGCATCTAGGCTCTTCACTTTTGAACCTTGTCATCCTCAACACACACACACACCCCTTTCCGCTACAGATGATGCCACCTGTGTCTAATCTGTTTTGGTTTGAAGGGAATCTATGCAATCCTACGGGCTATGGGTGAAGTGACTTTTTCTCGAGGATTGCAAGGTGACATTTGTTATAAAACAAGAGGGGATGCTCCGTGCATGAATGTTTGGTTTTCAGTTTGCTTTTAGGTCCATTTCTCATAATGTCTTTGTCATATGGACCAAAAATCAACCTTTTTTAAAAAATTCATTAGTACACACACAAACGTAAGTCTTCCAACTAAAGCAGCTATACCAAAAGTGGCCTACCGAGAACTCTTAGAACTCAGGAATATCATAGAATGCTGTAAAACATATTCTGTAGTATCTGTGTAGGTATTTGTACTGTGCTTATCACCATGGTGTTTGCATGCCTATGTTCTGTCCACTGCTGCTCTCTGCTGCTTTTCACTCCCACTGTTCCCCTCACTTCCCTTGTTGCTAACGTTTTGAAATCTATCAAAATGTTAGAAATTATTTTGAAATAATTATTTAAGTTTTGGTGAAAAATCATTTTGGATTTTTTCTATGTATAATTGCTTGCATGTGTGTGTATTGCATCTATGCATATATTTAAAAAAATATTTTTACAAAGGCAGGCCTCAATCCAGAAAAGATTTTGACACATGCTTAACCCTACACACTGTGAGTGGTCTCATTGACTTTAATGGTCATGTAGGATCAGAGGCCCAAGTGAGCTATGTAAGCAGCAACACATTTTAAGATTCATACTAAAGAAATATCTTCCCTTATGCTGGAATAGTTCTGTGTTCCCCCCTCATGCTTCATAAGGCAATCAAGATATACTGTTATTACAGTATGATGCATGATCTGTCATCTTTTTATGGCTGCCTAAATACAGAAACCATGCACTCACTCTTCTGTTGTGACGCACATTTCTGTTGTTTCACTTACTCCACTTAGATCATCCTATCACTTGACATTGCTTAGATTGCTTGTGGGACTTTTTTTTTTTTCTCTTCCCAAAATAACTTATTTGGCAAGGCAGATGGAGTTGTTTCAATTAAACTTAAAAGTGGGGCTCTGTGTAGGCACAGATGACACCCACACATAGCTCTGTGTTGTTGACACTGACAGAAATGTCATGCTGTGCTTCTCAATAGTTGCACTCAACTTTTCAAGCATTTTTTGGTGAAAATTTAAAGAACACCTGCTTATTTTACAAAAACCCATCAAAAAGCTTGGGGGAAGCGAATGGGTTTGTGGAAATATGAGCTAACCAGCAAAGTAGGAACTACATGAAATGCACCTACATCTGAAGGGCCTCTTCAGCTCAGCAGTTTGTCTATTTTAATATATTTCTCAATAAACCATAGTCGATATCTGTTGTCCCTAAGATGTGTTAATACCCAACTCATCTTTCGCATTTCCTTTTATAGCCAGAAGGAGGAATACTGGCATGGATTTTTGACTCTGTTCATAATAATGCCAACCCTCATCCATTTCTTCTAGGTTCATGCTTACATTATGGGCCATCTAAAGAAGGAAATGCCATCTGTATTTGGAAAAGAGAACAAGAAGAAGGAGCTGATCAGCAGGTTACCTGAAATTTATATCCAACTGCAACGAGAGCACCATATCTCGCCGGGAGACTTCCCAGAGGTCAAGAAAATGCAGGTACATTAACTCAAACTAAAGTGCAGTTATACTCTGACTATTAACCAGTGACTTCTGATAAGCCTGGCAAATGTAGGAACACGACAGTGTCTCCCATAATGCTCTCAACAGTGTGGGTTCTGCCAGCAGTGGCAAGAAAGTGTCAGAAATTGATAATGATTGAAAACTGACTGTTGTGTCTCTCACTAGATTAGCATGAGTTAGGATCACAATAATGAAACCAATGGATTAATTCCTCTGAAAAAAAGTATCCTAAACTCATAATAACATAGAAATCAAACCAGTATTTTATTTCATATTTTTCATCTAGTTCAGTATCTTGTCCCTGTAGAATATTTCATAGTATTTCATCTAGTTCAGTATCTTGTCCCTGTAGACAATTATGGAATAAACTAGTGGTTGGTTTGTTCCCTGAAATTAAGGGTTTAGATCCATTATTTTAAAAAATCCTATTAAATGTAACTGTGAATGTTCATTATCCATATACATGTCTGATCCTTCTTTTTTTTAATCCTATTGTGCTGTTGGTCTCAATGGTTTCTTATGGCAATGAGTTCTACAAGTTAATTATGCATTGCATAAAAAACAAATTAAACAACCTTCCATCACTTTTAAACTTACTGCCTTTCAGTTTTATAGACTGTCCCCTTTCTCTTATGTTATGTTAACATGTAAATATGAGTGTCTAATTTACCTTCTTTGTACTGGTCAGTAGTTTGTACAATTCTTGTGTCTCTTCTTGTCTGCTATTTCATCTAAACAGTCCCATTCATTTCAGTCCCTACTCATATCTTTTCATGTCCTCTAATCATTTCCACCATGTTTCTCTGAGATCTCTTCAATTTCTGCTATATCTGAGTTCGAGATAGGGTGACCAGAAGTGAGCATGGTATTCCAAATGAAGGTGGACCACTGATGTATGTAATGGCAGCATAATATTTTCAGAATGGCTTTCTATCCTATCCTTTATACACCCTAACATTTTTGTTTGCTTTTTTTTTTTTTTTTGACCACTACTATGATTTGAGCAGAGATTTTTATTGAGCTGTCCACAGTGATGTTCAGGTTTCTTTCCTGAGTGGCTGCAGTTAATTTAGAAACCAGCAAGTTGTATGAGCAGTAAAACAAGGAAAACTCAAGACATAGTTCAGAAGTTGGACACTATAGGAATAATTAATTAGGAGGGAGGGGTGACTGCTTGAAAAGGTAGACTTTAAGGAAGGATTTATATAAAGAAAAGCAGAAGAGTACAATCTCCTTTTTGCTAGGCAATCATTGATCATGGAGTTAGAAAACAGGCAAATAACAAAGTAGAACACTTGAGACTGGCTTGTTACTAAAACGAATTCTTCAGTGGGACTTAGTGTTTGAAAAATGACTGGTGTATTTTCCTAAGTCTCAGCAGCAGATGGCAGCAAAGTCCTGACAAGCGATTTCTCACACACATGTTCATGCTAGGGAAAGAACAATGTGGCTAGCTGACTGATTTCAGAGTAACAGCCGTGTTAGTCTGTATTCGCAAAAAGAAAAGGAGTACTTGTGGCACCTTAGAGACTAACCATGCATCCGAAGAAGTGAGCTGTAACTCACGAAAGCTTATGCTCAAATAAATTGGTTAGTCTCTAAGGTGCCACAAGTCCTCCTTTTCTTCTAGCTGACTGAGTTGATCTTTGCTTCCTGAAACTAAACTCATCAGTACAGACTTTGTAGCAGGTAATAGTGAATGAATTCCAGCCAAATAGATTGATTTAAAGGAAACCGATAGTCTTTTGGTCTTGCCAGCTTGCAAGTGTATAATTAATTTTGTGTGCACACATGTTTTAAGAAATGTGAGTCAGCACCACTAGATTCCAGAGTTGTGTGGAGCAGGGAAGCCGTGAGTTAGCCATGATTTGTAAAGCAATTTATCAGCGTTTAACAGGTGGCTGAGGTTGCCGAGAGGGGAAGGGGAAAGTTATAGTGGAAAACTACTGTTCGTAGATTGAAATCTTGGCCCTACTGAAGTAAATGGGAGCTTTGGCATTGCCTTGAATGGGACCAGGATTTCACCCCTATTCATCCCAAGTGCATGACATGGAAAAAATTGTGTACCTCCCTCAGCAAGTGTCCCCAAGACACTTCAAATGTTAAGTCAGTTACCAAGATCTTGCCACAGCAAGATGGGCACCATTTTAAAATCCAACTTTTCTTCTTTTAATAGGTCAGCCCTCTTTTTGGTACCAGATATGTTTAAATGAGTACCAATAGAACAGGTATACTTCTGGTACTAAGAGACTGTAAAGACATGGACCTAAATCTAAACTGTTATTCGCTAATTTTAAATCAACAAATAGATAACAAATCTAACTATTTACGTGAATATTTACGAGAAACTACATGAATAGCACCAGCTGATACCATGACAAACAGGAGGCACAGATTTCTGACCTCTTTGCTTCAGCAACTGGAAGGAAATAAAGTTATTAAGGGCTACAGCTGGTTATAGTACCTTGGATCTGAACTTTCAGTACCATGACATACAGCTTTTTAGAAGGTTCTCATTGCAGTGCATAGAACATATGCACATCCAGGTGTGGGGTATCTATGCTGACATTACTCAAAGTACTAACACTTTTCATGTAGGATTTCTCTTATTCGTGTATTGCGTTTATTAGCAAAATTTGATTACTAAGCTGACATTTTAAATTGAGCTTTACTGTGCAAGAAACTTAGCTCCTAAATACTATCACTTGTTGGATATGTTTGTTGTGACAGAGCATAATGTGTGAGTGCATGGTACTGCCGTGTTCTGTTAGCAACAATTATCTTTACATAAAATCTTGCCCACTTTCTCTGTTCTGATGAGCAAGATCAAGTCTATTGGTTGAAATAGCTGTAGAAATAAAAACATAATGTAACCATTTCTGGAGCTAAATATAACCATTATGTGTATAAGTTAGACAGTTGGGGTCATAAAAGTTGCCGATGTATATTTCCTTGTATTTCTATGGAGTCTTCCTATCCTGCCCTGCTAAAAAACAGAGGTTGGCAAACTAGATGTCACTTTTGCTACCAATAATACCCAGGGGCTATTCCTTTTAGGGAACTGAGACTTTGACTTGACACTTGTCACTAGATCAGTGAGGACAAGCTGTTCCTAGCTGGCCTTGTTGCCAAATGCCCTCAGGAATCTTTGCTCTTCGCCATTTTCATTTTCACTTGCGTGTTTGTGCTAAGCATTTGAAATGACAGCTAATTAGATAGCAACATTTCATAGCAGCCTGAAATATTTGAATAGCTTTATCTCCGCCATAAACGTACATCAACAAGGGCCTGATCTCTCATACCTTATGTGGGCAGGACTCCCACTGAAATCAGTGGGAGTTATAGCTGAGTAGGAAGGCCCAGGTAGGACCGTATTAAAACATTAGTATTGCTGGCATGGGAATAAGGAGGTTGCTATTATTGTACATCGTAGTGTCCAATAAGTATCTATTACATTACCTAAAACCTGTTTTAACATTAAAGGTATGACAAAAAACAGGGAAGTTCAGTGAACTTAAGTATGACATTTAGTCCTTAACTTGCCTGATAAAAAAAGATTATGAAATTGTAAATGAAATCAGTTATTTGAGTTGTAGCAGTTGGGGCGGGGGGGGAAATTGACTCTAGCTAGAGAGAGGTTCTGCTTATAACTGAAAAAAGTGCTACAGAACATCTTTAAGTTACTCTTAAGAGACATGGGGCTAAATAAAATTTGTTATGCACAGTGAATTTGTACTCCCAAGTTACGCTTCCCCTTCATTCCCTTAGCCACTGACAAAAGGGTTTGTTACAAAATTGAGCCCTGATGCTGCAAATATTTTTACTCATGTTTTTAACTTTCAGAGGATTCGTAAGTGTTTGCAAGGTTGGGACCTTACTGGTGAACCTCACTCTCTTCCTGTGATGTAATTCCTTATTGATTTTAATATCTAAATATTTTGTTATGAGGAATACTATTAAATGGAAAACTTTGTCAGTTAACATATATATCAACTGACAATTTTTTGTAAAGTATTTGTTTCTTGAGAAAAATGTTGTAAATGTATTTTATTAGGGAAGGATATATAACGGATTCATTGGAAAATTATGCTTAGAGTTTTGAATTTAAGGCTGATCAGTGTATGAGGGTATACATATAAAATATGAACTTTTGTTTCTCTTTCAAGTGGGTTTAGTTTTGAGTTTCTGCAGTGGGAACTGTTTCAAATGAGACCTCTGCAGACAGACATCTCATTTGAAGGAGTTCCTTCAGCAGAATCTGCTCTAAAAGTTTCCATCAATGAAACCTTTGCAAATGTTTTGTTTAATAATTGGTATGTGTGTTTTGTTATTGACAGGAACAGCTGGAGAACTATGACTTCTCTAAATTTCATTCTCTGAAACCAAAGCTGATTGAAGCTGTGGATAACATGTTGGCCAATAAAATCGCCCCTCTGATGAGCCTGATAAGCCAGGAAGAAATCAACATGCCTACACAGATGGTGCATGGTGGAGCCTTTGATGGCACCATGACAGGGCCCTTTGACCAAGGATATGGGGAAGGTGCCAGGGAAGGAGCTGATGAGGAGGAATGGGTTATTGCCAAAGATAAACCTGTATATGATGAGATCTTCTACACTCTGTCACCAATCAACGGCAAAATCTCTGGGGTCAATGCAAAGAAGGAAATGGTGAACTCCAAACTGCCGAACAGTGTTTTGGGGAAAATCTGGAAACTTGCAGATTGTGATAATGACGGCATGTTGGACGAGGAGGAGTTTGCACTGGCAAAACATCTTATCAAGATTAAACTGGATGGGTATGAACTGCCCAGCATCCTACCACTTCACCTGGTGCCACCATCACACAGGAAACCTTTGCAGGTGTCAGAGTGAAAAACACAGGGAGGCGATTAAGTGAGGGATGGAGGGAATTGAAAGCCCTCTGAATCTTTTTACAGATGAGTTGAACCATCAAGGCTTAACATTAGGTTTAGAGGCAATCTTTAAATCACTTATCAGATTTCACACAAGTTACTGGAACCAGCAGCATAGTACAGAGGTTACTTGTGTAATAGCTCTGGCTGACCTTCACTGAGACAGGTTTATCACAAGTGCCTTTTGTAACTACTTCCACACCTTACATTGCTAAGATAGCAAAGCTTTCTCTGAGAATCACGCTGTCCATGTCTCACTGTATTTACAACCAAAAAGCAGAAACGAGGTAGACCACACCTACAATCATATACTAAACATGAATACCTAGTAAACACAAAGCTCCCCAGACTGTTTAGCAAGTGGAGGGAAACGCTAAAGCTCAAACTCACCTGTTTCTAGAAGGCATAGATTTGTTTAATAAAGATACTTTAGGTGCCTTTGTGTAAGTCAGCATCCCTAGCTTTAGAAAAGGAAGAAATACAAAGGAGTTTGCCTTCATGTATTGCTGTTGATTTTAATAATAATAACTTGTGAGAAGGAAGGGGGACATGGGTAGAACTTTTTGTAAGAATGTTCAGGACATGAGCAGAAAGAAAAGAATTTTTACCAGAGATTATTTTTTAAAATCTGCAATATATTAAAACTGTTTAAATCTGTCAACTGTGCATTGTGGTAAACAGAAGAGATGCTTCCTTTTGCTTTGTGCATAAAATAATGTGCAACTGACTCATCAGCTAAAAAAAGATTTGGATCCCCACTGTGTTGGGGATGGGAATTTCGAGATTTCTGTTTAGCTGCTTTGCACGTTGTTTGGTGTAAATTCCTGAACTTTTCCAGTTACAGCACTGTTTGGTCCTGGTTCTTGGAAGCAAGGGAATTCACATGTTTAAGCAGAAACAGAAGCCTTGTTTTAAATCATGAGTGAAGGCTGTGTTGTATTAAACTTCTTTTCAAGATACACCAGACCCTCACTAGAATGCGGGATTTGGGATCCATGCGCGGTACCGTGTTAACACGGGGACTGCGTTAAAATGAATTGCAATTAAAGTAATTAAATTTGGGATCCATGGCCGTGACCGCGTTATATGCAAATTTGCGCTATATAGACGCGCATTCTAGCGAGGGTCTGGTGTATTCAGTGTGCATATTCAGATGGCTTGATAAATTCTCTTAGGATTTACACTCAAGGTTTACAACCAATTATATGGATATCCTTATGTCCAAGTATTCTTTTTAGTTTCTTTTATTTCAGCAGAATTTTGAATTCTTTCCTTTGTTAAAGGGAAGCTGGCAAATGTAGAAAAAAATGTTCCACTCCTGCTGTAGCATCATCTTCAGAAAGTAGGCCACTAAAGGGCCAAGCCAGCTTCCACTGAAGTTAACAGGAGTCTTTCCACTGACTTTCACAAAAGCTGGAATTGGTCCCTTAGAGTAGTGCTTCTCAAGCTATCTGATGTGAGGGAACGGCAATTTTTTTTTCCAATGTGCACACAGATCGGCAACCGATGGCTCGTGGAGTCTGCGGACCACCACTTTGAGTATCACTGCCTTAGAGCATTGTTAATTTATTAAATAAATATTTGGGAGGGAAAGAAGTGCACCAACACTTCGCTTCACTTCACCATCCTTCCCAGTTGTACAATCAAAGAATATTGATCATGTGAGATATACACAACTGATTCGAACATCCCTGTTCTCAGTGCTCCAGAGGAAAGTGATTCTCCATCCCCATTAATTTTAATATGCTTTTTCTTTTTGCACGGGGAGTGGGGGATAGAACAACAATTCCTTCCAAACTTGGCAGTTAGTTTAGTTTATGTGCATGTGAGTGGGAATCACCTTATAATACATATATAGCATAAAAGACTATAGGTATCAAAAGTACTGTAACTTTGAGCACTTTTTCCCCTTGAATCCAAGTAAGGTGGATTCTGGAAGTACCTTCTGGGACAGACCCATCCAAAGAGTGATTGACTAACCTATTGGGTGAGGAAGGGAGAATTTCCTGAGAGTAACTAAGTAGGCAGATTCATTTATTCATGTCTGAATAGCAATGACATTATAGCAGAATTTTCAGAAGCCTTTACAGTTCATTGCTAACTTTGAGCACTCAGCATATAACCTTCCAGTGACGTGTTGTACAGCCTCCCTCCATCTCCTCACCGGTTCCCTATTTCCTGAGTGTAGTTGGTTGAAATTTATAATTTTCAGGAATGTCCGTGTTAAGTACTTAAATGCTCTAAGAAGATCCTCCCCTACATAGCTTTTTTTCTCAAGCTTGTATACATTCAAGCTCTTCAACTTAGCCACTTACTTCAGTTCTTTCAATACTTTTGATCAATGTAGTAGCTCTTCCATATGCCTTCTACAGAATTCACGCATCCCTGAGCAGTCAGACCAAATCTTAGACATGGGTCTTTGATTGAAACTTCACCATGAGTTTGTATTGCACAACAGTACACTCTCCATTGGATTGTTTTTAATCACTTAATGTAGCTTAGTGTTGTTATTCTTTGCTGCAGTTTAACAATATGTTCCTGTCACTAACATGTAATATGAAGACTAAAGACATACACAATATTAAAAAACACACCAAATGGAAGCAAAAATTTTAATCCATCTTTATGCATACCTCTAGTTTACAGCTATAGTAAGGTCTTATGGTATATATGCCAATAAATAGTTATCCATTCTTATATCTGTGTGCTAATTGTAAGTATTCCATTAGAAGGTTCTTTCTTAAGTTGATTTAGGAACCGCTAAGATATTTCATAGAAGTGGTCTAATTTATTCACAAATGAATGAGATGCTTTTTTGTAATCAACTGTTAGGTATATTACCTTCACTCAGTTTTATAAGTGAGAGAGGGCTGTCTGTCAACCATCTCTTCAGCAGCAACCACTTGACTGTTTGTTTGATACTGCTAGTATTTTTTGTTAAACAAATCAAACATCTCAAATCTCTTAGCACGCCTGTGTAAAACTGAAAAGTAGTACTTCAGGGTCTCAGGTTAATTTATATGTTAAATCCATACACACTATTTCATTAGCCTGTGGTTATACCCAGCAATTATAACTGAGTACCTAATTCAAATCAGCTCTTCCAAAAGTAATTAGATACATGTTTGTTGATATTGAAATATTACTATTGTTTTTTTGGCTGGAGACAAACCCTCTTCTGGATCAGTTCAGCCATAAGGTTATTTGTTCTTGGTGCATAAGCTCTCATACATCCTTGCCCCAGAGTCCATCTGATGCCTTGGTCTTTGGAAAGGATGTTCATTCTTCTTGACTGTAGCAACAGTCTGAAAGCTCTCCAGTGAGCTTGTAAGATCTTATATAGGCATAGCGTGTTACCAGAAATATCTGCCAGAAGTCTCCAATCTGTATTCTGCCTATGTCCTGACTGTGCTTTCATCTGCCCCATTCTATGTTCTCTGAGGCTTTCACATTAACCCTAGCCAACCAGTGTGATCTGGAGTTCTGAAATATGCTTGCTGATATCTTAAATATAATATTGAATACACTACTCCAACTACAGTCATCACTAGGTTGTGGAGCCAGGGGGCAGGAGAGGATGGGAATTTTCTCAGGATTGCCACGGTCATACACCATTAGCTCTTTAACCATTTTACCAAGAGTGAATATCTTACGTGTGTCTCTGGTTCTCTGTATCACTTCCAGCTGCTTTGAAGGTCTGTGTAAAGTTGCATAAGTCCCTTCTATGATATTCAGTTTTTCAGACGACTTACATTTTTTCAGGGATGTTGGTGCGTCTTCCATCAAGTAGGTTTTTGTGTTTACCTGTACCCAAAGTCTCCAGTTGAAGATTCTCAGGTATTCTGCTTTGTTCATAATTCCCTTTTACCTTTTCTTTGCCGCTGACTCCTAATGCTTTGAAAAAAAAATTTCTCCAGTTTCCTTTTGATATTTTTGTGAGGATTGCTCAGGTTTCCAACTGAAATTACCTCTGTTCCTGTCTTCTTTTATACATGTTCTTCTGACCTGGTGTTAGGCCTGATGAATCCAGTGTGCCCTCTGCCTTGTCTCTCATGGTGTACATGAGAAACATATACTCAATTTTGTTGACAAACCCTGAGAACAAAAAGCTGTTCAAAACTGTTTATGTTGGCTATGCTAATTATCAGAAAAATTAAAGATTACTGGAGCATGTATGGGAAAATAACTCCATTGTCCTGCAGGGGGCAATGATTTCTGTTCCTTTTGACTTGTGTTTTATTCCCTGCTGCTTCTGTGTCACCAAGGCAACTTGTTGACTTCCTCAAAGCTACTGCATAAATGACGCTTTGCATTTCTGGGCCCTTTAATGCTACCCTGTTTGTGGCCTGAAACCTACTTTCTTAGCAAAGCTTTCTCTTTACTTATCCTTTTGAGGGAAACTGTTTATTTTTCTTTTCCTGTCTGCTTTTCCATGCTTGTTTCCTCTTTGAGCTGATCATAACCTTACACGCATTGTCTGAGTACTTCGTGCTCGCTTTCTCCTCTTTCACCTCAGCTGTGGCAGGACAGCATGTTTTTAGGGTTCCTCCTGTGTTTGGGGGATGTGAGATGGAAAACAAACTCTTCCCTTACTGAAAAGGAGCTTCACTTCTTCCTTTTATCTCAGTCCCCTGCATGTGGGAGGCAGCCGCTTCTGATACTGTTATGTTACATGAGCTGCAGTCAGGGGAACGGAGCATAAAGAGGCATGTTTGGTAGCAAGAGAGAGAATTGCTTTCTATCAATGATGTGATTTGCACTACTTCCAGGTTTAATGGGGTTTTCAGTAGTAAAGTCCCTTCTAGCACAAAGTCAGTGGGAGTTTTGCCTGAGTATGGACTGCAGGATTTGGTCCATGGGTGTTTTCATGAACAGAGTTGTAGATTGTACATTCCTTTTTAGGTAAGAAGGATACCAAAGAGCAAGGGAAATGGATACAATAATATCTTTCTTAAAATCTGCTGGTCCAGACTGTTTTCAACTTAAACTAATGCCTTCTCCCATCCTACATGTGAAGTTGTGCTTTGAGAAGGAACTACCTGAGCGTTACCAGGATTCTGCTCTGTGTGAAATCGATGGAGCCATTTTAGACTGTGACAGAATGGTGACGCTACTTTACCCAGACAGGCTTTCAGGCCCTTGTATCAAGGGTATCCTGCTCTAGTTAATTATTCTTGAACACTCAATCTGTTTTTCATTACTATTCCTTCCTTAATACAGTTTAGTCACCTCCCCATCCCCAAAACTCCAAATCAGTTAAGGGCAAAATTCAGTCCTTATGCATCTCCATTAACTTCAGTGCGGTTGTGCCCATTTATGTCAGGGCTGCATCTAGCCCCGGGTCTGTACAAATACCTTGTTATGTTTAATAGTGACACTGATCCTCTGTGTATTTATACTTGCTACTGTATTTTCTACTCCATGCATCTGATGAACTGGGTTCTAGCCCACAAAAGCTTATTCTTAAATAAATTCATTAGTCTCTAAGATGCCTCAAGGACTCCTCATTGTTTTTGCGGATCCTCTCTGTAATTTATGTGGCAGGTTATAAAATCACTTTATTTTTATGATAGCATATTGTTTTGTTTAATAGAAATTGAGACTTTAGAAGCAGTTGTACTGGTGTGAATGTGTTACATTTGTATTATCTCTGCAATCGGGCAACTGCACATCCTAGCACCTTCCCTGAGTATCTTGGCTATGGAGATTCACTGGGGGAAAATGGGAAGAATCTTTTACTGCAGTCTACTGCAGTGTAGGAGGAAAACAGGATCTGAGTAGCTGCTGATCCTCCAGCCCTACACCTGCCTTACCGCTGACCTTTCTGTGTACAGATACATAGTGGACCTGGGCTGCAAATCACCACTGTGTGTAGCCTCCAAATCTCGACTCCCTGTGACACAGTGGAACCATAATTGTTCCACTGCTTTGGGACCTTCCCTACCTGCTGAAGAGGAGAGCAGGGTTGGTCCCTCAGTGACTTGCTGTCATTCATTTTCTCTTTCTAGTTTTGTTAGTGAAAAGGTGGTGACACAGCCTTCTTTCCACTCCTCTGTGTGCAGGCTACCACTTCATGGCACTTTCAACATGGATAATGAACAGAGCTGGTCAAATTTTCAGATGAAACATGTTGATTTTGCCCAAATTTTATTTTGAAACAAAGCACTTCATTTTGATAAGGTCAAAACATCTCATTTTAACTGTTCCATTTCAACTTTTTTGTTTCTTTATTTTATGTAATTTTTAATAGAAAATAACTGCCAAAGCAATGCAGACAAAAGAACCAAGAATACCTGGACTTTGTTGTGAGATCAATACTCTGCACTATCTGGGTCTAAAAAGTTATAGTCCAGCAACTTGTGAAGCCATCAAAAGCGTCTCCCCGCCCTTCCACCCCACATATCCTTTGCCATTCTTTAAAAAGAATTACGACACTGGTCGGGAAGAGTGGAGAGAGAGGGGAAGGAGGATACAGGAGAGGGAATTTTGACAGCAAGAAATGTGGCACCTCCACTTCAATGCTCTTTGCCATTATTAGAGAACTGAGTGAAATTTGGAGTTTCCATTTCATGGCAAATGCTGCAGTTTTGAAATTTGCTTTTCTTCCAAATTAAGAATTTCCTGCAGAAAAGAATATTTAAAAAATTTTGACCATATAATTTCAAGAAAGTCAACATTTTTTTCATTTCAATGAGGTAAAAAATGTTGACGAGTCCTAAATGAAATGTGTTTTCTGATTAGTTGCTGGGAACTACGTTACATCATCACCACCACCACCACTCAGTTTGACATTATTATTATTGTGCTCAGGAAAGACCCAGGACTGGGTTCTTGTCTATACTAGAAAGAGTTTGCCAGGCCTCACCCCATATGCCCAGAACCCCCCTAACATGCCATACCTGAACCCCACCCACGGAACCTCAACCCCTGCATCTGGAGCCCCCCTGCACACAGACCCCCTGCCTCCGGACCCCCACTCCTGCACTCCAGACCACCCTCCACTGAGCTCCCTGCATTCAAATCCCCACCCTGATAAGCCCCACCCCCCTGCACCACCAGACACCCACATCCAGACCCCCACCCTACCAAACCCCACTCCCCCAGCACCCAGAATCCCCCACTGAGCCCCAACCACCTTCACCTGGAAGCCCTTGCAGAGTCCCATTGCCCCTGCACCTGGAACCCCCCCAACGAGCCCCTTCTGTGCATCCAGATCCCCCCACACCTAGACCCCCACCCCCCACTGAGCTGCCTACACCCAGATTGTCCCAAACAGAACCCTTTCATCCCGCACCTGGATCCCCTCACACTTGGATCCTGCCTGGTTGGGCCTGGCTGCCTCATACCTGGAAGGGCCTTATATGTCCACACCCAGTGTACAACATGTGTCTTTGGTGCAAGTTATGGAAACTTATACGGAACCTGCTCTTCATATGCCTGTCTCAAGCGAGCGATATTATTAGTCCCTCACTTTCATCAGCTTGCCTACAACACTTAAAAATGTGTATCTTTTTTAGCAACTGTTTCTACAGTTTGATAGTCTGTCATTTTAATTCAGTCAAAGAGTTTAGGATATATTTTCTGTTTTGTGTGTGTAATTTCCTGAGCACTGAGAACATGCCACTTTGCATTTTCTATTTTACACAATCACCTGTCCTTGTGCCATTGTTAAATATTTAAAGTTCATGCCAAAGGTATTGTCTCTCATTTTTAAGGAAATGTTTAATAACAAATTTGAATATGCTTTGTATCCCTTTCAGGGGGTTGTGATAACACTTGCTGATTAATAAACTGTTAAACTACCTACTGCTTTTAGGTTTGTAAAAGTGTTTCTGAGAGGAAAAACAATTAGAGGAGGAAGTTTGGTCTAGTCATTTAGATAATTACCTCCTAATTACTACTTCCTTCTGTGCTACGGAGTACTCTAGTCTATTTCTCAGGAGTCGCAGCACTACTCTTACCTAGCCATGTTACCATGGGCAAGCCACTTAATCTCTGTGCCTCAGTTTACTTCTCTGTAAACGGGTCACAACGCTTGCCTTACAGGTGCTGTGAAAGAATCAGTATGGCCCTAGAATTCGCTGCAGAATCCAGTGCCTACCCCAGAACTGTGCTCCAGGACCTGTTTTCATTTTTAAAAAATCCTTTTCTAGCTCTTGTGGTTGAAAATAACCTTCCAACTATGAACTGAGTATAAACCAATGTAATGATGTCTTTCTGTGTACACAAACAGGCTGAAACAACTTGCTTTGAAATGCTCTTTATTAATTTCCGTGGGGACGTTAATCTTAAAACCTAACATTAGTTTAAATGGCAATTTAGCAGAAAATATCCAGCTAATATGATTATTCCACAGTCCCAAATCATTTTCCACACCTTCCCAAGTGCCAAAACATCCATTTCTCCAAACCATTGCCAAAACCTCCAACTTGTTTCTTAACTTCTGGAATGTATGAAACCATTGTCAGTTAAAAAGAACAAAAATTTCATTACATGATAATTAACACAAATGTTCCCTTGATTTTATTATTTATTTGGGTGAAAATAGTTCTTTTTATTTACTGGAAGCTGCTCCAGAAATTCCACTCTGTCACATCAGAGTGCCACAGAAAAGAGGTATCCTTTTTGCGCAGTGTAAGTCTAGGTTACTGAACAAACAAAAGGTTTTTTAGCATAGCAATAAGAGTTAACAGTGTTGTCTCATGCCACATTAGAGGTCAGTGCAGTTATTGTCTATATAGGATGGTACTTCATGACAAATCTGGAGCATAACCTTACAATACTGAGACATGAAGAATTTGCGGTGGTTTTGCACACATCTCATTACTTTGATCTCGCATAGCCTCCACAGCAAAACAAAAAAGTATTACTAGGTTTATGTATAGAAATTTGTAGCCAAAATCTCTGGCCAGCAGAGCTGTGTGAATGATTATTTCCTATGGCAGGTGTTTAAAAAAATATTAAAAAGCCACTAGAAAAACATACTGGCAAAACAGGTTGAGTAAATTTGTATTTTTTTTCCAAGAAAAAAATTCCAATTAGAGAGGCAAGAAAAGAAAGAGAGGAAAAAAAAGTTACAGATGGGAGTCAAGGAGAATGTCCAAAGAGAAGAAAGCAGCAGAGCATAATAACAGGGCCAGCTGAGTATGAGGCTCAGGAGAATCTACTGTTATGCAATTAAATTTTATAGTTAGAACATGTTAATAAAAGTTGAGAGTGTCTAAAACAGTAAATTCTTAAAAGAAATTCCTTCCAAGTGTGTAGTGCAAGAATGTTGAATGGACAAATGCAAATATATTTCTGTAAAATGGAGAGTCCGTAATAGAATGCCTCTTTGATTTGCCTCCCTAGGAATATGAGGACACACATTCATGGGTGATCAATGCATGGAAAAACCACAAATACTTTTCTAGCAGTGTTGCTTCTTCTGCAGCAGGAAGGTAGAATTGTGCATTTCTGAGCCAGATATTGATATACTTGTTCCATAAGAAGATTTGATGTTCTGGATAACAGCTTCAAGAAATCTGCAAGCATGGTGAAGACCCTGATAGTTTAATAGCAAATATTCTTCAGCTCTTCAATCATGGTAGGAACTGTATGTTCCATGGGGACTATTGGAAATGGATTTATTGTGGTTAAGAATTTCATTGAGTGGGGGGAGGGATAGCTCAGTGGTTTGAGCATTGGCCTGCTAAACCCAGGGTTGTGAGTTCAATCCTTGAGGGGGCCATTTAGGGATCTGGGGCAAAAAATGGGGATTGGTCCTGCTTTGAGCAGGGGGTTGGACTAGATGACCTCCTGAGGTCCCTTCCAACCCTGATATTCTATGATTAAAAGTAGAAAACTCACCACATGTGATGCTATCCTGATCACTTTGGGCTTATTCAGATCTTTCTTTCAATGGACACTACTTGTGCATGCTGTCTGCATTTTGTGCTATCCTTTCCTGTATAGTCAAAATCAAGGGAAAGAGACGGTTGCAGTCCTTTGTCTTACTAAATTATGCCAGTGTCTAGTTTGTCACCTGACTGTTTTCTACAGCTTGAAAATTGTCAGCTTGAACCAGCCCACCTTTCTCCCCCAGCTGAAACCGAGACTCCTTGGGCTGGTGCTGTGGTTGCCCCTGGGCTCGGTACTTCTCTTTCTGATCACCTGTATCCCATTCACATGAAGTAATCGCAGAACATCCTGGAACAATTCAATTTCCAATCTTCCTGGAAATTGCACAGAAATAGTCCCATGAAAGGTGAACCAGTTTACCTTATTTTTTAGCTTCAGCATTGGATTTGCCCTGCCCGCCGTCATGTTTATCATTTCTGCAGTCCAGTTAGAAACATCTCTATGGAGACATATCAGGCAGATGCAGTAGTGTTCATCCAGTTTCAGCAGTGCAAATAGAGAGGCCCATGTAGGTGCCGTTTAAAGCTCTGCTCTTGTTTTTCTTCCTTCATGTGTTGAGTTTTATAGCTTTTATTCTCTTTTCATATATGTTGAAGGTCATGAGCCCTTGGAGATGGCTTTGTGCAATAGTGGTATGTACCTGTCCTTTTGTACATTCTGGTATATTGATTCTGAGCAACCACAAAGTTTTGCAGGCATTGGTGAAGATATTCCATTCACCCATATTCCATATCCCGTTCACCAGCAATAGTTTCAGATTATCCTATAACAACTCAAATCCTTCCTCCACCCACCCCACCCCCCAAATCTCTGCATTATTTACATGGAGAACTGATAGAGAGAACTAGATAGTGATTCTGGCATTGGATTCACCCCATCCTCCTCCATGTTTATTATTTCTGCAGTCCTCTTAATCCCATCTCTATGGAGACACAACAGGCAGATGCAACGGGTTTCATCCAGTTACAGCAATGCCAGTGCAGAGGCCTGGATCGGTGTCATTAAAGCTCTTCTCTCCTTCATCCTTTATGCTTTCAATGTTATTGCTTTGTTTCTTTTGCTGTCAAATATTTCCTCTTTGGAAGCCCCTTGTTCAGTAACTGTACAATCAGCTTGTTGTCTATGCCTGTACAAAAAGCATCATCTTGACAGTGGTGTGGAAACTGCAGGTGGAGGTTTGTTTGAGATGAGATGGAGCATAAACTGAGGCAGCAGCAGGCCCCACTCCCTGCTACACAGATCCAGAATGTGAGCATTTTACAGTCCATGGAGGTTCATTATGGAAGATGTCATCTGGCCAAGGAGTCTGGGCCACGTGGGAGGATGGAGAAAAGAGGAACCAAACTATAACTCCTATGAGGCCCTGTGGCACCATAGGAAGTTGCAGTTTAATATCAAACTAACTTGAAACTACATGTTTTGATTAGGTTCAACAAACAAAAATGCCTTGATGTGGAAATACAAATGTTTAGTGTTTTGATTGAAGATGTCAAAAATAAAACTTGGCAATTTCTGAATTGATATTTTTGTAATTCTGTTTAATGAAAGAAAATTTAATTTATTTTTCTGGTCCAATTCAGGAAGAAAGCAAATACCAGAATCTCCTATAGCATGGAAATCCCGATGGCCATCAACTTTAGTAAATACACTGGAAAAAAACAAGACTGCTTTTCCCTCTCTTTCAGTTTTAGTAATAATAAATAATTGCAATAATAGTGGGTAATATTCTCAGGTGTATGCTATTAAAGTTGATTGTGTCCAGAGCAGATGGTCATGAGGAGTTGGTGGAGTTATATCCCATCAATAATGAATGCTACAGTTGTCAGCTATGCTGTGACTTTAGTTTTGTGGCTGCTATACTGTAAAATGCAACACCATTTGCTGCCACCAGGAATCCTCGATACTAGATGTGTACCTGCCTTCCCTGGCAACACTCCAGACTTACAGTGGTGTAACAGTAGAATTTGGGCCATAAGGACTGATCGCCCCAACTTATTGAGGTCAGAGGCAAACCCTGATTTCTCTGCAATGGCAGAAGAATGGGGCTGACGGTCGCTCACAGGGGAGATTCTTTTTTAAAGGGTGAGCTGTACATGAAATGAACAAAATGTAATTTCCTTTAACAATAAGTGCCATATCCCACACTTCACTTCATTAGTTCAAATGTGCTCCTCTGTGAATCACCTGAGGCTTCCCTCTCTCCAGATGTTGTTCAGGGGCTGACTGGTGAGTGTGTGTTTGTACAGTTCCTCTTATTGTGTTGACACATAAATATATGTTTAAAATGGCTTTATAATTATTGTATGTATTGTTATAAACATTGTTGCTCATTGTCATACCCGAGGATTTAAAAAAGCATAAATTGAGACATTCAAGATCTATAGAGAATTCGTCCCATGGTCCTCTACTGTCTATAGTGTTACCACTTAGCTATAAAAGTAGGAACTTTGTTCCACATATTTAATCATTAGCTAATGATTAACTCACATGTTTTATGGAAGTGATTGTACATGTCATAGAAAATCCTTGCCTTTCTAAGAAGTTGATGTGTGTCATACTCTGGAGGTTTCCTGAGCCTGTGGCACAGAACTAAAAAAATCCATTAAATTAAACTCAAGTGTCAAATCAAGTCCCCATAGAGAAAGGCATAGACATAAAGGTCCAGTTCACCCTTTGTCTGTCTTCAACTTGCTATTACTCCAGATAGTTAAGTCTGAAGCTGACTGTGAAGATTTACAAAGGGATCTCACTAAATTGGGCAGCAAAAGGGTAGATAGAATTCATTGTTGTTAAGTGCAAAATAATGCACCATAGGTGCTGGAACTAGGGCGGGGGAGGAGTGCTATTGCATCCCCTGGCTTGAAGTGGTTTCCATCATATACAGGGTTTACAGTTTGATTCAATGGCTCTCAGCACCCCCACTATACAAAGTGTTCCAGCACCCCTGTAATGCACATGGGAAAAAATAATCCCAAACTGTACATACAAAGTGATGGGGTCTAAATTAGCTGTTCGCACTCAAGAAAGTGATGTTGGAGTCACCATGGATAGTTCCCTGAAAACATCCATTCAGTGTGCAGCGGCAGTCAAAAAAAGTAACAATGTTAGGAACTATTAGGAAAGGGGTAGGATAATAAAACAGAAAATATTATAATGCCACTCTGTGAATCCACGGTATGACTACACCTTGAATACTGAATTCAGTTCTGGTTGCCTTATCTCAATAAAGTTATATTAGAATTGGAAAAGGTGCAGAGAAGGCCAACAAAAATGATTTGTGGTGTGGAACAGCTTCCATATGAAGAGAGCTTTAAAAGACTGGGCCTGTTCAGCTTGGAAAAGAGACAATGAAGGGGTGATATGAGAGAAGCCCCTAAAATCATGACTGGTGTGGAGAAAATGAATAAGGAAGTATTATTTACCCCTTCACATAACACAAGAACTAGGGGTCACCCAACGAAATGAACAGGCAGAAGGTTTAAAACAAACAAAAGGAAGTACTTCACAGAACACACAGTCAACGGTTGGAATTCATTGCCATGGGATGCCATGAAGGCCAAAAGTATAGCGGGGTTCAAAAAAGAATTAGTAAGTTCGTGAAGGATAAGTCCCTCAATGGCTATTAGCCAAGTTAGTCAGAGATGCAACCCCACAAGCTGGGTGTCCCTAAACTTCCGATTGCCTGAAGCTGGGACTGGATGACTAGGGATGGATCATGCAAAAGTCACCTGTTCTGTTCATACCCTTTGAAGCATCTCACAAGGCCACAATCAGAGACAGGATACCAGGCTAGATCACCCAGTATGACTCTTCTTATGTTGGTCTGACCTAGTATGTTCATTCTTATGTTCTTATGCTAATAGAAAGGACATGTCTAGTGATTTCCTCAGCATGAGAAGACATCTCAAACCTATCAGGGAAGGACCAGTATTCCATTCTTGTCCTTTAGCAGCCTAGTCCTTGCCTACAAGTACTAACTTCAAATCCCTGCTCACTTTCCAGCTGTGTGAGCCCGACTTCAGCCCAGTTAACATCTAGGACCAGTGTGCTTTGTGACACTGCAGCCGTGTCACTTGCAAGGCACTCCAGGGCTGTAAGCTTACTGACATTAGCTCACCTGGCTCTGTCAACTGGAAGTCTAGCAATGAGAGCTTCTTTACAGCAGAGCTTTGCCACCAGCAGCTGGCCTTTCAGCAGTGCGGGCTTCCCCACTGCAGTGCCTTGCTGATGACCGGTAGATATGCAGTAATGTGAACTTCCTCGCATCAATGCCTTGCTAATTTCAGCATGCGTGACTCTGCCTTCACATTTGATTCCACCCACTTAAATGACTCTTGAACGGTTAGAACCTCTGCACTCCTTACTGAACTTTCAATTTCAAATTCCGGCTGAGATTTCAGAGATAACAGGCTTCGGCAGAGCCCATGTTCATCAGAGCTGCCAAAGTATGGAGGGCGGTGATTTCTTTATCAGAACACCTGTGTTGTTGGCATTGCGTCCCAAGGTACATCTTCGTATAGTATGTCAGCGTTGGAGCTGCCCCTTACCTTTCTGTAAGCATAACAATCACACCAAAGGAATTTGTGATAACCTTTGCCCCCCACCCCCTCTGCACTAACGGGTTGTTTCCTCCACAGTCAGATGAAGGGTTTGCCTGTGGATTATAAAATACCTTCCCTTTATTATGGCATCCAAAGGTCATTCTGAGTGCCCAGGAGGAACAGAATGCGGGAACAGCAGAGTTGGAGTTGAAAGTCAATCTCCAGAAAGACGGACTTCTGAACTTGAAAGGGGAATCTTTACAAACCTGGGTAAGTCCTGATTGTTAATATTCCTCGGTTTTCTTTCTCTGTGTGGAATAAATGAAGACGTGTGACTGAAGTCAAGTTCTATTGTTAGTGGCCCCATTCTTCTATGCCGATGCAGACAGAGCTCAGCTTAGAATATCTCTTAATCAGAAGGTTTAGTTGTGTGTGAGAAAGAGGGTGTGTTACAATACAAACCTGATCAGTGTGCGCAACTTCACCAGAAAACCAACTCCTTTCATGGTTCTGTCCTTCTGAACAAGCGTGAACACTTGTTCAGTAGTCAGTGAGATGGAGAGTGTGGCAGCAATATTAGCAAAAACGTCTTTTTCATCCTATGTGAACTCTCTTTAAGGCACTATATGATAGGAGTGAGAATATCTCAGTCTGGCCCTTAGAAAAGAAGAGCCTTCAAAGGTGATCTCAAAAAAGGTTTGAAAATGATGAAAGAGCTTTCATATAATTCAGGGAGATCACTTTTAACTGGTAGAGGTTTCAAAAGTTGAAGGAGGTGGGGAGAAATATACTGTATGAAACATATAATAGGAAATTTAGGTGGAACTATTCCATATGGAATAAGTTACAGGGGAAGGCCAGGAATAAAAAGGTGTTCAGGAGACATCTGAAATTTTACTGAACTTGAGAACCCCTCTCCTACTGCAAGATCAACCCTTTCTGGGCCTTGAAATGGGGTCACTGTTCTTTACAAATTCCCGCGTGCATCTGTTTCTCCATTCTCCCACCTTTAGAATGACCATACATCCTGTTTTGGCCAGTACAGTTCCTTTTCTAAGCCTTGTCTCGGCTGTCACGACTTTTTTGGCAAATGTGGACATTTGTCCCGTTTCTCTTGCCAAACTGATCAGTTGGCAAGAGCAAACAGGACAAATGCCCACTTTTTGTCAAAAAAGTGGGGGTGAGGCAGGGCTTGTGTGAGGAGCAGGCAGTGCCTGGGTGAGCAGCAACACCAATCCTGTGTGGGGAGAAGGGGCAGGGCTCAGGCCAGCCCCATGCAGGGACGGGGGCTTGAGTGAGTGGCTCGGGCCAGCCCCGCACAGTGTCCCATTTTCCCTTTGGGAAATATGCTCACCCTACCCACCCTGCATTCTAAGTCAGCAAAGTTATGTCTGGGACAGCTGAGACAATGGGAGGCTTGGTGATAGTCATCAAGTGTTGGGATTAAAGACTGGCCAGGAGCGGAGAGTGGAGGGTGAGAGATGTCAGCCTCTCTGGGAACGTTCAGTTAATATCAGCCCCTGGGACGGTAGCATTCATTGAAAGACACTTCTTTGGTTATCCATTGTCCAGACAGACAAGATGTTCAGTGCTAGAGCTGGTCAAAAGAAGGGAAGAAGTTGCGATTTTCTTTTTAATTTTAAAATTTGCAAAATTCCAACTCTGTGTAACTTGCATGAAAATTTCATGGATTTATTCTCCTTTTTTTTTTTTATTTTGATAGTTCAGATTTCACTGTAGTCAGCGTTGTGGTAAAGCAGACAACAGATGGTGACAGAATAATAGCACCTTACTCCTGGGTGGCAGGAGCAACCCTGTGCTTTTAACCCCTTCCTCCCCCATCCCAGGGATAGCACGTGTCCTAAAACTGCTTCTAGTCTTATTCTCATTTGTTAGAGCCAAGGAAGAATAACGTGTCGGCAACTTTCCATGGGCTACTGCTGCTTGCACCCCAGCATTGTTCTAACCCTCCCAGGTGCCATTTTCCAACACTTGCCAGCTGCCTTGTGGGTTTACAACACTGCCAGTGTTCCACCCTTTGTAGGTAACTGCAGCCCAGAGCCAGGCCCAGACAGAGGGAAACATAAAAGTTCTAAAGCACAACCCTTGCATCCATTTCCCCTGCGGTTCGTCAGTCTGGTATGTTCCAGTCCCTTCTCTCTTTTCAGCGATCCAGTGCCAGCTGCCTCTTTGTAATTTCCTCTTCTGACTGCATGACACCAAGATTCCTCCTGGTTTCACAGCTAGGCTGTTCTTCCAGGTAATTAATCTTAATTTCTTCATATACTAAATTCTAAAGATAATACAATTGGAAGTCTAAGCAAGTGAATTTCTGATCACTAAAGGTTCTCAAACTTGCAGCTGTTATATTATTTGTTTTTTGTAAAACATCTCTCATCCTCATATAGGTGGCACGGTCAGGGGCCTCCATTGGAAATGATGGGTGTACTGACAATGAAGGACTCATCAAAAGGAGGGGCCCACATATTTTTCATTCCCTCTCCAGACAGTCATCTGCCCCATCAAATAGACCATGGTCTGAAAGGCAGCAGCACTACCCCAAAATGTTCTGAAAGCAGGTGACTCAGAACTGAACCATAACACTGGAACAGGTTCTCAACCAACACATCAAAGGCTGGGTTGGCAGATCCCACTACTGCCTGGAGAGACTGAGGCTCAGTTCTCCGTCATCTGTTTTCAGGACACTCTAGGAAGGTGCTGCTGGCTTGCAGACCATGATACCCCTGATGGGGGTCAAGTGACTTAGAGAGAGAATGAAAAAGGATGATGTGATAGATGATTGGGCAGCTTGGTATAAATTCTCTGGGTTGTGTATGTGCTTGTGTAGTTTGTGTAGTGAAGGAGGGGCTGTGTTCAAGAAAGCAGAGCTTAAGGGTGAAGGGAGAGCAGAGAGCAAAGTAGGAGGAAGAGGAAGTGAATCCCTCAAGTTGATGTTTGTCTTCTTAGGCTACCATGGATAGAGAATATGTACAAGGTCACATCCAGAAGCTGCAAGAGCAGCGTATGTCCACACAGAAGAAAACCTTCACCAACTGGATAAACAATGTCTTCTACAAGAACAATGTAGGTAGTTCCTCCTCCTTTGGACTTATTTTTTTCATTCCCAATTTCACCTTCTGCTCAGCCTTTCCCCATTTACTGTCACTGAACGTATAATATAAGCAACAGAGGCTCCTGTCAAGGAGGGTGACCCAATCAAGTATTTTTCACCATACCTACAAAACAATCCTTCTGATTTTCTTCAAGGTCTCGGTTCCTGGTCTCCCCTGAAATCAGGGTTCTGTCTTGTGGCATGAGTTGTCTTCCTTTAATCTCTTGACCTTTTGTGTGAATTTTCCTATTTCGATTATCTTCTATGTGTGAGGTCCTGAGCTGCCTAGTTATTATCCCCAGGGAGGAATTGCATCCCCCATGAAAAAATCTGTATGATCTAATCCCATTGATCTGGGGCTACAATGGCTCATGCAGCCTCAGTGACTATGACTATGCAGTCTTAATATGAACTCATTTAAAGTGAAAGAAAGATAGGAATTGATCATTTGAGCAGTTAATGATGCATCTGTGACATTTACTAAATTGTGGCTCTCTGCAAGACTTCCAAATCTTTGGGGGAAATTGTTCCAGTTGACCAGACTGGGACCTTAACGGCCAGTGCTTGCTGCCTCCCATTCAACTGTGCACACTGTAACCCACAGTGGAGTGGGGGTTGTTCCAAACTATGGTCTGGTCTTGCTACCATTGGAGCAGTTTAGGTTCCACTGTGAGTTTAGACTAATGTGAGCACTATTGTCTGCGAGATGGGCAGTGATGACCCATCAAAGACAGACATCTTTAAGCTTTGGTGGCTTTAGGGCAGAGCAAAGGGGTTGATTAAATATTATTTAGTATGTGAGAACTATGAAACACAACCTGGTTCTGCTACCCAAACAAGAGTGGAAATCAAGGGGATATCAAAGCACCATCTAGTCATATGTATTATTTCAGTGAAGTCAAAGATACCTCAGAGTTCAAGAGCTGACTTCAATCTTAAACTTAAGCTGCTTGCACATCAAAAAAGTGGAGAGAGGGAGAGAACTTTCAAGCCATAGAAGGTATGAAGTTGCGTAGGGAGCTTATCCATGTCTTCTCAGGAATGTACTTTCAGTTTCTGGCCCCATGAGATGAAGGAGCTGAGCTTAGATCGCAAGCTACATTTCAGACACTGTCATATGCCTGGATTCCCTGCTGACCCTGGTGAGCGTATTAAATGGTAGGACAAAAACACTGCTTTGCAAACTGAGCCCACTTCTGTTCGTTCTTCTCAAATTGTAATGTGGTCCCGCTGTCAGTTTATTTAAAAGCATGGGTTTGGTAGCTTTATTCCAATTTGTATGGAAAAATGGAACTTATATATATATACACACACACAATTTTATTATTACTGCACGATGGTTCAAAGCACAGATCTATACAGAAAGGTTCATTACAAACTATAATTTTAAAAAGATTTTGTCTTCATGAATAAAACTGGCACAAAATACAACCGAGAGGCTTTTACCTTTTTAAAACAGTCAGACACCACTGTCAGTACTTTAGAGCTATTTAATATAACACAACATTTAAACAGGTAGAGACAGAAGATAGAAAAAGAAATAACTAGGAGAATGAAACAGGGTGCTATCTGAGGGCCTGGAGGTAAGCAGTCAAGAGAACGTTGTCAACTACTTGTCCTACATAAAATGCCTACTTAAAATTGCTCTGAGCTGCTCCTGTACTTTCCATTCTTGCTGATTCTGCTGCAAGACGGCCTGCGGAACCCACAGATGATAGGGCAGGGTTTGATCTTTAAACTTGTTATTTGGCCCTATTTTCCTCATGCGTAACTCTACTCCTAATTCAAAAAGCTATTTCTTCATCTTAAAAGTATGGTCTTGTTTGTCTTGCGAAATTAGTAGTTCAAAATTGTAGTAAATTACCCTGGAAGGTGTGGTGTGGTCTAATAATGACCCACTCTAAGGGTTAATGACATGGAGGCCAAAAGATATTCCTCAGCCATGCTATAATTAGGATACAGTACACACACCACATCCCATATTGCTGAATCATTAGGTCACCTCCTTGGCAGCAGGGTAATATGCTTGTTGTGGGTGGATCTGAACACACGCGTGATTGAGCAAGTTACAACATAAGACTCTGGCTGGGACGTGGAGGTTCTGACTGTGAGGCTTTAGTTAAGGCCGGAACTAGTGTTCCGTTATAACCCTGAATTGGAATTCAGCCAAGAGATAGAGTGTAAAAGCTGCTGAGTCTTTAAAACTCAGGAGCTATCCATAGGAGGCTGGTATTAGCCAAGTCCCTTTTACTGCTCCCTTTTAGCTAGCTGTATTTTAATAAACCATTTCCCATCATGAGTGAGCCCATTCTTGATCCCGCAGCAAAGTGACAATTCTGTGCTCAGAATATTAGTCTGTTGCCACAAAAATGATTATGATGTCACCACTTTGACATTGTGACTCACTTCACTTGCAAGGTTAGATACAAAGTGAAGTGTAAGGGATTAACTCACAGATAGATTTGATTATTTGCAAATATGGCAATAAAAATTCTGAAAAAAGCGTGTCTTTTAGCCTGAGTGTGAATGTGCCTCTTTAAAGTCAACACAAAAATATCCCCTTTGTAGAGAAAGTACCTCTTGGCTCCATGTATTTTATAGGCCTACAAAACAGCTGAAGGCAGGGGGTTATATAAGCAGGAATTCAGAAAGCAAACAGAAATGGAGGGAGTGGAAGGGCTGAGGAGATGGCAAGACCACGCTGGGCCGAAACTTAATTATATGAATAGGAAGGTAATATGTCACCTCCACCCAGAGAAGCTCCCAAACAGGCATTCTCCCAGTAATCCATTTCTGATGCATAGAAGCCCATGACTGAATGGGCAAAGCAAACCAAGTGGTCTTCAGGTGAAACCCAGGAAGAGGCTGCAAGTCTTGCTTGACACTGTGGGAGAAACTCTGGAAGTGGAGCTGGCCATTGGCTGAATAAAGGAGAGCTGCTCATCATGCTCTTGGCTGAACAGAAGAGATGATAATCCAGTAGCAGAAGCACAAAGTACTGAAGTTGTTGAACAGCATAGAAAGTACTAAACCTTACTGTACAGCCCTGCCAGCCTGCCCTCATTCAGTGTGTAATTCCTGTGAACCTTGTAGCAGGTCTCCACACAAACAGAGGGGAAACTAGATCTCACAGAGCAGATCTTGTGACTTCAGCACCTAAATGTTCTTGGCTCTGTGTTAAAAAAAAAAAAAAATCTGTCAGCCAAGTGCAAGAGTCACGGGAACTAAGTTTCTATGTGGTGCGTTTTGTCTTTGCAGGTGAACATTGTGATACAAGACGTCTACACGGACCTGAAGGATGGCATTTACCTTCTGCAACTCCTGGAGCTGCTCTCTGGAGAATCACTGCCTAGACCAAACTGGGGCAAGATGAGGGTACATTTTCTGGAGAACAATAGCAAAGCCATCACGTTCCTCAAATCCAAGGTGAGAAATGGAAGCTGACACTAGTCTGAACCATTTACAAGCTAACTTCAAAATTAAATGGGTTTTGCTTGATTGCTTGTTTGTTTTTTTTCCCTATAGTACGTAATGAGGTGTTCCATGAAGATGGGAGATTTTTTACTTTGTCCCTTTTCCCCTCTTTACTTCAGATGCACAAACTTTACCTGGTTTCATATTAACCTTCTCTCACTAAGAGTTTCCTCCTGCTTCTGGTTCTGCTGCTGTCCCTGCACCTTCATTAGTTTGCTCTTAGTCTCTGGCAGCTTGAGAAATTATCTACCATGGAACTTTCTGATATCAATGTTTTGTCTTGTTTCTAGTAAAAGGGACATCCCCCAAATCATTCTTGTGCCTTTTGTTTATTACAAAACAAAGGTAATGTAACACACAGGCACAGTGGAATCCAAATAACCATGTTGACTAACTATATATTCAATATGGAAGGCCTAGCTACATATATACTCTGCTGCTCTGGCAGGGTTCTCGGTGGCTTCTGAAACACAGAAGACAGATCCAGTAAAGGGCTCACAAACTATTTAAAGGGATATGACCCTATTCCTCTATTGTATAGTTTTGCTTGCTGTTTGAATAACAGCCAAGAGGGAACATATTTCTCCACACATCATTTATTACACAAGTGCCCCCTCCAGAGTGGTAGACTCAGATTGTTTCATGCTGAAGGGAATTGCTTGTCTTTGGCAGGTGCAAGTAAAGGTGATTGGGCCTGAGAATATTGTAGATGGGGACCGAACCCTAATCCTGGGATTAATCTGGATCATTATCCTCCGGTTCCAGATTTCTTCCATCACACTTGATAAGGTAAAACGAGGTCTTTTTTCTTCTGATTGTCAATAGGTGTTTCATAGATTTTTATAGAGATTAAGGCCGGAAGGGACCATTACGATAATCTATTCTGACCACTTAGATCACACAAACCATAAAATTTCACCCAGTGATTCTTGCATCTAGGCCAATAATGTGTGGCTGAATTAGGGTGTTCTTTAAAAAAAAAAAAATCCAATCTAGATTTAAAAACGGTAAGCGATGGAGAATGTACCACATCCCTTGCTTTGCTGGTCCAATGACTAATTACCCTCACTGTGAAAAATTTACTTATTTCCAGTTTTGCTAGTTCTTTTCTGATGTGCAGAAAAGTTTAATGTATCTAAGGCTACTGACATACTGGTCATCTACCTACTGCATTCATGTGATGTTAGATTCAAACTCATTGTCCATCACCGTTAAAAGCACAGGGCTTGGCTGAGGCAGCTGGAGGAGCAGTGACACTCTCTCAGCCAGTACAAGGAATAATATCCACATGGCTATAGTGTTCAGCTAGTGTGTGTGTTTAACACTGCCCTCTACTGACTGGCTGACAGCAGATAAAGGAGCTTCACTGTTGACATCACTGGCTAAGTGCACACAGACCCCCTCAGGACATGCATCATCTGCCCAATGCCTTTAAATTCAAAACCACAGGCCCCCTACTACTCATTTTTATAGATTTTAAGTCCGTAAGGGACCATTAGCTCATCTAGTCTGACCTCCTGGGAGAAAATTCCTTCCTGATCCCAACTCTAGTGATCCGTTGTACCCTGAGCATGTGAGCAAGGCACACCAGAAAGATGGTACACTCTGTACCATCTTAGAGCATGGGTCCACACTATCTAGTGTTCTCTTTCCAGTCAAAGCAATTCTATTCAGAAGAAGGATCAAAGAATCATAAAATATAGGACTGGAAGGTACCTCAAGAAGTCACCTGAGGCAGGACCAAGTAAACCTAGACCATTACTGACAGATGTTTGTCCAAATAGTTCTTAAAAAGCTTATTGCAGAAGGTGAAAAAGAACTCAGAATAGATCTGACCAGTTGTGCACTGAAGAAAAAAATTCCTTCCTGAGCCCTGCAGGTGGCTGTAGCCCTGAAGCCTGAGATCTATTTATAATTATTAACTTAATGCAGAGCTGCAAGTGTTATGAGCAGGTTGACAGCACTGCAGGCAGTCTTGTTCTCCCCAGAGACGATAAAAGAAGGGAATGAACAGGGAGACTCAGATTTATACTTAAGCTAAACCAGAATTTCCATTCACTGATAGCAACATGAAACTTATGACTAGGACTGGTATAAAAAAAAAAAGGAATTATTTACTGTAGAAAAATTAGAACCAAAGAGAAAATGTTTGTTTCATTTTAATTTTTTTGCAGAATTTTCATTTTGCAGAATTTTAAAAAGAAAAATCATTTCAATTTGAATTGAATAGAATCAAAACAAAAATTTGTTTTTGTTTTTCTCCCTTTCTCTCCCTTCTTCCCTTCCCTTTTTTCCTAGGGAAACCAAATGAAAACTGGAAATGTTTTGCTTTGATTCAAACTGAAACTTTTTTTATTGTTTTGAACTGATTCAGAACAGCATTTTTGTTTCAGATTGTTTAATTTAAAATGTGGACCATTTCAAATGATTATAAACATTTTAATGAAATTTTTGGTATAAATCAAGAAGCTATTTTTAATTTAAAACATTTTATTTTACAAACTTTGACCCTCCCTACTTATGAACTATTCAGCAATTCTGAATTCACCCAATAGATGCCAATGGTGCACATACACATCAACTTATTCATCGTAATATCAAAGGAAAAGTGAAGGAAAATTGCAACTCAGAGTGAACCCCCTTCAGCCGTAATTCTAGAGAGATTGAGAGCTTCCTTAACATTCCATATTCTCTTCTGCTCACACACAAAACTTGAGTTCCTCTTATACTTCCTTAGAGAGACTGGCACTAACATCAAGTAAAAAACCAATTTCCAGGGTGAAGTAGATATTGGGACTAGAATGCAGGTCGGCCTCCTTCTTGGGTAAGTTGCACTGTCAAGTTAGCTAAAGATATGGCTTCACTCATTTCAGCCAGCATACTCTCTCTTTTACATTTATTACCCCAAAGATTCTTAAAGTACCTTCAATGACAGAGTGGGGACTGGAGAACATACCAGTTCATGACAGTCACCTTGCTTCAGGGAAAGCAGAATTAACTAAAAATTCTATAGAACACGTCTCCTTTATTCCATGTGAGGATTTGTCACCAAATTGTTGCTCTTTTCATACAAATGCTCTGAAGCCTTAACTTGCAGATTAACGAAGCTGCCCCCACCTCGACCCTTCCTCTCCTGGCAGTCCGCTCATGCCTCCAGAGCCCCTTTTCCCCCACCAGAACCCTGTTGATTTAGGGGATGCTTAGGAGTAGCTTGGGGATGGCAAATGACTAAGCTGGGACAAAACACTGATTCCTCTGGGGGCTTCCCTACCCAACTTGCCTTCACTGTTTTCCAGCAGTGGGACTCCCCTCTAATGAAATACCGGAAGTCCATAGGGTGGAGGAGTCAGGGAAGTGTTAGTACCCAGGAGCTGTTTCTGAACTCATCCCTTCTTCCCACCTGTACCACTCTTCTCCTGGCAGCCCTCAGAACCCTACCTGGAGACCTTTCTCCTCCAAGTTCTCATATCCCCCATAGCCTCTGCCCCTTCCACTCCCCCATCTAGAGACTTGCTCACCCCACATCCCTATGGCCCCTGAAGCTGGAGATTTATTGGATCCCACACACACCTCACTCCCCTCTACAAGCCTTATGAAGCACATTTTGGGAGAAACATTTTTCCCCTGGTGGTTGGGCTACGCTTTGATATCTCTCTCTCTCTCTCTCTCTCTCCAAGGAAAAGTGTTAGAGACTTTTTTAAAGTCTCCAGGAGTCACTTGTTGCATAAGATAAACTCACCAGAGCTGAGATTCCTTAGAGACATTACCAAATCAAAATCCCAATAACCTTTAATATTAAACTTTAAAGACCTAAATTTTGGTGCAGGGCACCAGATCATGGCTAAAGAGACAAATAAACTAAGCTTTATGTCTCTCTTGATTTCCATTAGCTTGTTACAAAGTGGACAAAGAAGACTTTCTGAACTCTGACCACCTATTTTTAGGGTGCATAATTTAGGGACCCCTTGTTCACCTCCAACTTGGTAAAAGCATTCGACCTAGCCTACCAATTTTAAGGCTGATATGAATTTTTGTGGATTTCAGACGGGGACAAAATCAATTTTATAAAAGAAGCTGAGTTGCAGCTTTAGCTGTGGAGTGACTGCTGTTATGAGGAGGAAGTTATTGCCATCCTGAAATTTCCTACCTTGCTCTCTTCCCAGGAGGAATTTGGAGTCCGTGCTGATGTACTGTCTGCCAATGAAGCCCTGCTGATCTGGTGTCAGCATAAGACTGCTAGTTACTCCAATGTGAGTGTGAAGGACTTCTCCAAAAGCTGGTCTGATGGCCTGGCTTTCAATGCCCTCATTCATGTTCACAGGTAAATAGGTGATGGTGGGAGGCTTCAAGAATAGCTGATGCCCCTGTGTCTGGCTCTAGCATAGTGACTTCCAGGGTCTGAATTCTCTTTGATGGACAAGAAAATGGTTTTGTCTTCGCATTCAGAACTACCATTTCTTTAAGTGGGTGTTTTGCCTGAATAAGAATGGAAGAATCAGGTTCATGGAGTTTGACTCTTTCTCTTCCTGGAAACAAAAATGAATTTGCTAGCATATACTCTGCATTTAAACTTGTCTCTTTAATTTGCTCAGAAAACGAGTAGGAAATGCTAGAAAAGCATTAAATCTGTCACTATCAAACAGTGATATAAAAGGACTGATGGCAGATCAAGAGCATGTTTTGTTCCACTGTTGTAATTAATTCCTAGTCATTCCTAAGCCTTAGAAGCACATCATCATCTCAGCCAGCGTATATGTCCCCTGCAGGTGCAAAGTTTCCTCCGAGTGTCTTCAAGAGTGTGATTTTGCTAATTGTGCCATGCAGGATAATTGTGCTTCTCCCTGATCCTGGCTGGCCATTGATAGGAATGAGTACCTGTCTCTCAAAACTTGGCTCCTGTGCAAAACATTTACATAAAGAAAAATACTAGAGAATTTGCTTTCTTTGATCTTCACCTTCCTCGCTGGTTTCAACTGCACTTTCTGAAATGTTATTGAAAATGAGGTTTTCTATGGTCTTCGCCAGCATTTAAACCTTTCAGTTCCGTGAGAGCTGTAGCTGGGAGCTGGAGGCAGCAAGCTCTCCCTCTTTCCCTCTCTGCCCCTCTTGAGGGGAGGAGGAAGTAGCAGGGGACAGAAGAAAGAAGGGAGAGAAGGGACTGCCACCTTGGACAGTTCTTCTCCCATCAGATACCAGTGCTGCTCCATCTGTTGGCAGGAAGACTTAGAACCCCATAACTCCCCAGCCAGGGACAACATTCCCACTTCGGAATTTCCTACCTAGTGAGTCTTTGTTTCACCAACCAGGGACAACAAGAGGCAGGAGGAATGGGGAGTTTTGTGGTGAGCTGAGCTGAGTTCTGGAGTGGGAATTTTCTTTTTTCTGTCAGGCAAGGGAGGGCTAGTGAAGGGTCTATGCCAAAGCTCTACAGGAAAGCAGAGAGCTACTCAATGCTTTAAAAAGAAAAGGAGGACCTGTGGCACCTTAGAGACTAACCAATTTATTTGAGCATAAGCTTTCGTGAGCTACGATGAAGTAAGCTGTAGCTCACGAAAGCTTATGCTCAAATAAATTGGTTAGTCTCTAAGGTGCCACAAGTCTTCCTTTTCTTTTTGCGGATAAAGACTAACATGGCTGGTACTCTGAAACCTGTCAATGCTTTAAGGGATTATTGTTCCGTGTTCCTCATTTTACTAAATCTCCTTGTTCAGTGTCAGAAATTTGCTCAGTTGCAACCTTTGTATATAAATGTGTGTGTATTTAAACGAAGCCAGGACTTTACAGTGGTCATTATGACATACACCATGGCCACATGGAACTTCATGGTGACAGCTGGGTAAAAAACAGGTCCTGCTGCACCAAAAGCACAGCATGTGACCTCTAAAGCCAAAGGAAAATCTATGTTAACAGCTGTTATTGTACAGCCCATAACAAAAAGAGCAACGATATGCACCAGATACTACATTGCAGTATATATGTGTACATACAGCATGTCGTGTAGCTGTGTGTGGGAGGTGTAACCCTTCTTGATAGTAACTCATTTCTATTTTGTAGTTTCTAAATCTAACCCTCCTCTCTTGTGTCCTTCATATGTTCCTCTCCTCAACCAGGCCTGATCTCATCCACTACAGCTCACTGAGGCATGAGCAGCCAATCAAGAACCTGAACAATGCCTTCAGCGTGGCAAAGAAGCACCTGGGAATCACTAAACTTCTGGATGCTGAGGATGTGGCAGTGCCTCATCCAGATGAGAGATCCATCATGACCTATGTGTCGCTCTATTACCATTACTTTTCCAGGCTGAAGCAGGGCCAGACTGTCCAGAAAAGGCTTGCTAAGGTCAGTGCATTGCCACTTTTACAATTGCCTCCTACTTCTATCTTTACTGAGCCCCAACCCCAGTAGCATAAAGTTAAACCAGTTTGGGGAAAAAGCTTTAATTCAGATTAACTGCACAGTCCTGTTAACTCGAGCCATTTGTGCGACCATACCAGAGACTTGATTCTGCAGGGCCTTGCATGTAAATGGTACAGCTGGTGTGAGTAGACAATTCTGATTTGGCAATGGTTTAGACCCACTCTGGTGCTAGAACCTGGCCTTTCTAAAGGGATTTAGCGATATGGAAATTAGCTTCTTTATTCGGTCATATTTTGTATTTGATAACAAAGGTGCTTAGTAAGTAGTCAGGCACATGGAGAACTCATTTAATCTCTGCAGCAAAACAGTGATGCAGAAATTAGTGCTGGTCAAAAAAACTTCTGTCAAAACTTTCTGATGGGAAATAGCCTTTTTTCCTAAACAAAAAAAAGATCTGTAAAAATATCTATGAAATTATGTTTCAGTAGAAAATTTTCAGTTTATCCATGAAAAACTAAAACCTGAAAAAAATTGGTTTTCAGTTTAGTTTGTTTTTTTCCCCTTTTCTCTCCCCTTTTCCCTCTATTCCAGAGATGAGGGGACAAAAGTAAAAAAGTGAGGAAAAAAGGAGGGGAAAAAACCCATAAAACCAAAATAAATAAATAAATAAATAAATGAAGACTCATACAAATAAGGTTTAGTATTTTCAAAAAAACAAAACAAAACTGTTTCAGTTCTTTATTAAAAAAATTAAACTAATACATTTTTAAAATTTCTCATGGAAAAAATGCTGGTATTTTTCACTGACTCTGACCAAAATGTTGTGGTTGTTGCAATGATGACAGCTTTCTTTGGGAATAGCTGCTTTCCTGTCTGCAAAACTTCCCTTCCTTTTTTGCCAAAAATATGAAGTGACCCCAAAAAGTATTCACCTCTGTGTGTGTGTGTGTGTGTGTGTGTGTGTGTGTGTGTGTGTGTGAGCTGATGAACATCTGATTTTTACAAGATGGTTGTGCTGTGGCAGGGACATGTTTGCACCGTGGTAGGGACAAAAATCCAAAGCAGGATTTCCCTTGCTGTGGCAAGGTAAAAAGCTTTCGCAATGGAGGGTTTGCACTGTTAGTTAATCTGGGATAAAGACAAAGAGATCCTGTCTTCATCCCAGATATCCCAAGCTCGATATCAACAACAGCACTGTACTCTGAACAGAGGTGCTGGAGGAGAGGAGGACTTGTAGCTTGATTAAGCAGCGATTGGGCATGAGTGAGGAGACTGGGCAAAAAGATTAGGCTGGACCACACCTAAGACTCTGGCTTGGAGACATATTTCAGGTTCTTCATTAGACCAGTTTATTTCCTCTCTCATGCCACTATATTCCTAAAATTACTCAGTCCTGCAGTTATAATCTACAGAGTAGAGGTCACACTTGCGGAGTTTCTTCTGGCTTGAGAGTTGTTTCCTATATGTAAAATGGATTATCATTGGAAGTGGGAATCTCTATCAGAAGTGAGGAAACTTTTTAAGTGCAACCACTGTATCTATCTAGACAATCCTAAAGTTCCTGTCATCATAGGCACTACTTAGATGAATTGTATAAGAACTCAAAGGATCAGATAGGACACATCTTCATATTCTGGAAAAGGGTTTTGGGGTGAATATTTCTATCTCCATTTTTTTAAATGTTCCACTGATTTCCTTTTCTGCATTTTCCTGTTCTCGTTTTCTATTTTCATTGTTCATTTTTCTCCTTGCAGTTACCTGCTTTTCATTTCCCATTTTTCTCTTCCCCTCAGCATTTTTTCCCTTTCCTCCCTCTTATAGTCCCCTCTGCCTTCACCAGACGCATGCGCAAATAAACACACACACAAGCACATGATAATATCTTCATGTCCTTAGTCCCCTCAGATAGGCAGCTCTGAATTCAGTAATAGGATTGGGGAGGGAAGCCTCAATGTGTCAAGACAGCCTGAGAGCTGAGGCTAAGTGGGTGACCAGGATTGCAGAGGGAATCAATTGAGAGAGGTAAATCTCCCTTCCCCCACCCGCTCCAGTGACCATGCACTTATTAGGATCCTTCAGCCAGAACTGGGTGCGATGGCAGAATATACAGAAGGGAGCCCTGATGCCACGGGCTGCTTTTCCTGCACTAAAGGTTAGTGCTGTTTCACTCCTCTTTGAGCATTGGGACAGCCACTCTTTTCCAAGTACAATTTCTGATAGGCAAAAGCAGATTAGAATGTGTAGCTCATAAACCTTTATTCACTTGCAACACCTTCCTTATTAACTTAAGTGTCTGCAGAGCGAAACAGATGGGTGCTGAGTCTCCACAGAGAGCAACAGAGACACAGAATGTCATTCTGCATTGTTTGAACTTTCATGCAGCAGGTTTCAGCCAATGTTAGCCATGGTATCTCAGGGGCATTTCAGGTTTAGGGGTTACAGAGGGCTGTGGGATGAGGAAGAAATGTAATATAAGGTGCAAAGAAAAGGAATACAATGGATACATAAAATAGAAAGGGGGGTTTGCCTCGCACTTTGTTTCACAACAGATTAGAATAAAATCTTTTACTTCAGGAAAACTGAATCCGAATCCAGGCAACATGGCAAGTGAAATAAATGACTATCGTGGTCTCAGAGTTGCTACTGGTTGACATTTGCCGTCCTCACAAAACCACTGCTTGTTGTGGTACATTTTTCAGTCTCTGTTCAAGACAAGTTCAGGAGTCAGTGGCAAGAGTACTGCTAGTCAGGAACAAGGTGTTTCAGGCTGACCTTGAATAGAAAGTAGAACTGTCTGGGAAGTTTTCAACAAAATGTTTTCATCGGAAAATGTTGATTCATTGCAACTTTTTGTGGAAAAGTATATGTTTTGATGAAATTTTCCTTGATGAAGGTTTCTCAGGCCTTGCATGGAATTTCACAAGGGGGGAAAGCAAGACACCCTCCCCCCGCGAATAGCCAAGGCACTCACCTAGACTGGGAGAGACCCAGGCTCAAGATCCTTCTCCAAATTAGGCAGAGTAGGAGTTGAACCTGGGTCTCCTACATCCCAAGTGAGGGCCCCTAACCACTGGCCTATTGGCTATTCTAGAGCACAAATCTCTATCACTCCCTCCCTCTCACTGCTTTTTTTTTTTTTTTTTTCCTAAAAAAGTTTTGCAAGGTCTTGGTTTTGTTCCAGTGCAGAACAAAAACAATTCTGAAAACAGAATTCTTATTTTTCAGTCCTAGGAGGAAGCTTACATAGTTCTTGCCTGCATAATGCCTACCTCTCACAAGTAGCTAGGACTGTCTGTAGCTTATATGAGCCTCAATATTCACTTATTTTTTAAAAGAAACTAAAATTAATATTGGCACATGAAATCACTTTTTATCCCTTTGCTTAACATGTTTTGGGGATGATCATTCTGCTCTTACTGAACCTAGACTGGGAAGGAATCCTCCTTGTCTCAAATGTGATAACTGTCTCCATGCTGATATAGTAACCTGAGGGACATGGCAGCCTGCTGTGTTAAATAATGCTTTCCTGGTACTGATGGTCACACACCAGCAGCTCATTTGCATCCTGATTAAACTGAGTTTATGAGCATGCCACATAGTTTTCTTCCTCTTTGCTTCATTATGCTGCTTAAATACCTTGTGTTTCCATGCTCGTGTTTCAGATTCTGTTCTTCCTGAAGGAGATTGATGACTTGAAGTTTCAGTATGAGCAGATGATCTCTGAGCTCTTGAAATGGATTAAACAGAAAGTAGTAGAGTTGGACGATCGCCACTTTCCCAATTCCATACAGGACATGTGGATGCTCATGGCCAACTTCAAGACCTTCCGTACGGTAGAGAAGCCCCCCAAATACCAAGAAAGGGGCATGATTGAAGCCCACTTTTTCCACATCAGAACCAAGCAAAGAGCCAACAATCAATGGCCCTATCTGCCCCCTGAAGGCAGGACACTGCAAGATGTGGAAAAGCACTGGGTCATTTTGGAGAAAGCGGAGCACAGCCGGGGAGAAGCGCTGCAGCAGGAGATGCAGAGGCTGGAGAGAGTGGAACAGTTGGCCCAGAGGTTCCTGAAGAAAGCAACCCTGCGTGAGTCATACTTGGAGGACATGATGAAGGTGCTCGAGAAGCAGGACTTCCAGCCACAGAGTGTAGACAAGATGGAGGATGCCACTAAGAAGCTTGAGGCTATTGTGGCAGATGTACTGCCCAGGGAGCAGCGCTTCAGAGCACTGGCTGACATGGCGGCTCTTATAACCCGAGAGAACTACCATCGCAAGATCCAGATCATGAAGAAGTGAGTCATGCTAGTGGAAATGGGCAGTCGTGGAGACTAAACAAGTTATGATACTAAGTGGATGTGGAAGAGGAGGGAATAGTTCAACAGCTCTATTCCACATGAGTAGAGGTGGTCAGATTTCTCCCCCCCCACACACACATGCTCCACAAAAAATGTAAATGAAAAAGCAAAATGTTTCATTCTCATTAAAATTTTAACTTTTTGTTGAAAAAAGAACCTCAAAAACTGGGGAACAAAAATTGGCTGATAAAAATACATTTTGAGGAAAGCTGACACTTAATGTGAAATGTTTGTTTTGTTGAAAACCCAGTCTTCCATCAAAAGAAAGTTTCAGTGGAATATTTTCAGCCAACCCATCACATATCTCTTTTAGTGTGTGGTTTGAGAGGTTCACATAGCCACAAATCTTCAGGTGCCTCTCTAGTTCCCAGATTGGGCTATAAATCTTGTGAGATCAGGACTTCTAAGATGATCAGTAATTCCTGGTTTGGGACTTCATGGAAATACCCTAGGAACAACCTTCCTGTGGTATTTTAGTAGTTGTCTGTTCTAGACTTAACCAAAGCCAGAAGCATGTGTGAAAATAATAAAATGCTTAACCAAACTCCACAGAAGTTTTGGTTTTGATTTGAGGTACGGTTTGAATTAATTTTTATCTAAGCTGAGTCATTTAAGGGGCCATCCCTTTTTTCAAACCTATTTACTGTCTCAGGCAAAAAGGACATGGGACATCAGAGATGAGAATCCACGCACAATAGTTCCTTAAACAAGATTAATGATGATTTACATATTAACCAAAATGTCTTCCCAAGGACCATATTAATTGAGAGGATATAGTGTGCTGAGCCATGTGACCAGTGTATGCTTCATTAGATGACATATACACTGTATATGACTCTAGGAACCCTAGGTGTTCATTTAACTTTTCTAAAATTGTAAGCCCCATGTGTCAACAGGGTCTTTTCCCATGCTGTCCAAAGCATCAGATCCTTGTGGATGAGTCAGTCCTTTCTCCTCCCTTCTTTACAGGCAAGAGAACATTTCCCAGCAGTGGCAGGATCTACTAGAGCAGCTCCAGAGACACAAACGCTCTCTGGGAGCAATGCAGGAAATTCTGGGCCTTCTGAGGGACATTGATACCATTACAGAGGAACTCAAAGGACTGCAGGTACCAACCCCTCTCCATCAGCATGTGGGCTGTGCACACAATTTGCATGACTACAAATATAAATAATTGCAGCAGACACAGTATTCCAGTGACAGTTATGGATTGCAATGTCTATATTGTGCTGGGAATTGAGCATATGGCTAGAATTTTCAAAAGTAGGCTGCTGCATCCATATAAAGGCACCTAAATAAAAACTGCCCTCATTTGCAGAAGTACCAATCGTCACAATTCAAACGGAAGTCACTTAGTATAGGGGATAACTGAAGTTTTAGATCCCATTGTGTGGTAACTAGTAACTGCTGAAGGGTGTAATGGCAGCCACTCTAAATATGTACTTTTGCCTTGCCCTGTACTGTGCAAGAGAGAGAATATTATGGATTGTGCTGAACATGAAGTATAAAAACTGTTTTGTTTATGGACCCAGCAGTTTATGTAAAATTGTGAATTGCAAATTGGAGACGGTGACTAGCTATTCTGAATCTCTGAGCCCTAGCCTTTTTCAGGAAAGAAAATACTGTGTACTGGTCATTATTCCCACTAGCTGGACACTTGCCTCCAAAACCAAGCATGTTCCACTGGGGAAAACAATACAATTATAATCTACTGTGGAAGGGGAGCCTCCTAGATTTCTTCAGATAAAAACTGAATCAAGCACACTATAATGAGGCATATAGGAGAGGTGTACTCAGTGGGCACGGTAAATGCTGGACATAAGCAGTGATTCTGGGAGTGAGAAGTGACTCTTGGTTGAAGAATATGACTACTTCCCCCACATCCACTGCAGCAGATAAAAGCTAGGGATTGTGGGTTATATCTTGTGAATTTGAAGGAGAGGATTGGTTATGTATCTCCTTCCAATCAGCCAGTTAGTGCTTCCACAGAGTTCAAACCACACACCCATTTATTCATTTGGGTCCAATCCAACATCTGTCAGAGCCAATGGGAGTCCTTCCATTGATTTCAGTTCCCTTTGGATCAAGTCCTTAGATCCCTGGATGGCATTGTCTGCTCACACATAGGAGAGGGTGAGATCATAGCGCTGATAATTTCTCACTTTTGGTTTCTAGGCACTAGTGACATCTCAGGATTATGGGAAGCAGCTCTTGGAGGTAGTAGATTTGCTGCAGAAGCACAATTTGGTTGACTTCCAGATCACTTCCTATGATGATAGGGTGAGATACATCACCCAGAGGACAGCAGAGGTCACCAAGGGCAAAGCAATCAAGTCAGATGTGCTTCATGCCAAAACTCGGATGCTCCATCAGCTGTACCAAAACCTCATAGCTCTCAGCAAATCCCGGTACGGCTCTCCTTATGGTCTAGCTCTTTCTGATTAGAATGGTGGGTCCTTTTAAAATGGAGATAATGGGAAGGCCAGAATCTAGAATTTCTCATTTCTCCACATATAAAGCTATAACAGACCCAGCAGAGAAGGAGATAATCACAGAGGGAGCTGATAGAACCATAGCTTTCCCTGTGCTCGCTTTGTTGTTCAGGCTTCAAAACTGAAACTAACACATTGTTGCATTGGGGTTGGGGGGAGAGCTCAAACATTTAAAGGGACAGTACATCACACTGACCATAAGGATCATCAGCTATCATAGACTGAGAGGGAACTTCAGTGTCAAAGTTCATTCCTAGTTGCTTCTATGTGATCTGGACCTGATATGGCTGATTCTCTATCTCCTGGGTGGAGAGGGGAATTTCCTTTTGGCTTCTTCGTGTTGTCCACCCATAACTCAGCCATGACTCGGAGGTACCATGGGAATTCAATCTCTGAATTTTCTGCAGTGCTGAAGCCCTTTAATTAATCTATTCTCTGTTTCTATGTTGTACCTGAAATCCCAGCACTGACCGAGCTGTATTGCTTGTTGCCTTGTGTTAGACAATCCCAGCTACAGGAAGCGTTGAAGCTTTTTGAGTTTTTCCATGACTGTCAGGAAGAAGAGTCATGGATCTCTGAGAAATGGCAAGTAGTGAGGACAGCAACATTCGGACGAGATCTCAGTCAGATTATTGCCTCCATTCAGAAGCACAAGGTACAGTATTTTGTTGACTGGTGTCTGTTCTCTATATTGAATCTAGTCTTTCATAATTTATCTAAACCAATTGTCAGAGCATTTATGCCTCAAATTAAGGGTCCTGGCTGGCTTTTGGAACCTGAGAAATCATGCAGCTTAGGGATCCCTCCCAATGGGGGACAGTCCTATGTTTAATATGGGATTGTGGGTGTGCAGAACAAGCAGAGTGAAGCTCCGTGTGCTATCCATTAGGCCATTTTGGTGGATGGGAGAAGGAGATGGTTCTTATCCACTCACCCTTCCCAAAGGAGTTACACGGGGAGAATAAGTAGAGTAGACATGCCATAAATTAAGGGAAAATGACTGAGCTGTGGTAAAGGAGGGGTGGGAAACCTTAGAATAACATTGCTGGGACCTCCCAGAAATTTGCTGCCAGCTCTCCCTGTGAACTGGACACAGGTTGGGGAGAAAAGCTTCATTTCATGAAGTTCCATCTCGTTGATGACGAGAAATCACTGTGGCAAACAGACCTGAAGACTTGAAAAGGCAGTTACAGAATTTAAACAGCAATTTCTGACATTCAGCTCTTTATAATTAGGAAGTCAACAGTAAAGGCATGAGAGCATGTCCATGAACCATAAGATCTCTAGAGACGTGTGTGAGAGAGGGTGAGTGTGTGTTGGGAGTGGAAGACATAAGGCTGCCTACTCAATGGATGACACCTCCCCCAGAGACCATCCTGTATAGTATGCTGCTGGAATGGGGAAGGGAAGTATCTCAATGACTATCATTAGTACAATAGTTGGGTGAGTGAAAAAGAGGTATTAGGGCTCAAAGGACAGTGTTAACTATGGAGAAAGGGGCAGTGTCAGAATGGAGGGAAAACAGAATCATTACACATGTTAGTTTTATAGGATCTGACAGAAGAGTCTGGCAGTGGGGAAAAGCCACCGCTCTCCTGGGACAGGTCAGTTCCTTGGGCCTGTAAGTCTCCACTACTCATTATCATGTCACTTTATTTGGCAGGCTCTAGAAGTCGAGTGCAACTCCCACAAGGCAATTTGTTCCAATGTAGTGAGGAAGGGCTGGGAGCTAAGTCAAAGGAACCACTCAAACCAGAGGGATATCCAGATGCAGACAGACAGCCTCCAGAAGCTGTGGCAACAGCTCCAAGATGAGGTGGCCAATCGTAAAATCCGTCTGCAGGCAGCTGCTTTAATCAAACAGGTAAACAAGGCTGCAGTTTTTGCATTTTGTAACAGAAAGAACAAGAACTCATTCTATTTCTGCTTGTGTCACCAGATTGGGATTTATGTAACGAACACAAGAAGGGTCTGGAAGCAATAAGCTTTGCTGGGGTGAAACAAAATATCTTTCAACTCACATGATATTAATCAATTTTTTTTTATCAGAGTGCTGTGTCTCTCACTTTGTGTAGCTCACAAGTCCTTCTGGTCTTCTGTAGGCAGACACCAGCTGTGTGTCATAACTGCTGATTTCTGTTTTCATTTGGCTACTGTGAAATGTGCCCCAAACACTATATTCCAGATTCTGCTTTCCTTGTTCCTTAGCATAATAACTGATACATGGAGACTTTGTGGCTGTCAGCTATTCTGCATGTGTGAAGCACTGGGAGGGAAATTTTGACCTTCAACTCTGAAAATTCAGGCTCCCAGCATTTGTGATCAGACTCATCTCTTCTGCAAGCCAGCCAATAGAGGGCAGTGGTACATAGCTAGTCGAGAACGTATATATTGACATTCATTCTCAGTTAGAAATACTAGAGTTAAATAACTTTAAAAAAATCTGCTGTGTGAATCCGCTTCCTTGTGGGTGAGACCAGGGTGACTGTCTGACACTCTTTTTCTGTAGAAAAAACTGGGATCAGTCACAGTTCAGAACTCATAGACTCCCCCATTCTATCTGTGAAATGCCCCGACAAAGAGCCAAGCCACCAGGCCATCCAGGCTGCTGATAATGGTTAAGTAGGAGGGTCCTTTTGCCTTTTGAGTGGCTCCCAGGAAGCTTTCTTTCTGACTGGCTGTGGGTCTGCTCCCATCAATTGACCTGTGTTGATAGAGTGAGAATTCTTCTGTTTTCCAAGAAATCTCCGAGAGACAGATTTAATGGTGCATTAGAATATTGCCTGCTGTATTTATGTTTCTGATTCAGCACTGCTGTAGCCACTCTGTTCTACCTGGCATAATGCCATCTGAGATAGCTACATTGCTAACTTCGTTGAATAGTTGTACCTTCAGTGCAAGACTGCTGCTGAGCCAGGATGTGCTGGATACACAACATATGAGAAATACGTTGTGAACATCATGCAATGGATGAAAGTCTCTCCTGAGGAGCCTCAACTGAACGAAGTATGGGGGGATTTTTCAAAGGCACAGTGGCAGTTAGGTACCAAACTCCAATGGGAGGTATAGGTCTAGCTGCCATTTGTGCCTTTGAAAATCTGTCCCATAAAAAAGAAATATCAGGCCACAAAGCTTGGATCCTGACTGGAGTTTCCCCAAAGTATGAGGAGTGATTAGTGTTGTTAGATGTTTGGCTGCGTGTGTGTGTTCTCTGTGTACTGTCCCAGCTCTGCACAGATAGTTGGCACAGCAGACCTCGATCGAACTGCCCAATAACCACAACCTCGGTTCGTAGCAAAGGCACTTGGGCAGGTTTATTGTCAACGAAGCACGGTCCTAATGTCCTGGCTCATTGGTTACAGGTACACGAACACATTGTATGCCTATTGTGATGGACTAGATCAGTTAATGGCATGACTTTCCATTATCCCCTAGGCCAGCCAAAGACACTCCCTCTGAGATACCTCTTTATACACTGATACAAACAAGTTACGTATAGCCCCTCTGACGTGCCTAGGTGCCACCCTCTGACGTATCTAGTTGACGCCCATTCATAGATTCATAGATATTTAGGTCAGAAGGGACCATTATGATCATCTAGTCTGACCTCCTGCACAACGCAGGCCACAGAATTTCACCCACCACTCCTGCAAAAAACCTCTCACCTACATCTGTGCTATTGAAGTCCTCAAATAGTAGTTTAAAGACTTCAAGGAGCAGAGAATCCTCCAGCAAGTGACAATCAAAACATCTCTATTCATCATGCTGTCATCCGGACCTTATCTTTGGGGTCGGTCAGCGTGTGCCTGTTATCTTTAGGGAATGTGTTGGTCTCGAGGTGTTCTGGTACCACCCTTCTGAAATGTGTTTGTGTAAGTGCTCTGTACCTAGCATTTCTTAGGAATGTCTGTTTCTGCCATATCAGCCCTGTTCTTGCCAAATTCTGTGAGCAGGCCTGTCTTTTGCTCACAGCCTGGCTTTGCTTTATATCAGCAAACCTTTAATCACTACTTTAGCTCAGGCCTCTGATACAAGGGCTTATGTCTCAGGCCCTCTTCCTACTACAGTTAGAACTGGAACTTTGGCTTGGTTCCATCTCTGATTTAAATACACAAATGCACACATTCAAAAAGCCACTATAAAACCATAATTTACCAATTACACCATAGTATCTCAGATTACCCAATAATAATGTTTTCCCTATCCTTTTCATTCCCTCTCATATTCACACAGAAGCCTGAACATTTCCTTCCTTAACAGATTTTGTTCTCTTTGGTTTGACAAACACTGAATTATTTCCTGTTTCTAGCAGTTTTAAAACTATTATAGCTTTGCCCCTCCCCCAGCTTTTGGGGGGGGAGGGGCGGGAAGGGGGTAGTTTAAATTATTTTTATAATTTAATGTCTTTTTACAGTTACAGCCATATAAGATTGCACCCAAACTTTTCCCATGAATTGCAATTTGTGAAGGCTGTTTTCTATTAGACAAACTTACTCTGTATCCTCATGATCTATCATTAACTTTTGTGGAAAAACATCTGTTGTTGAAATTGTAGGCCATCCCTACAGTCTGAAAGTATGCTAAGTATTATTGATTCTGTTAAATGACGAAGTCTGACTACTGTCTAGTAACAAAGTCTGACTGCTGAGTGATTGACTTGGAAACTGGCTAATAAGATTAATGGAGGAAATATTTGGGACTAATTTATTTAATTGTGATCCTGTGAACCATATTGGTGCTAAGCGTGCTGCTGAAATATAATTGGGGTTTCTAAAGAAAGAGCCACCTGATGTGTAATGGTCCTGCTTATATGACCTGTGTGTGTGTTATGATTAGCCTCAGTTGTCTGATGCAATTACTGCCCTGTTGACCATTTGCCAGAGGATGGACTGTTGGATGTGTATCTCTTAGGGCTGTTTGATTAAACATTCTCCCCACCTGTGTTCCCTTCAGTACTTTGTTGACATTGATGAAGCAGACTCATGGCTACGGGAGCGGCAGCCCCTCCTGGCCAGTAAGGATTATGGGAAGGATGAGTCCAGCGCAGAAGCCTTGCTACACCGCCACTTGCGACTGGAGAAGGAGATCACAGTCTACTGCTTGGAGATGAGGCGCCTGGAAGAACAAGCTGGTACTGTAGCAAAGCAGGCTCCATCTGCGGTATGTGGATATGAGGTTGTGTCCCTCTACTTCCCTTTGTTTTTAGTTATTAGAGCTGGTTGGAAATTTAGTGAAATTGAAACATTTTGTGAAAATGTGTCAGTTTTGACAAAACTTCACTGAAAAAAGCATGTAGATAAGGTCAAGATGTTCCAGTCTTTTTGGAATGGAATGTTTTGATTTTCCAGGTAAAAATGACTTTTCATTCCTAATTGAAATGAAAACAAAGTTTTTTGAAATGTTGGAATTCCCTGCTGAACAGACGAACCTAGATTCAATTAGCTCTCTTAATTATACATGAGTCAGGGCCCAGACCCCTGGCTGTCGCTGATGGAATCCTAGAAATACAGTTTTTGGTCATTTAGCACCGAGACTGGCTCATCCACATCACACCTCTCTCCTAGCTCTCACAAATCTTCTACTCCTCCCCACCTTATTATTTACTTCCTACTGAATCCAACTCTCCTTCCAAATGGCCATTATACACCACCCACTGCCTCCCTCCCTGCTTTTCGCCAGACTCCAATACTTCACTCACTTTAATCCTCTCACCTGAGGCTTCTGTAATCATCCTGGGTAAATTCAGTTCTTATGTTTGATTCCTCTGCTTCTTGATTTGTCTTGTTAAACTCATTTGATCTTCAGCTGTGGTCTAAATCCCCCATTCAGTATTTTGGCCGCAATCCTGATTGTTACCTTTCAGATTTCTTTATCTCTGAACGCTCTCTCTATAATAATGAGATATGCAAGATAAGCAACTATTGCAACTGCAATTAGTAGTAAGAGCTGGGAACACCATTTTGTGACCCTCCCTTTTTGTTCCTGCATTACTTGTTGTTAGAGGGAGCATGTAAGTTCAGGAGCCCACAGATGTTGATCAGTGAAGGAAATACAGACGCGCTGATTTTTTTTAACAGTTGATTGTTTGCTGGTTCAATAATTTAAGGACCATAAAAGTGAACCTCTAATGCTTGGCTGTACTTGGTGCTCCCATTCAAGTTCTGAAAACATTTGTTTTTAATCAATATAGTTATCTGGCCCCTAAATTAATTATTACATTATTGACAAGCATTCTTGGGAATTGTAGCCCTAAATATGCAAATCCCTTGATTAAGTTTAGGAATGTAATTTGTGTCCTGACACTTTTAAAATTCACTTGTACTCTTAAGTAGGTGGTTTGCCCCTGGGGTCTGCCTGCTTTGTTCTCTCTCTTAGGTGCTCAGTAGTCTTTGCATCTGCAAGTGTCTAGCTATTGAAAATACACTGACAGGTTGTTAGGGCTTGGACTGGGCCCCCCCTCTGCTAGAACAGGACAGCCTGGTGTTAACTGACTGAAATGCCTGCCTGTGGGTGTTTGCTGCCATTTTTAATTACCCTCATTGCACTCACTGAATGGAAGCTGCACTACAAAAGCACGAGCAAGGGCCAGCTGCCACATATGCTGCCCAGTTCCCGTGACTTGTGGCTGATGTTGAGTGGAATGTGGCGGCCCAACTACACCTGTTACGGTGTGGACTTAGTGAGGAGGTAAAGGAATAAGCAAAAGGAAAAGAGGAGGTGAACCATGGTGCCGCCTCACCCAGACACCAGGCTGAACGCTCCAGCACCTACCCACAAACCAGTGCAGGTTGGTCTGGTCTGCAAAGCTTGACCCTGGAAGAGTGACTGCACAATAACTTATGCTTTTATTGCAGAGCACCGGCATGTGCTCTTACTTCTTGCCCATTGCGGACCTCAGCCAGCAAGGAATCAAGAAATGAGTGAACCCAGGCTGTATGGAGGGGTCAGCCTGGGCATCACCAGGGCACTATGCTCTGGAACTACCCGCAAGCCCTCGAGGGAAACCCAATCTTGGACATGCAGTGCCTGCCCACATTTCCAAGTACAGATACTGTTATGTACCATGGATGGAGCCAAACTAGTTCCCCCTCAGTGGCCCTGATTGATTCAGGAGCTCCGATAATTCAATAGATGCTGAAGACACTCAAACCCTATAAATGCCCCTCTGTTTAACACCTCGGTCAGTTCTCATAGAGATGATAGATTTGACACAGGAAACAGGACCCCTAGAGACTGTACTCCACGGATATCAGGATGTACTAAATTCAATGTGATTCGTTCTCCACACTTCCCCTGATTCTCAGCATCACCCAGCAGGACCAGCCCAACCCTTCTATGCTCTGGTGAAAGAAAAGGATCAGTTTCCCTCTGAACACTGCTGAAGGGTGAGCCCCAAACCTCTGGTCCCAGGCTCCTGTAGATGACCAGAAGTGATGGCACCTGTGGGAGAACCACAGATGATCGTGACCAGAAGGAACCATTCCTAAGCCTGAGTTCCCATCTCACTGATGAGTATTAGGATTCTGTGGACGTCTTTGAAAAGAAAAATGTGGGCATGCTACCTCCACATTGGCACTACAACTGCCCCATAGACCTGCAGCCCTTCATGTGCGCATCAAGTAAAAGCCCAAAGGCTCAATCCAACACTTCACGTCCCCAGTGGGGCCTCTGGTCCTTTTCAATAAGCAAAAGGATGGAACGCTACACCTCTGTGTCACTAACATGCCCTAAACCAAGTGACAGTCCAAAACTGGTATCCCCCGCTCCTAACCTCAGAGTTTCTAGATAGTGTGTGATCTACCAGAATTTTCACCCAACTGGACCTCGGTGGAGTGGTGGGAACTTAAAAACTAGTGCACATTTTGAACCCACTCTGGGCACTTTGAATATTTAATAATGCCATTCAGTCTGACTAAAGCTCCCGCGACCTTTCAACACTTTGTGAACAATATATTTAAAGACATCCTGGACCAGTATGTAGTCATCTATCTCGATGACATGTGTCTGTTTTCAGAAGACCCTGAGCGGTATTGTTACCATGTTCATTCCATCCTGGAAAGACTACAGAAGCACAGCCTATATGTGAAAATGGAAAGTGTACCTTTTGACCCCACTGGACAAAATAATGACATATTAGATAAAGAACTGGTCACAATTAAATCAGCCTTCAAAGAGTGGTGCCATAACCTTGAAAGAGCCTGACAACAAGTTCTAGTCTCTTCGGACCATAAGAACCTTGAATATCTGCGTAAGCTTGTGCTTTGAACCAAAGACATCTCAGGTGGGTATTCTTCTTCCCTTGGTTCAATCTCAACATCACCTGGGAATCAGGAATGGGAAAGTCAATGCCTTATCCTGAAAGGTGGAATAATACCACAAAGGTAAAGAGCCTAACCAAAAACCACCCTCTCTCCTTAAACCTCACAACTTCCTTAGTGCCACCATACACCAAAACCTGATTCATCTAATCTGATCCACTTCTCAAGGTGATCTGCTAGCCTAGAAGGTGATGGAACAACCTGAGCAAATAAGAACTAGAATCAAAATGCAGTGTTCCACACAGGATGGGATCACATATCTCGATGGGTGCATATCCATTCCACCAGGGTGCCCCTGGTTAGAAATGTATCACCTCTGCCATGACAATCAATGGTGGGCCATTTTGGCCACCTTAAGACTTTCTACATGGCTCCACATTTCTTCCAGTAGCCCCAGGGCTATGTTGACTCTTGTGACCTTGTGCATGCACCAAGACACCCCATTCTGAGCACCTTGGCACTTTAGTACCCTTGGAGATCCCACCTAGACCCTGGGCCTGGATCACCCTGGATTTTATAGCAGAATTCCCTGACTCTGATGGCCACACAGTGGTCTTGACTCTTGTTGACCAAAATGGCCCACTTCATCCCCTGTGACTGCCTGCCCTCTGCCGAAAGAACCGCTCAACTCCTAGTGGTGCATGTTATCCTTTTTCATGGGCTTCCGGGCCATATCACCTCAGACCAAAGCTCACAGTTCGTATCATGCTTTTGGTGTGAAACACTCCAATTACTGGACTTTGCACTTTTACTTCCTCCGCTTACTGCCCCCAGACAGATGGGCAGACAGAGAGGGTGAACCAAGTACTACAGCAATACGTAAGGTGCTTTGTTAACTACCATCAAGATACGTGGTTCTTCCTCGTGCCTTATGACAAGTTGTCATACAACAACACTGACTATGCCTACATGGGGTAGAGTCTCTTTTTTGCAAATTACAGTTTTCTTATTTGCTTCCACCTTGTCTTGTTAGCAACCTCCCAGAACCCAGCAGCTTCCAACTGGATTCTGTGAATTCATCATATTCTGGAAGACCTTAAGGACCACCTCCATGAAGCAAAAAAGCACTACAATGAGTAGGCAGACCGTCAGTACCAGGAAAGCCCAGCTCTCACAGTGTGCCAAAAGGTCTGGCTTGCAGCTAAACACCTCTGTACGAACAGGTCATCCCACAAGCTAAACCACTAGTAGCTTGGACCATTCTGAGTTTTGTCAGTATTCAAATTGCAGCTCTCTCACTCCCTTAAGATATATCCCATTTTCCATGTTTCCCTCCTGAAGCATTCCACACAGAATCATGTTCCCAGCAACTCCCCGCACAGGTCCAGGTCCAAGGGCACAAGGAATATATAGTCTGCCCTGTCCTCAGCTGTAAACTGCAGAGCGGGAGACTGTACTACCTCATTGCCTGGGTCCTGAATTGTGCTCCTGGGAACCTGCTCCCCATGTCCATGCCCCTGACCTGGTAAGAAGATTTCATCAAGACCATCCAAGTGCCAACATGAAGGAAGGGTGCCCTCCAAAAGCGGGGGAGAGGCAATGTAAAGATCCATGGGACAAGAACCTGGGTCTGTGGACCCTGAGACAGCTGACATTCCCACATTGCCACCAGGAGCCCATGTAGAACCCCATCCAAAGAGCATTATGGAGATTAGGGGCCGCAGGAAATACCACCCAAAGGATCCAGTGTGGCAGGACTCTGCATCCTTTTGATTGGCCCATGCTCACTATTTAATCCTGGAGAGTGCCCCATACAGTTGTCTGGCAACCCAGCAGACTTCTGCCTTGCTGTGACTCCAAACCTCACCTCGCTTTCCGATCTCCAGCCACTGACCCAGCCTGATTCTGACCCTGACTCTTGCCTATTGATCCCGGCACTATAAATTACTCTGATCCCTGCTTGCCAGCTACTGCCCCATGGCCATCCTTGACTTGTGGACACAAGCGCAGCTGTGACTGCTAGGCTAGATCGCCCACGCCCTGGTCCCCTGCAGTTATGTTCGTGGTATATGCATAGAGATGTGAGATAAAAACATAAAATACTCTTGCTGGTAGGTTGCCATGTAACATTGCTTCGTTTCTTAGAATTCAGAATGATAGATAACACACAAGAACCCCAAAACAGAGTGTGATGACAAAGCTGGGTGCTCACTTCAACAGAGAAGCACAACTCACCCCTGCTTACTCTAGGCTGGCTCTCTGCAGACTGATTCTGAACGCACACTTCCCTACACAGCCCCCTGCCTGCAAACAGGACCAGGAAAATCCCTGAAAATTTAAAGTGATAGATCACAATTGTATCACAGTGTTCAATGCATCACACAGGTGCATTTGCAAATTGCAATATCTAACACTTTGAGTCAGGCAGATCATTTTGAAAATGTAGTCCTTTAATTTATCCTTAAGGTCAGGGGCTCCAATTATCCATAGTGTCACAGACTGATTTTGTTGTATTTTGCTTTAACAGGTGATATCAGTGCCGGTGGTGAAGGCTCAGGTCCAGAGTAGCCTAAACCAAAGGATCACTATACTACCATCAAGCCGCTCTGTGCGCGGGGGAACCCCGGAAATTGGATTTTCTAATCCACCTGATTCAGATCCTCACTTTATTCCAGAGAACATCTGGAGGACCCAGAATGAAATAAACTTGCTTTATGAGAATCTTCAAACCATGGCTGAGGTATTGTACCTCTTTCAATACTTTGTGCTTGTGTAGCCTGTCTTGGAGATTAATAGTGGGATCTAGTGTCATGCAAAGTGTACGCAGGTGTTTTAGCTTCCCTTGCTCAGCTCTGACAATGTGCTGCAATCCTGAACTATGCAGCCCCTGAAAAGACTGCTGGCTGTGCTAAATTGTGTGGTGCTTTTCTGATTTTGACCAACATCATGTCAGCAGTAGGAGAGAAACAAATCATGGATGACATTCAAAACAATCAGAAATTTCATTTAAGCTTTGAGTGCATTTGGTTCAGGTTTTATCCAGTCTGGCTTGTACATCATTATGTGAGAATCACATATTAATTTCTATGATCATCACATTTTCCTCCCAGTTCTTATATTTTTTGGAGAGCAGCTTCCTTCTGCATCCCCTTGACTTTACTGGAGTTTGCCTATTACAGCAAGAGACCCTCTCCTAGGTCGGACAAACATGGGAGGTTAACCCCAAGCCTTGAGGCTGTAGTGGCAAAGACTGGAAACTTTAACACAGATGTTCACAAAAGACCATTAGTTTTTCCCTTTATTCCTCTGTATCCTCAACCTCCAAGGGGTCCCGCCCAGAAAGCTGCTGTGTGAACCCTCCGATTCCTATTTTTCCTGCAACCAGTGCTTGTGCATATGTCTAGGATTAAAGAGGTAATGCTCCCTTTGTAGTGTTGACTTGTATCTTCAGTCAACCAGCACACACCACTACTAAACTTTCTGCTTATCAGGTGTTGTGAGCATCAGTTCTCTGATGCCCCAGGAACAAGTATTTCAGGCTCAAGATGCCACTTTGTATTCACTGTGTGTTAGCAGGGAGAACTACCACCAACCTGCCAGGTTAATCTGTATGCTTTAGTTCTTTAGCCATGGGGATCTCTTTCTGCAAAAGGCCTGTGTATCACAGTATTCAATTCTGCATCTGTTTTACAGCACAGGAAGAAAGGTCTGGAGGAGATGATCCGATTGTACCGCTTCTACAGCTCCTGTGAAGAGTTTCAGTCTTGGATGGAAGATAAGGAGAAAATTTTCCAGACCCTTCAGCCTGAAGCAGACAATGTGGAGGTCACACAGCAGAAATATGAGGTACCTCATCTCTACTTGGTGTAGATAACTTGTAAAACAAACTGACCATGGGGGAATGGATGTATGTGAGGAAAGGAGGACTCCAGAGAAGTTGCTTCCAACCTTTTTTTTGTTAACTGAATTTTAATCCATAAGGTTTTGTCTGTACAGGAAAGCTTTTTCAGTTAAGCTAAGGTGTGAATATATAACTGCAGATTTATACCAGAATAAGTTGTCCACATGTCAATGGGGTGGGATGGGATGTATATTATACCAGAATAAGTTTATTATGTATCTATGGGCTCAGAGGGAAAACCGTATAGGGGAGTATATTCTGTCAAGAGATCGCTGAATGAACAGAGAGAAAAGAAATAAATTGGATGTCAAAGCATAGTAGATACACAAATAGAAGATGAGTGAATACAACAGCTTGTGGAGCACTTTTTGCATAGAGATGCTGAGTTTTGAGTTCTTCACTCCATACATTATCCCTGTATTTTTTTCTGTTTAGAGCTTTCTAGTGGAAATGGCTGTGGGGAAAATCCAGCTGGGAGAGATCAAATGCCTAGCAGATAAGTTTGCAAAGAGCAGTCCCAGCAAACAGAATGAAATCCAAGCCCACCTTAAGGAGATCAGTAGGAGGTAATGCTCCTGATAGAATGGGGAATCACCCCATCAAGGACTTTTCATGCCCTGCATAAACTATCCTGGAGAAAATACCAGTCTGAGATGTTTTGGCACACACAACTGACCTGAGATGTGAAGATAGAGGGTTGTCTATGGAAAGTTGATGTTTGTCACTGCAGTTTGCATTTACTTCCCCGGGGAAGCTTTTACCAAACTGGAGATGTAGAATCTCTCTTATCTATAACTTAACCAGCTTTAAATAGAACCATTTGCCAAGAAGAGATGGAATCAAAATCACTAGAATTCTTTGCATCACAGCTCAATGCACACCTGCTGGAGATGTTCTAATAAAATTAGGATAATGATAAGAGGAGAAGCAGGGGGTGGTCTACATGGACTGACTGTGGGGTTTATAGTATTATGACAGTTGTAATGGAAAGTCTATCCTCTGCCCTGGGCAATCAGTCATTGAAAAGAACAAGCAGTTTCTACAGGCAGGCAAGGAGCTCCCTTTTCCATGTGAGACCATCTTGCACACTGGACACCTTAATCATCACTTGGCCACATGTAGTCATCACTTGGCCATATATGTGCCTATTGTATGCACCTAAATGCTGATTTGAGTTTCTACATAGGGAATGGGGCCATTCTGTTTACGTGTCCCTGTTTGAAAATTGGATCTTATTGTCCCAACAGTTACTGGCTGGAGATATGGGGAAAAAATATAAATCACAAGAACTATTGCCAAGTCATGGACACACTCATTTTGTCAAGGGGTACAGCAGATGCTTTGAGATCTGAGGGCTTTTTGTTCATGGTCCAGTGGAAAAGATTCCTCATAAGTCCTTATCCCCACCCGAGCTTCAGGGAGCAAAGTGGGGGTGGGTCTGAATTCTGCTGCAGCACCCTAAAGATGGTACATCCTCCCATCTGGGCATCAGGGGAGATGCCTGACCCTTGCACAGGAAGGAGAAGGGGTGGAAGTCTCCTTGCACCCCTTGTACTGTGATACAAGAATCAGACTGACAGGTCCTAAATGAATGGATGATGGCAGGTAAAATAGACTTGGGAATAAGTCTGTTTTCATTATATTTAAAGTAAAAGCAAGCACATCGTGGGATAGTCAAATGTCACAATGGGCTCTTCTGTTTGGTTCAGCCTGTGCTGCACGGCTAAGTGCGGATTTGAGCACCCAGAGGCAGGGGTTAGGATGTCCTCCTAAGGCATTCAGGTTTGAAAATTGTAACTATAAAAAACTCTTTGCTTTTGTAACGCTTTTCATATCTATTTTTATATGGACTCTTGGCAGTCCCAACCGTGGTCAGAAACGTCAAGGCACAATTGGATCCTTATTTTGATTATTCTTCTTGATTTGCATAGGCAACAGTGTGACAGCAACTTGCACTGGGTGCAGGAGAGGAATACCACCTTAGAGGGGAAATTCATCATGTGTAGAGGCTGAGCACTAGTCCTATGCCCCCTTTAAGTGCCAATACAATCTTATTTTGAAGATTGCCGTGGTATATAAAGAGAGCATAGAGTTTGTCTCCCCCACACCTCCCCCCGCACAAAGATGAATTTTGCCGTAGGTGATTTTTAAAGGTGCATGCAACAAATCCACTGGACATTTATTCCCCCCCCCTAGGCAAAGACACTGTGATTTTAGTGTCTAGATACAGCTGTTGCAGTTGTTTTTTCACTCCTAGATGGGGGCGCCTGGAAACTCTGAAGGAGGAAAAGGGTTCAGAGCTGATTGAGGTGGCTGATGTGAGGACATTCCTCCAGGACTGTCAGAGCACCAGAGGGCTACTACAAGACAAGCTGGTCCATCTCAGGGATTTGGAACCTGGAAACACACCTGCCGCACTGGAGGCAAACCGGCGCAAGCTGTTTGCTTTTGACAGGGAGGTCCTGGTGCTGGAGAGGAAAACTGAATACCTGAAGAGTGTGGCCCAATCGTAAGGAATCAGCCATTTGTTTCTGTATTTTTGCCTAGTGATCTAGTTTCATATTTGAAGCGAAGTGCATAGAGTATATATAGTTGTGAAAGGCTGACTTACACTTGCCTTAGATCAGCCTCTCGTGCTAGTGCTCTCCCTGTCTGGCTGCAAGTCACTGCTCCTTTTCCTCTTTGAGTGAGATCTTCTGTCCTTCTGGGTAGAGTTGGATGAATATCTGAGTGACTGGCTCCAAACGTTGTCTACAAAGAAAGAATCCCTACATTATGAATGGAGTTGCATAAGTCTTTATTGATATTGAATCACTGAGCTATTCTTCCAACTCAAATCCCCAGCACATGTAGTGGAATGTGGTGTATAATGAATTATCAACGCAAACCACAGTCCCCACTGAGTTTTTTCTAGACAATGAGTATTGCCTCTCTTTGAATTTAAGGACACCTCATTTGCAGATCATACTGCAGTTCAGGTTGTAGGACCATAAACTAGGATTAACAAACACTATTTCAAGATATGTGTATTCTTAATGAGGTACTGTGTAATCCCCAACATGGGGTATCCTTGAGAGGCATGAGCTGGGGAAAAGAGGATGAAAGAGAATTAGAAATATAGGGCATTTGTGTATACATTTTAAACTTTGGCTTAACACTTCTAATTAAAAAAAATCTCCTTGTGTGTTTACAATGTCCATTGCAACACACCTGTTCCACTCTGTTAGGCATGCCCTGTTCAGATCTATAAGTTAGAAACATTTCAGTGAACTGTGAAATTTGATTGGCTGATCATCCCTATGTGTTTTATGTTATGTGAAAAGGAGCATGGGGTGTAAGTGTGCTTTTCCTGGAATCTGGGACCAGGAAAGACCAGGTAATTTGTATCCTCTTGTGGAAATTAGTCGTACAATATCTTTGTTACATACAGATCAGAGGTGATGTAAGACGTCAGTGAAACCAGCAGTGGCTGGGGAAAGGATACCAATACTGAGTCAGACTATAAAAAGGCAGTTTATTGTCATTATAAGGTTATATCTTTGAAGTAAAGGTAATGAATTTCTTCATGTGATATGCTAGCTTTTGACACTCCTAACTGAAGCCAGAGAATTTTAAAAAAAAATAACACAAAACATTTTGATCCTCAGTGATAGAATGCACCACTGGTGCCTGTAAAGTCTTTTGACAGGATGCATTTCCTGGAGGACTCTATGATCACTTTGTCTATGCTGTTTACTGCTGATAAGGAACATTAAGTGCCCGAACTGACCTTCTTTTCGGGAGGAACCACTAGCAACCCAGTCCCATTGACTTTAGTGTCAGCTGGGTCAAGCTATAAGGCTCACGTTGTCTCTGAAACTAAATTAAGGATGTTGTTTGGTTTCCTTGTATAGGATTAAGGACACCAACCCTGCAGAGAGCAAGGCCATCAAAAAGCAAGTGGAGAATATGGAGAAGCTGCTGGCCACACTCAAGTCACAGACTAAAGAGAGGGAGACAACCCTGGAGTTGGCACAGGATCAACAGGCTGTCCTGCAGGACAGCCGCAGACTCCTGCTGTGGGCAGATGGCATCAGGGAGAAGCTGGGCAGTATGGAGATGGGCATGGACGTGGCTTCTTCAGAGCAGTTGCTGAAGGAACATCAGGACCTTCTGAAGGAAATTCGCACTCAGAAGGAAAGGTAGATGTTTGCTTCGAGAGTGAAGAAGGAGGGTGAGGTGCTGCAGCACCAGGGAGGCCTGGAGCATACCCAGAAAACAGATCTGGAAACATAAACTTGGTGTGGAAATGGTGCTTGGGATTTATTGAAGTGCATATAAAATTTAGCATGAAGAAAATAACAACTGACTGTGCACATAACCCAGTTAATTTCCCCATATCAAATGAAAGTGTCTGCTAACCCAAAGTCTGACTCCAATAGCTGCCTTCTACCTCACCTGGATGCTCAGCAAGGAAGAAAACTCACTATTTAAAGTCCTCAGACTTCTTTTCCATCCCAGGTCACTTCGGCCAGAGCAATCCAATCACTTATCCTGGGTTCTTCCCTCTCCTGTATTTTTATGAGCCAGGCCTGCCAGACTCTCAGGCCACCAGCCCCGTCTCTCATTTTACAAAAACCCAGAGACACAGTGACTCCTTCTGTCCCATGTAATGGCTGGCCACCTGTTTTCTTGGGCTCTCAAGCCAACAGAGAAAACTCCTGGCCACCTCAGATGTACAACCCTGAGCAGCCAACCCCTGCACTTCCTGGCAGACTGTAAGTGAAGAGGACGTTAATAGGGAAAGCAATGGGTAACGGTAGCTCTGCCACCAAGAAAGCAAGGAATAGAGCAGCATCAGAGAGAGAGAGAGAGGTGGGGAAGTTATAGGAGGAGGAAGTTATTTATTCTTTGTGCTTTGCCAGGAGAACACCAAGCTCAAGTCACCTCCTACAGTAACTTGTCCTCTTTCCTTGTGACTCTGGGCAGGTTTACGCAGCTAGAAGAGCTGGGGCAGAAGGTAATGTATGGTCAGCCCAGCAACAGGACCCAGGATGTGTGCCAGACCGTGGAGAGGCTTACCCAACAAAGCAGTGAGCTGGACGAGATGTGGGAGCAGCGGAAGAAGCAGCTCCAAGACAGCTTGGAACTGCAGAAGTTCAATAGGGAAGCAGATCGTATCAGTGCAATCCTCTCCAGCCATGAGGCTTTTCTACGAATAGATGACCTTGGGGTATGTATCAGAACAGCCCTTGTTGTCTCCTGCTCCCACTCCCCATCCAGAACAGTCTTGACCCATAATGACTCCATCAGAACAGAGATTCAATGACAATCGCTGTCCTCTGGCTCAAAACTGAGAATTTCTAGCCAAGCTTAGATTGGTTGCAGCATTTCTGTAACAGTGATGTGTTACTGTTCAGAAGCTGCACACGCAGGGCCTGGTTCTCATTTACTCATTTCTTTAAATGAGAAGCAGGCTCATAACTGCTAAAAGACGCTAAACCAAGGAGCTGTAGTTGTGACCCAGAGGTGTGTTTGTGCAGTTGGGGTGGAATGCTCTGGTTAACCTTTTCACCATGCTTTCTCCACTGTTCCTTCTACCTGTACACTGCCATTATCCCTTAGTGTGCTATTGCAATCAGTAGACTATTAGCAAGGAAGTAATTGGTATATTCCACACCAATACTCAACAGCAGTCAGCCAGGGGAAAGTATGTAATGATCTCACCTCCAGTGGGGAGAGGCTGGGAAAGAGGATATGAGTACTATTAACACCTGTTGGAGGCTCACCCTTAGACTGGATGATAGAGCTGTTACGAATACTGTTAGAATCTAAACTGCAGCCTCTTCATATCTCAGAGACTGGTTTGCTGCAGTTTGTGGGTAACCAAATATATTATACAGTGCTTACGCCAGGGGGGCACCATGCTGCTGCGATTAAAAGGTGAGGATAGACTCTTAGGACAGGAGAAAACATGAGAGATAAAGGATCAAGTAAGGCACAGCTGCTCACTTGTTCAAAGCCCTGAAGGTCCTCAGTGATGTGGAAAATCTGCAATATATACTTGCTTCACGTGGGGGGAAGGTGGAGAATAAGGACCTGCACAAAGGCAGAAATAATACCATCTCCTCCACTGCCACAGAGGGAGCCATATTACAGAGGTGAGACTGGATAAAGTTTTCTTCCCCCCACTCCAGGACCACGTGGATGCTGTTCACAGCCTTCTCAAGCGGCATGAGGATTTTGAACGACTGCTGATGGCGCTGAAGCAACAGGCTGAAGTGATGAATGAGCGTGGGGAGAAGCTAGTGAAGAACAGGCACTTCGCTTCTTACATGTGAGTTCAGAGCCATTTACACTCTAGGTACAAAAGAGGAGGAAGACAAGAGATTGACTCCACTGAAGACATTTAGTTTTTACAAACCATCATCAAGTGTCGTCAGAGTGAAACAGAAGATCCTCTTTGAGCCAGCATTCATACCAAGTCCCATCAGTCCACAAGTTGTGGTGTTCTAATTTGGGTGGAAAAGGATGAATTCTTTCATTTCCTTCCATGCTGCTTCTTAACATGGAGAGAATGGAGCCGGTATTGCAAAGAGATGCATTTCCTGTACTCTAATGACAAGGGTAACACTTTCAGTTCAAAGTGCCATTTTTGGTACAATAATGGAGGATACTCCAGTTGTTCTCCTTGCATTTTATACTACATGTGCCAATAAGATCTTGTAGTCCCTTTTAACCCTATGGTTCTATGACCTCTTTATTGAAGAACTCATTAAAATTCTCACATAACTCTGTGTTCCTTGCATTTGAGAGTATCAATAATATTTAGGATGAATACAATAGATTTCAAATCACTTCACAAAGGAATAACAGTTGTAATCATCATACCTGATTCTCATCTAACTTAAGGCCCTTTTGCACCACCCTGGCACTATAACATGGCCTTAAAGTGGGAGTCAGTGTAATTCATGGCTCCTTTAAGGTACTAGAGCGTGTAAAGGGGCCTTAGTGTAAATGAGAATTGGGCCCTGTATGTTTAGAGAGCACAACTGTTTGAAGGTAAGAGTGCTGGGGGGAAACTGAGAAGCTACAATTATGCTTAAAGTTGCTTGGACTGGCTCTGGTGTCTAGTGCCATGACAAACAGTGGCATAGTTCAATTTTAAACATGAAAAGAGAGAGCGTGCATTTGGCAGTTTTCCAAAATGAATTCGTATTGGCAAATAGCCAAAAGACACACAAGAGCACAAAGCTGTACTTACTTGGTGAAGGTTGTGTTTGTCACTGTATTGCATTATCCCGCGCCTAAATGTTATTGGACCACATTCTGCTTAGGAGAGATTAGTGGGGTGGGGAGGAGCACAGCTGAGCACTGTGAGAATCCAAAGAAAAATTAGGATGAAAAATGGAGCAAAGTAAAGAAAAACAACAACAAGCAAATACAGAGGAACTATGGGAACATGGATAGGAGGTGAAAGAGAAATTATAATGCAAAAGTATGGTGCCCTTGTCTGAGCAGTAGTGGAAGATGTTTGCGCCTGTTCAGTCTTTTCCGCGGTTCTTCTAGCGTAGGTCTCCATTTCGTCATAAAGGCATATCTGTTTGTCGTTCAATTGCCTCGCTCCAGGGAAAACAACCGTGGGCCAGATACTCAGCTGGTGTAAATTAGTGTGTTTCCATCAGCTTCAATGGAACTGTTGATTTACATCAACGGAGGATCGGTTCCATGTGTTTAAATTAGAGGAAGATGTCTTATGAACTCAAGCGCCCCAAAAATGAACCGGAGAGTTTTACAAACCGTTAAACCATATGCTCAGGGTTTAGCTGATCGCCATATTTGGGGTCGGGAAGGAATTTTCCTCCAGGGCAGATTGGAAGAGGCCCTGGAGGTTTTTCCGCCTTCCTCTGTAGCATGGGGCATGAGTCACTTGCTGGAGGATTCTCTGCTCCTTGAAGTCTTTAAAACACGATTTGAAGACTTCAATAACTCAGACATAAGTGAGAGGTTTTTCGCAGGAGTGGGTGGGTGAGATTCTGTGGCCTGCGTTGTGCAGGAGGTCGGACTAGATGATCATAATGGTCCCTTCTGACCTAAATATCTATGAACTACATTCTTCATTTTTTCATCACTTGAAGTCTTAAAATAAAATATTTGTGAGGGTGGGAGTGAATTAAACACAAAGCTTTTCAGGGCAGGGACTGTATCAACTTACAGTAAGGTACTGTGCCCAACACATTTGGGGAGCTACCATTATACCAATAGTTCTTAATAATAATCATAAGACTGCCCACCCCCAGTCCATCTATCCCCTTCCCACCTATCTCCACATGAGAGGCGGTCGCTACCCAGTGGAGCTGCCGTTCTCCCACACACACAACCTCTCAATCTTGGAAAACCCAGCACGGTTGTGCAAAGGGATGGGGTAGTGAGCCTTACACACACACACACACCCTTACTCTTAGCAACAGCATCTAGCCCAAAGTTCTAGCAATAAAGAATGACCAAGGAAACCCAGACAGATCAGTGCCATTGCCTTATCGTCATTCTAGATAGGGGAATTAAAGCTCTGTGTCGTATTTTCTCTGCAGGATCGAGGAGAGAATGGCTACATTCCAGGACCGATGGGAACGACTGAGACAGAGTAATGAACAGAAAAAAAGGAAGTTGCTTGCATCTCTTCAGCTGCAGGTGAAAGGGCTGATGCACTAGAGCTGACCAGAGGAAACCTTGGGGCTGCAGTAATTTAACACTGTCTGTTGCCTTGAGCCAAGGCTAAAAATACTGAGCACTCTCCCTGTTCCCAGCCACAGCCCACTTCACCTCGGAGCAGGAAGTTAGGAAATGTTGACCCCACATATAGGCTGACTAGAGTATTGGCAAATACATTAAGAACTCATTTAACACTGTCGGAGTGATCAGAGAATATCTACTAGGCCATAGTGAAGTATACCGTGAGTTGAATTAATACAAGAAATGAAAACATTTAATGAAAAACCACCTAGGTATCTTAATCACTAGATAATGTCCTTGTGAATGTCACCCTGGGCTCATATGTTAATGCTTCACTGTGGGTTGGGGCTCCCACAGAAAATTATAACTGGGGAGAAGAAGCTGATACTCCAGAACCAGTGGGAGGAAGCCTCCGGTTCAGATTCTTGCTGTGGAAGGAAAGTTTCTTTCTAAAACATTGAGCCTGATTCTGCTCTCACTTACACAATTGTTAATCAAGAGTACTCCATTGATGTAAATGTGGCTACACGGTTGCAAAAGTGGTGTATTGGCAGTAAGAGCAGAGCTGGCCTGTTTGGGTTTTTTGGTCACATTTTCATTAACGATCATTCTACCACATAGACAAGGAAATAATTTGTCTTATGGGATCTGATTTTCAAAGGGGCCTCAACCTGACCTTTGTTTATGTATGCACAACTTTGCATTTTCCTCTCTGCATTCTGTAGACTCTAGTCATTAAAGTTTTTCACTTGGAATGGTCATGGGAAATTGGGGAAATCCTTAACAGGATTCTTTTAGTTACCCAAAAAGTTCTTCAAATTAAAGTTTCTATAATATATCTGTAACATAATGGGGAAGCATTGTTATTACATTGCTCCTAGCCATATTTTTCATATGGAATGGAATGTCATGAATGGTATTTGGGCTTCCCACCGTGGAGCTGCATAGTCATAATGGTGGGTCACCTCTTTTATAAATCCATTTTCTGCTTGAAAACTGAGTCTTCACTGGTTACTGAAAGCAGTGGGGTAGGAAATATTGTCTAAAGGAGGAAACACGGATATTACATTAGGGCTGCAAAAGATTGTCCAAGTCTGTCAGCAATCCAGGATTGTGATCCATCAATGCAGGGCGCTGATTATTCAAATTGTCTTTCAGACTAAAAGAAACTGGGCTCCCCAACACTTAGATAAAATAAGGACCGAATATTTTCTGCGGGAGTTCCCAGAATCCACTGTAGTGGATCAATCAAGTAGTGTCCTTGAATCTGTGTACAATCAGGAGTTAAATATATTTAATCCTAACTGTCCCTAATAGGAGTTCAACCGTGATGTTGCTGAGCTGCTGATATGGATGGAAGAGAAGTACAAGATTGCATCAGATGAGTCCTATCGTGACCCAACAAATATCCTGCGCAAACTGAAGTGGCATGAGGCTGCTGAAAAGGAAATGATGGCAAACAAGAAGCACTTTGCAGAGCTGATAATGGTGAGGGTGGATTCATTGTTGGAAAAGGTTTATCAACTTGGCCAGTGTTCAATAGGTTTGGTTCTATTTGAAAAGTGCCTTTCTTGGTTGATTATAGGAGCCTGTAAAACAGCACAGTAGCCAACACAGCCAGTCGCACCACAGATACGTCTTTGATTAAGTGATGGTCTTGATTACTTTTTAACACCAAGTTTACAAATCTTAGCATGGCAAGTAAAGGTGTGGTAGGGTGAAGACAAATTATATACAGTGAGGGAGTTATTATTTTGTCTGGTTATTTTCCTGTGATAGTGGTAATTTCAGATGGGGCTCAGCAATGTGAATCATTCCAGTGTCATTGTTTTTCGGTATGGTAGGTTTGATGTAGGAGAAAGCTTCATGCTGCATGGTATTAATTAGAAAGAAACAAACACAAGTATCAAAGTTGTTAAGATTAGAATTGATTGTGCCCCTTTTTGAGACCTTTGAATAATAAAATATATTTCCTCAGATTGGAAATCAGCTGATTCAAGATGACCATTATGCTGCAGATTCTATCCGGGACAAGATGTCAGAGCTGAAGAAGAAGTGGGAGAGATTGTACAACAAGATGATAGAGCGAGGAGACAAGCTGAGACAGGCCGGACAGCAAGAACAGCTGATGGAACTCCTCCAGGTCAGGTGGTGATTGATTTCAGAGGGGAGGGACTGGGCTGATCTGTTGCTCTCCACGTTGTCAGTTGCCACAGAAAGCTCATCAAAAAGATTAGGAAACAGAGTAGCCCCTGAAGATCCCATCCTGTTGAAGACTTAATTTTAGATTTTCCCAGCACCAAAGCGATAATTGTCACACAGGGAGTTTTATATGGCCTCAGCATACCAAGGATCCTAAGCTTGTAGGAGAATGAAGTAAGAAAGACACCAGGCTGTGAAGTTGTGCACTACCATCATTAAGGGAACTCTGGTGGTGGTGCAACTACAGTTGTGGATCTCTGAGTGTAAAGATATTTTTAAATATTTTGTCACTTGAAATATTCCAAGGGTTGGATTTTGGGAAACCTGTTTAAGGGGCTGGGACAGGGATAAACGTGAAAAAAATGTACACCTCAAAATGTTCCAAAAAGCACGTGTTCATCTGCTCCTTGTAGGATGCAAAAGAGAAGATAGAAAAGATTGAGAAGGTTCTTCAGGATGCAGAGACAGGCCATGACCTGCGCTCCAGCCGCGATCTGCTCAAGCAGCACAGTCAACTGGAAAAGGAGACGGGGGAGTTGTCTGAGAAAATGAACTCCATTGTGTCCTGTGCCAAGAAAATGGCAACCAATCATTTTGATTCCCAGAAGATTCTGGATGAGACACAGAAATATCTGGAAAGGTGAGCGGGTGTTCTCTCGCTTGTTGGGAGAAACGAATTAGTGGCAGAGCTCGGAACAGAACTTTGGTTCTTGAGTCCTCATCTCCTGTTCTAACCACTAGAAAAGACTGTCTTTCAGCCAGCCAGCCAGGCATTCCTTCTGCTACAAGCTTCTGCCACAAAACTATGCTAACACACTTCAGTTTTACAACTGCTTGCTCTCCTGCCTCAGGTTCTGCTAGTGACCCTCAATCTTAATCTGCGACACTCCTGCCATTCCAGTCCTTGGTTTCCTTGCCAATCCTACCAAATTCTTGCTAAAGTGTGAGGTGGTCCAACATTTAATGGTAACTAGGTTCAGACCATTACAACTCATTTTGCTTGTGAACTAAGACTGATTTGAACCAACGTCTCCAAAAGTGAATCTCATTTCCCCCGCAAACACACTAATTTAACACAATAACAATGTCAAAAAGTAAATTCCAGTTTCCTGTATTCCCAACGCTGGTTAAGATGGAGCAGAATTGATTGTTTAGAGTGGGTGTTAAACTTCCTAAATCTGTTTGCAGGGCTGGATTAAAGAATTTTAGGGCCCTGTGCACTATGATAATTGGGGGCCTGCCATAGTGGTGTGGGTGTCCCTGGGAGGTTGGGGGTAGGGTCTTGCCCCCTGGGGTGGGAGGCCTTGGAGGGGGGAATTGTGCCCACCCTGCAGTCACTCTACAGTGTCTCCTGTCCTACAGGGCTGGTCCCACTCTCCATTCTGGCCCATTGGCTCTTGCCACAGCATTCAGGCAGAGCCCTCCTCCTGTGATGCCCTGCCCCCTTTGTGGCCCTGGGTTGTTGGGGGGTTTTTTTTTCTGTCTATGTGGGTTGGTTTGTTTGTTTTTAACCGTGTCATCAGACTCCCTGAGTTGGGGGCCCTGTGCAAGTGCACCGACTGCACACAGATTAATGTAGGATTGCCTGCAGGGGCTGCGAGTGATATGGGCCCGTGGTGCCCATACACCATCAATGTTCAGGGCACGGGGGCCTGGCTCCACCAATGTTCAGGGCCAGGTCTCTCCCCCGGCCCCGTCTGCTGCCCCCCTGCGCCTCTCCCAAACGACACTGCCTGAGCCCTGGGCAGCGTGCGGCTTCCCCCTGCTGCTCCGTGCTGCACTCCGTTCTGCCGACTCCTGGCATCAACTGCCACCGCAGGGTCCTAGCACCCCGCACCACTAGTGCCAGGGCAGGCTGACCCAGGCTGACCCTGACCCTGCCCTTCCACCTCCAATGGATGGACCCTTCCCTTTTCCAACGGGACCCTCCACCAGCACAGGGGGTCCCCTGCCCGCAGTCCCCACTCCTACCCCACGCTGGGCAAGGGGAAGCCCCATCCCTCACCCCCAGTGAGGCTACAGTGAGGGGCAGCAGTAGGGGAGGAGGCGCATGCGTGATGGCAGCCCTCTTCCCCCGGCACCCACCATTGGGGAGGCGAGAGGGATTCCTGGACCTGAGAGGGGCCCTAGGAGCACGTGCAGTGACAGGGGTGCGAGGTGAGTGTGCTGCTGGGGAGGAGAGCGGGGTCCCTCCACCGGAGCTCGCTGCTACCGGCAGGGAGAGAGCTGGGTGGAGTACTCCTCTTTGGCCCCAGCCCCGGGGCACCTGCCTGTACCCCAAACTCCTCATTCCCAGCCCTGCCCCATCCCAGAGGCTGCACCCCAAGCCGGAGCCCTCACCACCACACCCCAACCCTCTGCCCCGGCCCTGAGCCCCCTCCTGCACAGTGACCCCCTCATCCCCAGCCCCACCTCGCAGCCCTCACTGCCACCCCCCCAACCCTCTTCCTGAGCCCCTCCTACACCCCAAATCCCTCATCACCAGCATCACCCCAGAGCCCTCACATTTTTACATTATTTTAAAATATATCAGCTTACAAGGCAGGTGTGGGGTGGGGGGTGGTACTTGGACCCGTTCTGGGCACCACCAAAAATTATACAAACCTGCTGCCCCTGCCTGCCTGCTCTCCTTTGTAATGTGTACACTTACCGTATCGCATAACTTACATACAGATATGTGTGCCAAGAGCAGCCCTACTGAGAAGGCATTCTGTATGTGTACAGTGCCAGTCAGGGAGAGTTAGTAGCATGGGAAAGTGTCTGGCCTGTCACAGCCTGCACTGCAGGATCACAGGTGATTCCCTCAGATGACTCTGGAGATAACTGCACTTTAACATGTGATCCTCAGGTTTGAGTCTTTGCAGGTGCCTCTTGATGAGAGGCACCAGCTGCTGCAGGCAACAGTGGATCTGTACCAGTTCTACCATTACTATGACATGGAGATGAATTGGATCAGTGAACGATTGCTCATTGCCAACTCCACCAACTGTGGCAAGTCCTTGGATATGGCTCAAAGCCTGCTACACAAACACAAGGTAACTCCTTTCTGTTACCCCTTCTATAGGTGTGATGGGAGAAAAGTGTATATCAGACACCCTACTGCCCCCACACCTAGAAACCTACAGCTACACATTTCCCTTTTGCCACCCAGAATGCCGTTACAAATGAGCCCACTAAGCAGAAGGAGACAACTGTTATTAAAGCTAAACTCTCCCTGGCATGCAATCTCTAGAACTAAATATTTGACACTGTCCCAGTTAAGTAATTCCAATAACTTGAGACATGCATATGATCCAGCCATATAATGGAGGATTTTCAGAGTGAACATGGAATTTCTGATGAAACTGAAGTATCTATCAATTCCTGCAGAAACCATTCTTCTCACAGTATTATGAGGAAATCACTAGTTTTGCATTAAAAATTCTTAGACTGATGCATTACACACTAAATATAATGAATGATTTTGCTCTTTTCTGGGTGGAATACTTCTGCTATTCCTTGCTTGCTTGTGTTTTAGCTATATAATTACTATTCTCATCAGGGAGTTAGTGTCAGAGAGAGACGCATGCACACTGCAGTCTCCAGGACAACATAAAACAGATATTTAAACTTCACTCTAGTGCGATGACTGACATAAAAACTTTTGAAGACAGCAGTGTAACTGTGAAATGACAGTTTAACAGAGTGAGATTTCTGTGGAATTTGCTTTGTGGTTTTTAGTTGTCTTTCACAGATATCTGTTAGCCCTGCTGCTTTCTAGCCTTAGCAGACAGCATCATGCTGATGAGCTAGACTCTGATGCACGTGTTCCTCTTCTTTTGGCAACAGAAGGCTGCATTTTGGTAGGTTACCCCAGAAGCAGCTCATCTTAAGGGAGCATCTAGATAGAGACCCACTGTGTCTTGCAAACTATGTACACGCCTCTAATTTTCCACTTCTGACAACTGTGCTCCACTTTCTTGCATACTGTCCTGCCCTCACTTACTCTTCTCTCCCTCTCTCCCCCGCCCTAGGAATTACAGGCAGAAGTGAATGCCCACAAACAGCAAGTTCAGAGGGTGTTGGAGAAGGGAAAGACTGTGACTGGGTGCAAGCACTCTTCATTTCAGAGAATAAAGGAGAAATGCCAGGAGCTCAGCAACAGCTGGGCGGAGCTGGAGAAGGCCTGTGAAGAGAGGCTGAAGCAGCTGCAGCGTTCTGTTGGCTTCCAGCAGGTATGGCTCACAGCAAAGTGACACCAACGTTTTTTCGGGCTAAGAGGAGAACAAAGTGATTTACACAGAAAGCAAACCTGGTTTAAGATCTCAGACCATTAGGGCTGAAATTCACTTCCTCCACATAAAGCCAGAGCAATGTGGGTGGTGGGCACTGGGCAGGGCTGGGGAGGCAGGTCGGGATGCAGAGCTGTAGCAGTGTCTCCTATCGGAATTTGGTATTCTAGTCGCCTGGAGCACTAGCTACAGCCTGGCTCCACCACTTGCTCGGTGAGATAGGACAACTGGATCCATATCATTGCAGGTCTTCTGGTTCCTGCCTGGTCTGCTCCTATTTCACCACCATCTCTGCCCTCCTCTCCAGTCTGTGGGCCTTATCCCAAGCCCTCTGAAGTCACTGGAGGGAATTCCTTTGACTTTAGTGGGATTTGGATCAGGCCCTATGTATAACAGATCCCCTTAGTGGTGCACATGGGGTACACATGTTCCCCTTACTAGCCACTTGGATTGGCAGTATCCACACACAGCCCCAAACTGGGGTTTAAGTGGTGCAGAGGGCCTTAAACTGGCCCTCCATGCCAGAGTAAATTTCACCCTAACAAAAGATGGGCCAAAGTTTCAAAGGCAAGCATTTAAAATGAGCCTGTTAAAAATTGCACATGAATACTCTTCTGGCTAATCCAGATTTTCTGTCATAAATGGGTAATTAGCAGGGCAGTAACCCAGTTTGCATATACATTTTTTCCAGAAAGGTGTATGCACAAAGTTTGCTGGTGCACCTCAAACACTTGCAATTGATAATCTGGCCACATCTGTGTCTCATTTTCCCCACCTGTGAAAGAGGTATAACACTTTGCCTTCATGGTAGAGGTGTTATGAGGCCCTATAGTATTTATAAAGTACTTTGATCTCCTCAGAAAAGGGGAGTATATAAGTGCAAAGTTGGTGTTATAGAGTGCCAGGCACCAACAGTGAAAAGGTCAAGCGAAAGCAGCAAATACTGGATACTGATGTGAAGGGAAAGAGCTGGGGCACTCAAAATTATTTCTAGGGGTTTAATACCCTAAAAGAGGCCTTTCTTAAAATGAGATCCTCCAGATCTGGCCTTGTCCTTCTGCACAAGTTTTGATACAACAGCGTGTCCAAGATCCTGCTAGTATATTGCAGGCAGTAACAATAAAACCAGTCCCTGTAGCTTAACTTGCTATCTGAAAGAGCATCTTCTTGGGTAAAAGGGCTAAAAGCTAATCCTTTGTGCCCCTGCATCTATTACTGAGCACAAATGGTGCTTACACGGGTCTGAGAACCCTGCAGCCTAGAATATGTGGAAACAGTGAAGGTCATGGTATCATCCAGAATTGAATTTCTTGAGATTGACCCCAAAGGAACAGTTGATTTTATAGTGCAATCTGCAGTTAGAGTTTATCAGATTGAAGGAGAGACATTAACATTCTGAGGGAAATAACTGTTTTTTTAATTGGTAGTTTTTACTACATACCTCAGACCTGGAGACTTGGGTATCAGAAAAGCTTCCATTTGTGACCAGCAAAGACTATGGCAAAGATGAGGCTGCAACTCTGAAACTCCTCAAGAAACACAAGGTAACTGAGTGTTATTGCTGAGGTAATTATTCTTGAGGAATGTAGCATAGACCATTCAGAGACTATAATGGTCCCTCCTAGTCAGGGGAGAATGCTTGGGACGAACTGTAGGAAAGATCCTGACTTAAAGGGTTTGAAGATTGAGTGTCTGTCTTTGGAGAAGGCTGGCTCTTATAGATAAAGCAATGGTTTAATGGCAAAATTTTCTTGGTCTTTGTGTGTCATTCCTTGGAATAGCAGAATCTAGGAGTGCCACAGAGGTAGTTCACAGGCCCTGGGAGTAAAAGAAATGTCTCACATTGTTTAACACCATTAATTCTGACTGATTAAAGAGAGATGATGCAGGCTGCTGAGGACTTCTCAGTCTGTCTCAACTTAAAGTATGTTCAGGATGCAGGAAGTTGAGGGCAAGGGCTATAAAGCAAGAGGTGAGAGGAATGCAGGGACCATCCATTCTTTAACAGGGACATAAAGAACTTTTCATCCTCAAACCCAGTTCTGGGTGGTAGAAGTTTTAAAATGAAGGAACATGTAGAATGACGTCTCTCACTCCAAAGGAGCCAGGCCATTCATCCCATGCCATTTTACACACACTGAGCATGAAAAGGATCTTTTTCAGATTAGGGGTGGAAAAATATTTTCTCTGTGTACCTTTAGAAGTCCGTTCATTACTCTTTCTTTCCCCTAGTTCACTGGTGAGCAGCCGAAGGTTGCCCACCACTGACCTAGTTGGTTTCCCCCAAAGTTAGTGTCAGGGAAGGCTTCCTTCCTAAGCAGTGCCTGCTTAAATTCTCTATGGTGGCAGCATGGTCTGCCAGATTGTCTGAAGCTTTCTACTGATCGGATCAACAAGGGGTCTGACTATCTAGAGGATTTTTTAAATTTTATTTTCAGTTGCTTGAAACTGACATGTCTGCAAGTCAGGATTGATTTGTCTGTGTGCATTCACACTAATCCCTGGATCACTACTGGAAGGACAAACTCAATGTACTGTTGCATCTGGAAAGAGCTTGACTTGGAAAACAAAACTGAGAGATCTGGAGTCTCATTTCTGTGAGCAAAGCACCAGCTATGTCCTGCTGTGCAGTGTTTAGTCACAAAGGGAGATAGAGATGCCCTACTTTGCTCCAGAGTTGAAAACAGAGATAGATTAGTCATTATTCTGGGAATATCTTTCCCTTTCCAGCCATGTAGCAGGCCTCTCTAGTTGTGTTTATTTGCTTAGGCGTTGTATTTTTTATGAAAAATTTAGTAAAAATACTAACTAAGAATGTTTGTGTCAGGGAAAGCCCGTATGCTGCTTTGGAAATCTGGGCTTCTCCTTTTGGTGCCTCACTGGTCATGGCTGACGCTGCTACCAAGGTTAATGGACTGTAGGGGCTGGGTAACTTACTCTGCTATTTTTTTCTTGCTATCAGGCATTGGAACATGAAATTGAGGTTTACAAGAATTTGATGCTAGAGCTGGGTAAAACTGCCAAAACCCTTCCTCTCCCTGGCTCCATCCAGTTTGATGAGGTTGATGCCCCACAGGAACAAGTTCACTCTAAGCTCCGGGAGTTACTGGAGCTGGCCACAGCAAGGTATGGGCTAGAAAAATAATTGTCTCTACTACCTGCCTCTTTTGTCTCTACTACCTGCCTCATTGCAGGCAGCGGAGTCTTTCCACTGATCTCAGTGGGCTTTGGATCATGCCCCATATCTCTTCTGTCTGTTTCATTGTGAGCTCTCCAGGAAATGGACTGTCTATATTTGTACCCTGTGCAATACTGAGGTGCTACACAAATAATTATAAAAAAAAGAACTGTACATTTGTTGCACCTGAGCTGTTCAATAAGATTTCTTTACTATTGAAGATGCTAATTCCTCCCATTTCCCCTTTTCTGTTCTTCATCCTCGGGCAAAGTGATTTTGGATTCTGGATTATCTCACATACTTATTCATCTGCCTGCTTGTTGGAGTCTAACTTCACAGGTGGAACAAAGGAATTGTATTTCTGGAAGTGGTGCCTATTGTTTTCTTGGTGCGTTACCCAAATGGACAGATGTAATGATAGAATTACACCTTCCCTTAAGACTGAGGATTTGTTAATACAAGAGGGCTTTCATCCTGTAATATTAGTCACTTCCCCCATTTATGACTAGATGCTCAAAACCAAGAGAGCTGGATTATGCCTAAGATTTTTAGACTCTCCAAATTTAGCACCAGGAAGAAGCAAATATATACCTGAATTGTTTAATTTCTTGCCCCCACAGAAATGTCATTCAGAGAGAGGCCAGGAAGTTTGTAAGATTAGTAATGAGACAAGCCTGGTTGAAAGTTGGAATTTACAGAGGCTCAGGAAGTTCTGATACGTCAACAATTGTTTTCAGCCTGATTCCTCACAAAAAAGTTGAAACATTGAAATTGTTCATGGAATGGAAAGTTCAGAAAAAAATGAATTCAGAAATGTCAGAATATTTGGTTTTGGTGTGATGGGCATAATAGCAATGGTTTGTTTGGTCTCATTTTGACATTGAACAGCGTGAGCCTGAGCTGCTCTGGTGCCTCATCTGGTCTTCACTGGCTGGACTATGTCTCCCAGGATGCACAGTTGTGATTCAACCAGAGGAGAGACAGCAGTGCATCACTGGGAGATTTATCTTCAGGAAGAACACCAAATATTGGGAGACTTGCAATAAAGTCCCAAGAGTTGGGGGAATACTGCCATTTCCATGGTTCTGATTGGCCAGGCACATTAACAGCTGGAAAGTTGGTCTATTTTATCTCCACCTAGTCCTTAAAAGATGTTTGACTGTACCACAAGAGACCTAAACAATCTGGCAATCTTTGCTCAGGGAAGTGCAGTGAATTGTGGGAATGTTGCTTGTTGGGCAACATTAGCAGAGCTACGTAAGGTGATTTTCTCAGCACTTGCCTTGCTGAGCCTCGCTCTATGTAGTGTGGATTTCCTTCTCACTTTCGTAAGTATCGCATTTATCTGTAGAAATAAAAATGATCAGGAAAAAATGGAGGGAATTTTCCTGTGCTGTCACTAGTATCAAGGCAGAGCAAAGCTCAGTTAGTCAATGCTGGGGAATGGTAAAGAGGTTGACAGGGCTACAGGCTACCATCCTTCAAACTTGATTTCCAGTCTTTGGGGTTATTGTGAGAACTCTCAGATTGAACCTAATTTTCTTTCTTGGAGAGAGCCCCTCATTCTCTTCCTTATTTTATGCATTGTGTAGATATTTATATTCCGATTTCTCCCTGTTGCTCTCTCTAAACAGAGGGAAGAAGCTAGATGAAACTCTTGGTCTGCATGAGTATCTGAGGGAGTATGAGGACCTGCAGGACTGGATCAATCAGCAGAGGCAGGTGGCCAGCTCTGATGATTATGGCAGTGATTATGAACATGTCCTGGTGAGTTAATGGTAACAAACACAAGCAAAGTTTACCTGATTTCATACTGTAAAAATGTCAGGTATGGAGTGTGACTGTGTATAAAGAAAAAAAAGTCCTCTGACCACATGCTGCTAGTTGTCATCTCTCACCCTGCATTGGAACCCATACGGGGTATCATTAAGTAGTTATGACCCATACTCGATGGTGATCGCACCCTGAAAGGAATCTTTCCCAAATCCCCTCTTCCGGCCTTCCAACAACCCTTGAATCTCTCCAAGGTCATCATCAGAAGCAAGCTCCCCACAGACTAGTACCCACCAACTCAAAGCGGCACCAGACCCCCCCAGAATAGCAGATGCAAAACCTGCAAGACATATTTCCACTGCTACAATGATCAACACCCCCCACAACACACCTTTTAAGATCCGGGGGTCTACATATGCCTATCACAACATGTGCTGTACCTCAGCCAGTGCACTATACGACCCAATAACAGCTATGGGGGTGAAACCAGACAGCCACTTTGCTTTCAAATGAATTTACACAGAAAAATGATAACAGACAAAATCACCGCATCACCTGTGGGCAAACACTTTTCACGAAACAGTCACTCCATATCTGACCTCTCAGTCCTCATCCTCAAAGGAAACCGGCACAATACTTTTAAAAGACAAGCCTGGGAGCTTAAATTCATAACTTTGTTAGACATGAAAAATCATAGACTGACTACTAGAGACACTGGATTTATGGCTGATTACAACAATCTATAACCCACTGACTCACCTTTGTCCTCCAATTTCAGAAGTATTAACTGCCCACTTCACCTTGAATGGTCTCTTGCAACATGTTGACTCCTTATGTTAAACAATCTGTTTCACCTTGTGTTTAGCTGTGACACTCTGAGTACCTTTCCCAGACCTAAATAAGAGCTCTTGTGTAAGCTGGAAAGCTTGTATCTTTCACCAGCAGAAGTTGGTCCAATAAAAGATGTTACCTCATCTACTTTGTCTCTATAAAGTATGTCATAGTTAGTGAAAATCATGACAGCAGTATGGATGGGGGTAGAAGAGAGGAGAGGAATTAAGGTAATAAAATAAGGAATAACGCTGATCAAGAGAAAATGCAAATGAGCTATTAAAGGAAAAAGTAACAACACTTAGAAAATAAAATAGTTTCATTGGCTGTAACAGGCTGGCAGGGTTGACTAACACGTCCACCCTGTTAGAAGAGGAGCTGGCTAAAAAAGAGCTAAGTGAGTGTTGACTCCTGTTAAAAGAGGTTGGGAGTAGTCCTTGGAGGAAGGGGAGAGTGAAATGAGCTAGGCCTGAGAAGAAGGTTTACATCAGAATTGTGAAGCAAGCCTGAGGCGAAGGCTTCAGATGGGAGGGTTTTCTGTATAACTGTTCAAAACTATTTGTTATGAGACTTTGTTTTCTGAAACACTGGTATTTTGCATGGCTGATTAAGTTATATTCATTAGGGTTGACCTTGGTAGGAGTGGCTTTCATTCAGTGCCTAGCTGACAGAAGTCTGCATCACAAAAACCACCAACACAGTTGGTACTGTAGTTGTTAGAGCATGGATTGAATAGACCATGGAGACTGAGCTATGTCCCATCCTAAGTGGGGTTCACTCACCATAACATGCTTGTGCTGTACCCTGTTCGGAGAATAAAGAGTGGACTTTGGTCAATCACTGAATTTTATTGTAATGGAAAATTTTTCCAAGGGAAATAACTGAAGCAATAGCATTAAAGACAGTTACAGTTTAGTAACACTTAAGTGCTGAAGAGGTCTTGTGTAGGCCTTCTGCACAAGGGTGATGTTCACCATTAGGAGATTACTACTACTTAGAGGATAGTCCTAATTGGTATACGGGAGGTAGACTAGATGAGACCCATGAGGGATTTTCTAGCCCTGACAGTCACTGCATGGTTATGTCATTTACATCATACTATTTCATAACATACAGTCCATTCCTTCCAAGGTTCTCAAAGTGCATCGTGAACATTAATGAATGATTTTCAATTGGTGATGAGCCAGAATCGGAACTCTGACTCCAACTCCTGCCACAAACATTTTCAACAGGAGTTTTGGATTTGATTACAGGACTGGATCTGTGCACGGTGACTTGGGTCTGTCTCTGTAATGAGTCATACTGGAACACTGAATCCTAAAATGCCTATGTTTTGGGAAATTGAGATTTGGATCCAGTCCCAGTGCTGAGCATTGTGGCTCAGGTCCACTCTATATTTTGATCACCAGATACTCAAAGTAGTGTCCATTTAATAGATTTTGGTCACAAATATTAATGGGTAGACATCTAACTATCTATCTTCATCTACCATTGAAGTCTGTAGGAGCTGTTAGGTGCTCACCACTCTTGAAAATCAAGCCACTCATTTAGGCCACTCACTTTATATACCCCTTTTAAAAAAACCTTGGCTTGTGCAAAATTGTGTCCACAAACATGGAGGTTGGACTGAGGCGGACTGAAAATTTAGCACTGAATATACATGTGTATTCATACCTTATGTGTATATTATTTAATAATATGAACTCAATTTAATTTTCATTGTATGTTTGCAATAAGTTAGATCAGGTGTCCAGTTATTTTTTATTTTGGGATGCTTCTACCATTTGCAATATGCTCTCTGCCTCTACCTGCATCGTAGAGCTAGCAACATTCTTTCATTTTTCTAGCTAATCTATAGACCTTGTTGGTCTTTTGGAGCAAAATTATTTACTCACAGTCAAGCTTCATCTCCCTAAGGTCACCTGCCAATTGCTTGCCGTTGGGCTATATTCAGTAGGCAGCTGAGCAGATATCCACATGGAACAGTAGCTTCCCAAACGAAGTCTGATCCCTGTTTTTTGTTCCTCTTTGAAAAGCATCTTTGTGCCAAATATGATACGTTCCAGCACCAGATGGAAATGGCTGCTAAGAGAGTTGCAGCTTACCAGCAGCTGGCAGAGAACTTGTTGGACCATGGGCATTCGGAATCCAGACAGATCCGGCAGAGGCAGAAGGAGCTACGGTAAGAGACTAGCACTGGCTCTTTTCTTCATTCTTCTTTCAGTTCCTACCTTGGGGGACCAAATGGGAAGAAATCCAGGAAAGTGGAAGACATGCCCACACAATTCATTAGTTAATAAATGTACGACAATGAGGACCAGAAAGGAGATGTGGCTTGTTCTGAAATGATGCCAGTGGCAACTTCATTGGCACGGGACAGCCAACATGCCTTGTTCTTTAAAAAAAATCATCATAGTATCAGCTTTCTGATTTGGCAGCTTGTGCAGTGGACCAGAGACCTTTAACAAGCAGTATCAGTGAGAGTCCTGTGTCATTTTAAAGGGAATCATTTAACTGGGCTGCTAGGAGGTTAGTTGTGTCTTTATGATCCGGTTGGCATGGTCAGTGAATAGAGCACTCGACTGGGATTCAGACCTAAGTTCTCTTCCCAGCTCTGCCACTGCCTGCTGGATGATCTTGGGCAAGTCATTCCCCCCGCCCCCCCACTCTGTGCCTCAGTTTCCCCAGCTTTAAAATGAGGATTGTGAAGCTGACCTCCTTTATAAAACACTTTGAGACCTGTTGAGAAAAGTGCTATGAAAGAGCTAGGTATAAAAAAAGTCAAAACATTGAAATTGTTCATGGATCAGATAAAAACTGTGGTTGAATTGAGCTGAACTAGGCTGGTATTCCACAGAGGCACATAATTTCTGCAGAATGTTACCTTTCACTTAAAAAGAATGGAGGCCCTGGATTCTCAGTTACACTAGGGCCTCTTTACCCTGCCACCAAGGTGTAAGGGGGCCTTAGCATAAATGAGAAGTCAGGACTACCTTGTTATTACTAGTGGTTGTGAAGACAACCTGCCAAACATGAATGAATCTAATGCAGTCTTTCAGAATCTGACAGTTAGAGTTAATATCATGGAGAGGTGCGAGCTGCCCCATTCATCTCAGTGCATGGTAACACTGAAGGCTAATAGGGACTATTTAAATGTCAGCATTGTTCACAGTCTCTCTGCTGATTATTTGAAACATCAAGCTGCTCCAGGATTGTGGCTGGAGCGTAAGCAGAGTAACACCACTCTTTTTCCTCCTCTCTCTCACTCTCCATCTGTAGTTACACAGACAGATTTAGTTTTTCTAAGCATTCTAAAAAATTAACGTTTTTCTGTTTGAGTGTGTTCATTCTTCAGGTATGCTCACAAGCCCTCCTTTTATACATACTCATCTGACTTTGTCATGCTTCTAATTTTACCTCTTAGGCTCTCCCTCCCTGGTTCTCATATTTTCATTCTCCTGCTGTGGGCTATGATACACATGAGATGGGCCCTTCGCGTACCCGCAAACCAAAATCCAGTCCAGGAAGTAGAAATCTGAATCTCTTAGAAATTTAATAGCACCTAAACCATTTGGCTTCAATCATCCTATTACACATCACAAATAAAATGTAAAAAAGCCTGCTGTGGCATAAACTGCTCACAAAAATACAGTGCAACTGAGTGGGAGATTTACCTTTTATTTTTGTTGACTGCCTTTCTGCTGCTACCTCCTTGGGATCCTACTATGGCATGTATTTGAATAGCCTACATTTGACCTTGACAGGAACTGTTGTAAGATTGACTCAGTGATGGGAAACACTCACTGCTGCAAGGGAATCACCTCACCCAGGCATGGTGGCTGAAGCAAGAGACTAAACAGGGGTCTTTTTAAAATTGTTGCTCCTCCTAGTCATCTTATTTGTCTCCATTTCACACCCTTGCATGGTCTGTTTCTCCATGGCCCTTTGCAGGAACTCCTGGGAAGAGTTGTTGGAGATGACCTGGTTACGAGGCGAGCGACTGAAGGATGCGGAGGCAATTCACAAGAGTTACCAAGACCTGACAGATGCCCTCACCCACATTGAGGTAAAAATCATGGTGAAAAAACACAGGATGTGGGTCTTTAATTTCTGCCTAGTGCTGTAAGGGTCTCTAGGACACCCACCATTCCTACCTTTGGCTTGTTGAGTTTCCCTGCAGAAAAGACCCATACCTCACAAGCCCACTCTGACCAGAAGTGCTGAGAAAGACACCTATGGAATCCCTCAAAGACTGAACTTGATCTGCTGGCAGGAGCAGCTGCTGGAGCTGTATAAGTCACTAAACACCTGCCGAGCTGTGTGAGCAGCAAGAGGCTGAGGCTGGACTAAATTGCCTCATATTGCAGCACATACTCTCATGCTAGTTCTAGTCCATCACGCCAGAGTAAAAAGGTCTTGTTGTTCACTGCCTCATTGGGCTCCCCTTTACAGCATTGGCTCTCTCTACACTAGAGAGAGGATTTTCCAACAAAAAGGCATCTCCTTAAGTGTGAATCAGAGGAGGAAATCCAACATGGCTTCCAACGAGCAAAGCAGTAGGATTTTGCTACTTTATGAGCTGGATTTTCCACTTACTCACACTGTCATAATTCTGTTGACTTAAATGGAGTTACTCCTGATTTGAGCTATTGTAAGTGAGTGGAGAATCCGTCCCCTTATCTCACGAGATACTACCTGGGATTTTGAGAGACTGTGTATATGCGTAAATGTATTAGTAGTTAATTTTGTGACAAAAGTGCTGGACTGAAAGCTCTACAGGCCCAGACTCTTGGTTTATCCATAGGTTTGGGTCAGGCCAGCCAGCGGCAATGTTTCCCTCAGGCTGCCCTGCTAATGGACCTCAATGGTAACCTGGATGTACTACACCTAAGGTTAGAATGGTCATTCCATAGTCATGACCATTCATTCGTTGGGCTCTCAGCTGAGACTGCTGCCAACCGGTGGCAGTTGTAGTGATGGTTTGTATGTTGCGAAGGCCTGTTGTCAAAGAAGTGGACTGAGACCCGCAACTAATTACCAATGCCTCTTCTGAGTAGGTCATCAGGTGCCACTACAAGAGCTATTCAAGGCTTACCCTTGTCACAAGCCTGGTCAGACTTTTATTTCTGTGGGCTGAGAGGTAGTCATGCATCATAGCACACAGTGCTACTTCTAGTCCATTAGGCCAGCCTAAAAGGTATTGTATGCCCCACTGCCTCATTGTGTTCATCTGTCTTTTCTAGAACATTACCATTTTACATGTTGAAAAGAATTCTTGGCAACCAAATGCAAGGGATTCTCCAAATAATTTTGTTTTTAAATCAAAAGGGTCAGTCCAGGGTAGATCTCAGCATACTTGATGAATTGTCTGCTGCTCTATGTGTCTCTGGATACCCCTTGTGTCAGTGGGTCATCTTTCTCTTACTCTTACCGCATGGGTCTTCAGTAGCCTGTGTACATAGAGCCTTCAGCACTTCAGTACAGACCTCTACCATTTCAGCTAAAGTTACTCCATTAAGTGGAGCAGTAGTAGGCTATTATCCTTTAGTGGCCTGACCACTAGGGGGAGCTGTAACACAGACTGCCAGTGGGTTACACTCAGATTCCATATAATGTCTTAGGGCCAGATTCTGCCAGCTTTATATTGAGCAGTACCTTTGAACAGTCCCCGTGAGAAGTCCTTACTTGCAGACAGGGCCGGATTTACACCTTATGCGCCCCTAGGCACAGCATCTTCAGCACCCTCCCTCCCCCTGCCTACAGCTGACCTTCATGTTTTCCATAAAAAATGAAAAAAACAAAATATAAACTCAGCCTCCCCAGGAAGGCACGAGACCCTCCGCCACGCACGGCGCTCTCAGCCCGAGCCAGGGCACAGCTCACCCACCCCAGGTGAGGTGCAAGGTGGGGACTGTACCTCTCCCCATGGCGAGCAGTTTCCCAGTTGTCTTCCATCCCTCCTACAGCATGACGTGGCAGCCGTGCTCTGCCTCTGCCCGTGAATGGGGCACCAGTCATGCCCCTCCTTCTCCCTCCCCGGCAAGGGGTGGAGGCAGCAGGGTGGCCGAGATTGGAAAGGGGCTGGTACACTCCCAGCACTTTCAGCAGCCGCCCCACCTGGCCACGGCTCACAGCGCCCCCAGGCGGGTTGACTCAGACACTCACCCTGCTCTAGCCCCACACACTGGGCAGCCACCAACCCATGCCAGGAACCTGGCCGCCCGCAGGGGAGCTGTATATATTAACTTTTACCCCACTTTTAACTTTTAGGTACCCCTAGAATGCCAAAGCCCCTAGGCACGTGCCTACTGTGCCTAATTGGAAATCCAGCCCTGCTTGCAGAGTAAGATAGGTCCCCTGTAACATGAGTAAAGCTCTCAGAAGTGGACTCTTAATGTTTGTGCCTTGGGGTGTTCATTAACAAAGCTCCTATTAACTCTTTCCTTGCTAGGAGAAGTCCAAGAGCATCCCCGATGACACTGCTAAGGACATGAGTGGCGTGCAGTCCCAGCTCCGCAAACATGCGGCCCTTGAACGCGAGCTCTTAGGGAATGAGCAGCAGGTGAGATCAGTCACTCACACTCTTTAATGTGCAGCCAACAGCCTGGATTCCAAGCCAGCTCCAGCAACGCTTTCCCACAGTTAACTTGTCTGTCAGAGCTTGGAATGGTCTCCCTCAAAGCCTGCTCTTTCTTTTAATGTCTTTGAGTATCGGTGATAGGTATGAAGTGGGTGGTTTAAAACATTAAAAACAAGACAGGCTTTATAATTCGGGCTGACTCTGAAATGGATCAGAAGGTTGATTCTGATAACCACTTGAAATGGGTGCTTATGCCAGGCTTATCCCTCCTGTCAAAAGCATCCCACTATTCATTGGATGCCTCTCTCGTCGGATGAGAGAGGCATCCAATGAATAGTGAGATGCTTTTTCCATTGCTGTGCCCAGCAATGGATTCACCAGCTGGTAGAGGGAGTTATGGAAGGGGAGGCGGAGGTGGGAGCTCACTGGGATAGACTTTAGGAATTCTGACAGGTTTAGGAGGTTGGAGAGAGGAGGGCAAGTTGGGAATATGAGGCTGGGGCTTGTTATACAAACTTTTTAAAAGGCTCAGATCACGAAAAGTGCTGTTATTCGGACAGAGTCCTGTTTTGTCCAAAGAGACATGCTTGGCTCTGGCTGTAAGAATGAAATTCATGCAGTTTGTCTCTTGGTAACCCAGTTTAATAAATGCAACATCAGAGTACTGACAATATGTTACATTGACGTTACTAAGGCAGCATACCACTGAAAGGGCAAGGGCCTGACACCTAGACCTTGGGCTATCCATAAGGAATGGCACACTGGAATTAACCAAACCAGCTGCATGAGACCTTTAAAGGGAAATGAGGCAAGACAAATATCCATAAAGAACCTATCTGTGATAAATCTAAACAACCCCTATCAAAAACAGGGTAGGGACATTTGTTCTCCTGGGATAGCCATATCTGACACATCCCTCACCGCCTCCCATTTTTACAAATGGGACAGTGGAAAGAGGAGCTGTGACCTGAAATAGGTAATGAGACATTTGCACTGCTGTGATGAACCTCAGCAGACACTGGATGTCACTGTTACTGTCACTATAGTTATATGTGACTATAGCTGGCACAGGAGAAAACTGTCTTCTGAAGAGTGTAATTTGAATTCTGATGCCTCATGCAGTTGATATAGGTCTTATCATTTCTGTGATGCTAACAGGCCCTCCATGATCTTCCCCTTCTTAACCTACATGATGACTTTCTCCCCACTGCAGCTGCAGGAGCTGATTGATGCTGCAGACAGTGTGCTGGCCCGGTGCTCTGAGAGACAGGTGGCAGACCTGCAAGCAAAGCAGCAAGCAGTAGTGGAGAACTGGGAGTCCCTGAAGTCTAAAGTGGAACAGCGCAGGGAACATTTGGAACAGGCCTGCAGGCTTTACCAATTTCAAGCAGATGTGAGCACTCCTGCCTTCTGTATTTTGTCTGTTAATGCACAAAGAAATCTGACTTCATGTTATGTGAGCATGAGCATGTGTGTCTGGCACACAGGTCTTTGTGACAGAATGTGAGCACAGACAGGTGTTTGTGCATGCCATTTGCTAAGTGTATGAGAGCTCACAGTTGTGAGTATATATTAATAGATGGGGAAATATTGTGCCAGTGTGCAAGGGATGTTCATATGTGGACATATATGAGGGTGTATGTTTTGTAGGGCAAGTGGCAGAAGTTGACATCAATGTGCAGGTGGAGAAGGAGGTAAACCTAATTTTCTCAGAGTGTGAGCACCTGCAAAATCCCGTTGAAGTCGATGGTAATTGCTAATCCTCAGTATCTCTGCAAACCAACACCTGTCTGTCCATGTAAGCATGAGCGTTGATAAGGGAATGGACAAGTGGATGATTCTGTGGGTGTCATCTGTATGTGCATGTATATAGGGGAATGAGTGACAATGGACCATTTCAACATTTTGTTTCTAATCGGCAGTTTCAAAACAAAATATCAATTGGAATCAACTTCGGAAGTATTTTTGTTTTGACCCAAACCAATTTTTTCAAGTTCTGTTTTAATAAGAAAAACTGAAAAATTCGGATTTGGTTGCAAATTAACCAAATATTTTGGGGGATTTCTTTGGTTCAGCCACTGAACTGAAAGATCAATTGTTTGCTCAGCTCTAGGAATGACCCCACGGTGCTGTAGGCAGCTGGTGCAGAGGATAGCATGCTGCTCTAACCTGCAGCTGAGTTCTGGCTCACTGCCAAATGCCCCCCGGTTCTGGTGAGCACAAAGGGTCGTGCTGCTTCCCTTCTTTCTAGCTGGGCTGAGTGCTCTTCGGGGCCATTGAAATTATGTGAAAGGCAGTTGTAACAAATAAGAGGTAATATTTTTACTTTGTTGATTTCTAGATAAAGAGACAACTGTGTATTCATTTGTCCTGGTTCATGTTGTGAATCCTTTAATTTAAAGAAATCAAATAATCATTACCGTAGAAAGGGACTTCTCCTGGGTTATCTAGTGCTTCCCTCTGCATTGTGTCAGGTTTGATTTCATTGTGACTAAACAGCAGGGCTGGCCCTAGTGACCACGGGTCCTATGACAGCAGAGGGCTCCAAATCTCTGGAGGAACCCTCAGTGGAAGCAGGGTTTAAAGTGGGTTTCATGGTTTAGTAAAGGGCATGGGCACCCATGTGCTGAAGTTTGCACTAGACTCTATGTGGTTTCAGGCTTGCTCTGCTCAAGAGTCTCCTATAGAATGGAGTCTTTTCTGTCCTCGCATATTTCCAGCAATAGTTCAGTAAACCCTGTGGCTGCTGGTTCATTCCAATGCTCTGAATAGCCCTAGATTTATGAAAAAAGAACAGGAGGACTTGTGGCACCTTAGAGACTAACAAATTTATTTGAGCATAAGCTTTCGTGAGCTACAGCTCACTTCATCGGATTTTTCCCAAACACTTAAATCTCAGTGAGCCTGAGATATTTGCACTGTATCAAGTGGAATGTCAGTGACTTGCGTGATAGCCAGCCCTGACTCTGAATTACAGCCGTGCAAGCTGAAATGAAATCTGCACACATGCACTGAAACGACCTCCTCAAAAATTATCATAGTTACTGGTGAGGGTCGCGTACAAATCATGGTCACTGGTCACGGCACCCATTTATAATTGATTAAATTTTCAAAATGAAGCATCTGAGTGCAAAGCATGCAATCACGCATGCAAATGAAGCATGATTATTTATTTTCTGCGGTGGAGTTTTAGTACTCTGCAATAAAAGAGCACCCATGCAATGTTCTGGAGGCCTTTGACAATCTGTTTCAAATACACTAATTAACAAACAGACCCATCCATATCCACAAGATCACCTCAGATAGCCCAGGGACAGTTTAAATATCACAAAAAGTTAAGTAATCTTCCCACGAGCATCCCATGCCCTCCTGTTTTTCACAGGAGCACAACCTTTATTGTACACTCAAATGAGAGATCAACAGTAAGTGGGCAGGTTGGGGTTCAATCAGTTAGGTGCACAAAACTGTGCACACAGACATGTAGAATTATTTTTAGCTTTACAACTTTCCTCAGCCACATTCTGAAAATAATTCTCAGGTGTTTGGTGCGTGTTCTTGTACATCACTGCCCCAGCTGAGAGCTTCAAATGCTGTCTCCGAAATTCTAACTGTGACTATCTGCCTGCAGAATTTTGAAGAAAATCTGTATAGCACACTGCAGAGATGTCTGAAGGGGAACAGAAAACATCCTGTTATTGCTGATGAGACATTGCACAATGTTGTTGTGGTTCTGATGTTACAACAAAAGGCCTGTGGGTTTTTTAATACTGAAAGCAGATGTTCCTCTGAGCTTTTAGTACTTCCCTGTTGAGGTTCATAATAGCATTACAAGCCTTAATAGAATATTATCCTTGTTCTCTACAGCTGCATTATCTGTTATTTAAAGATGAACAATTATGCAGTGATGTACCAGTCTGATAACCTAAGCCTGAGACTAACCTGACCCTGGACTTTTTCTTGGGTTCCAGGTGTGGGACTATTTCTCCTGGACAGCAGAGATGATGAGGGAAATGAAGACTGAGGAGACAATCCGGGATATATCCACTAGCAGCCTGAGGCTTACCCAACACCAGCAGCTGTTGGCAGAGATCGAGGCACGAGAGGAGACATACAATCGGGTGGCACAGCTAGGACAGTCGCTGCTGCAGGAAGAGAAAATATCAAAAGAGGTCAACAGAAACCATTTAATAGCATATCTGGGTTCACAGTCACATACAGAACAGCTCAATACTGTCACAGATACCATTCTGCACTCAAGCTGGTCTTGGATACATAAACCCACACACACACACACACACACACATGTCATGATCCACACCCAACTCAGTAGAATATCTGCCTTCGACACACATAAATGTTCTTTCATACCACTTCATACATGAGGGTGGACCCATGTGGGAATCAACAAATACCTGCCAAAGCAGAGTTTGGGTTATCTGAGAAGTTTGGGATCTTTTGAGCAATCGAGACAATGCTACTTACTTCCTGGATTGGATTTTTACAAGTTCTTGCCTTCCAGTTATGGCACTACCTCCACACTAGACCAGACTGGGCAAATATACTGAAAAGGCTCAAACACATAAGAAAATCTAAAGGAATAACTGGCAAACTTTATGCAGCCCAAAAAAAAAGAAAGATGGGAAGCTGAATTCTAGGGTACTAGGACAAGCATCCTCTAAAATTCCCATACAACCACCAGTTTCTCATGATGGAGGGTATTCCAATGTGTCTCCCATTCTTACAACCCAATAATCACCAACAAAATGAACTCCAACAGCTAACATCTCTGTTGGAAGGGATGTAGGCTAACTACCCTCCACCCATGCAATTGCTGGAGAGCAATACATTTTGATCATTTATATACAAAATCTTATAAAAAAATATTTGACATTCTCTTCAGTGAAACCTTGGCCCATTAGGTTGTAGGGGACGCTCTGCTAAACCTTTATAACAGAAGTTATGATAGGACACTTTTTCAAAATATTAACCACTGCTGCAATAAAATACATTGTCACAAAATAAAACCTTGTATTCGAGACATGGCTAGCAACAATGTAAGAAACTAAAGGGATAGCACAAATCACAGCTCTAATTTGACTGTCCTCAGATCTGCTTGAGGGTTGATAGACTTCAACCAATTCTCTGTTTACAACAAGCAAGAAACAAGGACAAATCATAATGGCTCAGAGCTAAAAACATGTACTGTACCCAGACAGGACATCAACCTGTCATTCAACTCCTTGTGAATGAGTGTACCTGGTGAAGGTCTAGCAGCCCATGTAGGGGACCGGCTTGAAGCACAGGCTGTGTCCAGGTCAGGTGAGTCTTAAACATAAGACCCCCCGACGCCCTCCGAACTTTGCTCTGTGCAGATCGTGTACCTTAGGATCAGGTTTTGTTGTTTCCAGAAGCATGAGCAGCGTTCTTGTAGTTAATAAAAAGTGCCGTGCCTTCTCCTCTGACCAACCTATCTCTGAGTGCTTATTAAATATTGCAGTGTGCACCTACCATAACTAGTAATCTTCCCAATTCCCAACCTGTGAAAGGCTTTGAACATACAAGCACAGTTGAAAGAATAAGAAGTCAATGCTGATAGTCGGAGGCCTGTGGACACCAACAGTTTTGGCAGTTGGAATACCATGTATTTCAACACGGATGCTCCATGTGTTCATACGCGCTTGCTTTATGGCACACAGCCCTGGTGCTGACACCTCATTCCAGTCTCTCTCCTTTCTGTGCCTACCATGGGGGCCATGGATAACAAGGAATAAATTCTGGAGAAGGAGCCTAAGAAACAGCTACTATTGCTTTATGTTTGGAATGGGCCCCAACATATGTACACAGACATACACTGTCACAAATATTCCTCCTCACATGAAACTGGACACCCCTCAGCTTCTCTGCCCTTATACAAGTGCTAACATTTATTCCTTCTCTCCCTTGTTTGATAACTTTGCCCAAAGTGCCATCGAAGAGGCCACTCCCAGCTCTGCTTTCTCCTACATGCCTTCCCCTAATCCCATGAGCTACAACAACTAAGACGGGTTTTCCTTTGTGTACCACCTTCAGATCCAGCAGAAGTTGTGGGCTTTGTTGGAAGAAAAGGATAATGTGTACCATCAATGGGAGCAGAAGAAGGAGTGGTTGGAGAAGATACACCGAGAACAAATGTTCTACCGGGATCAGGGTCACTTGGAAAAGATCCTGAACACTCAGGAGGTGAGTGACCTTTGCTTCTGATGAAATGCTTCCAGCCTAAAACTCATGTGACTGTAAAACTATAACGGGGATTATTTGAAGACCCAGAGTGCAGATGCATACAGGATACACTGAGGCAGGATGTCAGCACTTGAAATGTATTTCCTCACCAGGCCTAATGTTCCCTGCCATGAAAACTGTGGGTGCAATCTCAGATGTAGTTTTATATGGCTCTGCACAAACTAACAGGTTGCCAGAATGCAGCAGGTATGCCAAGGGAGTGTTTTTTTCTCAACGACTGCTATGCCCATCACAACTGAAGAGATGAATGGAACTGAAGCAAGTAGAATCTCGGGGTAGCTTCTCTTGCGGAGGTGATTTTATGAGACATTTCTTGTTAGTTAAATCTCTGAGATTGGTTATAGTGCAGCAGAACGGTTCCAGGCTTGTGTTGGACTTTGGTTGGATCTGTGCAAATGCGTCATACCTTGGTGCCAGTAGAACTTTCAGACGCAATTGAGCAGCAGCCAGCTTCCCAACAATGTGTGTGCCACAGAGTCAATGCACACACTTGGGAGCTGCATTGGCAGAGTGTCCCTGAGCTGTACTGTGCAACGATAGTTAACCCTTTGCAGTTCAGGGGCTTGGAGCCTCCACTTCTCAATGCTGGTAGCGAATGAATTTCTGGGGAGAATTCCCAACATGTGGCTCTTTTGGCAGCTGTGGCCTGAGTTCTGAGTTTATGCTGTAACCCGAAGCCAGGAGAGTTTCACCTGGTTTCAGGTTTCTGTAGTAAAGTGTAGCACAGTTCTGCTGGCTATAAATTTGTATTTGTTGCTCAACTAACAAATGACACAGGTTGGAAAATACCTTCCCTCAGTTCCTGCCAAGCAAAAAAGGACTGACTGACCCTGCTAACATCCCATGTGGATAACATCATCACAGGAAGCTCAGGCACTGTGAAAAGACTTTATTCAGGGTGAATTCTGGCTTCGGCATATTTTCTTAAGAGTGAAATGGAGATCAGCCAACACACAGATGTGTGCTTAAAAGGAAAATACAATATACCCATTTTCATAAAGACAATCTGCTGCTGAGACATTTCTTGCTCTGCCTACATTGAGAAATGCAGCTGAAAATAAGTGCTACAGATGAAATTGGCGTTTCTTATTCTATTGGTAAAGGCAGCCATTTTGATGAGAGGGGATACCCCAGCATAAGGGCGTGCAAGGCAGTGTCTTTGCTGCTTTATTACCGGTTCACTAATTTATTTCCCCTGAAAATGCATTGAGAGCTACAATAAATGTTGTTACCTCTTGTGGTGGGACAGATCTCCACTCCCGTCAGATCAGGAGCAACACCCACCATCTCCCAAAAGGGGTGCTAGAGAGGTATAGCCTACTAAGCCGCTACTATGTGTATGCTATCTCAAAGGTGGTACGCACAGGATTGCTGATAAGAGGCTAGTCTCTCTCGTGCTCCCAATCACATTGCATGGGCAAGGGTTACAAAAGATTATACTGCTTTCACATGGAAGGAGTCAGTATCCACCAATTCCAGTGGTTAGACTGGTGCAGACACCAGCCAGTGCAGTTTAGTTTAACTTTACTTATGTATCCATGTAAACTGGGTGCTCCTGTAAGCAGATGAATAAACAGCCTAGGAGAGTCAAGTCCACCATCCATAGAACAGGTGAAGTACAACGCAGACCAAGCCTCCACTGACTGCCTTGCCAGCATACCTGAACCCTGATTCAGAGCATTGTAGCAGGCAGTTCAGTCCTCAGCCTTTCTCTGGAGACTGCCAAAGGTGCCAGTTGTGATATTGGTTTCTCTGTTGTGGATACCTATTCACAGAACTGGCTCCTTTGCTTCCTTCTCCCTCCACCCAGTGCATGTTCGGGTTGGGGTAGAGTTGCTGCAGCACAAATGGGGTGGGGGGACAATATCACTAGGGTGCCATAATTTGTGCAGAGGCTGGGGCAGAGAATTAGAGAGCCATAACTGGCTGTCTGACAACCCGCCTGTCCCTGCACTCAGCAGAAACTGAGCGCAGCAGAGAATCTGCCCTAGATGATTTAAAAGAACACTCTTGGTGTGGAAGGAAGAATTTTGAAAATATTTATTTCTCCTTATTTCTTATATTAGTCCCTTGGAAACTTAAATGTGAGACATTCACTAAAATGTTTTTTTCATTCTTGGTGTATTTACACAGGTTTATTATTGTAGGGTTCCTGATACTTTGTTGCAGGTTTAGTCATATAAAGAATTACATGGGATGTATTCGCTTAATTATTGTTTTAAATAAAAAGGTAGGTCATATTTTGCCATGATCCGCTTTGACAAGTACCTCTTAAAGGTAGGGGACCTCTTTTCATATTGAAATCAAGCAAAGCATCTACATGAGACTAATCGGATTATGAGATACCATGGGTTTGTGTGCACCAATATGTAGTTGCTAGCCAACTGTCCATCTCCCTTCTCCCTGACATAGCCTTTATCGTCACCGAGACTATGGCTACACTGTAAATTATGGGTGTGATTCCCAGCTCACGTAGACATACTTGCACTAGCTCTCATTGAACTAGAACGCTAAAAAGAGTAGCGTTGTACACACAGTGATAGTGCGGACCAGCCGGCTCCCATACAGACCCACCTGAACGCCATGGGTCTGTACTTGCTGCTGCCTGTGTTACTGTGGCTATGCTACTATCTTTCACAGGCCAGCTCTCACAAGCTGGGAATCACACCCCTAATTTGCCATGTACACAGAGCCTGAGATGTGACAATGCCTGGAAGAGATCTGTGGATGGATGAAGAGCAGATGAGTCAAACTTAACCCACGAGACATATAAATGGTGTTGGTGGCAAAGGGAAGACACGTAATTTACTAAAAACATAGGGTACAAGAAAGCAGATGCTCAAGTGGGTATGACGCCTCTGGATCAGATTGGACTGATCACTACTCCACAGTTTGCAGTTTGCCACAGTACTGAGGAATGCTTTTCTTCCACCACTGAAAAGCCAGGAAGTTGTTCATTTTCACCTCAAAATTAATCTGCTGTAACTCTCTTCACCTGATATTGATTAAAAATGCCACAGAGAGGCTGAAGTTGGTCTAGCATGTATCAGCATGCCTCAGAAGTAAAGAATGCAGATAGAAACACATCTTACCTGCGTTTTGCAAACTTCACTCATTCTCTGTTCATTGTAAACGACAACGCCAAGTCCAGTTTTCACTTATTAAAGCCCGTAATGGGACCTGGCTATTGTGGAGACCACCTCATCCTCCATGGCCCTCAAAACAGCTACGCTCTGTAGCGATTATGAAGCTGGAGAGATGCGGGGTTAGGCTGTTAGGCTGGGGAACAGAGTTCTCCATGATGGGACCTGGCTATGGAACTCCTTGCCAAGAGATACCAGACAGAGCCCAAGCCTGAATATGTTAAGCTCCAAATATAAAACATTCTTCAGTGAGAGAGCTTTCCCTCAAGGAGTGGCATCTATAAAGAAATACAACAGCAGAGCCAATCAGGTTGACCAATAGTGTCTCATTGTTGCCTAGTACTCCAATATCGGTCCATCTGTATCAATGTATTGTCGGTTGTCTAAGGTTTTTACGACAGGGACTGTCTTTTTGTTCTGTGTTTGTGCTCTACTTAGCACAAAGGGGTTCTCACTTCTCTTCTCTCTCCATATGGGAATTCTTCACACAGATCTTGCCTCAGATTCTGCCTCTGGACATTTATTTGAATAAAGAGAGAGGATCAAGAGATGTGTTGGTATCCTCTGCGGCTGGTTCCATCCATCTACTGGGTGCAGAGTTTGATAAAGCTGTATATCGGTATTTATTTAGTTTGTATTATATGCGTATCCATTAAAACAGCAGATGGGGGATTTATTCCATCAGACTGAGCACTACTATGGCTATGCAGAGCTAAAATGTGGCTGAGTAATGCCACAGGTCCTCTTCCTTGGTGGCGTGGGCAGGAATGAAGGACAGCACTTTAAATTGCCATTTCTTAGCAAGTGTAGTGGTAGCCGTGTTTTGTCTCTAATTTTGTAACAAGATTTTATTCCCTCGTTTGCCCCTGAGGCTTCAGTTGTGGACTTTCAAATCACTTTCACAGGGAGGATTTTGCCATTTGCTGGTCTTGGAACAGACTGAAGTGAACACCTGTTTAAAAAGGATCCCCGTCAGGCAGGCAGACATTTCACAACTCTTTTCCCTCCTTTCTGACATTTTGTGGGTGGGTGGGTGGGTGGCATTACTTAGCTGTGTCTTTTTGTAGCCACGTGTCTGGAGAATGTGCATGCGTCTCTTTAACATAGTTGCTTCAGTCAGATCCCTGTTGTGGGTTGTTTACGTACACAGAACATGCTGCATATACCTTGAACAAAGTCTCTTCCAGCAGCAAGGAATAGGGCAAGGAAAAAGGTAAGCAGCCCACAGTGTTTTAAACTAGAACTGCTTTCTCATTCGTTCTCCGTGCCAGTGTGACATGTTTGACTTCGTGCCAGCATCTTATGTTACATCCAAGTTGCTTAAACCTTCGAAGGATTTCAGCAGGGTTTAGTCTAGGATCATTCTGTGCTAAAGAAAACAGAGCACATGTGGAGGAAATTAGGCAAACAGATATCTTTTTTTATTGCTGAATTCTGTTGTGCCATTGCTTGGAACAGTTGTAGGAAATTCTCCTAAGACCTGTGAACAGAGATCTTGCCATTCTGAGTGCAGACAGCAGCGTCTGAGACAGATGAAAAGAGAATAAACTTGCTTTGTTTTTTAACAGAAGTAGACCTCTATATGCTCTGCTCTCTCCCAACCATTTCAAGGCAACAGATGCTTTGCTTAGGTTAGCTACTTTGGGTTTTTTCACAGACGACATAACGGCAAATTCACGGTCTGTCTCTGGCGAGCATTCTTGGCTCACTCCTCCTCTGTCTGCAGTCTCCCTGTCAGAGAGCAGAGACTCATACTTGATGATTTATCTTTCAGATCATCACATGCTCATATCGTTTTGCAGACGGGATAGGTGGTGATGGTGGTAGCGTTAGAGGAATAGAGCTTTTTATTTCGAATGTGGATACTTTAGTTTATCCTTTTTTTTTTTCCCGAGGAATGTTTATTAACCTCTCACTCCTTCACATCAGAGGAAGAATGGAAATTTCCAGTGCCAAAGGAACAAGGATTAGGAGTTTATTGTAAAAATAGAGGGAAAGGCAAGTTTCTATTGCTTTGGTTTTGCACAGTTTAGGACTGAGCTGCAGGATGTCATGCAGAGATCATCACTGCAAGACCTCATCTGCACCAATCTATGTTTCCACTGTGGAAGTGATGCTGTCTTCCAGTAGAGTGACCCCACCACCAACCTTTGAATCAGCTGTGCAGGGGCGGCCTTTCCAGAAGATGCCATCCTCAGCGTGGTATCTTCCATCTGGGCAATCAGCAACAGAGAGTACTCCAAGCAACATGTCTTCTGGGGTTTACTGTTCAAGGTTGGATGTCATCCTGGCTCAGACAAATAGGCAGAAAGATTTCAGGAAAGATAACCCGTGCATTAATCCTTCTGACATGGCATCTACATGTTCCAATCTTCGCAGAGACTCTCGGGGCAGTGGATATGGGAGTTTTGGCATTTGGTCCACACCCACATCTTGTAAGCAATGCTCAGTAGGAGATCAAAGTGCCTGTCACTCTTCCACTGATAAAAATGATCCCATGAAGCTTTCAATGTCTTTGCCTTCTGCTGCTTCTTCCTCAAAAGTCCCACCAAGCTGGACATCACGTCTAGATGTTGCTCTGTCTGCCATTCCAACTGTTTCACCACTCCATAGCAAAAGGATTCATGCAACACTGGCATCTTGTAGCTCAGCCCCACCCCAACGTGGCTACAGTCAATGCAGTGTTCCAATTCCAGACCTCCATGCTTCAGTGAAGCTCTACATTTCAACCTGCAGCTTGGCAATAAAGCCTTTTAGAACTGATACTCAAATGAGCAACCATGCTCATTCCAGTCTTCTAGTGCCACAACTGGAGAAGATGTCTGGTACATCTGCTGGTCTCCCAACAGGATCCCAGGTATCTAAACAAGATTTTGCCTCACCTGGGTCTCCAGGTCTTCAGATTACAAGATTTCATGTGACTTCCTCTGCCGAATGCCCTGGCCTTCCCCAGCAAACAGTCTCCAGAGAAATATGGCTGTCACCAGCTGTGCTGACTAGAAGAGAAAGTTCTGTTTGTGGAAGTGAGGTCCCCAACACTGATTTAGATCCCAATCTGATCATCTTTCAAAACAACCCTTCATCTGAGACAGCATTTGGGAAGACTCCATGTGAAAGGCTAACGCCAGCTCACCACAAGATTTCCAAAATAACCTTAATACTTGCCACCCCTTGGACTACTGTGCCTATCCACGTGGTAAGAGAATTCAGAAAAAGTCCAGCACCCACCATCTTTATCAAATCACATGATCCGGATGCACCTGGCCCACCCCTTCACCCCGTTGGGATTGGGACTGGCCTCTCTCTATCAGTGAATCCAGTTTGCTGTCCAGAATTGCTCTCTTCACAACAACATTGGGCAACATCTGGTTCAAGGCCTTCCCAGGATGCATGCACTGTAGGAACCGTAGATCCTGACACCCTCTTAACAAACATACCAGCCCGCACTGCAAATGTGCCACACAGAGCCGGCAGGGGTGCATGGTGTCCATCTATCGCTGTGAACATTGCCTCCTTTGGAGCTGGGAGGAGAGTGGTAAAGATTTCCATTCCATTCTAGGAACATTTGCAAACAGACCTTGGTTACCTAAGCCATGTGGATTCCTCCTTGTTTTCCTCCTGGTGTGCTCCTATTACCTAGAGATGACTTATCTATTGGAGTAGACTTGTCTGTGCCATTTTTGTTTTGTTGTCATTATGGCCACAATTGAGCTCGATCCTGCAAGATGCTGAGCATTGTGATCTGATCCTGCAAATCACATGCTAACCTTTAAATATGTGAATAGTCCCACCAGTGTCAATGGAGTTACTTGTGTGCTTAAATGTATGCATGTATTTAAATGCTCAGTCCCTTTCAGGATCAAACCCCTTAGCCAAGAATTGGTTTTTCTCTTTGCCAGTCACTGTGGGAACCTGTAGATACCGTCAGTCTATTCTCTTAGATTTTCCTGTATCACAATTTTTTATTTGCTAAGTTGTCAAGTTGTGCTTTATTTCTAAATGGATAATTCCTTTCGCTTTAACTTTTAATAAGTACCCCTTGGTTTGTAAAATTAATATGGTTAAGTGCATAGAAAGAAACTACTTTTATGAGAGCATGCGCGCGCGAGAGGGAGAGACCACCCTCTCTTGGAGGAAAGAAGGGAATTTTGTCTCTCTAAAATCTGGACATCTTCACAGTGTCTCTACTAATGAAGCCTGGGGGAGTTGAAGGGGAATTTAGTATAAGTTTTCAAGCAAAAGGTATCATAAGTAAACATTTTAATGTTGATATTGTAAAAGTATTAGGATTCTGTTTTTAAACCTATCACTTATGGGGTAGGTTTTTTTCATTATAGCAATACTAGAAACTGAATATTGACTGAGTTCTGTGCGCTTCCCATGTGTATTTCAGTCAAGGGCCATGTCATGTATTTATATTCATATATGTAAGAAATAACATATAAATGGAAGGATGGGGAAGAGCACCCATAAATGTATGTAATATAAACGCACCTCAAGTGCATTGTGAGACATGAGGCCACAAGCAGAGTGACTTTAGTATGTGAGACATATGTATATATTTTTACAAACATTTTGTGTCTTATTCAACTTAAAATAAAGACGTATCATACTGTAATTGTACCTTCTACTCAATACAGCATAGTAAACAAATAATTCTGAAATATAAATTGTATTAAGTGCTTTATTTACTTCTGCTAAGAAAAATGTAATCTTGTTTTTCTCCTTTAAATTTTTGGTTTTAGTGTACTTTTTCATCAGACTTTAGACCAGGTTGACCCCTGCAGTTGCTCCCCACTACACTAGCAGAGAACTTCCCTATCAGCTTTGAGGTTTTTCAGGAGCCTAAAACTGTTAGCAACTGGCCTATTCCTGCCACTGGCCACACTTAGAACTCCCAGAGCCTCCAACTGGAGTTCCATGTGTGGAACAATTGCATCGGTTCCAAGATGTGTGATGTGCTGGGTAGAATACTTGGAGCTGGTCAGACTGTGAAGAGAAGCAGCTCAGGAAGTGAGTGGTTGAAAGATTCAGTCAAGTGCTGAGTTACAATAATTCTTGTTCTGGGAAAAAATATTTCTTGAAAGACAAACTTTTCTCTGAGCTGCAACAACCACCGACAGGTCTGTGTGATGAGCTGGTGAACTTAAGGTTGTAGTGCCCAGAGAGCATAGTTATGCTAATAACCAGAATGTTTCCTTTGGGTTTTCTCAAATAGCTGATCTGGTCTGCCAGGTGAGTGCGTATGTTGTGCCTTTTAGTTTAAAATAGGAATTTATTTTGACATTATGGACCAATATAACTCTGAGTTTAGCACTCTACTGACCTATGGTGTGGACTTCACTGTCATAATGACAATATAGTTACATCCATTTACAATGAACTCAGGGATAGTGAAACTCCATTTGAAACCGAATGAAAATCTCAGTTTGTTTCAGCACTTTGCATTTTTAACAACTTGGCTGTTTGTTAAATTTCCATTTTAAATCTCAGAAGGGCTAGGTCCACTCTGTGGCTTTTTAGGAGTCTTTGCAAATTTTCATTTGAAAAGGGAGGCTGTTTTATAGCGAATGTTTTAATCTGTGGCTTTTTTTTTTTTTTTTTGGTCTCTAAGAATTTGGCAGAGGTGATTCAGAACAAAAACACTTAAACAAACCTGAAAGAAAGCTTATGCCCCTTGTATGCAATGTGGGGCCCTGGCTAGTTACCTGGGGAAAACAATACAGTTCATTGTATTTTAAATTAACATTTCTCATTAAAAATAGGAGTTTGGGGACCTCTCACAGGCAGCTCCCTATTGCCAAAAAAAAAAAAGAAAGAAAGAAAAGAAAAGGAAAAGAAAGACTTTACTGGCAAAGGGCCTATGTCAGAGTCTGAGAGCCAGTTTCCATTCTGCTTTCAGATTGTTACAACAAATGCTTTAATGGCAAAGTGCTGCAGTTCTCCTCATTCTTAAAGTCTCATCTAGTGTTCAGTTTAAATGAGGAAAGGACAGTTTCTCACCACACACACACTCCTTCAGCAGGGTGCTTTGCGCTGTTGGTGTTGCTTTCTTCCAACCACATCATCACTAATGGTACCACTCCTACAATACTGGAGGCTTCTGTGCTGACTCTCTTTGTATCAGCACAGAGTTAGATGCACTGCTCTGTGAAGCTTCGTTCAAGGCCCAGTGAAGTCACTGGGACTTCTTCCATTGTGTGCAATGGGACTTGCCTCAGGTTTTCAGTGCTCTATATTCCACATCCATAGAAACCACCATGGAAGCAGGAGCAAGTCACAAAACTCTCCAATAGCAACAGCTCACTCTCCCCACCCTCATTCTGTCAGATGTCACCAGTGGCTTTAGTAGGGGGAAGTTGATGATGACCCAACTCTCCCTTTTCAACTCTCTCCTCCTTTGCCCACCACAGATGCAGTAGTGGGGAGGTGGATGGCTGCCCACTCCTCCATGTGCCCTAGAATCTGCTACAGATGCCACTGGAAAATAGTCACATAAACAGGCCTGGAAGTGCACCTGTGGAAAGCTGTACAGATTCTGACAACTATGTCTAATGTGACACGTTTCCATTTCTCAGGTGGATTTTTCCTTCCTGAGATTGTAGCTAAGCCATAAAACATGGCAAAGGATGTGATATGCCTTTAAAGCAGCTTCTGCAGCGGAGACACAGTATGCAAGAAATGCAGTTTCAGATGGAAGAAAAGGGGACTGTAGTGGGATGAGGAGTTGCTCAGAGTCCAGGACTAATAGATTTAGGCTGAAGGTATTTTTTCCAAGGTAACTAAGTCTGGTGGTAACTATGGGGTGTCAGTTGTACAAGGACTAGGGTGGCTATTTGGCTGTACAGGAGACCGATCAAAAGTGCAATGGGTGAAGTTTTTCTCCGCAAGGCCCAACCAAAGAAGAACATTAAAACAAACAAAAGTCTTAGCACCTTTATTCTGCACCCCTGAACTGTAGGTTAGATAGAGGAGCCAGGGTATGAGGGACAACAATGTTTGCTTTAAAGTGTGATTAGTTTTAATATGAAATAGGCTTTGATGATGATCCATCCCTTTATCCAACCCAACACTTTCTGAGGCAGACTTCTTAAGAGCCTAGGCTTGGTCTAGGGTGGTCCCCCTCCACTAAAATTTAGTTGTGGGGATATTTTTTAACCTGTCTTCTCATACTCACAAGTGGATTAATGCAGCCCAGCTGATAAATCTAGATTGGGCTAAATACTTCCCTGTACACTTGTCTGTGTATGCAAAATATTTATCTCAAGTCACTTCCAAAAAATGAATTGGAAGATGAGTGCAGGACTTGATTTCAGTCAGTTGATCCAACTGTATCCAGAGCTTCCAGCCTCAGCATGAGGTCTGGCTGACACTGTATGTAAAGTATGTCAGGTAAGCCTCTCCTCTAGAAGCTACTGGGTGGGACAGGAAGATTGATTGATATTTCTGGCCAGACAAGTGGTTTCACCATTGGTTTTCCAGTGTAGCTGTGTAAGAATATCTTTGCCCTGGTATCTATTACACATTGAGATGTGACTGAATTGCAATCTTTTGCAAATTGTGAGAACTCTTTCTGGACAATATCATTTCTCCCATGCACATATATATTGTGCGATACCAATTTGCCAATATTCCTGGTGGGGCTTCTTCCAGGAGCGTTGATCTTCCTGTTGTTTCTCTGATTGTGTTTTATTTTTTCCCTCCTCTTAATTCCTTTAAATTATACCTGGGTCTCAGACTTCTCTTCCCTCTATGCAAAACTAGAAACTGTCTGTGCAGCCATATGTTTGTCCAGTGGCTACCCCACTGAGTACCAAGCCTGACCCTAATCCCTGACCAAGCCTTACCATAGCCATCTAATCCATTAAAGTTTTTGTCCTGCCTTTTTCACACAGTAAAAAGGAGAATGAACTAAAGAGCAATTCATTCCAAGGAAATGCAGCAAGTTACAAGCTTCCTGCAGAAGAAGGGTTTTTTCCCCTCAAGGGGAATTGATTAAGTGTGTTTATTTTGCATTTGGGGAAAAAAATGCATTAGTTACAGAAGGTATGGGAGACACCTATTTGTGCAATTGATTTCCCTAAAACCAGGATAACGTGAAATACAGCTCAGCACTCTGGGGATGCATGTGGCATATTTAGCAAACATACAAACAATTTCTGAAGTGACTAGTGCAGAGCTCGGTTCTCCAAAAGCTGTCCCTGCTATTCCAGTCTAGGGTCTCTCTGAGGCAACAAAACATTGGCTGGAGCCAAACACATTGCAGGCAGGTGCTGTGCAACTATCCTCCACACTCACATTTCCCTATTCTTCAGTTAGCTCTACTAATGTATCGTCCGCATCCTTGGCTCTTCCAACACACTCTCGAGCAGTGAGTGATAGTACTAGCTTGAATTATGCAAGTGATATACAAGCTTTCTCAAACCTTTCTCTCAACACACCTCCACTTTGCCCAGAAATGTGCAGCTCTACCCTTTTATCCTGGTATGTTTTTCCTCTGCAATGTCTCTCCTTCCTCCATTAATTGTTTAATGCCTGGTCCTTTCTGGAGCACACTGCCAGTGCTGGTGTTAATGTCTCATGCTAAAATGCATCAGATTCACCCAATTTTCACTTACAGCAAAGTTGGCTAGAAACTAATTCAACTTTTGTTGGTAGATTTATTTGAAAACCAGTGACCTGGGAAACTCGGTAGATGAAGTGGAGCGGCTGATCAGGAAACACGAGGCTTTTGAGAAGATTCTGACTTCTCAGGATGAAAAGGTAAAATGAAGAATACTGTATCAAGTACAGAGGAGAAGTCTTGTCTTATGGGCAAAGCATAGACTTGTTGGTTGGGCTGATATGCTTAAGCCAAATAGAGAATACTGGGAAGGCAGGAAAGTCTTAATGAAGTCTAGTGAAATAAGAAGGCTGAGAAGTGGAAGGAAAGCAATAAATAGTCCATGGTTTTATCCTGGCTGTAGAGTCTTATTATCTGTAAGAAAATTGCCCAAAGATTGGAATACTGAGACTTACCAGAGGAAATCTAGAATGAGTTCTTTACTATGTGCTGCTAATAGCAAATGTTCCTATTCCTTCCTCAAAAACAAAATTTTAGAGCAAGAATATAGATTAGTTAGCACAGAACACCATGGGGCAAGGATTATGTAAATATATACTGTGTGTGTGTCTGCAAAACTAGTAATGAAATGTTGTGTGTGTGTGTGTGTGTGTGTGTGTTTTCCCCTGTCCTCTATGGGATAGAAGCAGAACTGCTCAGCTGTGTATAAAAGTTCCTAAGCTGCTGTCAACTAATGGAGATTCTCCTTTAACCCATATAGCGGTTGTGTAGGTCAAAGTGGCCATGATGTGCGGCATAGTGGCAAATGGGAAATCCTAGGTGGCCACAGATGTATTACAATGTTATTTTAGCTTTTTCCTGCCTTTCTCAGTTCTTCCAGAAGGGGCCATCTTTTTAGGTATGGTAAGAAGGCGACAGAGAAAGGAAACTGTTTCTGTCATATTCTTCCACGTGTTAAGAGACACAGCTGTGATTTCAGTTTTGTTCCCTTAACAGGTGACATCTCTTCAGGAACAGGCAAAGAGACTGCAGAAGGATGGTGGGTTGGAGGGGATAAAGATCCAGCACAAACTGAACTCTGTACTTGAGAGGAGGAATTGGATCAAAGATCTGTCTCAGAGTAGAAGGGAGAAACTGCAAACCACACTCCTTCTCATGCTCTTCTACCAGAACCTCGCAGAGGTAGGTGTAATAGCTATGGCCAACTTGCCATTATAACATAAGGAAAGATACTCAAGACTTTATGTAACCGTAAACACTTAACTCATTGCTAAGAACTGTCCAGATAGGCTGTCAGCAGGGCTCCAAGCGCAAGCAATGTGCGTCTGCCGATAAGGCTAACTGCATAATGATTCCCTCCATACAATACTAGAGTAAGAACCAAAATTATCCATAAAATTCCTACTATCATTACATTTCCACCCTTTTAAAAAATGCATACAATTTAACTACATTTCAGTTTTTTTATTTAACTGTGCCTACTTAATTTAGCATCCATAATCTGAATCCTTAAGAGTCTAGAACAATTAGCCTCTGTATCCAATGTATCGAATAGGTTTTCTTATCACTCTGCCTTGAGGTAGTGGCAGGATTATCAGTGACCCACTTCTTTCTCTTCGAACTGACCACCTGAGTCTCAGTAGCTTCAGCAAACTGAGCTGGTGTTGCTTGTATTTGAGTTGAATGTTGACACAGTTTCTGTTTGTCCCCTATTTTCATTCCCCTCTTGCACAGTTCTTTTAGTGTTCGTCAAATCCTTTCTGTATCTTCTATAGACATCACTTTCCCCCCTCATCACTTTCCACCGCTCCGCTTCTCCCGCCTCCCTCTCAGGCGAGGGAGAGGCAGCACGTTCAGGGGAGCGGGTGGAGAGGAGGTGAGCGAGGATGGGGAGGTAGAGGAACCACTCCCCGCCCCAGCTCGCCTCTGCTGCACCACCACCACCTCCCACAAGCGTGCCGCCGCTCCGCTGCTCCCTCCCAGACTTGCTGAGCGAAACAGCTGTTTGCCGCGCGGCAAGCCTGGGAGGGAGGGGGGAGAAGCGGAGCGGCGGCGGCACGCTCAGGGGAGCAGGCAGAGGCGAGCTGGGGCACATTTCTAGGGGCTGCATGGCTGGCGCCGGAATGCCGCCCCTAGAAATGTGCCGCCCCAAGTACCTGCTTGTTTTGCTGGTGCCTAGAGCCGGCCCTGGCCCTGGTACTTTTGCCTTCCAGAATTGCACTTTTTCGCAATATGATTGCATTTGCCAAATCTTCCTCATTCTTGCTCATGTGTAGGAGGCTACCTTATGGCATGACTATGGCTGCATTTATAACAACCTTTAGTTGCCTCTCTGATTGCTCTTTTCACTTCTCTTGATTGCAGGCTTTTATTAGTTGCAGGACACCACTCCAGTTCATGACTGCGTGTCTGAGTGCTTACTAAAGGTGTTTCTCCAGTTCATCTAGGCCTTTCAGTTGTTTTGCAGTCATTTCATCTGCATGTCATATGTCCACAGCACATTCAAGGATTAAATTACTGTCCCACAACAACCTAGCTTGAACTGATGCAACCTCACACATGACGCAGTCTTTAATGAGTGACTCTCACAGTTCTCTACAATTGTACTGCCAGTTTTAAATCAGTTACATCTTGCTCTATACTTTCCCATCATCTGATTTCTGGTGAAAAAACTGTGACTCCCATACATATTTCTTTGCGGTGCACAGTATGCCTTAAACATATTCTGTATGATCTGGTTTTTGTTTCTTTATCTGCTACATCATTACATTGAAAAGTATTAAATACACCTCTGTTTTCTTCATGTGCCGCAGGAGGAAATAATGCTGTTTGCAGCCGTTCATTGTTTTTGTCCATGCCACTTGCAATGATGTCCAGCTCTAATCCTTCCTTCCACTTTCTCCATTTTCTTCAAACGCTAACTTTCCTGGAGGCTTTAGTTGGTCCGTTTCTTTTCAGTTTTCTTCTACTCTTTTCTTACTTCTAGTGTTTTCTGACACCATGTAATAGCTGCTGCCAACTTGCTATTATAATATAAGAAAAGACTTTTTAAGTACAGTAAACACTTTATTTGTTGCTGAGATCTGTACAGATAGGTGCTGCTAGCTTGCCTGCCTGGCTCCAAGTGCAATGTGCTTCTGCTGATAAGGCTCACTACGTACAATGATTCCCCGTACAACACTATGGGTAACTTTGGTTCCTACTTCAAAATTCCTACTATCATTACAGTAAGAATGATTTATGGCAGGAGGGGGGAATTACATCCCTCTGAAACATCAGGCACTGGCCACTGCAAGAGACTAGCTTGATCAAAGGTCTATACAGGTATAGCAACACCTGTGTTTCTAAACATCTGAAGAGGAAATTCTTTTAATAAAGGTGGTTGTTATTGCACCATGATTATGACATGGTTTCTAAGGTTGGATTCTCTTATCCATTTACAGCCACTTTGAACACAGGGGAACTCTTCACTAGGGTAAAAGTGGCAAAGGTGAAATAATTGCCTTCTGTGCCCCTTGCTCCCTTCTCTCTGGCATAGAAGGAAGAAACGGGCATTCCTAGGTGGGACGGATGTGGGAAGGGAGAGAGCATGGTGAAGCCAAGTAGAGCTATGCCTATCCTCCACTGGTGTAAGGTCACTTAGGAACTCATGCCAGTGTCATAAGTTAGAGCAGCTCTTTAGCTGCTTTAGGACCATCTTTGTAAAACGATTCCGATTCTATTTGTTTCTCCTGTTCTGGACTTAGCCTTGTAATAGAGTTGTTGCTGCTGCTGCTGACATCACGGTTGGGAAGACATCCCAGGTCACATTTCCAAAGGGCAGCCCAATGTGCGTGCCTGAAAAATGTGCCAGCATCCGTCATGCTGGCACAAACATCACACACACGGGAGCTGACGGGGGCATTTGCACACGCTGTTATTGGCTTTGCAGATGCACCTGTTGTGGTCTCCCTTGAAACACTCTTCGGCAGTGGAAAGAAAAAGCGGGGAGGTTCAGTCACCCCAATCGCTGCCCTGCGCTAAGCTGACATATTTCAAGCCCAGACTGTTACCAAAAGCAAACGCCAGCTGAATAGCTGCTGCCCACAACCTGCACTTTATTCTTTATATTACAGACAGGAGTTTTTTAAAACAGTATTGAAGATTCCATTTGTACAAACAGCCTGTGCGGGCATCCCTCCCCCCTAACACTAAGCAGTTCAGTATGTCAGCAGCTCCCTCTTCCTTGGCAGTGTTTGAATTCACGGTCAGAAAAAACTTTTTCAAAGCCCATCCTCTTTTTAAAATGTATTCTAGCAAGACCCTATTAAATAGCCAAACGCTATCCTTGTATTTGTCAATAAGTAACGAGCCAAATCCTGACCTGGTCAGTAGTGAGCATGGTAGCTGGAATTCTGGCTTGATGCATCCTCTGCCCCACAAATACTCCTGGCAGAGCAGGAGTCCATGGGCTGGGCTGAGGGAATGAATGGCGAATTGCACACTGCTGCTATTTTCAAAAGGCATAGGGTATCCCAGGTTAATGAGGCAGATGGCCACAAACCTGCTGCCTGGATGGGGGGTTGGCAATGCTAGTTGTGGATGCAGTCCACCAGCTGGTTTAGGAATATGTCTACCCCTCAGTGCCCCCTGAGTATTAAATTATAATCCTTCTCCGCTCTTGTCCTGTGGAAAGAAGCTCTCCCTGCTCCCCTGACTGACACACATGTATATCTTAGAGCAGGATCTGGCCCTGTGTACCAACACAGTGGTTATTCATTGTGTGCCAACAGCAATTATTCTTATTTCTTGTGAGAGTAAGTTCCACAGTCTAGGTCCAGTTCCTGTGAAAATCCTATCTCCTGTAGTCAAAAGCTATCCCCGTTGGTTAATAGAATCATTGTTCCAGTGGAAGGTAGAAGTTATAGCCATGGGGGAGAAGCAAACTCTCAGATAACTCAGGCTAATCACATGGAGAGCTTTGAATATCAGGAGAGAGAACTGGATTCTCTGTTTATTGGGAAGATGGTACAGAAGGCAGAGTATTGGAGTCATATGGTCTGTTTAAGATCAGCTGGTGCAAAATGCAGCAGCCTGAGCATTTTCAGGGTACGTGACTTCATTTCTAGACAGGAATTGCAATCCTGAAGTCTGGAGAACCCGCAAGTGGATCACAAAATGGGGCACAGTCTTCTGCTGCAATTGGTGGTGGGTATTTTTTGCTACCGTAGCTATTTGAGCATCCAGTGGTTGTGAGGTCTCCAGTATGCTTCCGTACTGTCACAAACTGTGCATCACATCCTTAATCATCTGAGAAAAAAGGGAAGCTGCTGATTAGGAATGTATTTACTTTAGTTTGAGGGAATGATCACAAGGCTGAAAGTCAGGAGGTCCTGACTTTTGATCCTGGCTCTGCCAATTCACTCATCATGTGGCCTTGGCCGAGTCACTTCACTTTTCTCTCTCTTTCTCCATCTGTAAAGGGAATAACATGCTTATCCATCTACCTCACAGAGGCGTTGGGAGGATTAATTCATTAATATTTATAAAGTGCCTGGAATTCGTGCAGCACTATATAAATGCTAAGTACTGTGCTTAATAATGTATTTTGCCAAGTGTGCTCACCCTGAGTTCTGAGCACAAATACGTTCAAAAATAAATGGAGGCTGGATAGAATTTAAAAAACCAACCAGCGCCCACCAGAAATCAGGCTGTTCCCATCTCCCTACACTGGGTGAAACCCAGGTCCTAATGGGAGTTTTGCCACTCACCTCGATGAAGCCAGGATTTCACTCATCATCCCTGTCAAAACCCACTTCCTGGAGAGATCCTGGGAAAATAGGTCAGCTTTGCTATGTACCCTGAACGTCCTGCTCATTATCTAGATCCTGCTGACTGCTCCTTTCTACTGAAGCCTGGGGACTGTCTAAGTCACTTGATAGAATGATAGGAGGAAAGCTACAGAAATGGTTGTTAAATGGGATTTTAACAAAATTGTATCTGGTCTGCCAGTAGAGTGTGGCAGTGACCCTGTTAAAGATAAGGAGTACTTGTGGCACCTTAGAGACTAACCAATTTATTTGAGCATAAGCTTCAATGATGCGTCCAATGAAGTGAGCTGTAGCTCACGAAAGCTTATGCTCAAATAAATTGGTTAGTCTCTAAGGTGCCACTAGTACTCCTTTTCTTTTCGCGAATTCAGACTAACATGGCTGCTACTCTGAAACCTGTTAAAGATAGTGTCACCATGCCCTGGGTTTAATATTAGAAAGTGTGAAAGAGACCCTATGGTGAGTTACCAGAAAAGATCTATTGACTGCCCAGTCTCACTGTTCAGATAAGACTCTCCTTTTAAAAAGAAGAGAGACAGTTAAGAGTCCTTTGAGTGTTAACGTGCGTCTGCGTAATGGGAGAAGGCCTTAGCTTGTGAGCAGGGAGTGCATTAGTAATGAAAGTCACAGATGACAGTTTGCTGCCCTTGACAACCTTGATACCAAGTTTATTTTTTGAATCCCTACATGAGCTTACGGGAGGGAAAAAAACAGCTTGTGGAAGGAAAAAACAGATGAGGGCTGTTTCTGTGTACAGTATTTCAGTGGCTGAAAGACGGATTCAAACTGGTAATTAACAAGGAAAAACACCCAACTTCTGAGTCCCATATACAGTCAGTGCAGTCCCCCAAAGGCAACTGATGATGTGTTTTGAGGCACACAAAAATGATCTCAATTTGCTGTCCTTGTGGAGCCAAAATTTTACTGTATGTCAGTGGCTTGAGGAATACAGCATCGGTCATGATATGTGTCAAGTTTCCAGTTCTCAAAGGCATGATGGAAAGAAGACATTTCTTTCAGTGCTACGAACTGAAACTTGGCATACTTTTTTGTTACTTGTGAAAAACTGAAGTAGATCCTATTGCCTGTTTTATTCTAACAGGCTGCATTTAAATCCCTGAAGGAGACAGATTTTAAGAGAGACATGACCATAATTAGCTCTTCAGAAAGAGCTGCTGATCTTGTTTATTACTTGTTTAATTTCTAGCAGCCACAAGTGTGCAGCAAGCACTTCACAGAAAACAGGACCTTCCCCTTGCAATCTAGATGACAGACTTGACCAACAGTTGAGGATGTCACACACACAAGGGGGATGAGATGAGAAGGACCCAGGTTACAGAAATAAACTGGTACAGTTACTCATTTGGTGACTCTTACGTCCAATTATAACAGAAAACAGTGACTGTGAAGAGATTCACAGTTAAATGTGAAATGTATACTGATGAACAGGCTCTCAACACCTGCCCAAAATAAAGAGGGGGAGGGCTCAGAAAATAACTAAAGGTGTGCACACCATGCCTGCATGTTGGAGAACGTAGGGTATCTTTCACACTTAACTGGTAGAACTGGAAAAAAAATCCTCTTTCATGTGTTTAAACCATGCTGAGGTAACACTCCTAAGTACTGTTAAAGGACTTAGTAGCACAGGTGCCATTAATATTAATAATACTTGGCACTTCTATAGTGCCTTTGACTTGAAGATTTCTAACTGGTTCATATTAATTCATTAAACTTCATAACACCTGTTTGGAATAGGTAAATATCCCCATTTAACAGATGAGGAAACTGAGGCACAGAGCTGTTAAGTGACTGCACCAAGGTAACAAAGCAGGTCAGTGGCAGAGATAGGAGGACTCCTGGGTTCTATTCCTAGCTCTCAGCCCCATGCGCTAATCACCAGAACAGCTAGCTGTCATTAATGTGATGGGAGCTAACGGAGTCCCCATCCAGCTCCAAACAAAGAACGAACCAAAATATGTGACCATCCCCCTGCTGTCTGGAGTATTGACAATAAAGATTATTCCAAAATAATATTACATGTACCCCCAGCCTCAGCCTGAGCAGACAGTTTATCAACTCCCAGGTTGCCTTCTTCCTAGACCTATCTGCTTCTGATTTTACTTCCTTGAGGGAGTACCCATCCCACACCTAGCTCCCTTTTCCAGAACACTCTTCCTACCTCCCTTATATTCAGGGTGGACTCTAATTAGCTGCAAGGGCCCCAGTGAGTTAACAGTAATTATCCTGCAGGTCCCCACATGTTCCAACACTTGCTAACAGAATGGACAAGAGGGGAATCCTGACATTGTGTTACATGAAGTAATCAAGCTAAATCACCATTTACCATGCTGAAAATGTACCCCACCATACACAACTAAAATGTAATCATTCAGAGGCTCATAAAGGGAAGCAAGGATTTCTAGGAGATCAGCTCTTTGATAGAGGTAGAGAAGCAGATGGAAAAGAACAAGTGCACACCCCACAATACCAGGAAATAGGTTCTGTGTGGCATGCTCTCTCAATTTTGTTGAAAGATCATTGCCCAGTGATCCAGGAGAGGGGGAAAAATCCTTGGCAGTAATCTTGGGATAAAATTCCTCTCTGGCCTCAAACATGACCAACATGTTAGATCTGTATGAATGAGCAAGAGTCACCATAGGTTTGCATCTAAACTCACTTATAACTTGAGATACACTAACAATAGTATCCAAGCTATTGTCAATATTTTCCCCTTATCATTTGATAGAATTATTTTCACTCCCTTTCAGCTGGACAGTTCCGAAATCAGAAAGTCACTGTTGTTATTACCAGTTATTGGAAATCTGCCTCCTCCAGGCACGTGCCATTTCACAGAACCACATTGTGCCTTGGGAGGAGGCTCTGAGATTGGGAGAGGAGAGACAGCTTCTGGGTGTCATGTTAATTCTGCTGCTCCCCTTGGTTGCAGGCAGAGGATTGGATCAATGAGCGCATGCAAAAGCTGGAGGACCCTTCCATCCGAGACCACAGCAACCTGCAGGACAAAATGAAGCTGCTGCAGAAACATCAGGTCTTTGAGGCTGAGATTCTGGCTAATGAGGAGATCATCACAGCTGTTAACAAGGTAACTCCGACATTCTGCTACTATCTGCTGCTATTGCAGGTTCATTCTGCAGAAGAAGAGGGGGAAGGAGCTCAAAGTGAGTATTAAATATTCCCCAGCATAGTGTCAGTTCTCCATCTCCTTCCATCTGAACCAGAGACCATCCCTTTCTGTGTGGCAAGAATCCTGGCGGTATTTCATAGGGGTGACTGGAATGTCACTAATTCAAGGTGTGGGAGTCCCATTAATTGTCCGTGTATGGTTTCCAGGGGACTTCTCTGTTTCCGTATTCCTTACATGGGAAGGAGCCACTGACTTCCCCTGCTAGTACTGAATCTTCCTTATCTTGGAAAGAAAATGTCATGCCATGTCTGAATCATCTTCCTGAGAGTGAGTGAATCATCATCTGGAAGATGTTTATCTGAAATACCCTCCCATGTGCTCCCAACCTCTGAATTTCACCTTGCCAAGCCTAATGTTCTTGACTGCATTAGAATAGTGCAGACTCTCCTACCAATTATTGAAAATAATGGCTGAGTATTCACAGTTTGAGGGCTCTTGTAGTGGAGTTTTGTTGGGGGTGGGGAGAAGGATGTCCTCCTAGAAAGATCATGTAACCCTTCTGTTAGTGGTAAACTTCCTTTCTGATTCTCTCTTTCTGACATGAAGAAAGGGGAAGCCCTGGTGTCACAAAGCCACCCAAAATCAGGGGAGATCTGTCGTAGGACCCGTATGCTCCAGGAGCACTGGGAGAAGCTGAAGTGGGCTGTTGCTGCTCATGGAAAGATGCTGGAGGACATTCGGGACTTCCTGGAGTTTCTGCAGAAAGTGGACCAAGTGGAGGCCTGGATCAGGGAGAAGGTACATGGACTCTATTCTTTAACTGGGGCAAGCAAGCCCATGGTGCTATATATATGTTTTTTAGTAATGAACATTTGATGATGATATCACCTTTCAGGACATTTACATTGTGTCTTTTGTCCTGGGGGACTTTAAGGGCTTTACAGATTGTATATAGGGAATATCACAGCAACTGTTAAAACGTTCTGATATGTTTCCATGCCAGAGTTGGAATTTGCCTAGGACACCAGTATTAACATCCCTATTCATTCACAAAATGTCATGGGATTTATAGAGACCAAAGGGTGCAGGGCTCTGCTTTTACATCTCCTCTGAAACAAAGATATGAAAAAAGAATAGAGCCTACCCTAAGCACCTGAAATCCTAAATTCACTAAATTGTGTATTAAATCTGAGACATTTTTCTTATAAGAATGAAAAACCAGTCACCTTGTCCAATGAAAAAAATGTAGGGCCTTGATTCAGAGGTCAGTAGTCATATTTCACTAATAGGGCACATGCTGTTAAGGATGGGAAGTTCATACTAAGTGGTGCAATGGATTAAGGCACAAGTATGTGATAAGTGCAAATGAGTTAGGGGGTGACTTCACCATATTCTCTGAACATCTGTCTACATCACAAAACTATACAAAATTTAACATCATTGGTCAGTCTCTGCTCAATAGAAGCCCCTAAGGCCAGTAGAAAGGGGGTTTCTAGAAATGGAATGAAATGCATTTTCAGAGCTGGGGGCCAGGACTACAGGAAAGGTCCAAGGGTTTGCAGGTCATGATTTAAAATGCACTTAGAGAGTGGTATGAGAGAAAACACCATCCCCCGCTGCCCCATGCTCTAGCACTTACTTACTTATGGAAGTACTTCACTTTTATGAACCCTATAATCCACTTTAGGGGGAGAAAAATAAATAGAGAATTGTATTCGGGTTTCAAACTGAGGGCTCCACTACTTGATCTCAGTAACAAAAGCCATCTTTTAGATCTGGGGAATCCAATCTCTATTCCTTGTATCAGTTTCTGCAAGTAACGGCATATTGTGCAGTGTGCCAGGACATTCAGTAGTCAAGGCACATGGGTGAGCAGCAAAAAGTGGGATATGATATTCAGGGACACAGAAAACCTCCACTTAAAACATTATTGGGCCCTCATGTACAAAATTTCCATCAAAAAGGATATTGTGTTCCTGGAGCGTATGGTTGTGGGATGAGTGAAATCACTTTTGGTTTATCAGGAAAAGGAAAAGCCATAGGAAATGCTGGCTGCTTGCATTCCAGGCCTGAAGCAAGTCCCGTGGTTAGTTGAATATCCACCTAACTGTTTTCCCTTTCCCCAGGAAGTGATGATTAATATTGGTGATATGGGGAATGACTACGAACACTGCCTGCAGCTCATGAAAAAGCTGAATGAGTTCCGAGGAGCAGCATCAGGGGTAAGAGAAACCATGCCTAGTCCCCTATGCCTGGTATGGCTTAAACCAAAAGCCAGCTTTTCAGCACAGAAGCACATCACAGCCACTTGAAGCTATTTCATTTTCCTTAGGGGAAGGAAGAGCAGAAAGAAGTGTAGAGGGATTTGCCAGTTCACAGGCTGTTAGAATAGCTATTATCCTCTTTCCTTGCATCACTACATCAAATGCCTGATGACATCTCAACAGAGCTTTACAAATGATCACAGTGAAATCTGAAACTTCGGATTACATTGCAAACCTGAAACTCTTTTGAGTGATCCTGGGCTAGATTTGGAGTGAGCTTCAAATGGGTTACACTTTTGGATAGAAACTATGCAAAACTCTGTGTGTTTCACCTCAGATCAGGCATCTTGGTGGTTTCAGGTGAGGTTCAGCTTGGGTTGGTTTGGAACCTGTAACACATTCCAGACCTTCATGAACCGAACCTCCAAAAAGAGGTCTGCTGTGGAGCAACAGCGCACTAGCTGCCTGCTTCAGCTTTCTTTGCTGAGATCTCTGAACTATCGCCCATGGTGAGAAACTGCAGCCGGCTTTCTCGCACCCCAGTTGGTGCGCTAATTTTGGCACAGGCAAATAGGTTTCACTGTACATTCAAGAAAGAATACCTGCATTGCATTGCTGACATGCTAGCCTGGGAAACCTAATTAAGATCTGGAGGGGGAAATATTAGGTCTGTCTGTGGGAGTTTCCTGTAGTATTGTCTGCCCACAGTCCCTATGTCCTTCCCCATATTGCTGCCAACCTCTGTCAGAGCATCTCACATCTTCCCTTTCTGCCCCCTAATGGTAGAAAGAGAAGCTCATACTATGCATAGAAGGAGAGCCCTGAGATGCCTGGAGAGAAATTCTGGGCTTTCCTTTCCAGTGCCTCCCATTTCTAGAGTCACTATGAGAATGCAGTAATGTTGCATCTAGGCAGAGAACCAAAACTGTCACACTTCAGATATCAGTGAAGTGAGGCCAGAAGAATTCAAAAGAAACCTTCATTGGCCCTTCAGCCCTCACCTGCAGAGCTAGTGTCTAAGGGACAGTACAAAGAGGCTGATTCAGGTAGTGGCAGCCAATAAGAAGAAGAGTTAGGAGTTGGGGAGGTGGGAAGGGAGGACCAATATAATCCTCAGGTCACTCTGGGAGTCTGGATAGGGAAAAATCTCGCATTATCTATCCATAAATCTATCTATAAATCTATGAACGCCTAGTTTCTGTGGTAGGTAGCAGAGAATTCCTATCATAGGCAGTTCTCCTGCGCTGCTCCATAGACATCTCCAAGAGGCTGGCATTGTAGATGCTGTGATGATCACCCTCATAATAAGTGCTCAGTCATAACACTAACACAGTGGCACAGGCAGAGAGAGGCTAGGCCTGGGGTAACTGCTTGCACCCTTCTAGCCAGTGATTCTTCACCCATCTCATAGGGTTACCTGCCAGGCGAACCTGGGATTAGGGTGAGTAACCATCCTAGGAGCAATGATCCCCAGCCTGGGCTGCCTATACACCTCCCACTCCTGCTGGTTTACAGCCCAGTGGCTGGATTGAGAATTAGCAGCATGGAGATGGGGTGTATATATTTATTCAGGGTTTCTGGCAGTTGGGTCAGTTCCCAACCTCCAGCATAGGAGATGTGGGGTTCTGATTCATTAGAATAGTTTCTGCTGGATCAGATGGATTATATTCAATGTAGAATGCTTTCAGTGTGTTCACTTTCCAGCTGTGTATTATAGCAGAGTACATTTAGAAATATGCACAGTGGTATGTACGTAGCATATATAAAATGCAGATGGAATCAATACTTCTATTATCCGAGTGTTGGCATCCTGCCGATGTGCCTCTGCTAGACCATGATTAATGTCTCCCTGATGAGTATGTGATTTACTGGACTTATTGCAACATTTGATATTTTTGAGTGTTGGAATGCCTCTATTTTGCATTCAATGTCATGTACTGTTGAGAACTGGCTGCAGGTCGTGCTTCAGAAGAACATCCTTAATGTGGCATAGCTCAGATAATGAGTTTATGTGCAAATATTATCCTTTCCATGGTATATTATGTGGGAAGCAAGCAGAATAAAAGATGTATACAATTTAAGGTAGAATTATGTTTTTAAAAGAGAATGGGGTGATTTGTTTGACAGCTATTTCCACTCTGATTAGATAAGAAGCCCTTAAGGTCCTTGTATAGAACTATGACCATTGTTGGTTTCATAGTGATGTCCCTCCTTATCCCCACTCCATCTTTATCTAAGACTGATACAAGAGTGCTGTATCAGGGAAGAGTGTTTGGATCTGAGATCTTCTGTGCAGCTGACACAATGATGGGCATTTGGGGCACACAAATGATATTTTCTTGTTCTGGCCTCATAGGAAATGACAGTGGATGATGCTCACATCAAAACCATCAATGCCCTGGCCATGAAACTGGAAAGACAGAACAAGGAAGAGGTGAAGACAATATATCAGCGCCAGAAGCAGCTCAATGAAAAGTGAGTATACATTCCAGGTTCTGGATGCTGGAAAGTTCAGTCAAAGCTGTTCTAATGGTTTCATGGCAGGAAGGGAAGGGTAAGCTTCTGCTAGGCTGGGCTGGGCTGTACAAAGGCTGGGGATACAGACGCAAATTTTCTCCATTTAAGCACCCTGTTCCACAAGTATGACCTACAAAATGCTAGCTTCCACCTCTAGCCAATAAAGCTTTTGTAGTGACTGTCAATGCATCACTTCAATTGGCCAGAAGGGTTTCCCATTCAGCAAAGCAAAATTCATCTTTCCAACCTTGGAGATGAACATGCTTTCCCCACAATCAAACCCTGCTCCTGTGCATGGTAGCTTAGAGTACTTCCAATTGGTCATTGGGTTGCCCAGGTGAAGTTTTAAAAGGATGTCTTGCTCCCTTCCTGCTCTTGTAGACTCTCGTGGCTGGGATGAGCATAGCTTGGATTATCAGGGTAATAGAATCCTGGAGATACAGGTGGCGGAGCCAGCCTTGGATACCCAGCCTGACCTCTATATTTAACAGAACAACTCCATACCTCATTCCCACTAACATCTTGTCAAATTGTCTCTGTTTAATATCTGCCCTAAAGCAGGTTTTCTAGCTCTTCTCCAAGCTGCTGACCCCACAGCAGACTCTCTCTCCTCACAATAGATTCTCATTTTCTCCTTGTTTTCTCCCTGTGGCCACCATCTCCTGTCCCCAGTCTGACCCTGTCTGGCTCCAAACTAGTTCCATCCCAAGCCCCTGAAAACCTATATTCCTGGCCAACTTGTCCCACTTCTGCTGGCTCACAGCCCAGTGGCCATACTGAGAATGAGCAGCATGAAGACGGGATGTATGGGTTCGTTGAGGGTTTCTGGCAGTTGGGTCAGGACTTGTTCCATGCAAGAGTCCCTCCCCAGTACTGGGAACCCCCTCTTATCCTCATCTGAGATCCTCTTACCTACACTCTAAAAAATCCTAGGACAGTCACTTTCCGACACATTAATTCTTTACTTATGAGATGTATCTGGGCTGCTGTGGGAAGAAGGAGTCCATGGGTGAGGAAGCTCAGAAATCCCATGTTTGAATGTGATCTAGCTGCAGCTCTGGAAGTTCTGATATTCATGCTCTCCCCTAAACCTGACTTTCAATAAAAGGTGGACCAGTTTCCATGGTAACCTGAATACATACAGGAGGAAGCTGGAGGGAGCACTGGAGATCCATGCCTTAATCAGAGAAATTGATGACATCACGGAGAGAATTAGTGAGAAGGTGAGCTGCTCATGATTGTGTTAATTGAAGGGGTTTCACCCACTGAGAAAAATCACTTCATCTTGAAGATAAGTGTGCACCCTGTAAAAGTGGATAAACTCCCATCCGTCCAATCATTATAGAGAGAATGAGCTTTTAGAGGTGATCTATTATAATAGCCTCTGTGCAAAATAGGAATGGCAAAACCTCTTTAACCAACCTGTAAATCATGGAGCAAACTCAGCCAGAGTAATATACTGCTTCACTATCCTTGGGGTTTCCTGTGAATCAGAGTCTGTAGAAAGACTGAAATGCCGGGAAATATAATGAAGACTTCTAGTTTGAAGGTATTGATAGTAATTGTCAAAAATTCCAGATTAGGGTCAGAAATAAACATTTTTCAGTTAATACTGAAATATAGGTTGACTGGGACTTTTTAGTTCAATGCCTAGACATTCAGGAGATGATTGGATACTTTAAAAGAGACATAGCAAGGTGCAGTGGATAAGATACTAGACTAAGTCAAGAGATACAGGGTTCTATTCCTTGCTGTACCATTGACTCAATGTGTGGCCTTGAGCAAGTTACTTACTCTCTCTTTGCCTCAGTTTCCCCATTTGTAAACTGAGAATAATAATACCCATCGTTGCTTTCTGCTTTGAAATCTATGAAAGAAAAATGCTATATAAGGACTAAGTATTATTATTTCACATGTATGATTTTATATCATTCGTATATGACTTTATATATCAGCAGACACACACACAGTAGCACTTGTTAAACTTGCAAAAAGAAAAGGAGTACCAGTGGCACCTTAGAGACTAACCAATTTATTTGAGCATAAGCTTTCGTGAGCTACAGCTCACTTCATCGGATGCATATTATGGAAAGTGTAGAAGATCTTTTTATACACACAAAGCATGGGGTGGGAGGAGGTATTTTTTCATGCTTTGTGTGTATAAAAAGATCTTCTACACTTTCCACAGTATGCATCCGATGAAGTGAGCTGTAGCTCACGAAAGCTTATGCTCAAATAAATTGGTTAGTCTCTAAGGTGCCACTGGTACTCCTTTTCTTTTTGCGAATACAGACCAGCACGGCTGCTACTCTGAAACTTGTTAAACTTGGTAAACAATTTGTTGTAAAATTTTCCATAACAATTTATGCCAATTAATTCATGTTCTTCTTAAGTCTCCAAAATGTCACTTCTGGCAAAATTCTGAGGACTCAAAAATTCCCCTCAAATTTTCACAAAATGCACTTACATTGCAATTTTATGTATGATAAAGTCCCACCTGTAGTTGTCTTTGGCTATTAGCATTATGGTTTATGGAAAAATAGACTGGGAGGGATGAAGCAAATAGAAAGTCTCTCTCGTGCTTTTGTGCTTATACACAAGCATGCAGTTACACACCAAGTCAAGCAGGGTTGGAACTGGTCAAGGAGTTCTGAACTCTTGTTCTACCTTCATAAGTGGCACAGAGAGTTGTCACGATCATTGCATTGTTGAAATTTAGGACGCGGATAAAAGGAAGGTTTTAAGAGAGAAGGAGAGAGGAAACATTTGAAGGAACTGAGATATGATCCTGTCGTTTTTCTCCTTCTTCTGCCCTACCCCCCAAGAGTGCACTGATACAAGCATTGGATTACGGGAAAGACGTGGAGAGTGTGGCAAACCTGATGCGACGACATGAGGAAATGGAGAGGGAAATCAGTGTCATCAAGTCCAAAATGGAGGTCAGAGGCTGGGAGGGTAGAGGGTACAGAGTGGGGCTGCTAAAACAATGCTCTGTTTTTGTTTCTTTGTCTATGCTAAAATGCTTGATGAGCTCCTTCAGAGAGGCTTAGTACAAGATGAACTGGGAAGGGAACATAGCAGATAGACAACTCCAAGGTCCTCAGAGCAGACTTCTTTATAATGAACTATTGTAGTTCCTTTGTGTTCCCCTCAATTTGTCATATGAAATGCCCACCCTTCTGAAGTACTAAAGCTGAGAAGGAAGGGAACATATTATTTTAGCGTATTATGTTTCTCTTATTTGGAGATGGTTCCACATCTCAGTGCTGGATTGGACCTTCCCTGAACTTGTGGAAAGTATGGATCCAGATCCCTATCACATCTTTGTAACTTGGCTTCTATATCAGCAATGGACTAAACCAAAAATTTGTATCCATTTCTGTTCTAAAAAATGGAAAAACACAGTGGGCACAATTTCCAAGTGTCGTCCCCTAAACAGAATGTCCAAATGTCACATTTTAATGCTCTAAGCAGCTTGTATGCTTGGAAAATTGACCTTTACATAGAGTAAGGGCTAATATCTGGATCCTGTTCCAACTTCAGAGGCAGTAGCACAGGTTGTCACAGGTCCAGTCTGTACCCTGTCCTGGCCATCCACAAGGCAGTTGTAAGGGGAATTCAAGGCTGGGGGTTCTTGAATCCCTGAATATTTTAAGTTTCTAGGGCCTAAACAGGATCGAGACACTGGCCCAACGTTAGGGTCCCTAGGCACACTCGTGAAACAGAGACCTATCTGGCACCCCTTTCTGAGAGCGGGAAACAGCTGTCCAGCTTCTTACCCTCTTTGGGTACAGGGCAAACCTTCAGACTCCCATATACTTAAACACACCCTCTCCCAGAACCCCACCAAAAGGTGTGAGCCTGCTGATTTACCATTTGAGTCTCTCTGGAAGCTAGTAAGTAGTTGAAAAGCATTTGATACAGAGAGACGCTTTTCCCAGAGTCAGTTGCTCTTTCACTTAATCATGTAAAGCACAGGAGAGTATACATCATGTATAGAACATGACAAACATCCTAATTGCAATGACCCTCCCTACCTCACCCTTCCCTTGGGAATCCCTGGGGAACCATCTGGGCTCAGGAAAGCAAGCAGGGCCCCCTCCTTCATGCAGGTTCCTATATGCTGGGTTGTTTTTCTTGCCTCTCTAGCTGGATACAAAATGGGCAAAGACCCAAACAAATCAGCTCCTCCCAATTTATAACTCCTAGCCAGGGCCAGATTTGGCACAGTAGGCACAAGACTAAGGGCACCGGCGTTCTAGGGGCTCCTTACCTCTCTAAAACTGTGTGCAACACAAAGGTCAGTTGTAGGCGGGGGGTGGGGAGGGGGCGTGCTGAAGATGCTGTGCCTAGGGTCACGTAGGTTGTGAATCTGGCCCTGCACTTAGACCCTTTTGTCAGGCAACGTTCTTGCCCGCTTCCCGAGGTCACCAGAGATCTCTGCCAGGTGCCTTCATTGCCAAGGCAACTTCTCCCTTTCTAAGCTTCATTTGGAGCCATCCTGTGGTTTAGAGCAGTTCCCCTTCAGCGGAAGAGCACTTCACTTCAGCAACTCTTTCTTGCTATTCTTTTGCTACCAGTCTTTGGAATTCCAGCCCAACATGGAGGCAAATAGACAACAGAGAAGGGAAAAGGCTGCACATTCAAAATGGAGTTTGCAGCCTGGTAAAGATAAATTCATAAATTGTAGAGAGATTCCCAGATAGTCACGCAGGTCACATGAGTTAGTATTCCCAGTTTAATTACCGGCTGGAGATTTAAGGATAATTGCTTATTTTGAATGCATGTTTGGAGGCCACACATTTATCTCAGCTTTCTTTGGAAAAAAAAATGCAAAGATAGAGAACGTGTGATAAATTCATAAAATAATACCCCACTGGTTAATTTTCGTAATATAAAAAAGCTGATTATTAGTGACAATCCTATATATTTATTGTCTATTCCACACATACGATTAGTCATGTCCTGCAGTAAATTTAATGTGGGATGAGTATCTTTTCTGATGATTCTATCCCCCTCGCATATTATATATACCCACACACACTTCCTTATGGATTAAATCAGCCTAGCAAAATTCTGTTCACCAGAGACAAATATGTTTTCTTGATGGGCAAGTAACATTCTTCCTTCTACATTTTTCACTATTTATAAATATATATGTTTCTTTTCATCTTTATGGTGGAGGGTGAGGGACCCAGATGGTAATCCTGGGCAATTTAGCCAGGCTGTGTTAAATAATGCCAGTAGAACCTCACTAAATAGCACTTCAGTAAACCACAAACCCACATTGAAAATGATGTTTTGTGACCGCAGTTTACTGAAGCAGAGACAAATGAGCTTCTGATCCTGTGCTGAAGGTCAAGCCGGTGTCAGTAACATCATGTTCCCGTCAGGCCAGTGGGAGTGCATCACGTTACTTCCTGGCAGTCACTGATGCTCTGAAACAGAGCTAGGAATTAGCTGCTGGTGCAACTCATTCATAGCCCAATCTAGGACTCAAACTGCATCCATCCACAATGGGCCTGCTCCCATTTGTGCAGATTAGTGATGTTCTGCTGTACAGTTGTTTAAGGCAGTATTCTGGTGGTTTGTTTTTTCACATGCTCTCTGAACTGCAAAATTCAGCAGTGGACCATGAGTCATTAGGGAGAATTAGAGGTTCTTCTGTAGATTTTGTTTTGTTTTTGGAATATACATTAAAACCTGTAATCTACAGCCAATTATCTACCAACAGTTGTTTTTATTGGTTTGATGCCCCTACACTGTGAGGTTCCTTTGCCTCACTTGTAGCTGCCATCACTTCTCATTCAAGTCACCAGTATGAACGGGCAAGAAGAAATCCTGTTTTAGCCATCTCTCATGCCAATGGTGTACATCCCAATAAAGCAGAGAAGCTTGTCTCTCTCACCAACAGAAGCTGGTCCAATAAAATATATGACCTCGCCCACCTTGTCTCTCTAATATCTTGGAACTGATACAGCTACAACAACACTGCATATAGAGGAGAAAGCGTCCTTGTTACTTAAGGGTGAAACGTTCAAACATCAGCGCCTAAGTGGTGCCAATAAATGTTCTCACACACACAGAAAAACAGCATCTGTAAGTGTCAATCGACGTGTGTGTGAAAAATAGCATAGAGTTACTTGGTTTGTGCATTTGGATGATGATTTGCGAACAAAAATGTGGAGTCTGCACGCAACAACTGCCTGTGTATAATTTGTTGCCACAATTTTGGCACCCATGTTTGAAAACTGAGCCCTTAAAATGAGCCGCATGCCTTTCCTCCAAGCGACTGAGTGGAAAGGCTAGCTCATAGGAACCAATACAATAATTAATCTGAGTAAATGTAGTCCATTATAACTCTCTCCTCAGACACTGGAGTTGGAATCTTTCCGCCTTTGCAAGAGGAATCCATCCATAAATGACAAACTGAGTACAAAGCAAAGAGAGATGAAAGACAACTGGCTACGACTCCAGGGGCAGGCCAAACAAAGGTAAAGCCTTCTACCAGGCTACTATCTGAATCTCTGTCAACAGAAACAGAGCTGCTCCTTGGGGCCCTGAAAGCAATTGCCATGGGCCACCAAAGTTCTCTGGGGACTTCATACAATATCCAGTGCAGACAGCTGGGCTTTACTTCTGCAGCAGAATGTGGTTAGTTTAATGGAATTTAAGTTCCACATACATATTTTTTATGTAAAATGAGTCCAGTAAGACTGTGGTTTATCCCAAAAATAATCTCTCTAAATTCCCCCAAATCCTCTGACCAGCCCTGGTGAGATCACTGTGTGCAGCAGTTATGTCTGGGTGGGGACAAAAGATTGTTTCTCAGGCCCATCCAAAAATGCAAAGGTTGGCTCTGAGCAGGAATCATCACTTAAGGGAGTGGCTGTGAAGGATTTTATAGTTGCTCCAGTTCTGGCTTCTCGTGAGGAATCACTGAAGAAATAATGTCATCATGGTGATTCCAATGCAGTTTGCAGCTACTGTGAGCTCAGCTTAACAGCAGCACTATAAGGAGTTGTATGGGAATACTGGATGACTTGAAGCTTACAAATTACCGCAGCCTCAGCTTCTCCCAGCACAAGCTTTGTAGCATAGTAGATCTCAACCAGGGGTACACATACCCCTGGGGGAACAGAAGGGTCTCCCAGGGGGTACATCAACTTATAAAGATTTTTGCCTGATTTTATAGCAGGCTACATAAAAACCCCTAGCGAAGTCAGTACAAACTAAAATTTCATACAGACAATGACTTGTTTTTACTGCTCTATATACTATAGACTGAAATGTCAGTACAATATTTATATTCCAATTGATTTATTTTAAAATTATATGGTAAAAATGAGAACATAAGCAATTTTTCAGTAATAGTTTGCTGTGACACTTTTGTATTTTTATGTCTGATTTTGTAAACAAGTAGTTTTAAGTGAGGGGAAACTTGAGAGTACACAAGATAAATCAGACTCCTGAAAGGGGTACAGCAGTCTGGAAAAGTTGAGAGCCATTGTTGTAGAGAATGGTGCCGGAGGAGGGACTGTGCAGGGAAAGGAAGTAGACAGACTGTGTATTGGCTAATGCATAATTGTCCTTCATGTGGCAGGAGGGAAAAGTTGGCAGCTTCCTACCAGTTGCAGAAGTTTAACTTGGAGCTAAAGGAGCTGCTAGATTGGATTAAAAAAATCAGAGGCTTAATGGAAGCAGGGGGCCTTCCTAAAAGCCCAGCTGAGGCAGACAGCATGATTGAGGAGCATTGTGAGAGAAAGGCAAGTAATGATCATTGCTTATAATTGTATCCCCTGGAGAACCTTCCCAGGGTACTGTGATTGGAATTACTCACTGCAGGACACCCCATGACCCTAGTGGACATGCTCCCTGTATCAAATCGTCCTCTCTCTTAAAATAAACAACTGAAAGATGCCAGAATATCATCTTTGGAGACTGAAGACATCTGTGTATCCCCTGAACAGATACTACATGGGCTTTGTGCCCATTCGTGTTTCTCTAAACAAACCCATTGGTGTGCATTAATCCTGAACTGGAGAGTCCACCTCTAGATATAAAGAGGTGCTTCAGTATCCAAGTCCTTGACCACTCTGCTGAAACTGCTAACAAGGGTGTCAGTTAGCACCAGTTGTTATGAGTTATGTTCTGCGATACAGACAGATATCCACTGGAAAGTGGACTGAGATCACCAGCTTATTTCACACAGGGCACCGAATGGCCAGCAGGTGGTAACTTTTTGTTATCCAGTGATGGCAAGCTGAAATACTCCTTATCGCAGTGCAAATTCCTTGAGTCACCTAGTCCCCCTTTTTTGCAGGTTTCCTACTAGGAATGGGATCACTAATTAGCTTTGCAAAACAATGATCTATAAATATCATACAGTTACTACCTCTTCCCCATCCCAGCTGTTCCATCACTGTTTATCATGCTATTGCCCCTACCTTGTCAGATTTCCTTTACAGTTTTGTTACCTTTATGAACAGGCATATTCCCAGAATCATTAATGAAAGTTATGAATAAAAGTCCACACACTCTGTGGGTCCCAGCACTAACAAAATACAATCCTAATTAATCTTCCAGATCAGGATTTAATAACAAACCCCTGATATTCTCCCTGTGCTGCCAGTTTTCTCTCATGTCAGAAACTATCCAACAATGTTAATAATTTTACAATGCAGTACAGGTTTATTGTACATTCCAAATTTCCAACCATAAAATTGACTGTAATTATTAATGTACACAAAGTTAAAAGCTATGCCCTCAAGGCCTAATAGTGATGGAAAAGTTGGATCTAAGAATCAGCAATGTTAATTTCAGGTGATTAATATTCCATCAACTGTCTGTGATGTTTTACATGTCCATCTTACTAAAAAGTGAGTGCACAATGGTATTTACTGAACAATTCTTTTATTTTCAAATAGTTTATATTGTAACTTCCACATTAAATGTATAGGTCTCATAGTAAATTACGTTTTCTACTTAAGGATTCATTATACAGACATATTGCTACCTTTTTCTCACTTTAGAAGAGAAGTTTAAACATGTTTCACTTTAACACCAAGAAAGAGAGTTAAACAATGTCTGTAATGCAATAATTTGCTGTCAATTTATTTGGCAGGAGACAGGAGATGAGAAATCTCAAGTACAGTTTGCCATCTAGGGGCCACCCTTTATGAGAGAAAGGGATGATATTATGCAAATTAAAAATCCACATCCATTTAATTCTAAACATTTCCCCTTCTGTTCCCAAACAAATCATAATCTTGATTTTCAGGGAACCGATATCTCTTGGAGAAATAAGGGTATTTGTTTTCCATATTTATTTGCTTAGACTTTCCCTTGCTGTTTCAGTGACATAGCACAAAGATGAATGAATATTAGTATTGGAAGGTTAAAATACAGTCCATTTCCTTCCCTTAAAGACCTAGATCCTGAATAGTTGATTTTCCATAAACCTTTGATATCAATCTTTCTAATGAACTTTAGGCGGAGATTGAAGCCCGAATGGAAACATTCAACTCACTCTGCAGCTTTGGTCAGAAACTTGCCAACTCTGGTCATTATGCAACCCCTGAGATCCACCAATCTCTCTCCAGATTGCAGCAAGCCTTGTCTGAACTGATCCAGGCATGGCAGGAGCAGTATGTAAAACTGTTTCAGGCCCAGGACTTACAGGTAAGTGATCGACAAAAAAATGTAACATCAATGAACCTTCCTCGGCGCATAGAGGGATTTTGAAAAGAATGGGCAGACTTAATTTGGAATTAGCCACAGGTGGTGAGGACATATGTGTGCATACCCGTCTGATAATGTATCATTTATCTATTACACACAAAAAATATATTATAAGAACGTTATTGAGGTTGCAAAGTCAAGCACTCAAAAGTTAGGAATGCCAGAATTAAGGTTGCCTGTACAACTTTAATTTGATCCCCTTGTGCATATAAGAATGGCCATGTTGGGTCAGACCAAAGGTCCATCTATCCCAGTATCCTGTCTTCCATCAGTGGCCAATGCCAGGTGCTTCAGAGGTTGAATGAACAGAACCGGTAATCATCAAGTGATCCATATGCATTATGATACAGTGTTTAATTACTTGATACTTTTTTCTCCACAGTGCACAGAATGGCTGGTGCTCAAAGAATGAGCAGCTATTCAATATTTAGTTTTCTCCTCATTGTTCAATATGTGGCTCTAGGCCTTATTTACTGCACACAATTCAAACCATGCTCTGAAGAGAGAATGATTAATGTCCTCATGGGATTTTCTATGGTGCTCGTCAGTATACTGTCCAAGTGCTTCCACTCTTCTATATGGCTCAGAAACATGGACAACTTATGCCAAACATACCAAAAGAATAAACAGCTTTCATATCAGATGCTTGCCTAAAATTCTTCAAATAATATGGCAAGACAGGGTGACAAATGTGGAAGTATTAAGTCTTGCTAGTCATTCATGGGAATGTTGATTAGTAAGAAAAGATTCAGATGGTTTGGACATGTCAAGCGAATGCCGGATTACAGAATCCTAAAGAGTGTTCTGTACTCTGAAGCTCACGAGAGTAGAATTTATTCTACTTAATTAGGACCAGATTCTAATTCCTTTTCTCAAACTGAGTAATACCTCACTTCACTGGGACTCCTCACAGAGGACGGTACTATTCATTGTGAATAAAGGTATTAGATTCTGATGTGCAGCATTAGCACATATGCCACTGATATTTTTGTTGCATATGAGAAAATCCAGTATCCTGAGTCTAAGTAGTTGTTTATACCAGCAAGAGAGTTCTGTTAGTAATAGCTAAATACTTACATGGTATACTTACGTACACTGTTTACGTACACTTTTCATGTTCAAGGTACTTGGTCTATTGTAGCTAATTAATCCTCACAATAGTCCTATAAAGCAGGTAAGTATTTACCAGCTCCATTTTTACAGATGAGCATTATCCCTATTTCACAGGCTAGAGACTGAACTCATGGTTGCTTTTTCTCCCCTAAACAGAAATTCTTTGGCTATGTGGAGCAGAACGAGAGCTGGCTCAGCAGCAAAGAGGCCTTCTTGGCCAATGAGGATTTAGGGGTAGGTGAGCTGGATAATGACAGTGTTTCCGTTGGAGCAGGGAGACATCATTGAGAAGATAGGGGAAGGTGTGAAATACTCTGACATCCTGTGAGCCTTTTTGAAATCCTCATGTAGCTCTTCCTCATGAGAAGGTCCCCACTGCATCATGCTGTTTATGCGGAATCCTGTTTCTTTTATTTGTTTTGTACACAGAAGGCTCAGGCTTTCAACATCAGATATAGTGAAATATTCTACCCACCTCTGTTAGAGATGGAAGCTGGAATTACATTTGTGACCTGTCACATATGGCCCAGGAAAACATATCCATCTTGATTATCACTACAAAAGGTTTTTTGTTTTTTCCCCCTCTCCTGCTGGTAATAGCTCACCTTAACTGATCACTCTCATTATAATGTGTATGGTAACGTCCATTGTTTCATGTTCTCTGTGTGTGTATATATATATATATATATATATCTTCCTACTGTATTTTCCACTGCATGCATCCGATGAAGTGGGTTTTAGCCCACGAAAGCTTATGCTCAAATAAATGTGTTGGTCTCTAAGGTGTCACAGGTACTCCTGTTCCATATCCATCAGTGTAAATAACATGGAATATGTCCGGTGTTGGTGTCTGGTGTCTGTCTCCCTGGGGTTTCAGTGTGGATGTACACATGAACAGTACCATCCATTGAAATATAGCAGGGATTCGTAGGAAGCCATATATTTTCCATTCATCTTCAGCTCATGAATGCACAAAAAATATCCTATTGAGTCCTGTCTGCCTTTCAGTTATGTTGCTGTATTTACTGGTGATGGACACGCCTCCAAAGATTCATATAAATGTCTGGATATTTAGATACTTCTCTGCTGCATTGTGATCTGAAAACAGGGCTAGCAATTTCATGAAGATAACTTTCCTCAAGAGATTTCCAATGCTTTCTAGTGTCATCCAGGCTGGAAGTAATGGGAGAAACATGCCTGACTAAAGTTATAGTATTTTAATACCTCTGATTCTGAATAGGAAGTCCAGAGAAATGCAAAAGAGAGAGAGAGAGATCTGAATCATGAAGTTTGGATCACAAAGTTCAGGGGACTTCAGTTTCCATGCTTCTTATCAAACTGGACTTGAGTCATCCAGTTCAAATCTGGATCTGAGCTTTCTCAAAGTTCATAGGTTGGATCTGGTGCTCTGGTTTAAATCTCTCTCTCTCTGACATATTTGCTCATTAACCCTGATCCCAGCTTGTCATCCCATATCTATGTGCTTCCAGCAGATATTTCTTGCAAGGTTAGATTATGACTAAATGCAGCTCAAATCCACTAAAATGTTAGTGTCTTCCGTCCTGTGGCTTCCTACAAGGGCAGGAGAAATCTCAGTATTGCCAAACCTCAGTCAGCTCTCTGTACCAAGCATCCAGCAGATTGCTCAGCACTGAAGCAGACAGAACCTGAACTGCTGCCCCCACGTGGTGGGTAGAAAATCCTTGAAGGCCAGGGGATCATGGTCTCAAATTCAAAGGCCAATACATTTCCAGGCCGGTTTGTGAGGGAAGGGTAAGGTCAGTTTAATTTCCGAGTCCTGAATGTGGTGGGTGGTATGACTCCCATTGAGAGCAGCTTCCTTCTAACGATGTATATTATCACTGAATCCCATCCAGGATTCTGTGTCCAGTGTGGAGAGCCTACAGCGGAAACACATGCAGTTTGAAAAGACTCTGGAAGCCCAGATGGAGAAGATTGATGTGATGGCCTCCTTTGCACAGCAACTGAGCCAGAGCAAGCATTACGACTCGGAGAACATCACGAACAAGTGTCAGGCTATTCTGAGGAGGTAAAGCCAACCCCTTTCCTGGTCACTGTTACCCAGCCTTGCTCAAATGAGACCCTTCCTGCTCTACTCCTTTTTATTTACATATTTTAGAGGAACCATAGACATTGGTCTGTGCTTAGTCCACACAGCACTTTGTGCTGAGGCCCTGCCACACTTTGCAAGCTAAGGAAGCTTGAGGCAGGTCAGGATTTCCATGGGAGACTTTCAGGGAACACCTTGGTGCTGCAGGAAGTGGTGTTGGTGATTCAGAAAGAGATGCATCTCTCTGCGTTTGTACTGAATCAGTGTCCCTGCCTGGTATTAGGGATGCAGTGCTGCATAGACATAGCCCCTTATGGATAAGAAACTAGAGGGCTGTCATGACCACTTGTGGTCATTAAACATCCCTTGGCATTTTTCACAACTGTAAAGGGGTTGACCCAAAGTCCTGACCAAATTCCCAATGGGGTTATTTGTGTCTGTCTAAATTTCACCCTTTAAGTTCAGTTGCATACGGTGTTCCTCACTTCTTGTCTTAAAATGTTGCACGTTGTTTTAGTGCACTGTTAAACGGCTGTTCACACTAGGCGTGACTGAAACGATCTGTGTATGGTTTGTAAAATACTTTGAGATCCTTTAGGATGAAATGGGACATATAACTATATTATAGTGACCGTGTTATCTCATGTATGAATTTACTTGAATACAGTACTCAGGGCCTCGATTACTTGTCACACTTCATACCGTTTCCTTTGTATTTTGTAATAACGGGAGAGGCTACGTTTCAGAATGATGTAGCTTGAATATGATAAACTTCCACGGCTGAACCGTATTTCAGGAACAAGAAATGTTGTAGGTTATCTGCATATAGGCAGAATGTCAGGATTATCTTGCTGATCAGGTGGCAGCCTGTACAGCCATCCACGGAAGGCATTGGTAGGGCCTGCTGGTGACAGATATAGTGTGTGCCTGGGCTGTTCACGTTTTCAACGTACAACTTTTAATGGTGCTTAACTACAGAACCCCTGAAATTCCAGTCCTGGGCATCAAGTCTGCCATGCTGAATTATATGATAGTTGGGTTATATGGATAGGTATCTGCTAGAACATAAGGTCACATTGCAAACCTGAGTTTTGGAGGTGAAAGGCTAAAATGCTAACCACTTATGCTAACTAGTCTCTTCTGCTGTAGCTTTGTTCTCATGTGTCTTTCTTTATCCCAGGAAAGACAAACTCCTGGAGAATGCCCTGGCTCGCAGGCATGTGCTGGAGGAATCCAGGCTATTACAGAGGTTTCTGCGGAATTCCTTTGAGGTACAGTTATATCTTCCTCATGTTGTTGTGATTTCTTAAAACATTTGATGACTCAGCGGTGCTGCTTTGGCATGAATCCCTGAAGTTTTTTTACTAGGAAAGAACCAAGGAACTGAGGCTGGGATGACATCAGGTGAGACGGGAAGATATAGGCGTAAAGAAAGAAAGCACCTTCTTCAACCCTCAAGCCACACCTGCCTCCCCACCTAAAATTCCATCCACTTCTGAGGGCTTGGGAGTGTGAACTGCAGAGTACATCAAAGTGTTCTCACTAACTGCCCCATCTGAACACTGCTGGTATGAACTAATAGATACCTAATTCACGTTAACATAGTCCTCTTTCAGACAAAGCTATGTTGATGCAAATTAGGTACCTTTTAGTTCACGCCAACAGCATCCACACAGGGTAGTTAGTATGCAACATTTTGGTGCACTCTGCGGTTCTTGCCCCCTTAGTCCGTACTGCGGCTCAGTGTAGGTATAGCCTGAGATATCTTTTGGACACACAGCAACACTGTGGTACAGAAGGAAAAGTAGACGTTAAAGGGGGTGCATTCCACATTTGAGAGGTAGTGGAAAGGGGCTGAGCAATCCTTTCCCTGTGAGACACAGGGGACTTGTGATTAGAACTATGGAGACAGCCCCTTCCCACACACACACATGCACACGCTGTGGGAAAAGGGGATAATGCCATTGTTTTTAGTGTCATGTGAGTTAGAAGGAATGGTAGTGGCTGGAGATACAGAGATGACCTCCTCTTGAAGGACAGGAGCAGATTGCGGAGGCATAGAAAGGAGAATTCAGCCATTTTTGCTTCTCTCCATTCATTAGCCCCACATTTAGATATATTAGAGGGGATCCTAGAAAATGAGATCTGAGTAGCTTCTGAAATTCTTGTCTTCTTCTGTGTCCCCCCCAGGTGGCAGCCTGGATAAATGAAAAGAATAGCATTGCTTTGGATGAGAGTTGGAAGGACCCAAGCAACCTACAGACCAAGTTGCAGAAACACCAGACTTTTCATGCAGAGATCATGGCCAACAGAAATCGCATAGATGGCATCAAGGCTGTAAGAGATGCAGGGCTGATGTGGAGACTGGGGGCTGGCAGGAAAGGTTCAGCCGAACAGAGTGTCTGAATCACAGGATATTAAACAAGCAGGGGCAACTGTGTGATCCAGGACAAAATAACTTAAGTTCTACTTGGTGTTGTCTCACTTTAGTATCTGCAAAAAGGGTGCAATACTTTTACCAACCTCTAAAGTGAGTTTTGAAGTTTAGTTTGTTAATACGTCTCAAGAACGTAGAGTATGTCAGATGGAGGGTGTTAAGAGGAACAAAGAGTTTTAAGGGGAATTATCACTAAAATTTTGCCTTGGCAAAAACCAGCCAGTAGGGGAGGCATGCGGGAAATGTGCCAGGCTTTGGCTAGGTATCGGGTGTGTCTGGAGATGCTTATGTGTTTATTTATTTAACCTAAACTCAATACAGTAATTGTTGTTGTTGTGATTGCACCAATCATGTACAAGGTGCTTCACAATAGACACTTCAGAGTTAAGAGTGAAGCTTCAACCCACACTCATCTCTTTGTGCCTGGGTATTGCAGTGCCCGCTCTTGTAGAACTCTGCAGTGTGCAGCTGCAGCCTTCTCTGAACTGCCTGGCTCTGGTGCCTTTAAAGAGTTATTTGAAAGGATCTTTTTTTATGGTTCCTTTATATAACAAAGATGGTCTTTGAATGATTCTCTAGAGGAAAATCTGCAACTGGAAACCTGTTATGGGTTCTTTCCTCTCCCACTTCTCCCCTTTGCATAATTAAAAGGTACTTCAATCTAACTTTAGAAGGGTATAATACAAACTTGCTCGTGGGCTGAGACCATACCGCAAAGTTGCCAGCCTGCTGGATGGTTTTTCCCCAGCTAATCTATAAGCATCTGAAACCGGGGAGTTATAATACTGACAGACTCTGACTATGTCATACAGTGCATAAGGAGGTCCTGCTTTTAGCACCCAGAGGTGTTAAATAGAGAGAGATGGGTTGATGGGCACCTACTAATGCCATGCTGGCTAACCAGGTTTAGTGCCAGCCTTTAGGCAGTACAGATACTGCATACTCTCACCTCAGATGGATCCTCTGCCAGGAGACTGTAGTGTGTTTTTGCAAGTCAGTACCTGACCCCCAGACTTCCTGCTGTAATAGGTCTCTGGCATTTCAAATAGCACTAGAGACCTGAAGTCTGGCAAGCTCTAGTGCCATCTCAATTCCAGCAACCGTTCTGACTTAGAGTGTTTTCTTCTAGTGCCACCAAACCTCACGTGTTCTGGTAAGAGGTTAATAAAGATTGTAGAAGCAGTCACTTATGGGTGTTGATAACCAAGCACACATCTCAGACAGACAGATGATGCAGTGGGCTAATCGAGAGGGTGGTGTCTGCTCTCTTTGCTGCAGGAGGGAGAGAAGATGCTCCGAGAGGGACATTATGCTCCTGAGGCCATTCAGTCCAGACTTCAAGAAATGGAAGAGCTCTGGGATGAGCTGCTGGGAAACTGCCATGAAAAAAGGACCAAGCTACAGGATGCCTACAAGGTAAAGCTGGAGACAGGTCCTGTTGCCATTTCTTGTGACAGAGCAAGGCAGCAGTGCTAAGTTTCGTCAATGTGCCATTGCCTCACATGCTGTGTCACACCAAGCCACTGGAGCCAAGGAGTTAATCATCAGTGGCACATAACAAATACTACAAAGCACACAGATGCACTGAAGCTTTCAAAAAGAGGTGGGAACCCCACGGAGAGAAGTCTGTTGCTGCTGCTATGTTCTCGTGTGATGTCTGCTGGTAGAAGATTTAGTTTAGAGCCAGACCTCCGGAGGAGGATGCAGAGGTGATATGCGCTGAATTATCACATCCACCAGCTGCCTTGGGCATGTCAGAGAATCAGAACTGGAAGGGACCTCAAGAGGACATCTAGTCCAGTCCCCTGCACTCATGGCAGGGCTAAGCATTATCTAGACCATCCCTGACAGGTGTTTGTCTAACCTGCTCTTAAAAATCTCCAGTGAATGGAGATTCCACAGCCTCCCTAGGTAACTTATTCCAGTGCTTAACCACCCTGACAGGAAGTTTTTCCTAATGTCCAACCTAAATCTCCCTTGCTGCAATTTCAGCCAACTGCTTCGTGTCCTAGCTTCAGAAGTTAAGAACATTTCTTCTCCCTCCTCCTTGTAACAACCTTTTATGTACCTGAAAACTGTTACCATGTCCCCTGTCAGTCTTCTCTTTTCCAGACTAAACAAACCCAATTTTTTCAATCTTCCCTCATAGGTCATATTTTCTAGACCTTTAATCATTTTTTTGCTCTTCTCTGGACTTTCTCCAATTTGTCCACATCTTTCCTGAAATATGGAGCCCAGAACTGGACACAGTACTCCAGCTGAGACTTAGTCAGCATGGAGTAGAACGGAAGAATTACTTCTCATGTCTTGCTTACAACACTCCTGCTAATACATTCCAGAATGATGTTTGCTTTTTTTTGCCAACAGTGTTACACTGTTGACTTGTATTTAGCTTGTGATTCACTATGACCCCCAGATCTCTTTCCGCCATACTCCTTTCTAGGCAATCATTTTCCATTTTGTATGTCTGCAACTGATTGTTCCTTCCTAAGTGGAGTACTTTGCATTTGTCCTTATTGAATTTCATCCTATTTACTTCAGACCATTTCTCCAGTTTGTCCAGATCATAGTTTTTTATATTCTGTGAATTTGTTCAATGGACTGTGTTTTCTACATTTGCACACCCCATCAGAAGTGAGGAGATAGTTCATTGAGCCCTGAAAGGTTTTTGAAAGTGACATACATGCTCCTTGACAGAGGGGGCTGGGATTTTTTAACCCTAAATGTCTGCTGACATTTGCTTCCTGCTTGCACCCAGGCCCTGCATTTCCAGCGGAGTGTGGAGGATATGGAGAAATGGCTGGAAGATGTGGAAAGCGGGCTGAAGGCTCCAGACCGTAGCAGTGACCTGGTGGTTTTGAATAGTCTCCTGAAGAAACATGGGGAATTGGAGGAAGATGTTGTTAGCCATAGGGATCGGCTACAAGTGCTTGTGGACACAGCCCTTGAATTCCAGCAAGAGAAGCATTTTCTTGCAGATGAGATACAGGAGAGAGTTGACCAGGTGGTGCACAGGTATGTGAGTGTCTGCCCATTTTCTCACTTCTCTGTCCCCTTCTGCCTTTCTCTCCTTTATATTTATTTTCTCACTTCCAAGGCACCTGCTTGTATCAGCTCATGATCTCTCTGTTGTGTTAATTTGGTTCCATTTTAAATCTTGCAGGTACAAGGACCTAAGCGATCCGCTGCAGGAGAGGCGTGGGAGTTTGGAAGCGAGCAGGCTGCAGTACCAGTTCTTCCGGGATGTTGACGATGAGTTGGCCTGGGTTCATGAGAAGCTCCCGTTGGCTTCCTCCAAGGACTATGGCCAATCCCCAACAACAGTCCAAAGCTTACAGGAAAAGCACCAGGTAAAATAGCGTGGAACATCCCCCCTGTTTGAAGTCAAGCAGGAGAACGTGGGATGGTGCCTACAGTGGAACACTTCTCCTCTGCTCTGGTTACAGCGAAACCATAACTGCCAGGGATGACTCTTATCCTTGTCTCACCAGGGTGCTCTTTATTGAGCAATTCCGTGCCTTTGTAATGTTCAAGACTGCACCCATGTCATGTATTTTCACACCAATACTCTGCGTAGTGTACCCTGCACTCCCCTGTGGGCTCCCTATCCCTTTGTGCAAATTATTGAGCTCCGACCCTGGCTGTTGCAATACTAAATAGATTTTACAAGCTGCTGTGCATGCTGGCATGGCTTCTCCAAGCAACAGATGTCCCAAGAAAATATTTTAAAACTCAGCAAATGCATCCAGGGCACATTAGTCTTCCAGATGCCTGCAGAGTGAGGGAGTGACAGGAACCCTCTCCTCCTGCACTTTTTGAAAAAAATAAGGGTGTTAACAGAACATTATTACCTTTATTGCACCATCATTTTAGCAACAAATTTCAAGTTAGTTACTAAAGTTTTTGCAAGGTTCAGATGTGGCATCAGAGACAAGGAGAACCTGGAACTTTGTCATCTCCCATACCAATGAAACAGCAGCTGTGTCGCGCATGCTTTTCACATAGAGTAATCTGCTCCTTTGCAATAGATGAGATGGGAGAGAAGAATTTCATGGTAGGGAGATTGCAGCAGCTACTGGTTTTGCTGGGTAACGAGGGGCACTTCATTTCAGTGCCAGCCCCATTCTCCTGTTGGTTAAACTTCTGCAATTTGTAATGGGGCTAGGGGCCAGAAGATCTACTAAGAGCTATCATCCCCTGGGAATATATTTTTGAAACACCTGACACCTGGTGCAATATGATGCAATTCAAGAGGAAAAAAAATCTGCTCTTCAGTATTTTTTTAAAGCCATGGGGTAAAAGTCATGTCCAGTCCAGGTGGTTTATTAGAAAGGTGTGAACTCACGTGAAGGGTGCGAAAATCATCCCAAATATCCCTTGAATTAAATGGAAAATGTATAACAAAGGGCTGTCAGGCATTCTCCAGCATATTGCTGTGGAGGTCACAGGTATATTGTGAATAATTTATGTTTGATGTAGATTTTATTTTGACCAGTGAATGGTCAAATAGAACAGATGAAATAGGAAAATTTATATCGTTTTAAGAACATGCAATTGGTGCGGGAGGCTCATTTCACCAGGATGGAAAGTGGGGACAAGTTTATGCTTCCATTTAAACTCTGTTTAAAAACATTCTGAATGTTGACATTGTAGGGAGGTAGGTTTAGGTCTGAATGATTGGGGTTGCATTTGCCAGGGGAAGGAGCTTGGGCTGGGAGGGTGGGGACTGTAGTGATGACGTCTTAAGCTGCAAAATTCTCCTTGTTATTTATTGCTGTTTCAAAATATTTCAATAGAATTTTAGTCTGGGGGGAAATAGTGTGTATTACAGTGGCAAAATAGGCCTGCTCTTCCTGACATTTTGCCAGTTCTTCCGATGGACGAGAGATTGGCCCTCAAAGCTTTTAATTCAGATTTCCGGTTCCGAACCTTTTAGTTACTACAGGCCACTAGACATTTTTACACTGGTGGTGTGGGGGATCTCATGTTAAAGATCGGGAACCAGTCTCCACTCTACTGTGAGATTAGTTTCACCCTCTAAAGAACACTGCTGTTTTATTTCTAGTCCTGGTGGGCCAAGTTTTCAAAATTCAGTCCCACCTTTGCTAGCACAGAAAGGAGCGTGAAGGAAATTTGTGAGTAGATATCTAATACCTGCCTCTGCAAATGTGTATTTACCTGCATATACAGCAATCGTGTTCACACAAATATTCAGTTTGTGTGCATAAATGTAGGGTTTATACACACCACTGTTCCCATTTCCTGTGGGTACAAATACAGGAGCTTTGAAAACATGTCCCTAAATATTAAATAGTGAAGTTCTTCTTCACATTGCTGACTTATTATTAATACACGGTACAAACTGTTTGACACTTGATTCTGTTCGGTTGGTGTCAGACATGGTGTCACTTTTCAGCAACATAGTGGCTGCCTATGAGATTAATAAAAGGAAATTAAAGATAAGATTAGAATCAGGGCCCCATCATTCACAGACAAGTGATCTGCCGGTTGAGCTAAAAGAATGGCTCCTTGCTAGAGAGGGAATCTCTTCTACATAATGTAACACTGCAGCGTAACTCTCATTCTGGCTCAATTCCATAGTAATTACAAATTAAGCAGAACTATTTCATCAGGCTGGGAAATTCTGGGAAATGCCTTGCGTGTAGGGTGCTGTCATTTTGTTACCTACAGAATGCCTGGCCCTCTTGACAGACAAGTAAGAAGACCGAGTCCCTACCCCAAAGAGAATAAAGTCTAAGTTACATCAGTAAGACAAGGAAGAGCACCATTGGGTGGGAATGTGTGTGCATAGGAATGAAATGAATTGGTTTGGCAAACACCAGATGTTTTCAAACACTGGGCTGGAAGAGGGTGTTGGGGAGCTGGTTTGAGTGGTTCATGTCTCCTGCCATTATCTCCTTGTCTTGGCCATCGCTGTGTGTTCCTATTGTGCTTTGAAATGCCATTTTGGTAAAGCTGTGTTTCCAGGAATTATGTTGACGAACTAGAAACATTTATTTAGCTGCTGAACTGATGGAAAATTGGGGCTGTTTCCTAGAAGTTCATTAATTAACTCATGAAGCATGGCATAACCATGGATTCAAGTAGGCATTTCAGGTGGTTACTTCTGGTAACAAGTATTTGTGGTTAGGCTATTTTACCTCAAAACCTTAGGGAAGTTTAGATCAGGAGTCGAACTTTGCAGCTACCCTCTCTTTCAGTAACTAGCCAAACGAAACTCTGAGTCCAAATACTCCTCAGTTTCCAATAAATTCTGGTCTGGATCTAAACCTTGCACCCTTGACCCATCTTTAAATATGAAAAAGACATTGATTTGTAATTATTAAATTGATTGACTGGGCTCCTAAGTGCAGTATATAAGTAGAAAGATCTCCATTGCTTACATTTGGGGTCTCTCATTTGTGCTTTCCAGAACTTGGAGAATGAGATTAGCAGCCGTGATGCTCTAACAAAAGTGGTGGTCAGCACTGGGCAGAAGCTGGTGAGGGGTGGGCATTCTGCTTCCGAGGAGATCATGAAACTTTTGAAGAAGCTGGAGGCCTCTGTAGAAATCTTGAAGGCTGAGGCTCAAGAGAGGAGGAGGAGACTCATGCAATCATATGAGGCCCATCAATTCCTCAGTGAGGTAAGAAAGACTCATTGTATGTGCAAAAGGGGCTCAATTTACGAATTTGCCAGGGTGCCAGTTAGATTTTAAAGCTGAAATCTAACAAATTAGGTTTGTCAATGTATAATAGAATCCAATAGGAGAACCCCTTTTTATTGAATCCAGGGAGCATTAGCTTACTAGTTTAATGTTGGGTTCTTTTCAGGTCAGCTTTTAACTTGAACAGTATTTCTCAAATCACGACACTTGCTTATTCTTAACCAACCAACAATTTATTAATTCACTCAGAACCACATAAATATATAATCAACAGTTCACCACTCAAATGTACACACACCAGTTGTGTATATTACACACACAATACAGTCCTGAAAGCAATGATTACATACTAGAGTTGAGGCTCAGCAGTTATCTCAAAGAACAATGCAAATTACCAAAATTTCTTATTACCAACAATTCTCGATTCTCTATTACCTAACACATTTGTCATACTTCCAAAGTTCCACTGGTCTTTAAGCCACTTTGAAGGGTGTGGTTACTTCTCTTGGACTAGACTGGTCCAAAAAAGGACAAGTTTTGAACATTAACAGCACTTGCTTAAGGTTATTGTTTTCAATCTCTCTTAGGCTAATTTGCTTGGACTTATGAAGGCGTTAGAATCTAAAATATGGTTATTTGAGGTCTCCCTAGAGAGTGTAGACGCAGCAAGATAACCTACAGCTATTTCTATTGAGGAATAGAAAGGGAAATAGAAACTTTGAGATGAAATCTCACCACTTCTTCTTATCCTCTTAACCAGTACTTAATTTGCAATGAAAGAGGTGCCAGGGCTCAAGCATTTTTTTTTTTATTTTCATAACTGACGTGCCAAGCCCAGAGGTGCCGGGGCTATGAACTGCCAAGTCTAGAGATGCTGAGGCTCAGCCCTCTCAAGCCCTGGCACAAATTAAGCACTTCTCTGAACCTGGGAACGAGGGAGAGTCCTTCCACATGGCTGGCATGGGCGTCGGTCACACTTGGGATTCTGCAGCTTGTTGTGTTGGGTTCAGTCTACTCCCTGAACACATGATGGCCTCAATTTTTACACTCTAGCATCAGGGCTCATTGGAGGGGGCCACACTGTGATTCCTATGGGACACGTGCCAAGTGGGTCCTCAGATTTCAGCTCTTAGTTTCTCTGCTGCTTCCATTGGTAACCAGAAGATGGCATTGGTGTATAAAAAATTTCCTTAATCCTTTTCTTGTCTGGAGGCTTTTTAAATTTGATTCATTTCAAGGATTGTATTTTATTATTTGCCCCTACTATCTATCAGGAGCCCCCTTTTAAGCAATTTCTCTTAATATCCCAAAGTTATACCCTAGTTAATGTCTTTCAACATTTCTCCTTCCTTGTGCCAGACAATTCCTATTAGTTCTAGACTGCAACAATTATTTACAATGAAAACCAACAATCCTTATAACCTTCTAAATTTGGAGGACATACTCTGTGCATTCTCTGATTATACTAAGCATTTCACATTATTTAGGACTTACAATAGAACAAGAGGCCTTTGCCGCATATAGAAGGCTATAAATCTAACTCAGAAGGCAAACAAATGTGCGGATTCTAATTTGGGGTGAAAGACAGATTATTCATGGTATATTTGATTTACAAGAAAACAATGTATAGTTTATAATTTGGGGTGAAAACATATGGCTTGGATTTCTTGTGGTAACAGTTTGCCCAATTTAACCTTCACTCTTACAGCCACATTTCTAGTTTCTTTAACTGGCAGCTTCCCCACCCATTTCTTGCCTTGACCCACTCCATGTGGAAAGCAGAGTGTTTGGTAACTTGGAATATTTTAGCTAGGTTGGGAGGGAGAAAGAAATTTACACCTATGCAAATAATGAGAGATTCTTGCCTAGGTGATTCACAATACCCTCATTTAGCCATTTAAGTATCTATAGTCGGGGAGGGGAATGCCTGACCTCAGCTGATATGTGGGTCTTCAGACAGAGCGTCTCACATGATGTGAACCATTTTCTTATTGTCTTCATAGGTGGATCCTATTGTGGGATAAACAGAGGTGGATAGTGTTTCTAATTTTAAGGCCCTGATGGAATCATTACTTATTAATCATTCAAGGCATATCAGTCCCATATATCCATTACATCATGAGGCTCTCGTGCTGTCCTCATTTTAAAGGATCATTTGTGGAACTGTGCCTTTAAGAGGCTCTGAAAAGAGCCAGTTGCAACTGGTTGTTATGCTATGCAGAAGGCCCAACCATGCTAAGCAGTGCCAGTCAGGTAGAATTCAGACACTGAATGAAGCAGGCCTTTGTCAGCTTTCTTGGCTCTGAGTGGTAGCTGAACACCACCATAGGTCAGATGTCCACAGTGCTAACTGGTGAGAGTTCTTAGAGTGGAACAGGATTAAATCAGAATCCCAAACTATTCTTGTGACTTTTCATATTTGGTAAGTACTTATACAGATAGGAGGGAGATAAAAAACTGCTTCCCCAGTTACCACAATGGGGGCCAACTACATGACTCTGAGGACTGGGTTTAGTCTCACAATTTTCAGAATGAAAGCTACTATATTGCATTGCAAGGTCACATCTAGGTTGCTGTCCACTATCACCTTTAGGGTCTCTTGGGCATTACTGCTTTCCAGGTTTCTTTCTCATGCGTGAATATCTGTGTCTCAAGTTTATCCCTGCATTTCCAACAGCTTTTGGAAGTGGAGTCCTGGATGACAGAGAGGGGGTTCATCCTTGAGTCATCTGACTGTGGGAAGAATGAAGAAACCACCCAGGGGTTGCTTCGTAAACTGGAGGCTACCAAGCTGGATATGGAAGGGTTCAAGCCCCGCATTGAGAAGCTTCAGGAGACTGGCACCAACCTAATAAACAGCGACAACCCAGAGAGGTAGGAAAAAGGAACTGGATTGCTGTTCCGCTTCTAACAGAAACCTGCTAGAGAGGTACAAACTGAAAAGAAGAGCAACCCCCATTAACCATTCAGTGACTCTGTCAGAAACACTGTTGTCGGGCAACATTTTAAACGATTTCTTTCTCATGCCAACAAAAACATACCTTTCATTTTCATGATTTCCTGTTGTTCAGAAAATGCAACAGAACCACATAACAAGCATCAAAAGGTTATAGATCTTAGCCTAGTTTCTCTGGCTCCTGCCTACTCCCAGCAGTTCTCATCCAGACCTCATTTGTTTAAAGGGTCTGAGATCACCATGCCTGGGAATTAAGCAAATCAGTATTCTTCATAATTCATTACCTTTCTCTTTCCAATATGTTTTTCTGTCGGGGGGGTGGGGAAGAGGGGGAGAAGAAGCATTCTCTGAAATAGATATTTTAATTTCCTGAACCAATTGGTTCTCACACTCCTAACATAATTTACCCTATCACTAGATTCTTCCTTTTTCTTGTATTTGAGCTGCTGCAGGTTCAGCTTTGACAGCACTAGAGGGCAAAAGAGACACTGTACCAACATAGTAACAGAAATAGTTTTTACTAGCTAAGTACTCTACCCAATGACGTGGCTGCTGACTGTTATTCTTTGCAGTCCAGCCATGCTTCTGAAGCTCCAGGCTGTCCTAGCAAGCTACAAGTCTCTCCTACAGAGAGCTGAGACCCAGAGGAGACACTTACAGGAACAATACCAATTGTACCAGTTTGAGAGAGAGATCCAGTTAGTGGATGCCTGGCTTTCCAGCAGACTGGCTGTGGCGGAATCAGATGACTATGGGCAGGACTTGGAAGATGTTGAGGTAAAAAGCTTCCTGTCTGGTAGAAGAAGGAAGGTATTAGCTTTATTGTATGTATAGCTGGTGGCATTGAAGCACAATATACAGACAAAAATGAAGCAAAATCAGAGTCTCTGTTACACACATTGGGTCTAATTTTTGCCTGGTTAACCCATTTGCAGGGCTCTCTGCAGCAGCGTCGACCAGAGGAGAAAGTTGGGGCAGCAGAAAGCTGTCACATCCTCTTTTTCTCTGTGGCAGAGGGCTGTAGAAGGCCAAAATGGAGCCCAGCACTGGCTAGAAAGGGGCTGGAAACTGGGGTTCTGGTTGTAAACCTGTAGCGCCCTCAGCAGAAAAGCCTGAGACAGAGCATCCATACCACTAATTGCTTACCTCAAGGTTAATTTCCTTTGAAGGCACGCTGGTGCAGAGAGGTGTAATTTATACTTGCTTCATTGAATGTACACTTTCAGCAACTATTGCTTGTGGGGAGAGGCTGAATTGTTTGCATTTTCATTCCTGCTCTTGGTTTGTCGTTCTTGGTTGACATATCAGGCCATCAAGGAGGTAGGTGATCTCCTCTGTGTGACATAAGATGTTGATTTCTCACAGCAAGAGGTGCTTTGTTCAGGGGATGAGTGGAGGAAATCTGAGTTTGCTAAGTGATTTACACTGCAGGAAAGTTTTGTAGGACATGGCAGAGAAGTGATCAGTTCCCTTTGCCTCCTTCATGGTTGGCGGCACAGGGTTGTGGAAGTTCTTCATATTTGAATCTGCCTCCACATCCTTTTTCTGCAGATGCTGGAGAAAAAGTTTGAAGATTTTATAAAGGAGGTGAAACCTCTGGGACATGCTAAGGTTTTCTCGATAAATGAATTAGCATCCCACCTGGAGAAAGAGTGCCACAGCCAGATAGGAGATATCCAGAGGAGGACCCATCAGGTCAATGACACCTGGGACAGACTATGCCAAGCCATCCAGACAAGGACAGAGGTATGACGAGTACAACTAAATAAAATGCTCTTTGAGCACTAAAGCTCCTGAATGTTCCTACTTCCCTTTCTGACTCATCAGGCTAGTGCCACTGCTCCTCACGGAATGCATTTGTTGTAATAGCGGAAAGGGTGTTGCAGACAGCTCTCTTTTTTAGTTCAAATATTGCCTTATAGCCTTTGTTGACCTGTGCATTATCCTTGATAAAAATGGGTTAGTATTTACCGGTTATTACATATAGAACATCTTTCAGATGAGGCTTAAAACTGAAAACTAATCACTTGTGGTCCTTAAAATCCTTTAAGACTTTGCATAAGAAGATAAGTTTCAGGTCCAATCTCCTGGCCAGTTCCAATATATTCTGTCTCCCTAAGCTTCCTGCAGCTTCAGATAAATATGGTAACACACAGAACAGGGCCCAGGATTTGACCCAATGTTTGCGTTTGTTATGTGCACAAAGGAAAATATATGATGTCCTTAACTATTAATTTCCTTGTTGTTAAGCACATGGGGTTAAATGATGTGGCACTTAAGTACATTATTATATCTTAGCAGCTTTAGCTGTTTTTTAAAAACAGGTTTTTGATCTTGGAATAAAGGTAAATATTTATTATAGTATTTTTAACCATGTGCCTCTGAACAGCTCAGCAGCTCCAGTGTTACCATACTTTGCATCAGTGTGTCACTTTAGGCTCCTTAGCATCAGAGCAGAGTGTGACCGTGCATAGTGGATGATGCCATTAGTGAACCATTTCTTTGTTCAGAATCTAAGAGCAGCCCAGCAAGTTCACCAGTATGACCATGATGTGGATGAGCTCAAGGGCTGGATGCAGGAGAAAGAGGCAGTGGTGGACATAGATGATTATGGATATGACCTGCCTGGTGTGCAGACCCTCCTCAGCCAGCATGAAGGAGTGGAGGTAAGTGGTACAGCCTTGAAACACCGGGAGAAAAACATAAATTAATAAAACCAGGAGACCCGCACCTGACTCAATGGCATCTTAGGCTGCTCTGTTTACAGAGCTATGGAACACATGTCTGATCCATTACTGCAGTGGCCATGGTGCCTCATGCAAGAGGCCTTTCATCCTGCTTTTAACATCATGAAACAATATTAGTAAGAACATAAGAACAGCCATACTGGGTCAGACCAAAGGTCCATCTAGCCCCTTATCCTGTCTTCCGACACTGGGCAATGCCAGGTGCCCCAGAGGGAATGAACAGGTTATCATCAAGTGATCCATCCCCTGTCGGCCATTCCCAGCTTCTGGCAAACGGAGGCTAGGGACACCATCCCTGCCCATCCTGGCTAATAGCCATTGATGGACCTATCCTCCATGAACTTATCTATTTCTTTTTTGAACCCTGTTATAGTCTTGGCCTTCATAACATCCTCTGGCAAGGAGCTCCACAGTACTACTTACTGTATTTTTCACTTCACTTAATAGGTTTCAAAACTAATTCCAACCCAAGCCCAAATAAGTTCAAAGCCTTAGTTTGAAGTGGATGTGGAGTCTCTAGCACTGCAATATCAGTGGCTCCTGGTACTGCCAGCCCATTGCTAGAAAAGAGGCCATCAGAGCCTGATATTTTGCTGCCATTCAAAAGAACCATGTTGAATTCTGGGATGTGACTTCTCGCTCCTTAGGCCAGCAGGAACTGCTAGTCCTGTGAAGGTAACACTCAGCTTAAGGGAGCATGGTGAGCCTAGATTTTGCTGTACCTAAATTTCTTATTTTTCAACTTAAATGGTGTCACAGGTTCTGGGATTGGGAGCAGACAATCCCTGTGGGCTGGCAGTAGGTATTTATGATGTTTAGGCCAGATGAGGGAGAGGCAGAAAAAAGGACTGAGAGAGCAGGAGAATTGAGATGATCCCTAAGACTCCAGCTGGGGTGCTGCGGAGATGGGGAAGGAATATCGGGGTGTGTTCTGAACATGCCAGACTTCCTCTAGGTTTTGAGAACAGTCTGATCTCAAAACAAAAAAAAAAAGATTAAATTTTGGAAAGCAGATGTTCTGCTGGGAATTGTTGCACACTTACTTTCCTGACTTTTTCTCTCTCCTAATCCTCACCCTATTCCTTCCCTCTTCCTTCAAAGCCAGCCCCAGTATCACTGGTCTGCATTACAGGGTAGTACCTCTTCCCCCAGTTGAGTCAGCTGACTCCTCCCTGACCTCCCCCCAAATACATCATTTATATTAGAAACAGAGTTTTTGCTAGCCCAGCAAGTGAGGCTCCCAAGGTATCTTCTACCTTACTGCTGTGTCCTTCATGACGGCTCTGAACAAGCTTGTTCAATGGTGAAAGTAGGTGAATCCTAGAAGGTAACTGGCAGCAGGCAAAGTAATGAGGTAATTTCTCACTCTGTGGGATCAACTGGGTGGAAGGAGCCTAAAGGTCAAGAACAGTCTGAGATCTGCTTTCAGGATTATTTCTCTGCAGTGTCAGTGCTGAAGCAGAACCCAATGCTCTCAATTAGGTCTTGTGATCAATCACTTCTGTGTTCCAGAGAGACCTTGCAGCCATCATGAAAGAGCTGGAGCGGATCCAAGGGGAGGCTCGGCGTCTCAGCCGGCTCTACCCTCAGGCCAGGGAGAACATAATGGAGAGACTCACAGAGGTGGATGAATGCTGGGAGAAACTTGACAGGAAGTCTCTGGAGAGGAAGGAGAGGCTGCACCAGGCAGAACAGGTCCAGGTCTACTTCAACGACTGCAGGGAGCTGATGTATGTGTAGGGCCCTTTGTCTGGCAATGGGGCCTTATTTTTGTTTTCCCCAGTGCAGTCTTCTAAATTAGACACTTGACATAGACCATGCCTGCCACTGTCTCTCTGCAACTTGCTTATGGCTCCCCTTAAATGATAATGCAAAGCATCTTTTCAGCTGCAGTGGCCAGAGTTGATCCCACTGTAGAAAAGAACAGATATTTTGATTCAAACTAATAGGGTTGTTTCTGGAGCCTATCACATATTGGATGTGTCTAGCACATGGGACCATACCACTCTATTTCAGCACAGTGTTACAGACCCGCCAGATTTGGGACAACTTAGATAATACCTCTAGTGTCTTGAAAAATCAAGCACTTTGGGTAGTTCAGTACTTTGGGGTTTGGTTTCCAAATATTGTTGATTCTACATGAGGGCAGAGTGCTTTCCTCAGGCCCTGGAGGTTTTTCGCCTTCCTCTGTAGCATGGGGCCCGGGTCACTTGCTGGAGGATTCTCTGCTCCTTGAAGTCTTTAAACCACGATTTGAGGACTTCAGTAGCTCAGACATAGGTGAGGGGTTTTTCGCAGGGAGTGGGTGGGTGAGATTCTGTGGCCTGCGTTGTGCAGGAGGTCGGACTAGATGATCATAATGGTCCCTTCTGACCTTAGTATCTATGAATCTGAAACTCCAATGCCCTGTGCAGCTGTACAGACCCCATTGCTCACATGTCTAAGAGTCAGCACAAGCATTTCACAGGCAATCTTAGCACAGCTATTTCAAGCATGTACAAAAGTTGAAGTATTTTGAGTGGGAGCAGGGAGAGAGATAATATAAATAATATTGCTTGCATGTGCCTGCTGTTGTTTCCCTTCTGTGTAAATAAAAGAGCAGTGTGGGTACCGGAATTTCTCTTTTGCAGGGAATTCCATGATTTTGAAACTGGGTTTTGTTCCAAATTTGAGCAAAACATTGAATTTTGAAATTTCCCACAAACTGAAAACAATTCTGTTTTGGGTCAATGGCAACATTTCTTTCTGATTAAATCAAAACGTTCCATTTTAATTTCAACTGTTTTTAATTTTTTATATTGTAAATTAAATTTCAAAATCAAAACACTCCATTGTGATGTTTTTTCTAAACCCATTTTTTTCCACATCTCCAAGTTCCTGTAGAATGTTTCTATTTCAGTGAAACGGCATTTTCCATGAAAAAATGTTTCATCAGAAAATGTTTGACCAGCTCTATTAAGTATTATGAGTATTTTCCCAAGAATACAAATGTGTTCTTGGTTTAGGAATATTGTGCGTAAGCGTGTGTAGGTGGGGATACCCTGCTGTTAATACTCAGCTGCTGTTAATCAGCTCCATTGAAGTCAATGGAGCTACCGTGTTTTATACCTGTGGAGGCTGTGGCCTTGTGGGTGCATGCTTTTCCTAAATTTGTGAGTGAATATGATTTCATGCATGTGTGCCCTGTGTATGTCTTAAGTATTCTTGTGCATGACAGAATGTGAAACTTTAAGTAGGCATATAAATGCCCAGTGCATAAAAGCATTGTGAATATATACAGGAGATATTCTTCAGTGCATGTAGTCTCATGATTCCCTTCTCTAACTATCTGAATGTGTATCATGTTTGTCCCGTAAGTATAATATAATTATTGATGGGGCCAGGGTATGTCTGAATGTATGTTTATGCACTGGAGTGTGTCCCTTGAGTGTGTAAATGTGCATATGGATGTGGATATCTACCAGTGTGTGTGCATATGTGTGTCCCTTGTATGTAAATAAGGGCTTGTAAATCTGTGCCTATCTCAGTGTGGATGTATAAGTTTGTAGGTGTGTCTGAGTGTTTGTGAGTCATTCCATTTTTATCCTCAGCAGCTTTCGGTGTTCACTGACTCCTTTTGATTCCTTTCCGTAGGGTTTGGGCTAATGAGATGCATGCACTGGTGATATCTGAGGAACTAGCAAGCGATGTTCTTGGCGCTGAGCTGTTAATCAAGCACCATGAAGAGTATAAGCGTGAAATAGAGAAGCAGTGGCTAAAATATGAAGATATGCAGCAGGCAGGGAACAACCTGGTGAAGAACGGACACTTCATGTCCATGGAGGTATGCTGATGATGGGTTAAACATTTTAAAAAATCAGAGTCAGGTAAGGAAACAAACTTAGTGGGCAAACACCTTAATTACAATATTATAGAAGTCTAAGTGAAGCATCCCTGCCAGAAATACTACCGTATATAAAGAACATTCAGTAAGTGTTCAGGAGGAAACTTATACTTCAGAGCCCCCCCCCCCGCCCCCCGAGAGTTCGTGCCTCTCAGGGGGTTTCACATATATCTGTCCTTCAAAACAGAGAAGGTAGATAGGAAAAACAGATTCTTTAATATTAAATATGAAGACAAATTTTGCATAGAGACCTGAATAAGTGGAACACCATTTAGAGTTGTTCCTATCTCCTTCAAAATTGACTCTGAAGCTAACCTGTAAAATTACAACAATACCTAGACTGAAATATTGCTGGTGATTGTTTATGCTGTGCTGTAGGCCTACATCACACTATAAAGTGGGGAATATGTGCCACACGAATACCATCCCTTAAATCTTATTATCTAAATGAACAAGAAATAGGATAAATAGAATGCAATACAATACAGAACAAATACAGAGTAGGGTGATGTCTTTGCACGCTTCAGAGAACATGGGATTCTTCAGAAGTTTTACAAAGGAGAAAAGGGCGAGACGTAACTTTGAAAAACTCTAAGATCCTGTTATTTATGTAATTTCAGAATTTGACCATTACAATGACCCCAAGCTTGGCTGGAGATTGTAATTGGACCTGGAGATCATGAAGTTAAGAGTCTCTGGAATTTGTGAAAGATCTCATTTCTGTTGCAAACTTTGCTGCAGAGAGGACTAGACAGTTTTCCACTGGTATAAAAGATAAATCAGTGTTTTCATGCCATGGCCAGATGAATTTGTCTTGTTGTGTGGGTACCCATTAGTTCAGTATTATAAGGTACACACTGCAACATCTGAGTTAAGTGTGGCCTGGAAGAATATACAGCAAAGGACTGTTCCTGCCATACATGGAATACGCATACAGATACAGAATATAGTACGAGGCTAAATTAATTCAGTCAAGCAAAAAGCAGGCTCAAACTTCCTTTCTAAATTAGGTTGGGATGGGGTGACCAGATGTCCCAATTTTATAGGAACAGTCCCGATTTTGGGGGCTTTTTCTTATATAGGCACCTATTACTCCCCACCCCCTGTCCCGGTTTTTTTACACTTGCTATCTGTTCACCCTAGGTTGGGACCACAAAGTTCTCTGGAGGTCATGTATGGGTCACATGGTCAGATTACAAGGTAGATGGCTGTCAAATGAAAGTCTAAGTGGATCTTTTATCTCTCTATATTGTAAATGTTGTTTTCCTAGATTGAGGAAAAACTGTCAGAGCTGTCAGAGCTGATGAAGAAGGTGAAGGAGAGCTGGGATGTGAGGAAGGAGCTGTATGAGGAAAACTGGGAGATCCAATTACTACGACGAGAGATGGAGCAAGCAGAGGCATGGCTGGCTGCCAAGGAGAGCTTTCTCTCAGATCCTAGCTATGGGGTGAGTAAAAACAGTATAACACTATTAAAATGCCTCTCTGTATAGGCAGACTACTTGAATTGTGCACCATCTCAGGCAACCCCACCCCTGAGAGATTCTGTTTTACGTTAATCACAGTCCAAACATTGATGGCTGAGTAATTCAGCTTTGGGATTTTCAAAAGGTAGGAGCTATGTCCCTTTAAAGGGTTTAGCCTGGGGCAGGAAAAGTAACTAATGGAGTAGTGACCTGTTTGGCAAAAGATGGGGGAGAATTCCTACCCCTTCCTTAGCCTAGTTAGGGATCCAGAAGAAGGTTCTTACTCCTTCATATGAGGGAGTGAGCCTGATTTGAAGAGAAGGGGTGATTTTTCCTCTCGTGGGGGGTGGGAGGGTTTGTGTACATGGCTTTTCCAGCTTGCCCTAGAAATCTCTGTTCTTGCACCAGCTTCAACAGCTTTTTTCTCTGTGGCTGAGAGGGTGGAATGACACTGCCATACACTTGGGCATGGAGGCCCAATGCAGGGGCAACAGAAGCTCAGTTGTGAGATCCCTGCTGTGGTCGTGGGCAGGGGGCAAGACAGGAGTAAACCATGTGTCTGCCATAAACTGTAATCCAGGAGTTTATCCTGGGTGCCATTGATTATATTGTAGCAGCCAGGATACCACATGGAAATCATGGTACCTTATGCAAGCCATGCTGGTGGTGATATTGCAGGGTCTTTATTCCACAGCACTGAGCAGAAGGAGGGAGAGAAGCTTCACATGAATTGCAACATTTTTAAACAATTAGTGACTCTTACAGAGGATCATTTCACTGTGAAAGATACTGCATTCCAGTGAGGGCTGTACTGGTGGGTTCCAGTAAGGGTGCTGATGGCTGACAAAGCCAGCAGTTGGGGAGAAAGAAGTCTTGTCAAGTTAGCCTTTTTATTTTCATGTACCACATTCAGCCCAGGGACCACTCATTTTAGAAGAGTAGGTTGAGATTTTGAAAGCCAGCTAGGGGATTTAGACACAAACTCTCATTCATTTTAAAGGGAGTTATGTGGCTAAATGTATTCGTTTGCTTTGAAAATCTCAGTCATAGTCTTTTCAGGAACAGTTATTTTTGTCTCACTGTATTCCTGTATCTATTGTTGATTTTTTTTTCCACTCAGGATTCAGTGTCTGATGTAGAGGAACTACTGAAGAAACACCGGGACTTTGAGAAGATGCTTGCAGCCCAAGAGGAGAAGTTTGTACAACTGAATAGGAAGACAAAGGTGAGGGGGAAGACGACTGATGGATTAGTAAATGAGGCAGGGGTTTGTCATGGGGTGAGATGGACTTTTTAGGAGGTTGGGGCTCAGCTGCTCCTGTGCTAAACTCAGCTCACCTCCCGACATGGAGATTAATGGTAAAGGACCAGGTGACTTAGAGGAGACCTGCTGGGAAAATAAGAGCAGACTGTAATTCAGAGAAGACTAGATTGACTGAGGAAGACTCCAGGGAGAGCAGACCTGGGACCTAGTGCTCTGCTGAGAGCAGGAGGGCAGAAAGGAAGGCTGTGACCATAGGAAGAGGCCTTGGGAAGAAGAGGACAATACAGTTTGGACCATAGACGTCTAGCTGCATAGAGTTCCCAGGGCTAGGAATCCATAGTAGAAGGTGGGCCCCAGGCTGTCAGATACATTTTTATAAAGGCCAATAGAAATGCATCTGAAGGTAATCCTAACTTCAGTTTACATGTGCACTTATAGATCATACATGTAACCCTTGTGTCTTGCAGAGGGAAATGAAGATACTGAAGCAGATTTATGCTGAGGAGAATGGGCAAAAGGAGAGAGGGAAAATCATTAGGGTCCCATCTCTGAGAAGGAAGCCCTCAGAAAGAAGGATGCCATCCTCAAGACTGATAGAGATAAAGAGAACTAAACCATTGCCATCTCTATCCTCCTCATCCAGCCTCGCCTTGAGAGATCCCCTTGAAACTATTGTCTCTCCAGTCCAAAAGTCCACAGAGGCATTCCAGCAATTCGGGTCTGGGGAAAATCCAGAGATGTTGCCCAGCACCAATGGAGAAACGAAAGCTGTGACGAGGCTCAGTGAGATTAACACTCAACCTACGCCAAAACTGATGGGCCTGCAAGTAACATCCTTGGGAAGCCACATCTCTCCTCCCAGTCCAGTAAACAGACAAACTGCCACCAGTTTGTTAGAACCATATTCCAAGGACCTCTTATCACCCCGTGAGAAAAACCTTAGCAACTACCCCATCTCTAACCTGGAAATAAAAGTTGTGAAGACTCCACCTAGGTCTAGCCAAAGTTCATTAGATCTTTCTCCACATTTACCACAGTCCAGTTCCTCTCTTGAGAAGTCAGAAAATGACCTTTTGGTAAGTTCATCTGCATTCACAGAACCTCTACAGCCACCCCATTGAAGCAATACCCAGATCTATATCTAGATGGTATTCGTGTGGCACATATTCCCCACTGTATAGTATGATGTAGGCCTACAGCTTAAGGAGTGTGAGAAAACTACAAAGATTGACCATATACATATATATCCCGAGTGGATCCAAGCAGCAAGAAACACTTAATGTGCCATTGCTATATACTTTCTAAATTATCCAGAAAGATAGTGATGTAAAGCGGTTGTATGCCTGCAGTCTATGGAACCTTTTAAATGCCTCACTTCAATAGATATTATTGCTACCTAATATGGCAATGAGTGATATTCTGTCTCTTTCGCTAAGAGGAGTAGGTTGCTCACAAAAACGTCTTTCCCCTGAAGCCAAGAAGCATCTATTCTGACTGATACTTTCTTTACACATACTTGGCATGGCATCTAATCCCTATGATGAGACTGTCAGGTTAAATCTTGTCCAGTAATATTTTAATTGAATTTATGTCCCAGAAAATATATCTTGCCATATATCACTCTTCACTTTAATGAATAACAAATAGCATTCAAAATAGACCGACTTAATTGAAAAATGCAAATATTAATCTATAGGACCAAATTTTTGCCTGTTGAAAACACATTTGCCCAGTTGCATCCACTGAACCTCTCATTTGCTTGTGCAAATAGTGAGTGCCAAACTAGATAAACTTATGCCTTTAGTAATTTATATTTTGCATGTAGCTACCTGATTTGACTGCACACAGGTGGGTTTTTTGTGTAAGACTGAAGGAGACTGATACACAAAAAGAATATTGCTTTAATTATGCAGCCAGTTAGAACAAGTTTGAACAGTAAAGGTTCTATGTCCTAATACATTAAAAAATACATTAAAGGACTTTACTAAGGTCTCAAACTAAGCATTCAGACGTTAAGAAATGCCAGAATTAAAGCTGACTGAAAAATAGAATTTCCTTCCTATGGGAAATTCTGAGATTTCTCAATCTCATTTCATCCCGAAATGGTAAAGTTAAAATGAATCATTTCAATAACTTTCCACAGAAAATTTTGACAAAATCAATGTACTCCTGCAACATTTCCATTTTGTCTAATCAGCATTTTCCAGTGGAAACCTGATTCATTGGAAAGTTTTCACTTAACTCTAGATCAAATAAAGGTTGTCTGTGCAACCTTAATCTGGCTCCTTTGTGCATATGCATTATTATTAGGCTTGGCAGACTCTGAGGGGTTTTTTTAAATAATTTAGATGGATAATATTGATGCTTATTTTTAAGCATTTGTTTTAGATTTTTATTTATATAAATTTTCAGTGGAACGAAATTATGGGGGATTAGACAAGGGGGGGGCAAGACAATAATTATTTAATGAGAGTAGACATTGAGATTCAAAAAGTTAAAGCTTTATAACCATTAAAATACAAATTGTCCACATCACATGTCAAAATATACAAAGTGAATATCCTTAAAACAAACTCTAGTAAGTTCTTTTAAGCATCATTTTTCTTACTTCACCTATCTGTAAATTTTGATTACTATCAATGGAAATTTTTTGTTTGTTTGTGTGTGGATGGTGAAATTGACATTTATTGATAAAAATCTAGTCCTTTCAAGCCTAATTATGATACAGTCTTTATGATACTGTCCTACATGTCTTCTGCAGTTTCCACAGTATGCACCCGATGAAGTGAGCTGTAGCTCACGAAAGCTCATGCTCAAATAAATTGGTTAGTCTCTAAGGTGCCACAAGTACTCCTTTTCTTTTTGCGAATACAGACTAACACGGCTGTTACTCTGATACAGTCCTAGTTTCTCTACCTGCCCCCTCCTCCATTGGCTCCTTGTCCCAATCTTTCCACCTGTGCCACCTCCTTCAACTTCTTCTCTAACTCAGTCTTTTTTTGAAATGAGCAAAACGATATATTTTTCATATACCTCATTTTGAGACTAGCTGAACCAGTTTTACTGACATTTTTCCAAAAGCGTCAGCCTCAGGCAGCCACCCAGAATCAAAGATTTCAGCCTGAATGATTAAAGTCTGGCAAAGTTATGAGCACATTAAAACAGGTTAATATTCTGAAAAATGCTGGGAACCCTGAACTGTAGGTGTTTCTACCTGTACCACATATAATATACTGGTTGTTTTTTCTCTATTATCAATCTCTGTGCAATTCAGCACCCTTTTCTGAATGCTAAATGATGATGTTATAACACAAATTGCCATATAACAATCAAACAAAGAATTATTTTTTGCAACAGCAGTAAAGAAAGCTAATAGAATGTTGGCTTGATTTGTTTTAAGAGAGTTATAGCATGTAAATCAGTAAGCAGCAGCATAATATTCATGGAAACACTGAGACTACATTTGGAATACAGTGTCCTGGTTTTGTTACCTTACTGGAATGCAGAAATTTAACAATAGAAGGCAGAGCGTACAAAATAAGGCAGCAGGGATGATAAATAGAATGGAGAGACTCATGTATGAGAGGATATATTGACAACACAGATTATTTAGAGAAGTACATTAACTAGTTAAAGTTTATTATAAAATTACACTGATGATCTACAATAACTGGTCAGACCAGTACTAGCGGATATAGGTATACATTAAGAGGGACCATATGAAGATTTTTAAGAAACTCTTAATGGTATTTTATTGGTGAATAGGTGGAATGGTAGTATTAATGACATAGCTCCCCAGACATGCCAGAACTGCATAATACATTGTTATAGAAATATATGTATTATACAATACTATTGTCATTTCATTTTTAAATAATAATTTTTAATTATAGTAGTGCAAATTAGCAGCCAAACCCATAAAACAGTTCTTTTTCTCTAGTAGTCTCTTCTACCACACAGTGCCAGAGTCAGATCCCTGGAGAGACCTTCAGGCAGGATCTAGATGACAGCAACCAAAGTAAAATATTTTGTGAAGGATTCAGATTCTCTTCTAAGCATTGTATAAAAACATACGTGTTAAGATTGTTTCATATAGTCACATTATATTACACCACAAAATGCAGTATCACTCCAAGTAAGCTTATGTGTAGAGTGAGAAAGAGACCTTTAGTACACTGTGGTGAAACTAATCATATGAGTAGATTGTCCAGTGTAGGTCTGAAATATCTTCATTCAGGCACTAAATTAGATTTGTGAATGTGATCTACAGAAGGCTTCCAGGAGCATAGAAAAGGCAAAGGCTAAAGGGAAAACAATGGCCCGTTTGGGATATATCTGAAGTTTTGAAAAGACTTCTCTAAAGTGAAACTGTAATGTCCTTGTGTGTTTCAGGTTTCTGTAGGTCACCAGAACATGGAGGGGTTACTAGAAAAGAGGGACCAGCTCCTTCCAGGACGGAAGCAGGTAGAATCAAATCCACTCACTTCATGTTCAGCCACCGTTCCTTGCATTATGACCAAATAGCTACAGAACCTGACTCCGGGGTGGGGGCGGGGAAACCTTCACTGGTGAAGCTCTCAGAACTGAGATCCTGATACAGTTCCCACAGAAGCCAGTGAAAGGATTCCCTTGACTTCAGTAGGTGTTGGATGAGGCCTGGAATGAACAAGATGTCTGAATTCACTTATCTGAGGGATCTTCCAGCTCTGGCTTAGTTCCCATTGACGGGGCACTTACTGGAACCGGGGACTAAATGAACATGTAGACTAAAATCCCCTTCAAAAAGAGTGAAACCCTGATGGCAGAGAGAGCCTCTAATTAAATGAGCTTGGATATTAATTTCTGCTCATATTAGAAGAGGGTGTTTCTTCCAGTTGATGGTTGGGTAGTAAATTGGTGGGTTAGTTTCAGCATGTCCAGGGCTGAATGAAATTAAAGATTGAATTCCCCTCTTACCCTAAAATAGAATCCCATTTCCAGGTCAGGGCTGGCATCAGTGAAGTAACAGCGATACATTTACCACAGGTGGGAAATTTCTGTGCTGGTTTTCTCAGTCACTATCTACCAGTGCATAGATTTTTGCTAACAAGGTCTGTGTGGGCCTTGGACATAGGCAGGACTCTTAGACTGTTATTCCCTGGGAATAATTATTTATCTGAAACTTTTAACCTGATCTAAGCAAATCCGCACTGGTCTTTATTTCCTATGCAAAATAGAATCTACTGTCACCCTGTTACGGATACACAGGTGAAACCCCAAGTTAAATTAACTATGTCAGTGAATTCTCATCTCACCCACCCACACAAAAAGAAGAAATAGAATAAATTCATAACATAAATTCTCCTCACATCTTCCTTAACAATTCCCCCTTCCTCTCTCATTCATCAGACAACTCTTGGCACAATAAAATAATAGCATCTTACATTTAGAGAGCACCTTCCATCCAGCAGGATCCCATAGCACTTCACAAACGTGTCACCTGTTGCTGACATACAACCACCTTCTGGGGTGGAAAGTAGCAGCTGCTTTCAAAACAGTGCACAGTAAGTGGGGAAGAATTCGATATCCATTGAATACATTGAAACTTTAGGCAGATTATAATGACCAAAATTGGAACATGGATAGCGCACTAGAGCCAACTCTCCAATTGGATAAAGTGAAATGGCGTCTTCAAGAAGCAGAAATAGAACGCTGGGTGTATATCTTCACTAAAAGATGGAAGGAACCAGCTGTTTAGTGCCTGCTTCCAGCAGGCTGTGTCATTAGTTCAGCACTGACTTATGGAATCACTAATGGAATCACTCAAACCGCTTCCTACAGTGGATTGGGTTTCCTTGGAAATAGCCCAGGGCTGACCATTCCTGGCTCCTGAGAGCTGAGGAGGTCCCAGCCCCAGGTTGCATGGCTAGAAGCTGCATATCGAAATGCACGTTATTGATGTAACTACAGATACCATTATGATTACATTTTATTATCCTCTTTGTTCATGTAGCCACGCTTAAGGTCTTGGAACTCCTATTATGTAAAACTCAACAAACAAAAACTTGACTTCTACAAAGATGAAAGGGAAGCGTCCAAGGTAATTTGTTTCTTGAATCTTCACGTTATCTCCAAAGATGGTTTAAGATTTGTTCCGTGTTTTTCCATTCTAATCTCTCAACTTCTTTAAAAAGAAAACATAGGAAATGAGACATATTTGCTTTTGATTAGATGGGGGTTAATTTCTTTTATGTATCAGTTGGTGGAAACTTAGTCTGATCAGTGCAGCTTCCAGCTATAAGGTTGAGAAAAGGGGTTTTGAGATTTACTGAACATTCTCTCATTTGAGTAGTGCCTTCAAGACACAATGAAGTACCAGTTCTTCAAACTGTATGAAGGATGGATCTTGTACAGTTCTTCCTACCAGGGGACCTAGTGACAGTGTTAGGAATAGTATGAATGATGGTATTAGTGTGTGTTCACAGTGCGTGGATGAGACTGAATCCTAAAAGGCAGGGCAATTAGGACATTCATTGTAATCTCTTCCTCCTTCAGAACGTAACCACAAGCCCATCAATCAGTGTTGCTGGTGCCAAGTGTGAGAGGCTGACTGACTATGCCAGGAAAGAGAACACCTTTAGTTTACGGTAAATCATATGCCTAGACCTGCTAGCAAAACATATCTGGCTGCTCTGCAATGTTGCAACTACTCACAGCCATACTCATCCAAGCCTATCCCAGAAAACACTGTGGTATGGCAAAGCTGAAGAGTGCTGTCTGTGTAGGAATTTGCAGATACTGCAGTTCCTGCCTTTCTCAGCAGGACAATAATGTAAATGTTTAGACTAATTTGAATGCCCTTCCTCCTATCCCCGCTGTTTACAGGTTGAGTGATGGGGCAGAATACTACTTTGCAGCACCTTCTCAGAAGCTGATGGATGAATGGATACAAGCGCTTAGGAGTGATATAAGTAGATCATCATTTATTTGTAAGGGGTAATTGTTTAGTTTAGTGATGATGACAGGAGGGGGGAGGAACTAAAGGATGTTGAAATCACAAGCTGTCCCTTGTGTGGCGCTCTTCCTTTAAATGTGTTTGAGTGTCTCATTTGTGGGGAGCCTAGTTTTCTGGAATTTTAAAAACAAATGCTGTGATTTTAAAAAAAACATAAGAATTGGTGTTTTTCCACAATTAAAATGAAATGCTGAACTTCCCTAGCCACAACATATATTGGTATCAGTTGAACACAAGGTTTTATTGATATATTTTCAATTTTTAAGCAAGTTTGAAGCCTACCAGGGCCATCAGTCATTATAATAAAATAAAATTAACAGAATGATCCCGTCACAGTGCATTGTTTCTTTACTGTTGTCGATGGCCCTGCTGTTTCAGCCTCTTGTTTTCATTTCTTGTCATTCAATTTAAGTTTAATGCTTTCCATGCATTCTACATTTGTCTGCTTATGAACGAAATCTACAGCCTTGCTGCATACAGTACAGAACAGCATATTACCATCAACATGAAATTTGTCCTTGCCAAACCCAGGGACATGGTCTTTAGCGGGGATTTTTACAATTTTTGGCATCTTTTCATAACTTTTAACTACTCATGACTGGAGGCTGACATGAAATCTGAAATGCATTAAAACATGAACCCCTCTATGCCATTGAGTAACCTTTGTATGCCGGAAGCAGTTTATTGGAGTATGTTTAGCTATACATATTTAAAGTGCATTCAAAAATCAACCACAAGAGTGTGAGATTGCATGCATTGAATAAGTGACACTTGTACTTTCAGTAAAATTTAGTTAATAGTTAATATATGTTTTTATTTTTTCACAAAATGTAAAAGTGCAAATTCCATGTTTTTCCGCATTTTTCCATGGCAAATGGATTTCTAGGATCCCTGCTCGTCTGTGTCACCCATAGAGAATAGTACACACTGAGGCACTTGATAGCTGATGTGAAGGGTACGTCTAAACTGCAATTGGAAATCCATGGCTGTCCTGTGCCAACTGACTTGGGCTCATGGGGCTCGGGCTAAGGGGCTGTTTAATTGTGGAGTAGACATTCCTGAGCTCTGGGACCCTCCCACATCTCAGGGTCCAAGGCCTGGGCTGCAGCCTGAGACTGACTATCTTCATTGAAGTTAAATAGCCCCTTAGCCCAAGCCCTGCGAGCTTGAGTCAGCTGGCATGTGCCAGCCATGGGTTTTTAACTGCAGTGTAGACATACTCTTGCGGACCTCACAGTAGAGTCCCCAGTATGACATTGAAAGCCACCTCTTGGTTGTAGTGCGGCTTGAGTCAAGATACTGGCTAGGGAGAAATGCACAATGGCTACATACATTTTTTCCAGCCTTCATGTAGACAGGCCTTGGCTCTTGACTGCTCCCTTGGGGGTCCAATCCCTATTCTGAAAACCTCAGTAAACAGTGATGGCTTCTGTGGCATAATGAAAAAGGGCAGAAATGCAGTGATACCTGCAGCTCAAAGAAATATACAGTGGATATAGGAATGACTGACTCTGCCTCTCCTTCTGATTCAAACATGTTTCCTGTATTTTCTTTGACCCTGCAGGCCATGGTTACAGTCAAGGTTCTAAAGTGATGGCCCAACCAGTCACTCCAAATACAGAGAGGCCTCAGACCAGACCTTGGAGCTTCCCAGATGGAGGGCCTGCTGAAAGACAAAACAGCAGAGGCTTACTACCCAGGTGGGGACTGTATACTGCTGAGCTGGTCTGATTTCATTTTTGCCAGTAGCTAGGCAGTGCTCAAATACAGGATAATGCCAGATAGACAGGCTTGGTATTTAAAAGACCAGTTCAGTTTTCAGTATTTCACAGCCCCCAGGACTATATAGCACACAGCCCCCAGGACTATATTATGCAGTAACTTCTCTGATTCAGTCCATTTTGAAAGTTACGACATGCTAAAGGCAATTTTCCAATAGGGGTCCTTAACGAGGTCATCCAAGTCCTCCCCTTGGGTGATGAACTTAAACTAGGCACACAATGGCCTCTTTACATATTCAAGTGTGAATCTGAGAATCCAAATGCAGCATTTGAACATACTGTTTGTGTCTCTGTGGTAGAAAATCTGGCCCATGGTGTAAATCCATTTCTGCTGCACATGGAGTGTGCAGAAATCCTACAAGTTGTGACATGAAAACAGCCCCTATTGTCTAGTCTATTGTACTGGAAGGATCCATGCGCCTAAACTTCATGAGCTGTGTTTGTTGTTCCATTCAGATAAATGGGAAACTGACTATTTGACCAAAAGACGTAGCACAAACCTAGTATCAGACTTGCGAAATTGTCAAGAATATTTCAGCTCAGTCACAAAATCTGTTTACCCCCATTATACCGTTGTGATGAATGATGATAAAATAATTACTGATATTTTATTTGTCCTTCAAATAAAGTAATTCACCAGAGGTGAGTGTGTAGGTGCATTTTGCAAAGTTACTGCTATTCTATATTGCAGACTGGCTATATTAATGCACATATTTATATACAACACATCTTTTCTGTCCGGTGGCTATTTTGCTTTTGAAATGGTTTCATGACTGAATTGTTTCCAAATACTTACTTTTACTTACTGATTTAATTCATGTCTGAAATGTCACTGAGTTTCTGTGGTGCTATTTGTTGACAGGAGAGCTCCTTCCTTCAAAGTCAGACAAGAGAAAGAATCTGAAAACATTCCCAGGGAATCAGAGGGAGACACACATGAGATTATGAAGACACCCACCTCCACCTCTGCCCAGAACCCTGCAGATATGGGTAATAAGAAACTCTGCTTTGATCTGTGTGAGAAGCACAGTACTGAGATTGAGAAAACATGTTTCAAAATGTAGAAAGAGGAAAATGCTGTATCACCCAATATATACCACACCCTTCCCTGCTATGTCTTAATCCCTGTGCTTTTTCACTTTCTCTGGAAATTTACTGATCCATTTTGACTAAATCATTTTCCTCAGGAGCTTATTTTAGTTGATCATTATACTTCACGTGCCGTAGATCTGCATGTCTTCTGGTTTCACTCCTACAGTAGTTTTCTCTTTATTAGGATTATGAAATACAGGGTGCTTGCTCTCAGGCTCTCTCTCAGTCTCTCATGATATATCTGAGGTTTTTTGCCTTCCTCTGTAGCATGGGGCACGGGTCACTTGCTGGAGGATTCTCTGCTCCTTGAGGTCTTTAAACCACGATTTGAGGACTTCAATAGCTCAGACATAGGTGAGAGGTTTTTTGCAGGAGTGGGTGGGTGAGATTCTGTGGCCTGCATTGCGCAGGATGTCAGACTAGATGATCGTAATAGTCCCTTCTGACCTAAATATCTATGAATCTATAGCTAGATTAAACACACACAAATCTATGTGAAACGAAGGTGAGGCTTTCAGTGTCAAAATACTCAAAAATTAGGAAATGTGTCTCATGTGCGACCTTCATTCAGCTGTCTGGTGCGTATGCGTCATGACAGCCTTTAATTACATGATGACATACTATTTTTTCCACAGGAATCCTGCTTCATTCGGTGGACAGTGCTCATGTTTGACCATAGTGGCTCTGTGCCTCAGTTTCCCATCTGTAAAAATGGGAATGATAATCCCTCACCTCTGAGGGCTGTTGTGAAAATAAATTCTATCATGTTTGTGTCTGGTAATGTTAATGTTTACGAGGCACTCAGATACTGTAGTGATGAGCCTCACAGAAAAGCCGATGAGAAAAATGATGATTCTGTGTCCAGAGCAGAGCTTGAATAGGGTGCAGTATAAAATACCTGGGGGCACACACACAACAAAGAGAAAACAAAATATCGAATAGGTGTTCATTATTTGAGCACCATCCATCCTGGGCACCAAATCAGGCAAGGGTCCAGTGGCAAAAAAATAAGTATGTGATTGTGTAATTAAATAGTGTATCATAATCCGTACACATCAGGGATCAAATTAAGGTTGTGTAGTGTTACTGTGAACTGTTTAAAAGCAGCTGCTATTTTCCACTTCAAAGATAACAGCTGAAATGTTAGTGAGGTGCTGTGGGATCCTTCTGGAGGAAAGGTGTTATCTAAATGTAAGATCGTATTTTATCATGCCAGTAAGTAAGGTTGACCTGTTTGGTGAATGAGGAAGAGAACAGGGGAATCCATGACGAAGATGTAAGAAGGGTTTATTCTGTCCATTTATTCTTTTTTTCTTCTTCTTCAGTATTGGTTTGGACACACAAATGCCACGTGTTTTTCAGTGTTTATCTGAACACCTAGTCCGCTCTGCCAAATGAATGGGATTGGATGGTCAGGTGTGAACTGTGGGCAACCCATCTGAACACCCATGGAGCAGTCATGCATATTCACATAGAGGAGTGTTCATTGGAAATGCCTAGCTACAGATTCATGACTGAAAATGAACAGCATGACACATTGATCTCTGGATGTTGTCCTCCCTAGCATATGGTCATTAAATAGCTCATTCCTGATGCCTCTTCTATGCTCTCCATGGAATAAGACCCAGTGACTCTCTCACTGAGCACACCATCTAACACCTCCAACACACACACACTCACTACTGAAGTATGATGGGAACTCTGAGCCAGACAGCGCAAGGTAATTAACAAGGTGGGGAAGGAAATGAGGACTGTTGCTGGCACTAAACGAGTGCATAACAGGATGCGACTGTGAATGAGTAACATCCTGCTGCAAATAGTCTTGTAGGGACTGATCAACAGGGCTTGAGACAAGGGGTATCTGCAGTATAAACAGTTCTGCTTGTTAAATAAAAGAGTAGTTTCAATCAGTATAGCAAAAGTCAGTCGGGAAGAAGATGATGTAACATTTGGGGGCAACTCAGACCAGTAAGGGGTTCTGTCACTGCCTGCCCTGTAACCTAGGGGGCCTCTGTGCTGTGCAGCTATGGTTCATTTCCCTGACACCACTAGACACCCACAAGCATAAGGTCTCACCCTGGCTCTCACCAGCCTAGTTACTCTTTGCAGGGTGACACCAATGACACTTCCAGTCCTGAGTCTCCCCAAATACGTCCTCCCCGAGTTCTCAACTACCAGACACGCTATCTTTTCCCCTCTAGTTTGTCACTCCCAAAGCAGAGAAACCAGCCCCCTGGAATCCACTCACTTTTGCCCACACATTCCAGATCGTTTGCACACGGGAGACCTGCCTGAGGTAAAAATAAACAAAAAGTTTATTTAATAGAAAAAGCACAGATTCAAAGATGAAATGGTAAGGGAAAGAACATATAGGCAAGTTACACAGAAAATAAACATGAAGAAGCAACCTCACGCTTTGCACATGCATATTAAATAAAATCTCTTTTCTAATAAGAGTTACTTACTGCCTTAAAACAGTTTCCCAAGCTATAGGAGGGATCCAGCATTCACAGACAGCCTCCCACCTCAAGACTGTCCCCCAAGTTCTGGGTGGTCTTCAGTTCAACCCTTTCCATTTTAAAAGGGGTTCCTGTTTTTTTCCCTTCAGTCACTTTAGATACTCAAAGTAGGAAAAACCACCGTCTTTCTTGTTTTCCAAAGACTGGGGTTTTCTTTTCAGTCTCAAGTTGTCTCTATGTCTTTCCATTCACTTTAATGGGCCTCTGGTGTCCCTTCCTGGGCTGGAAAATGGATAGTTACTTGAAGCTGGTTTCATGTAGACACTTTGAGAGGTGTTCCTACCTTCCTGACTGCTCACTGCCCTGCTTTGAAGTGGAGCTAAAGTTGCAGTGTAGTTTTCTATATATACAAATACATAAATTCACAATCATAGCCTGTATACATATCTCATAATGATTGAGTTTAGAAAGGGCTGTGCTTGTTATATTTATAATACACCACCATTGCATGCAATCAATTGATTTTACTGTTTATTTTGGGGGTTTAAACCTGTTCTCACACTGGAGTATCTAGACCCTGATTGTTAAAGAGGTAACCTAGTTAAAATTTCCCATGTAGTCCCTGCAGCTAGACTCATGCAATTGTCATTATCAGCAAGAGTTGCAGTGTTCCCAATCTTTAATGTTTACAACATATCAAAACTAGCTTTTTGTTTCCTAGCTCCTTACCATCTCTGCTCTCTGACGCAGATTACACAGAAAGCTTACATATAGCAAACTTCCGCCTCGAGAGTCTTTTGTTTTAGTAGTGTCTCAAACTATCATTGTAAACACTGAGAGCAGGGAGCTCAGAAAGGAAATCCAGGTGCCAGAAATCTCCCCTGGGAGAGTTTACGAAGCTGGGGTTATTCGACATCCACATCATCGTGGTGAGACCCTAGATTGACTAGGACACATGCTGGGAGTCCTTGAGGGATGATGGGAGCTGGAAAAGGCACCTCCAGCAATAGTGTTTGTACAAAGTCCTTTCATGTTCTCACTGCACTGTTTGTTGGTCTTTCTCGCGGTTCTTACATTTCTACAGCTGAGAAGTGTGTCAGACACACACAAATTATTAGCTTTTCTTCCACGTGCTCCACAGTGCACCCAGAAAAGCGGCTACCTGATACTAAAGCTATACCATAAAAAGCCTGCAACCATATCATGAGATGCTAGCTCTTTTTACCAGAGGGCAGTGGGAAAGCTTTATCCTTTCCAGGACTGTGAATAAAAGTTAAGTATGCTGCTTCTTGGGCTAATGGCACAAGCCATTGTCCAAGCAAGAGTTTTACCTATGGCATCTTTCACTGTGAAGCATCCATGAAGAGGACGCTAGACTTTTGGGTAGTGGTATGTGTACCATGCTAGCATTACCTCCCCCTCCCAGGGCCCTCTGGAATTCAAAGTTACATCACCGTAGCTTCTACCAATCCATAGCAGGGAAGGAGGACTATGGCAATTGAGAATTAAGGTCCAGATGCTACTGCTATGAAATGGCTTGGGTTAGCCTGCTGTAGGGAGGCCTAGAGAGAGCCTCCTTGACACGCACATCTGAGGGTGAGCCCATATTCCGGTGTTTCCTATCCCAAGAAAATGAAAACATCACTAATTCTTTTTCAGGAGCCAAGGCTGAGGATCAGAGCGTGCAGACCAAGCGCTTAGCAAATCCACTGACCCAGATGAAAGAAGATCTAGCGATTGAGGGCAGGAAGGAGAAACACAAGAAAGATAAGAATGTCTTTCAAAAGCTTTTTTCCAAAAAGTAAGAGCAGCAGCACAAGAGAGCGCACACTCTTCAGTTTTCTGGATGAGTCAGACTGTTCCCCTTCATAGCACCCTATTGCCTTGGAGTCCACCTGGACGGTGAGCAAGTGAAATGTGTATGGGAGAAGGGAATGCTCAAGCATCAGGAATAGACCCAGCACTTGGAAAAGAATAGAACTGTCACTGTTTTAACAAATTGAACTTGGGTGGATCAATGTACCTGGTTCTCCCAGGCCTACAGAAGGCTTTTGTTTAAATTGAATGACTTTGATGCTCATGAATGTGAGGAAATAACAGTGCTGGCTAATGTCTGGTATACTCCTTATCCCCACCCATCATGGCAAATTGTGTGATGTTGACTAATGTCTACCAGGGACCAAGATGAGATACGACTAATTCATATCCACTTATTGCATAAGCTGCACTTTGATCCCAAATTTCCACAGATGAACCACTACTGTATTCACACACACCCCCACCCTGCACGATGTATCCACCCAGTGTCTTATTTTACCTCTAAGTTCTAAAAGAAAGGTGCCGTTGATACCATTGTGTACAGTTGTGACAGCTTAAATGCACACAGCTTGCCATTACTGTTGTGAGTGGCACTCTGTGGAATCACAGTACAGAAGTGGAAGAACATGGAATCATTCCATGAAGTGACAAGAATCATTTCTGCAATGCTTTTAGCTGTCACTATGGAAAGAGAGAGAGGAATATTTCCTACTCATATTAAACTTTCAGGTGTTGCTAGATTCTTGCAGAGTTCCCCATCAACTGCCAAAAACAATTCATTCAAGAACCTCAAAATGCTGTGGGATTCAATTTAGTGTCTACAGCTCTGTCTATACCCTTAGTTTCAGGATTCTTTATTTATTATGCAAATAATTTTCAATAATAAAAGGGAGGGGGGCACCAGATTTGAATGGAACATAAGTAACTGTGGAACTAAAATGAATGACTTTCCTAAAAATGATGTACACTTGTGTGTGATGCTAGCCAAATAATCAGATAAAGTTAAAAACTTTAGAAGCTGTGTTTAGATGGCAATTTCTGAGGCTGTTTTAGGGGAGATGCGTTCACCGTTTGCAACAAGCAAATAATGTATAACAATGGAATCAAGCTGTCTTAGTTTTTTATACGGCAACTACCACCATGGGATGAAAGCCCAGGAAAGGGAGCATATCGTAAGGAAAATCTGAATGTCATCTGGTAAACTATTACTGCAGCTATATGGTAATATGCTAATACTTCAAATTTATCAGCACCCATGCTCACATGAGCTTTAATAATAAAATACAGATACAAAACTTGGGTCAATCTAGCAAAGGAAATTAATGGAAATTCTGTCTTCCTTTAATTGTTAATAACTGCAAACGGTGTTCTAATGAAACCTCAGATTTTTTAATCAATTCATTTTGAATTTCTTGTTCAGTCGCTAGAAAAAGTTGTAATCAAAATATTTTTTCCTGCTTCTATTTAAATAAAGTCACCCAGTGGTAAAATTATGACATCTTTCAGTTGTCTGAATTCTTAATAGCCTTCTTCAGGTACCTGTTTTGTGCTTTCGACTGCTAGCCCACTGGAAAAGACTGAAGTAAAAGTAAATTTTTCACTTTTCTTGCACTCCAGTGCCAGTTGCGATACAGAATTTCATTCCTTCCCGTTCTTAAAATCGGGTATTATAACAAATACTTTAGAGAGTGCTCATAGCAAATATAAGTAGACACAAAGTAGATATAAAACACAAAATGCTGTTCAATGTTTGTTTATGCATGAAGTTTTTCACTAGGCCATTGCACTTTATTCAGTTCTTTACTTCAAAAGACTCTTATTCAGCAGGTAAAAAGTACTAATATTTTTCCCAATCAGTGGCTTAAAATAAAAAGTATGGCAAATGGCCAGGGGTGAGAGGCGGAGAACCAAAATTCTACCTATTCCTGGCCTCTCCCTGTCCATTCATCTATGAGGGGAGGAGGAATAGGAGCAGTTCTAAGTGGGTGTGCAGCATCCTTTACCTCTGAGGACCTGGATCCAAATTAGACAGCCTCACTGGGCCATGCAGATGTGCAAACAGATTGTGAGCCATGTTTATATGGACAACGTGGACACACAGCTTTGACATGTTGTCCACACTCTCACTTCAAGTGGGTCAGCGGGCGGGGGTTGGCTAGTGACTTATTTTACCTCCTATTCTGCTAAGGTTTGAATTATTATTATTAGCGCTAGTGCACATGGTGATGTAAAGCATCTTAAGTGCACAACTCCATACATCAGTGGGTCTCAACCTATTTATCAATATGTTACCTGGGCAGCAGGTTGAGAACCACAGCGCACCCCCCACCCCAAAAAGCCCCCATGGACCCATATACCCAGCACCTCACGCCCACAGACCCCCCATGAAGGGAAGCCCTGCGTGGGGGGCAGGTGGCACAGACCCTGGACCCCGCTATGTGGGGCCACGTGGCAGGGCAGCTGGGTGGCAGTCCTGTGGGGCCGTGTGGCAGCCCTGGACTCCATGGGCCTGGCTGGCATCCCAGAACCCCGGATCCCAGGGAGCCAGCCTGCAGCCCCGGACCTTGCGGGGCCCACCGGCAGCCCTGACCCCTATCCCATGGGACAGATCCTGGACCCTGCGGGGCCAGCTGGGAGCCCTGGACCCCGCTGGGCTGGGTAGCAGACCCTGACCACAGACCCTGAGTAGGGTGACCAAGTGTCCCGTTTTCAACCGGAACACCAGATCGAAAAGGGATCGTGGTGGCTCCGGTCAGCACCCGTGACCAGGTCATTGACTGTACGGTTGGCAGACCATGCAGTGGGGCTGGCATGCTCCCTGCTAGCGCCGTGCATCTCCCAGGAAGCAGCTGGCATGTCCCCTATCTGTTGTAGTGGCAGCCAGGGGGCTCTGCATGCTGCCCCCACCCCAAGTGCTGCCCCACAGGTCCCATTGGCCAGGAACCACAGCCAATGGGAGCTATGGCGGCGGCGCCTGAGGATGTGACAGTGTGCAGAGCACCCTGGCTGTACCTCCACATAGGAGCTGGAGGGGGAACATGCCACTGCTTTTGGGAGCTGCTTGAGGTAAGCACCGCCTAGGGCCTGCACCCCTGAGCCCTCCCCCCTCTCACGCCCCAATTCCCGCTGCCCTCTGAACCTCTAGGTCCTAGTCTGGAGCACCCTCCTGCATCCTAAAACCCTCATCCCCTCCTCTGTACCCTGAACCCCTGAGCCAGCCCAGTGAACATGAGCAAGTGAGTGATGGTAACAGAGGAAGGTGGGATGGAGGAAGTAGGTGGCAAGGCCTTGGAGAAGGGGTGGGGCAAGGGTGTTCAGTTTTGTATGAGTAAAAAGTTGACAACCCTAACCCTGAGAGGCTGGACAGCAGCCCTAGACCCTGTGAGGCCGGGCAGCAACCCTGACACCAACCCCGGACTCTGCGGGGCCGGCCAGCTGGCATCACCCAATCCCGGACCCTGGATCCTGCAGGGCAGGGCAGCAGCCCGAACCTCAACCCCATGAGGCCAGCCAGCCTCGCACGGTCCGGGGCCTTATTGGAGATCCTGGGAGGTGGGCGGGCACAAGCCCACCCATGTCTAAAAGCCCCTCCCCCAGCCTTGCGGGAGGGACCACTGGACCTGGGAACCAACTGAAAATGGGGGACAACTAATGAATAACAGAATGAAGGTCACAGGTTCAAAACTAGGAATCCAGAGTGGGACACTGAGCAGAGAAACCTGGACAGCACCCACTGCTCCTCAAAGCTGTCTAGGGAGCCAGCAGACGCCACGCAGAGGAACTCTGCCTGGATGCGTTAGACCAGGGAGGAACTGGAAATAGGCCCCACAGTCGCAGAGCACCCCTTTGACTAACCTGCTTCTCCTGGTGTTGAAGATGGCCACTTTGGCCAGGGCCAGGAGGTGGTTGACAAGGAGGTCTCACGACTTGGTGGGGTCACGGACAGGGTGTGCAAATATAAACAGGCGTGGGGAAAAGTGCAGCCAGAACCTCAGCAGGAGATTCTGGAGGAGCCAGAATAGGGGCTACAACCTGGTGCATTCGAGATAAGCGTGTGCCAAGTTCTCCCTCACGCCACAATAGGGGCAGGCGTCGGGGATGGGGGTGAACCACGCCAGGTACAGACCCGTGCTCGCGGTTCCATGGAGGAGTCGCCAACAGATATCCCTGGCAGGCCATGGGACATGGGTGGAATAGAGGCTGGCCCACCAGGGTTCCTCACCCTCCACGGGTGGTAGACAGTCCTGCCATTTGGTATCAGGGTGGGACATGAGGGTGAGGAAGTGAAAGATGTGGCGCATGAGCATGTAGAGTAGTTTCCTTGGTGTGGTTCGGAAGCGACCTGGCTGCAAGGCACGCAGCAGGCTCGGATTTTGGAAGGGAGCGGGCCAGGAGGGCTCACAGGACAGGGGCCCAATTAAAAGACCTGTAGGGCCTGGGGTGTGAGGTGGGCGGGGCGCACCCTCTCGCAGTACCCGCTCAAGGAAAACCCAAGAGGCAGATGACAAGGCTGCCCCCACCTCCTGGAGCATGGCAAGCCCCATGCGCCGACCAAGTGCTTGGGGATCCACCGAGTTCTCCGATTCTGGTGGTTTCTGCCAGGACCAACCACCAGGACACCGAGGGGGACTCTGCCACCTGCACACGAAGGTAAGGGTTGTGTAGCAGGAGCTTCACGAGGAGGTCCGCCCCCTTGGTCGCCACAACAGACCTGGTTGCCGAGAACAGCTTCCAGGTTTGGAGGAGGTCCTGGCAGAAGGTTGGCAGCTCAGAGAGATCTCGCAGAAGACCCCCTCGGGTGAAGAAAAAAGAGCTGCCAGTCGTATCAGAGCCCTTGGCAGCGGTGGAGGAAAGTGAGTGCCAGCGTCCTCCATGCTGGACTACCTGAATCATAAAAGAGTCTCTGCAGTGCCTGGAGGCTGAAGACATGGTCCTGGCTGTGGAGGCAGACCAGGTCCTGTCCTCCCTCCTCCAGGGGAAGACTCAGGACCCCTGCAGAGACCCAGTGCAGTCCCGGCCAGAAGAACTCCAGAGCTACCCTGTGGAGCCAGGCCAGGATCCCCGGGACTGGGCTCAGGGTGTTGAGCCAGTGCCAGAGAATGGACAAGACTAGTTGGTTCAGTACCAGTGCCCTCCCAAACGGGGAGAGGCACCGGAGGACTGCTGTCCATCTCCGCAGCCACTCTGGTCTCCAAATCCTGCCAGTTCTCCGGCGGAGAAGGATGCATGGCAGAAAGGTAAACGCCTAGATAGAGCAGTAGACCAGCACTCCACCGAATGGCTTGAAGCGCGGGTGGGAGGGAGCTCATGTGCCATCCTGCCCCTACCATCAGGCCAGAGCTCTTGATCCAGTTGACCCAGGCAGAGGAGGCCATCAAGTAGGTCGCCCTGGTCCTGGACCACGAGGAACACGTAATCGGCGTATGGCTGACAGGACAAGCCGCATCTCCGGCTCCCAGAGCACCAACCCCCGTCAACCTCCAGCGGAGGAGACAGAGGAAGGGCTCTATCGCCAGAGTAGACAGCTGGCCCAACACCTTTGACACATCCCTCCCACCCGACGCTGACCAGCTCGGTCAGGGTACAGTTGAGCCTGACCAAACACTTCACGGAGGTGTACAGCACCAGGAGAAAACCCACGAACTGGGGCCTGAAGCCGAATGCCCAGGAGATACCCCTGGTCCAGCCAGTCTAACGCCTTCTCCTGGTCCAGGGACAGGAGGGTGAACAACAGACCATCCCTACACCTGAGCTCCAGGAGGTCCCAGACCAAATACAAGTTATCAAAGATGGTGTGTCCCGGGACAGTGTAGGTCTGGTCAGGATGGACCACATCCATCAGCACGGACCCCAGCCGCAGCAAGATGACCTTCACTACAACTTTGTAGTCTGTGCTGAGGACACCAGTTCCGAAGGTCGCAGAGGTCCCCCCTCTTGGGTAGCAATGCGAGCACAGTTCGCTTGCACAAGAGAGGGCAGACCCCGCTCTCCAAGGACTCGGGCCAGAGAGTGATGAGGTCAGGGCCAAGGACGTCCCAGAACACACGGTAGAACTCCACGGTCAGCCCGTCCATGCCCAGAGATTTATTGGTGGGCATTAGACGGAGGGCTTCCGAGACCTCGGCCAGAGCGAGAGGCAGCTCCAGCCGATCCAGGTTGCCTGTGCTGACTGTCGGGAGTGCGTCCCAGAGCACCCTGCAGGAATCAGAGTTGATGGAATCCAGGGAGAAGAGCCTGGCGTAGAAGGCTCTGGCCCTTCCATGCATCTCCTCCGGATCTGTGAGTGGGGTGCCATCCTCTGCCAAAAGGCAGGTGACCTGCTTTTTGCTCCCCGCCCTCTTTTTCTCCAGGGCATAGAAGAAGCAGGAGCCATGATCCATCTCCCGAAGGAGATGGATGTGGGATCGAATGAATGCGCCCTGGGTCCGATGATCTTCCAGGGCCCGGAGCTCCTCCCGGCATGCTCCGCAGAGGGATGGATCCCCGGGGCTTCTGGCCAGGTGCCTCTCCAGCTCCAAGACATCCCGCTCCAACTGCCCTATCACCGCATCCTTCCATTGGCTGGCGCCCCGGGTGTAGTCTGGGCAGAATAGCTGGGTACGCACCTTCCCCACATCTCACCACCACCATGCCGAGGGAAAGGCGTGCTGCTGCCCCCGCCAGGCCCGTCAGAACTCCCAGAAGGACACTGCAAAGCCCACATCCTCCAGCAAGCTATTATTAAAGTGCCAATAGGCCAGCCCCAGCTTCTCCAAGCTGAGATAGACCGTCACGGTCACCAAGTGGTGATCCGAGAATGGGTCTGGCTGAACGGCAGAGGAGTGGGCCCGTGCCAGATGGAAACGTAATAAATAAACGTGGTCCAAGTGGGAGTGGCATGACCGATCACTCTCCACTTGGACGTAGGTGAAGGTGGTATTGTTGTCCGGGTGGTGGTCGTGCCAGACGTCCACCAGGGAGTAATGGTCCACTGAGGACACCTGCAGCAGCCTGGCTGCTCTTGAGCCCTGAGCGATCCTGGTCCTCAAGGGTGGTATTAAAATCCCTGGCCAGGACCAGGCTCTTGCGAGGATCCAAGGTGCAGAGGAAGGCAGATGCTTGCTGATAAAAATGCACCTGCTCCAGGCCTGCATTCGGGGTGTAGACGTTGACTAAGTTCAACTTCAGCCCCTCCACACAGGCCAGGACATGCAGCAGGTGACTCGGCAATCCCCAGCACCTCTGGCCGTAGGTCGGGGGAGAACAGGATGGCCACCCCAGCCAAATGGGTGCTGGGGTAACTAAAGTACACCCCGTCCCCACACTCCAGTCACCAGCTACCCTCAGCAGCCGGAGTACCCCCTGTCCCGAAGCACAGAAAGCATCTGGTGCCAGCCCCGGGTGTTCAAGGTGGCAAAGACGGTCGGTTTCAGAATGAGGAATGGGGAGGATCCTCATGGGAAGGGGTGGCGGCGGCCCCCAGCGAGCCTCGCAACAACCCATGCCTGACTCCGAAAGCCAGCTGGAAGTTGCAGGCCCACCAGTAGGCCACGATGTCCCGCCTCTCAGTCCCCCTTCCCTCCTGCAAAACGGCCATCACAGCCTGGAGGATGGAAGTCACCCTAGCACTGGAGAGAAAACTTCACCTTACCCTCGAAGACACGGCTTTCCCATAGGAAGTGGTGCAGCTCGTCCCGCAGCACAGTGTCCATCAGTCTCTGGCGAGGGAGAGGGCAGCAGAGGGAAGAGTAGCAGCCCCTAGAGGGTCAGGGATGAGGGACATGAAAACCGCGCCCTGAGGGTTGGCCGAGGACAGGGGAAATGAAACAACCCCAGGAGCAGCAGCAATATGGGGAGTGGAGGGGAAGGAGGTGGGCAACGCATTGCCGGGGGCTGGAGCAGGGCTGGGGTCAGCACCAGGAACGGAGGCAGAGGCAAAGGTGGGAGTGGGATCCCCGGCAGGCATGCCACTGGGGTGCAGTACCTCTCGACTAGATTCAGGGGCTGAAGGGGTAGGGACGGGAAGGGGGCCCTCACCGACACCGGGCCCGGGTGCTTCAACAAGCTCAGCACCCTCAACCACAGCGTCAGGCATCAGTGGCAGGGCCCCCCACTGGGAGGGGAGATGGCTGCCCCATCTCAGAAAGGGGCGCCACCAGGGCCTTGACCATCATGAGCAGGGTGCCATCTGCGGCTGGGCAGGAGGATGAACCCAAAGGCGCCCCAAGGCCAAGAACGGGGGAAGCAGCCTGGGGCAAGGGGGAAAGAGAAGGAGGGGGGCAGCATGACCAAGCTGCCACCCAGACTGAGGCCCGCTGGCAAAGGATCATCCTCCCCCACGGCCTTGATCTCCTCAAAGATGGAGGTGAAGTCTCCCCCCACTGCCCCAGAGTCCTCCCCATCTGCAACCAAGGCAGCAATCGCCTCGGCGCCAACGTGGGTCACAGGTGACCAAAGGGCTGTGGTGAGGGGAGGCTCCATCTGAGGCCTCCTCGGGGACAGACTCCAAGAGGGGGGGAATCCTCCCGCTCCACTGCCATGGCCTTCCTGGCCGGCTCCACCAGCTGGACTCTATCAGGGTGCACGCTGGAAGGTTTGGCGGTGGCAGCCCCCGCCATGATCTTGCGGTGGTAAGTGGCGTGGTGGAAGGCTCCACGCCACTCCCCACAACAGCAGCAGGAGTGACCACCACCCCAGGAGCAAAGATGTCTCTCAGTTTGTGAACAAACCCCACTCCATGATGTCCCGCAGCAGGGGTCCACTTGCTCCGACACAGCAGCCAGCCAGTTAGGGAAGACCCAGGGATGGTGGTGGTAGGGTCAGGCGCTCCAGGGGTCAGAGCCCCCCTCCCCGCACAGCAGCAGTAGCCCAGGGGAGAGCTCCAGCCAGCAGGGCAGCCAGAGCAGAATGACCAGTTGATGGAGGGGGCTCCCAGCGACCCAGAGGGGGAGGAACCCCTCACTGAGCCCTGGTGGGCCAAAAGTAACATTAAGGAGGACTCCAAAGACATAGCTTTTTAAGCTCTTGGTGACTAGGTCATTACCTGACCAGGGACTTGGACCCTCAGATTGATAATCTGCCAACTGAGCTAGACAGGCTCACAAACATGCAGGATCCTTGGTCCAGGACCATGTGGGGCTGGCCAGCAGCCCTGGGGCCTGTCAGGCTGGGCAGCAGCCCCAGACTCCGCAGGGCCGGCTGGCAGCACTTGATCCCAGACCCTGTGTGGCCAGCCTGCAGCCCCGGATCCCACTGAGCTGTTCAGTAGCCCCCGGACACCATGGTGCAGCCCTCAGACCCCAGAGCCTGCTGGGCTTGGCAGCTGCTCCCACATCAGCCAAAGTTGATTACTTTAAGCAACACCACTCTATCTGCTGGATATGTAATCAGAGTAGGTGTGTTCATGTAAATACAGTTTGAGCCTAAGGTCTCTCCCGCTCCCCACTGCGAGAATTCATTCTACAATACATAAAGATGTAGGTTTTTCTTGGAGGACCAAGGATAAACATGGATTCAAAAAAATGTTAGATAGCATGAACCAGATCCTAAGCCAGTGTAAATCACTGTAACTCCTTTGACTTCTATAGAGCTATGCGGATTTGCCCCAGCTGAAGATCTGGTTTTTCATGCTTTGTGTTCTGTTCAGAAAAGTTTCAACAACATCCTTTTAATGTACAGAAAGGTTATGAAGTCTGTCCCCCTTGCTCCAAGTCGCATTCTTCAGTGTATTCATAATTAAATGAAAACCAGACTAAATTTTCCTTGTTTTTCCTTCAGCAAAGCAGCATGAAGAATTTTCCCTTTTTTATTTTGGCTAAATGTTAAATATTTCTCCATCCCACCTATTAAAAATGCTTTGCGTATGATGTTTTATAGGCAATGGTTTTGTAAAGGACAAATTTCCTGTGTAAAAATGCCATAGCTGATCACTCAATTCTATATTAACTTTGCCCTAAGCTCAGTTTGTAAAAGGAATAAGAACATCTCAATTTATGTATTCTTGGCCTAGTAAAAGTGACTCAGACATGTCTCCATTACAGCCACTTATTTCAGGGCTGAATTTGGCCCATTATATTATTTAAAAGCACCACACACAACATAGTTAATAAAAATAATTTACACTATAGCATGTTTCCACCAGCAGGATGTCAAAAATCATTTTACTAACTCTCTAAAGCTTATTTCACGCACCATTGAAATATATCTGACCTTGGATAGTAGAATGCGACACCAGTTCTGTGCCCATTTGTTTGAGGAAATGGGAGGAAAGAATAATTTCTCCACTAAACCACAAGGGGAATGTAGGTAGGTAGACTGGAATTCTCCAGTTAGAATTTGGCCATGCTACCCCAACTCTTTTCACTCTTGTATGGCCTGGTCTCCAGTGCTGAGCCCAAATGGATCCCTTTAACTTCAGTGGGAGTTTAAGTGCTCTGTACCTCGGAAAATCAGGCCTTTAATGACCGCAAGTGGTCAGGGCTTTTGTTTGTAATGTATCATCCCAAACTCCGCACCTCTGATAACATTGCCCTCAACACCATGAGGGGATGGGGTGGCATCAGCTCAGTACTGAGAGAAGAGTTTCAGAGGGGTAGCCATGTTAGTCTGTATCAGGAAAACCAACAAGGAGTCCTTGTGGCACCTTAGAGACTAACAAATTTATTTGGGCATAAGCTTTCATGGGCTATGGCTACACCCACTTCATCAGATGCAGGGAGTGGGAAAAAAAGTAGGCAGGTATAAATATACAGCACATGAAAAGATGGGAGTTGCCTTACCAAGTGGGGTGGGGGGGGCAGTGCTATTGAGGCCAATTCAATTAGGGTGAATGTTGCCCATAGGGGTGAAAGTCAACAGAGGGAAAATTATTTTTTGTAGTGACCCAGCCACTGAGAGATGAGTGTAACTCACTGAACTACCACTGGGATTTCCTGGGAGGTCTCCTGCCAACCACTAACTAGGCCCCACCCTCATAGCTTATAAGAACAGAGCCTGAGGTCGGTATGGCTGCAAAAACTGGAATTTTTAATGAAACTTTTTTACAGCTAAGACAATTTGAAATGGACAGGATGAGAAATATACAGCTGCCGTATCACGTCATACAATGTAATAGGTAATCAGCAGTGCCGCCGGTAAAATATTGGCAGAACACTGTAACCTATAGTGGGTAGATGATGCAGAAATACTGCCTAGGCAGATTCAACTTCAGAACCGGTGGGTAAACGTCCCCTCTTGCTGGTTCTCCTCCATTCCATAGCCCTCTGGATGGACTGTAGAATCAGGTCTTTGTTATTGTGGATGTTGTAGCTGGTCAGATTCACCAGTTTGTCAAAGTCTTCAGCAGAGTACATTAGTTTTGTAAAATAATATGGTGAGTTACTGTTGGTCAAATTTATATCACCATCCTTCATCTCCAAGGGACTGCGCTTCACCCCTGCAGAGGAAGAGAAAAGCCACCATTGTGAGCTGACTCTTGAATACAAAAGACAGGAAAATATGTGTCTGGCACACATTACGTTCTCAATAGCAATAGCAGTGAACATTTTCTGTTAAGTCCTACTGGTCATTAGATGAGGGCTAGCATAAATGGAGCACTCTGACTGGTCAAATGGGGATTCTAACTCTGTGGGTATCCTGCGGGCCTAAATGGGTGTTGAAATTTTTTGATGAAGCTAAGTAGAATACGTCTGCATTTCAAACTCTGACTTTAAACCTGATGACAAACCCCTGCCAGAAGCAGAGAAGGAACAAAAATACATCGGAGGCAGTGGGCCAATTTTTTTCCCCTCTCAGTTATACTGGCATAAATATGAAGTAATTCTATTGACTTCAATGCTCTGGCTTGACATCACACTGAGTGCAGAATTGGGCCTTTTCTGAACACTACCAGCCTGATTCTCAAGTGTCCCTTCCTTGCACACAATTCCCGCTCAGATTAGTGGGAGCTGATGGTGCTCGATACCTCTGAAATTCAGGCCATATGGGTCCAATTCTGCCAGCAGGTAACCCATGCAATGCCACAGGAGGCAGAAAAGAATAGATCAACAGAGTACAAGCCAGTCGCACATGGAAGAGCGGAAGGGGATGGGGAGTCTTCTGCATATCAATCTGCGTTCCTCCAGCTATCAGGTATCACATCTTCATTCTCCAGTTTAACACCATACCCCAAATGTGCCAGTATCCAACATTCCAATGCTCCTGGTAAGTTTTATTATTTATTTAGCACTTAATATCAGGAAATCCTGTTTACTGCATCCAAGGACTACAGAAACTGAATATTTATGCTTTTGAGTTTGGACTTACACTTCCTTCCTCTCATTTTACAAGAGAATCTAATTTATTTGCAGCCTGAAAGCAAACTGCCCAGATCAATCTAATTCTGTACGATCTCTGCTAGGGCTCTAAACAGGCCATACTTGAGATGTTATCTGCAATATCTACCTAAGCCATGTGAAATTGACACCTACACTGTGCTCATGAAGTATCAGCTGGCTTCCACACTCTAACTTGGATTATCAGTTTTTCCTGTAAGTTTGATTTCCAGGCTAGGGATACTGAATAATACTCTGTAGAATTTCTGGTGATGTGTTAACACTTTGCCTCAAATGGATCTTTTAGTGTTCTAGCATCATGAGGCACATTTTCTATGCCAACCACCTACGCTCTAGATGCCACTGCTGGTTTTGAGCATGCAAATGCAGGATTTTCATTTTAAAGGGCCAATTTTTCAAAACTGGCCACCTAGTCAAAATCAAATGATTAAATAAAAAGCTCTCTGAGGTGTCTCCCACTCAGCCAGAAATGAAAATTACCACTTTTAAAGTTGAAATCACTAGACCTCCCATTCCCCAAATGCACACTTTCACAGTTGACCTGTCAGCTTGAAGTCCAGATCTATGAATAAATTACTCTTTGGAGGCAAACCGGTATGACTCATAACTCACAGGTTTGGGCCTCGGGCACTGAGAAGCTAAACTCCCGCATTCCTTCCACACACTCACAGCTGCTTTTCATTAAGTGAACTGTGAAAGCCTCTGTTTGACCTGTTATGCTGTGTTCAACAGCTTTGCCTGAATGTGCATTACTCTGTGAAGCTTTCTCTGTCCCCATGGATGGGCTCCAGCCTTCTTCCTAATATGTTGATTACTAACCTGTAAAGTTTCTACACTGGATTTAGTCACAGTCTGTTTATCCTGTGTTTAACACTAGTATTAATGTTCCATGGTAAAGGATAGTAACAGTGGAAACATTTTTCTTAACCACTTATTTTTTAGTTGCTCATAACTTTATTCAAACATTCCTTCTGGGGAGAAGTTTTCCATGAGCAAATGAATTTTTCTGCAAAGCTTGAACAGAATCGATTTAACCGTTAGAGTGTTTTTCTTTGTGTACTCATCTCAAAAACCCAGTTTGCTTCAGGTCTGATTTGAAATTTTGCACTTTGATAGCTCAAAAGGGGTGCAGCATCCTCACTGGGAAAGGCAAATCATTCCAAGTCTGAATAAAATCAATTCATTGTTTTCAAAGGTCTGAGTGTTTACAATTGGACCATCTGCGCAGGCATAGATAGAACATTGCCTGTTCCTTTTTTTCAGGGTGTCCCACAGCTGTTTAGAAAACCGGATACCGGCTACTGAATCCTTCTCGCTTTGAAGTGTCCTTTGCTGCTTAATGCACCTTCTGAGGGAACAGCCTGCTGCTAAATATCTACAGAGATGTAAGCACAATCTTGGTGCAGAGAATGAGCAGTGCTAAAGGTGGTGCTAGCCTCCCTGTAGGTCATGGGAGCGTCAGGGTAAGAGCAGAGCTGGTCCAGAGTGGATGTATCCATTTACCGGGGGGGGGAACGAGCTGCTACTTTAATATGTTCTTCCCCTAGAGTCCAGGAAGAATTCTAGCTGAGTCAGCCAAAAATGCTCTTATCCCATCCCCCACTACAACCCAGCCCCCTCCACACTCTTCACATGCAAAAGCCACAAAGCATCATTTATTCTGACATTGTTTGCTAGTCTGCATCAATCTCCACGTGTCTGCTCAAACTTGGCTCTGTCGAGGCTTTTGCTGTTATATGTTAGGTCACTGGAGAGTGCAGTCAAAAAACAGGGACTCAGCCCTGGGAATTCATAACAGAGGTGAACAGGACGAATGGGAAATCAGATGTGGGAAGACTGGTCACACAAAGTGTAGTAAAATGATTGGTTCCTGTTGACAGTGAACTTACCAGGTTCCTTGTAGTCCTTGAAAGTGTTGTTCACCAATGGGAAGTGGAGCACTATGGGAGCTCTGGGGTTCTCGGCCTCTGAAAACACGTAACATTCCTTGGGATTCTTCTTGTCTTCCTCACTCAGCTCAATTTTGGGGAATGGGATTCCTTGCGTTTTGCAGTATCTGTATGTCACCTCTAATTGCTGGTTAGACACAGAATATGACCACATTAGAACCCTCACAAAAGACTAGACTCAGGCTTCCCTGTAACAAGTGACACTGAATTACTCTGAAACCACACGAGGCACAATACTGAATGATACAAACACCCTATACGGCTGCCTGACCAAAAGCCTCCGTGTTATTAAAGCTCAGAGGGTAGGAATTTCCAGCACTGGCTTAACTCTTTCCATTGAAGTTGGTGGCAGTTTTAGCCTAGATTTTAGTGGGGGCAGAATTAGGCCAACTCTGAGTGTTTTGCAAATCCCATCCATACTTTATAAACAAACCCCACACAGAGTAATGAAAGGGGCTTGTGGCAAGAGAGAAAAAGGGTTACAATTATTCTCTATTAGACATAGGGCACATCTGAATTTTCCAAAAGTATGGAAATGTCAGAGCCAAGGTTTTTGTTCAGTCCATTGTCAAGAGAGGGATGTTCAATGCCAAGGTTTTGTTTCAAGTTCACCTGTACTATCCATCCACGGTAGGAATTGTTATAGTAGCTGGAGAGAATCAAGCACTGACATGTTCCCCTGTGTGTACTTTGTACTTTATCCCATTAGTAAAATGTCCCTGTCCGTCTGCTTCTAGGTGCCTTTACAATACTCAGTAAAAGCGTCATTCTTCATAAGCTAATCCAAGGTGAGCAAAATATGGTAATTTTTTGCCAAAAATGGTAATTCGTCCACCAGCCCTAAACTCCCTTAGACAACCTCCTCAGTAAAATCCTGAGTAATTCAAAAGCCGCTTCCAGCCGGCCCTGAGGACCAATACACTCAATATGTGTCAGACTAAGATGGGCAGTGAATTGCAGAATCGCAGAACCCCCACACTGAAATATGCTGCCTCAAACCTCTAGATGTATACGTCTAGGTGATCTTAGTTGCTGGGTTAAAACCCCAGGTCAGGGTGGACATCGGTAAGTGACACAAGACCATCTATATGAAGCCATCTAGATCAATAACAGCCACTAATTGCACCCAGATATGAACTAGAACAGGGGTGGGCAAACTTTTTGGCCTGAGGGCCACATGGGGGAATAGAAATTGTATGGCGGGCCATGAATGCTCACAACATTGGGATTGGGGTTTGGGAGGGGGTGAGGGCTCTGGTCAGGGGTGCAGACTCTGGGGTGGGGCTGGGAATGAGGAGTTTGGGGTGTATGAGGGTGCTCTGGGCTGGGACCAAAGGCTTTGGAGGGCGGGAGGGGATCAGGGCTGGGGCAGGAGTGCAGGAAAGGGTGCAGGTTCTGGCTGGGCGTGCGGGCTCTGGGGTGGGGATGAGAGGTTTGGGGTGCAGAGGGTGCTCTGGGGCTGGGTTTGAGGGGTTTGGAGAGCAGGAGGGGGATCATGGCAGGGGCAGATGGTTGGGGCATGGAGAGAGGCTCGGGGGTGCAGGCTTCGAGTGGTGCTTACCTCAAGCGGCTCCTAGAAGCAGTGGCATGTCCCTTCTCCAGTTCCTATGCAGAGGCAAGGCCAGGAGGCTCTGCACACTGCCCCATCCGTAGGCACCACCCCTGCAGCTCCCATTGGAGCACCGGAGAGGGACAATGGAGTGCGTAGGAGCCAGAGCAGGCCATGATGCAGCTTCCAGAAGCCGCGTGGTGTGGCCCCCAACCCAGTGCCTCAGCTGGAGTGCCGGAGCAGGGCAAGCCCCAGACCCCGCTCCCCAGTGGGAGCTCTCAGACCTGCTTAAAACAGCTCGCTGGCCGGATCGGGCCCACGGCCGTAGTTTGCCCGTCCCTGAACTAGAACCTAGTGCAGTCTGTGAAGCAAAGATTTACTACACTCCTTTCAAGAAACACTATCTGAGCTTCTATGCTCTGGAATGACTGAATTTTCCAGCGGTCTATGTATGTAACTCTAAGCAGTTCACTGTGCATTAATCCAACATGGAAATGACTGTGCCATACATATGGAGCCACTCACTGTCCAAATGGAAGGAAAAAGTAGGATAATTCTCCTCACATTCCTATTAAAAACGTAAAACATAACAGACAACCTCATTTTTTCATGAAACCATGCATGCAGGGAAGTCTCTTGATGTAAACTGGAGATAGGCTTTGTTGGAACATTATACCTTTTCTGTGCATTTTTACTGGTGTTTTGGCCATTCTGACTAGTTTGCTCTCCCATGAAGGGGGAAATAATGGGAGCCTCTTGGTGGTTATTAACTAAACACTGTTTAGTTTGGTGGCAAAAGATATTGGACCTGATTCAGCAACTGCTTACAACAATCCTACATGAGTATTAATTTTCTGACATCAGCAGTTACTCCTCTTTTGCACCACTGTGATAGTGGACTTTGGACTACTGAGTCCAAATCCTATTATAACTGTACTGTTAAAAACAAAATAAAAATGGCAGGCAAGCCTTGTAGGAAAGGTGACATCAGTGCAACAAGCAATAGTGAATTTAAATCATCTCACCTGGAACACATTGCCCATTGAGTAATCAAGTGAGATGATGACATCCACATTCCTCTCGGGCTTGAGAAGCGGTGGGCAACTGGTGTTAATGAAATAGCCAACATCTATTAGGCAGAGATGTTTCTCCTGTGGAGTCAGTTTGTTAGGGGATAAGTCCAGCACAGTGTCTGAAAGATAACTGTATTTTAATCAGTGTATCACTAGGAACAATGGACTATTTTCTAAGAATAAGAAAACAAAAAGACAAGAGAGTATTAAGTGGTATCTTGCAGTAATTTTAATACGGTTGTAACATGCTTTTCAGCTCCTCATAATTGCCTCCTGAGGTCACATTCCGTCTATATCTGACCCCTCAAATAGTTTCTTTTAATACTGCTCTTCACAACATAACATCTAGAGTGGTTTTCTCCTGTCTTGCCTTCCTACCTCTTCTCCATTCTAGTATATCACATGGGAGAGAATGTCTTTTGAACAACTTTTGTTTTTGCAATCTCAGAACAAAAGATCCTTCTCTCTGCTTGAAAATCAGAATGTAGCCTGTCTAGTGTAATTCTCAAATCCAAATATTTGCAAGTTATCTTTTCTTGCATTCTTATGTTTCTAACAGCAACAAAATATCATACTTCAAATGTATAGCATCTCCTATCCAAAGATCTTATCGTACTTATGAAAATTAATTAAGCCTCACTATTCCTAAAAAGTAGGCAAATATTACTAGATGGATTTTACAGATCAGTAAACTAAGGCATGCAGCGATATAAGGGCCAGATTCTGATAGATTGAGTAGCACATCACTCCACCAGTAGTCCAGTACACTTGGCTTCTCCCTTCTAAGCCCATTATCATTCCCTGGTGGTAAATGCCATTACCTTACTCCCTGGGAGTAAGGCACTATTCAGCATGAGTAAGGATATCAGAATATGATGCTAAATGATTTGCCCAAGGTCACAAAATGAGTGAATGGCAAAGCCAGGAACAGAACCCTGGAGTTCTGACTAATTTGTGGTCAGAAGCAGGAGTTAACAGCTAGACCACATAGCTGCTTTATATAATTTTTAGTATATTTCATTTCTGCTGACCTGTCTGCCATAGAATCATACAATAGAGTTGATTTAAAATATGTATAACAACTGTAAGGTGTTCCACATTTTGGAATGCATCTTTGACAGCATCCTGAAGTAATAACTTATGTTTCCATATCCCCTGTTAAAATTAGCAAATAATTCTGTAAAAATGTAACATTCACGGCTGCTAGGAACTCAAGATCCTGATTTAATGAGGGTAAGTTACTTGGTGATTCACAGAGCAAAAGCAGGAAGGGGTTTACATTTCAGTTCCTTTTGGTTCGGTGTATATTATTAATTTAAAATTCCACCCCCAACCCAAACCCCCATCTGCATATCACTGTGTTGAAAGTTTTCAGAGTAACAGCCATGTTAGTCTGTATTCGCAAAAAGAAAAGGAGTACTTGTGGCACCTTAGAGACTAACCAATTTATTTGAGCATAAGTCCTGTACTTACTTTTCACTGGAAATCTGAATTAAAGCAAGCACTTCATTGGGAGAGTCCCCTCTTATATATTCAAACTCAAAAAGAGCCTTTAATTAAATCCTTTCCATTAAAATCCCTCAAGGGAGTCAACTAGAGTCATTAATTATGTCACTGTGTAAAATTCCCTGGTCTCATTTCACAAATTTACCACAGCAAAAATGAGGCCATTCATGAGCTCTCTTCTTCCCTCTCCAACCACCACCTGGCTGGTAAAAAAGTCGTGTTAAACCCAGACCTGAGGTTTCAGGTAGGTCTTATCTGAAGAAAACTCTTTAAAACAAAATAAAATGCACCTTTAACCTAGAAAGCCTACCCTTATAACTCATAACACATGAACTAGGGGTCACCAAATGAAATTAATAGGCAGCAGGTTTAAAACAAACAAAAGGAAGTATTTTTTCACACAATGCACAGTCAACCTGTGGAACTCCTTGCCAGAGGATGTTGCGAAGGCCAAGACTATAACAGGGTTCAAAAAAGAAATAGATAAGTTCATGGAGGATAGGTCCATCAATGGCTATTAGCCAGGATGGGCAGAGATGGTGTTGCTAGCCTCTGTTTGCCAGAAGCTGGGAATGGGTGACAGAGGATGGATCACTTCATGATTACCTGTTCTGTTCATTCCCTCTGGGGCACCTGGCATTGGCCGCTGTCGGAGGACAGGATACTGGGCTAGATGGACCTTTGGTCTGACCCAGTATGGCCATTCTTATGTTCTTATATCATTCCTGCACATGTAGATGACCTCTCTTCCTGCCTCTGATCTAAAGATGGGCTCTTGGACCTAACCTTTTCTTGGCTTCGCTGAAGTAGCCAAAAGAGGTTGCAACACCCGATCAGTTATTCACTTTTCCCACAACAGACTGTATGCTTTCCTCCATGCCTCGCCTTATTCATGGGACACCTTCCCTGAACTAATCTGCAAGGCTACTATGCTCTACTCCCGCAAATCCCTCCTCAAGACCCATTTCTACTAGGTTGCCTTCACAAATATTCCAGCTGATAATGCTAGTTGATACTGTTTATTTGATTGTATGTTTTATCCCTCTCCCCCCGCACTTCAGATGTTGCTGGTTTTCTTAGGATGTGAGCTCTTTGGGACAGGGACTTTCTCATGTTGTGCATTTGGAAAACACCTAGCACGTTGTGGGCTCTACCTGAATCCAACTGACAACAGCAGCAGAAGGATCTGCCACTGCCAGCAGGGCTGAGGGTACAATGGCAGCCAGAGTTGGACAGGTGGGAGCTAGAACTTGCAAGGAGCTTGGAGGTGCACAGGGGTCAACCTCATCCTCTTGCCTGCATTCTAGGGATGAGGTCCCAGAGTGGCTGGTTCTCCAGGCATAAAGGCAGCATATATGGGCAGATTCATCTTTTCATCCAACCCATTCACTCATCTCTAATACATAATGACTTGTTACATTTTTGTTATTGGCATTAGTCGTATCCCTTGACCTGAGGTGACACCTCAAAAGTGCAACTAATGTTTAGTTGCAGTTACCTTTCCATTCAATAAATCCTCTCTGTTGGAGATAGTCCTTGTAAAATTCTAGGCCTCTCAAGAAGTTATGAGTCTCTTCCAGTAGCGGGCGGATGGTTAGAATATCGTTAAAGATTTCGCAAAGCTTCCCTGACGTGGAACAGGAAGGCTTGATGATAATGGAAGAGTCATCGGAAGCATTATTTTCTCTAGCTGAGAAATAGAAAAAGGAGGGTAAGAGAGAACTTTGTCAAAGAATGTGGAATGCTCCTTTCTTGGGCTAATCATCCTCTCTATTTTGTGGGTCAACGCTCTTGTTTCTTTGTCTGTGCACCTCTCTCTCTCTCTCTCACACACACACACACACACACACTTTAATGAAACAGTTGACCATATTTGATTCTTTTTTAAAGAACAATTTCCAATTTCTAGCCTTCCAAATGACATGCTTGCTTCATAGCCCTGCTGAGAGCCTGACATCACCAATTGCCCCACCTTTTGCATAGTCACAGTTGAAGTGAACTAGTGGTTTGAGAGCAAAATTAAAACTAATCAAAACATTTTTAATTAGCACTTAAATATGGCTGGGTTCAACAGGATGAGATTGGAAGGGTCATCGGGTGAGTGGCAAGGTAAGCGATAAGTTGGTTTGGGCTAGTAGGATGATACTAGCACTTTAGGATTCTTGGTCCTATTTGATTTCAATGATCTTTACAAGAGTTCCATTTCAATTGTTTAAAACACACAAAAATAAGGTAAGGGCAGTGCTACTGACCCAGTGCCATTACCGAATATGAAACAATGGCAACACAATATTGGTCAGCTGAGGAAGTGGCAGAAAAAAGGTTACACTGTAATATACTGGTATAAGAGTCCTACATGGCCTCCATGCAGAATGAACCTGTTTCTGTGAACCCATTTCTGTCACAAGGGGAAGACTCCCATACTATCTCAATGCTTTCAGAGTAAATCTGATACAAGTGAAAATTATACTGGGGGATCCACTGGTAACCACAGTGGAATGACAGAACACAAGTAATGCACTGGTGTTTAGAGAGTTTGTGAGGGTCCATTAGCAGAAGTAGCAGAAATGTATCTTCTCCTAATCCTCTCCTTGATAATGGGAACTATGCGGTCAGTCAAGAATATATGTTGATCTTAAAACGCTTTAAAGTCTTACCCATATCTGTCATGTCTTTGGCCCAATGGTCCCAAAATTCATCTGAATCTGAGGACCAGAATAAGCCATCCAACAAATTTCGAGTAAAAATATTAGTCCAGATACCTGCAAGTCCAACCACATGAGAGAAATACCATATCAGCTCAAGTTAACCAGTGGTTTACCTCATCTGAATAAAAATGTCATGAATTTTTACTTTCAAGAACCCATGTTGAGTATAGTTAACTAGTTTGAGTTGATTATGCTGTAACGTAGTGCCCTAGATAAAAGAGCAAATCTGGGACTTCGGCTACAAAGATTGGCAGAGCCCAGACAAGAAAAGCTCCTCCTCAGATGCTGGTGGACATTGCATTCTCTCATTCTACTGGAGGGCAGCAAAGTACAGACTTCACCCACCCAAAAGAGGTCCTCTAATCCCCATGTGTATTATGTGGAGATAGAGAGTATAGAATATTGACAAAAAGGTGTGATGAAGCAGAAAGAACCCAAGACCCTTCTGTGAACTAGTCTTTGGGTCAGAACAGACCAGCAGAGCACAATGTAGTGAATCTATTATTAGTAATATCTGCTAAGGGTGTAGCTGTTGTTGCTCTTTCCATCGGGCTGAAGAGAGTGGGAGGGCACCAGCAGGGGAAGATTTGGCGGTAGGTGCTAGAATGGCAGTTGGGAGGCATGGGGCACAGAAGCAAGGTGTCTGGGACTGTGGGAGCAGCCTGGTGTTGAGGGCAGTTGAGGAATAGCCTTGAGCTCCACCAGGTGTGCGGGCTAATAAGGCCTTAGCAACAGAAGCACATACAGAACTTGCCTCAGCCATGGCACACCTAGCATGGCTCCAGGGACTGTTTCAAGAGAGATGCTACCACAGTACTGCAGAGATCCCACAGGGGCAGCATTTACGATTTAAATGAGACCCAGGGACATCTGCTGCTCCCCAACAGCACGGTTTTCTCTTGCATGAAATCACCAGCACCCAAGAGAGGGTTATCAAATCAAGTGTTATTACTTCTATTTATAAATGAAGGCATGTATCTGTTTGATGGGAATTTGACAGGTGCAGGATCAGATTGTGAATGGACTTGTGTAGATGTACTGGGGTGCAAGGAGCTCCCACTTCTTGTGCCCTCAATGCACACACACACACACACACACAAGAGGCCAAACTCAATCATGGTGTGACTGCCAGTGTTGCCATCTCTTGCAATGAGAGTAAGACCGTTTTAGCCCCTAGTGGAGCCAGTTTGTGATGCCAAAAGCTCCTGCCCTGGCATGGATTTCAGCCCTGCTTAAAGGGGGGAACCCATTCTGATTGGCTCCCTTCCCCACATGCCTGCCTCCTGGGGAAAAGCAACCAATCAGGGCTGCTGCAGGAGGCTCTCTCCCCTCAAGAGTCAAGAGGAGTTTGGGGGTATGGCAGGGGAAAGCTGACACCATTGTCACAGGAGAGGAGGGAGCAGAAAGACCTTAGCAATTCTGCTTCCTCCTCCCTTCCCCATCCTGTGAAAAATGGATTGGCTCTCTTTGCTGCTGCTCCTCCCCCTCCATCCCTGTGCAACCAGGTCTGGGAAGGGGGTGAAGAATCCCTGGAGTTCCAGGAGGACCAGAGGTAGACAGATGGGCAAGAGGCCAATGTGGGAACGGGGGGACAGAAGTGATGAGGGGCTGGGAATGCATCACTAATTGGTGGTCTATGGGATGGGCAGGTGTGGGGGCTGGTGGGCTAGAATGGATGTGGGGGCTGGTAAGTACATAATTCATTTCTGGGCTGGGGGATAGGTAGATATGGGGCTGCAGGGCACAGAATTATTTATTTAGTAATTTGGGGTTTGAGGAGAAACTGGAATCTCTGCGAGTGCCAAAACCAGCCAACTGTGTATTTGGAAGAGTTGGCAACTCTGATTGTGTCAGTAGGGGAGGGGGCAGGGGGAGTTCAAAAATCAAAAGATAGACCAAAAACACAATATAATTTTTTTAAAATCTCATTATTTTAGGGAGACCGAAGTATGATTTTTGAACTTTCGAGGTTAGCAGTACTCGACTCCATTGGATCTGGGTAAATTTGACCCTAGGAATCTGGCCATTTAGGACTGCAATATATAGATCAGTGGCCAGCCAGTGCCACATTTATGTTCTCTATGGTGTTTTAATTAGGCTATATTCCATGAACAATAGGTCACCTTCCAGAAAGCAGATCCGAGACTCTGGGAGCTTCTTCACCAACCTCCCCATGAAGAACTCACTGTCAAAATTTTCTGATCGAATGGAGGCTCCGTATTTCTGGAATCCCACCTCGTAAGGTGAGAACTCCACCCATTCTACAAAAGGATTGACACACAAGACTTTTATTATAATGTTAAGAGAGTAGGAAAAGAAAACGAGACTTACGCAGATGGATAAAGCAATTCACAAATCAAACAATTTTGCTACCCCCAGCTCCTCTGTGCTGACTGTAGCTTGTATATGATAAGGCATACTACCCTTTTCATTCACATTTGGAGCTGATGTACATGGAGACTAAATTGGTTTCTCATCTCAGGAGAATATTGTCTCTCCAGATAAGAGTTGAGAGACCCATTGATGAAGCCCTGGGTGGAAGCCCAGGATTGAATGAATCTGGATACTCGGACATAGAGGCCAATTAGTGCCAACTGGCAATGGGTTCACTGTTGGGTAACAGCAACTCCTAACAGGCCTGACAAACTCACTACCCTAACACACCGCTTTCATGGTATTTATCCATAAACCATGTCATGTAAGATCTTACCTGAAAGCCAGGATCATGCTGATCATTAATATTATTGTGAAATGTATGTGTGCCTATTATGTAAAAAGTTACATATGCATAATGATTACATGCTCCTAAAGTCTGAATCAAAGTAGGGTTGACAAATGGGTTTTTCCAAGACAAAGGGTAGATATCCACCTACCTATCTTGGTTCATGTGTAAACTAAGCATTGTAAGTCAACACAATGGAAACCCCCATTAACATATAAAGTCAACAGGGAGATGGAAAGTGAACAGGGAGAGAAGACATCAGAGACTGAACCACAGGGAGCTGGGGATAGACAATGAACTTTGGGGATATAAGGAGAAGGCAAAAGGACACCCCTTGATCCTGCACATGAGGAAGTATTCAGGCAATGCAATTACATTTGTGAAAATAGGATCCCAACCTGCCCTGGTTGGAAACACTGTAAAGAACATTGAGGTGACTGCTTTTAGACTGATGGCTAGTCTGTTAAAGTTAAGTTTAGTCTCTAGAAAGCAGGCATTGATTTTGTTTTATATGTCACCTCTCTGTTTCCATTATCCTTACACACTAGCTCTTAAATCTTAACCTTTGATAATAAACTTAAGATAGATTTATAGTGAAAACAATCTCAGTGCTGTGATGTTATACAAGAACTGATGCTGGGTTGAATCAGATAAGTTGGTGTGCACATGGTTCCCTTGAGGACACAATACCTAGTATTTCTGTGAGTGTTCAGTGGATAAGGGCTGGACTCTACAAGGGAACAATTCAAAGAGCGGTCAGGGACGGGGGTGAACCTACTGTTAAGCTGCAAGGCAAAGTAAGCGCTGGCATAGCCCACGGGAGACTGTTATAGCGCTTAGCAAGCTGGTGGTGCAAAAAGGTGGTTCTCAGTCCTGAGCATGCTGAGAACCATCACAGATGCTAAGGCCAAGATTTTCAAAAAATGTGGGCCTAACACTAGACTCCAAAGCTTAGATTCAGGCTTCTAAATAAGATCAGATCATTGCCTGTTTAGATATGTATATGGCTCTCCTCATGGTAGTAACCAAGAGCAGTAGAGAAGTACTCTCCTGATTTTACAGATGGGGAACTAAGACACAAGGTACATTAAAGGATTTGCCCAAGGTTACACAGAAGGTCTGTGGCTCAGCTGGAAACTACACTCCAGTCTCCTGAGTCTACAACCAAGTTCCCTGTCCATGTCCAAGTGCCCTATCCACTAAATCATCTCCTCTCATCTTCAAAAGTAATGCGCACCCAGCAGTTCCCAGGTAAGGACGAATTCCTTTCTCACTCCAGTAAAAGGTAAACTTTCCAGAACTGGTGCTGAGCAGGAGGGATTTTTTCCCTTCTCAAAATCTCTTTAGCCTCTCTGACCCATAAGGGACTGAATTCAGAAACAAGGGTAAAGCTTGGAACACTTACCTCTAAATTTAAAAGTGCTGATCTGTTCTGCTTTGACGTTGAGGATTGCATAGAGAGGCAAGGGGTTCTGACCCTGATCCACAGCCTTGCGCTGGTCTGAGAGTTTACTTTCCTCTGGCTAATGAAGGAGACACAAAATATCACAAAGAGCATAAGGAAAATTGAAACAAAATCTGAAACGCAGTAAGAAGAAGCTGCCAACAGAGTCAACCTAGGCAGCATAAATAGATGTGTTAATACCAAATGCATAAATCTATTGGACATATTGTCAAGCCGGACAGTCTCTGGACACAAATCAGACGTCAAGAATTATAACATTCAAAAACCAGTCGGAGAACACTTCAGTCTCCCTGGTCACTCGATTACAGACCTAAAAGTGGCCATGCTACAACAAAATAACTTCAAAAACAGACTCCAACGAGAGACTGCTGAATTGGAATTAACTTGCAAACTGGACACCATTAAATTAGGCTTGAATAAAGACTGGGAGTGGACTCTACATTACACAAATTAAAACTATTTCCCCATGCTTATTTTTCCCCCTACTGTTCCTCACACCTTCTTGTCAACTGTTGGAAATGGGCCATCCTGATTATCACTACAAAAGGTTTTTCTTTTTCTTTTCTTTTTTTCCTCCTGCTGATAATAGCCAACCTTAACTGATCACTCTCGTTACAGTTGATATGGCAACACCCATTTTTTCATGTTCTCTGTGTATATATATCTCTTCCTACTGTATTTTCCACTGCATACATCCAATGACATGTGTTTTAGCCAATGAAAGCTTATGCTCAAATAAATTTGTTAGTTTCTAAGGTGCCACAAGTGCCCCTCGATATTTTCAGAAGTGGCCTCCAAATCTCTGTCTGGATTTCTGCATGGATATTTTTTGACACCAGGTAACATTTTCAAAAGCATCTGAGTTATTTAGGCACCTAAATCCTATCGACCTTTAATGAGGCAGAGGCAAATTTGCAGAAGTTATTAGTGATTTTGGTGACTCAGCTCTTGAGTGCCCAACTTCAGACACCTTTAAAGGCGGCTGATTTTCAGAGGCTGGTTGCTCAGCACCTTTCGAAAATCAGTAGGGCACTCAAAAACTGAGGCACTCAAAATCACGCAATGCTTTGGAAAATCTTAACTCACGTTTGAACATAGGACCTGGGCACTTTGGTGAACTTTATCCACCTCTATTTCTGAACAGTTATATTTGAGGAGACTATATGTTTGCACGCACACCCATTGTCATTAAAGGCTCAAAGAAATAGAGAAGTCATTTTCCTTAGCTATAGCATAGCAAGTACGTGCTCCAGGAAGCACTGTATGTACCTCATCATGTAAAAACGCTTCCTGAACAAGTGACCACAGCTCTGTAAAAGATGAGATGTGTCCTTCTTTTGCCCTCTTAATCATCTCTTCATGATAATACTTCAGATGCTCCATGGAAATAACATTCATCTTGCACTTCATCACCTGTTTCTTTGCTAGAGTGATTAGCCCTTCCAGAGTTTTCTGTGACCAGTCAGTATTTTTGTACAGGTTGGTCATGGTCCTGAAGCAAAGAGGTGATGTTAACAAAACAAGAATCGGTTTAATAATACAAACACGTTACATTTACCTGGTGTCTTCCACTCAAGGACATCAAGGCACTTTACAAACTTTGATGAATTAAACCTCACAACACTCCTATGAAGCAGGTGAGGATTACTTATGGATGTTCTTGATCTCTACAGTATTCAGACCCAGATCCAGTATTCCTCGAAGAGCCTGGGGGTGTTTGGATCTGAGGGCTTGGATTGGGCCCTGTGTCCAGTATTGCTATTCCTATTTTGCCAGTGGAGAAACCCAGAGAATTGTTAAGCATTTACTCCTAACCCCTTGGACGCAGTGCAGGGTTCATATTGACTGCACCGGGAGCAGGATTCCTGTCCTAAATACATCTGGTTGGAACATTTATGACAAAAATGAAATTTTCACTGCAATATGCTGTTTCAGCAAAGCCAAAATGTTTCATGAAGCCATATCAGTTTTGCTGGTTTTCATCAGGAAGGAGAAGGAAGAAACAGTGAGACAGAGAGAGAGAGAGAGTGCTTTCTTATAGCCTATAGCCTGGTTAGGGCACTGGCCTGCACTGTGGGAGACCCTGGTTCAAAGTCCCTGCCTCTGCCTGATTCAGTGTGATCTGGGATGAAAAACTATTCTAACTTAGCAGAACTGGGACTTGAACCTGGGTCTCCCAAGCCAGCGACCTAAACACTCCACTGCCTAAAAAAAGAGATCAGGTTTCAATCCAAAAACAGACATTTAAATATAATTCACAAAAATCGTCAAAAGGTTTTGCTTTTGTTCCAGCGCAGAATGACACCAAATTTCAAAACCTCAAAAGTTGCCACGCAACAGAACTGTCATCCTGTGGTCAGCTCCAGTCCAAAGTGACCTCCCCAAATTTACCTGAGTGTCAGTGGCAGAGCCAGGATTGGAAGCCAGAGCTGTTATACAATGCTCTCGCCTCTTCCTCCAGCATGGTACACATGGAGTTTTACATGACCACGCACAACACCATTAATTTTCAGAAGCTGCCCTAGAAGTGTTCCTCAGTCAGGATATGGGGACCCTTGGATGTAACTAATTGAGTACTAAACAAACGCTCGGGGCATGTGAAAAAGTGATTCTTTAACATATTTAAATAGTGGGTTACAGATTAAATAAACGTAGCATTTCTAACATTGAAAAAAATCTAAAATAATCTGAAACTGATCTTGCAGTGCAAGTATTTCTATGCAAGATAGTGAAACCTAAGTTTCTTCAAACACATGCTGGTTGCCCTGCAAGAATTAAGAGTGAGCCTAAACAACACCTCTGTTTATATACATTACTTAGGCTATGTCTACACTACAACGGTAAGTCAACCTCAATTACACAACTCCAGATACATGAATAATGTAGCTGGAGTCACTTTAGCTTAGGTCGACTTACTGCAGTGTCTACACAGCACTGGGTCGATGGGAGACACTCTTCTGTCGACTTACATTACTCTTCTCATTCCAGGTGGAGTCTACCGGAGAGCGATCTGCAGTCGATTTAGTGGGTCTTCATTAGACCCGCTAAATTGACTCCCTGGTGCACTGATTGTTGGAGCATCAATCTGGCAGTAGTGTAGACATAGCATTAGGCTGGGAATACACAAAAGTGGTGGGGAAGAACAGAGGGTATCTCTGTGTGAGGGCAAGTAGAACCTCTGCGTTTATAGGTTCTAAGGCCTTCTACAATGATGTGTGTTCTTTTAGAAGAGAGGGGTTGAAAAAGAGACAAAACTTGGAGAGATTTAGCAGTCCTAAATTGAAATTGTTTTAAAATGCCAACTCAGAGTTTTAGCAATGGACTAGGAGCATTCAAGAACACTAAGGATCTAAACAAGTTACAAGCATTTGTCACTGCATTGAAATATCAGATTTCAGAGTAGCAGCCGTGTTAGTCTGTATTCGCCTTAGGTGCCACGAGTACTCCTTTTCTTTTTGAAATATCAGAGTCCCAGCCATTCTGGAGCTGTAATTTAAAAAAAAAATAAAGCCCCTCTCTTGTCCTCACCACGTTGAGCCAGAAGTACCAGTGAGATATGTAGCACAGTCCAAGAGATTCAGCTTCTGGAGACCTAAGAGGTGGCCATACATTGCTGACATTGCCCTGATACTTCCTCCTGTTGCCATGACAGCTATCACTGGGATCTGTTGAAAACAAACATTAACCTTAACATTTAGCTACCTGCCTACTCAGAAAAGACAACTGAAGATCTGGGGTTGGAATCAGCAGATATTCTCGGAAAATGCTTAAATAGAGCCAATGTTTAGTCAGTCCTCAGGAGAGTCATCTTATTCATTGACGTTAGTGAGGAGTGAACCTGAAAAGGTATGTGGGTTCCATTAGCTGCAACTGAACCCTAAAAAAGTTTAAAATTTTGAATGAACATGCAAAGTCTCCTTCTTCTCCTCACGCATTATCAGTGGCAATGTGATGATTTATACCGGATAAGAATTGTCCCTGAGCATCAAGAAAATGTTTTAAAGATCTAATAATGAAAGAATTCAAAGAAGTCATGATCTGCTTAGTGAGCTAAGAGCAAGGGGATGGTGGGGGGGGGACAGGCGGGGAACAGTACATCCATCAACTGAAATTATTCTTTATTAATTATTTACTTAACCCTAACAAAAACACATCTAGAAAGGGACGTGTTAAATTCAAAATTCATCCTGGTTCTTAGCAGCAAAGCAGATACTGTGGAATAACAAGAACTTTTTGTGAAAAATCAAAACCAGAAATATTTCAATTCAGAAGTGTAGGCAGGATGTCTTATGGGAGTTGAATTTCTGGGGCCTCATGCCCCCATTCTCCTCTATGGGCCAGGGTCCCTGGCTGGACTACAATTCCCATTTTCAGCCAACTGTAATATTAAAGCATGGCATACACAGCAGCATTTTTAAACGCTACTCTGTATATAATTCCAGGATCCTTCATCATTTTTAAATATGGTACTTTGGGGTTCTGTTCCAGCTCCATTAAAATCAATGCATTTGCCTGCAACATAGAAGGTCTGAAGATGAAATTCACTGGGAACTGCACAGATGCAGACTCACCATATCTGAAATATATTTTCCTCTCCCATAACCTCACCCTAGTCACAGGACTGACTGACTCACAAACCTCATGCTCATGCAGATCTCTCCTCAGCTGAAGAACCTTTTTCAAGGCACTAGCAACCACCTTCTTCCTTTTCTGCAAGAAATCTTGCTCCTCTTCACACAGATTGTACCCTAAACGCACATCTAGATTTTCTGGGCTGAAAACATACATAATGATATGTAATCACGCAGGCCCAGATCAGCTTATTAAAATGTAAACAATATATTTTCAGCAATTAAGTTCTATAAAGAATCATGATTCACCATTCAGATTTACAGACACACAAACCAGTCCCACAGCCTCAGAGCAAACAACTGACATTAGCCTCTTCACGGTTTTGCATTGTCTTGGTAACCTTTATGTTTTTCACTAGAAAGTTCACTGAGATTAATGGAATTTCAGCACATATCTGGCAGGACCAGCCTGAAAACAGGCTTATTTTCTAAGCATATCTGGTATTTCAGTCATTGAAAGATAGCTAAACTGGAGAGAAATCTCTTCATGCCTCTAATTAGCCTTGTCACTGGCACCCCAGCTATGAATCTTTTCTGAGATATCATGACCAGAACCAAACACAGGATTCCATGTGAGGCTGCATGATTGATCGACGCTATTGTAATATACTATGCTCTGTATTTTCTGTTCTTCATGCATCCTAACATTTTACTTTCCTTAGTTAGTGCTCCTTTCTATTGGCTTCACTTGGGCTGGATTTCCTTTTTTGGAAGATAGCTAGTTGCCTTGAATAACCTCTTGAACCTTGCTTTTTAAATCCTATCCGTTTTTTCCTATTGCTTTCCTGCTTCTCGGTCTCTGCTGGGGTATGTTTAAGAAGGCTCCATGCTGAGAGTAAGGATTTTAATTCTCTCATTTTTCATTTTAGGGCCTTTGCAACTAGGTTCCTCATAGTTTTCAGATTCCCCTTTTTCACTTAATGTCATGGTGTTCATTTATGTTATGGTTTCCCCCAAGGAAGTTTACTATATTGTGGTCCCTCTTCCAGTGGCTCTATATAGTGACTTATTGAACTGACTTGTGTGTGTTACTTATGATTAAGTCAAGAATAGCCTCTCCTCTCAAGTGCTTTAGAATTAGCTGTCCCAAGAAGCAATAATGGAGAAAGAGGATTTCTTACCAATCATTTACTTGGACCTGCAGCTCCAACTGTGTACCCTAAAAGCAAAGAATTACAATATTAAAAAGACAGGTAAGATTTCAATAAATGAACAATGGTGGTTTAGTGAGAGGGATGGTCTTTTCACTCCCCAATCTCCAGGTCTTCTGAGATGAATGGCTTCCCACGATCCTCCTCTGTTATCCTTGAGAAGGAGCAGGAGATCAGCCTACTGCCCCCAACAGATGTTCGAGACAGCCTAAAGTTTCAGCAGCAGTGGAATTGACAGTGTTGTTTCTGGTTCCACTGCAGAATGAGTGGGATAGACCACCCACCTCCCTGTGGATCCCCAAATGGAGTGGTGGAGCAGCACGCCAGCCTGAGCAGCAGTACCAGGCTTCCCCTCACACCAAGACAAATGTTGGAGGAAGGGGGCCAGCCAGCCCACTGAAGACCAGCAGGGGGAGAAAGGACATAAGTCACTAGGTCCCACCAAAAGGCTGCTAAAGGTAAGAAAGGAGAAGTCAGGGCCTGCGGAAGAGGGGAACACAGACTTCTAGGGATGGGGGGATCCAGAGGGTGTCAGAAAGATTTTCATTTTCCCTTCTCCCTGGGAGAAAAGCTCCTGAAGGATTAATTTCTTCACTCCCTAGCCTCACTCCAAGCCTGCCATGAGGTTTGGAAGAGGGAGCACAGTCCCCGCTGGCAGAGTAAGAGGAGATGATTGGATTGGCGCTCCTCTAGCTCTGCCTGGTCTATTAGAACTGGAGGAGCAGTCAGCTAGCCAGCTCCAGGGATGATGGGTGACACAAATGTCAATCAGCCAAACATTTTTAGATTAAGATTAAAAAATATCCAGCTGGCCAGAGAGCAATGCTACTCCTGCTTTCAGGAAACTTAGTTTTGGGCACACCCACCCCTATTCATCATCTTCAGAAAGGGATGTCCCAACAGGGCTCAGACCAATAAAACGTTGCTATTCTAAAGACAGTGAACTTTCCGAGACAGCATAGCACCTACGAAGCCTCAATAACCTGATAGTTTTATCCCAGCTTCCTGTCCACCCCACTAGTTTATTGATAGATTAAACAGATTACCAAATGCTATAATGCTTAACAGTTATTTTCCTTTATTCATTCAACTGACCTTTATCTTTGTTCCCTTCAGCAAAAGTCAATGTAAATGACACACATTCACCTTTTCTACAGGAAGGCCTACTTTCACTTTCTGTCCCACACCAAGTAATGTCAGGGGTATTGTTAAGGAGTCATCTGAATTGTCTTCATTCTCTTCCGTATCTGAAACACACTGTGGGAGAGGGAACTTAACTGTTTTATCTGGAGGCAGGAAACATTTCAGATCTGTTGAACAAATGAGCAGCTCTGATCCTCTGTAACTGGGTGGGAGAGTTGTAACAAGTGATAACAAACAGAGGCTATTACCTGCAGCCTGGCTTTTAGTACTGGCTCCCAACTCTTTATGCAGTGAAAGAGGAAAGTATCTGAGTCCATAGTGGTTTTCTGTGTTCCTTCATATGATGCATCCACCGTAAGCACAACGTTTTTATTCTCTAGAGAAAATAGATTTATACAGGGAACACGACTGACTGGGGTACAACAACCAACATAGTCGGCACACTTCTTTCTGTGCAGTTTACATCTTTCACACAACCCTTCAGCAGGCTACCACATTGACAGATCTCAAGCCACAGCCAACCAAAAATGGCCAGTAGCCAGTATGCTCATTCAACAAAAGGAAATTTGAGACATATTGGCCTTCCCACTGTTGACTTGGGGGGATCCTCTCCCACTTTTTTTTCACCCACAAAAGCATGTACCACCTTGGTAACTCTATCCCTTTTCCTTAAAGTTAACAGTTAAAATTGAAAGAGGATTGAGACTGAGAAAGGCAGCTCAGAGACTTTCATTGCACCATATTTTATTGTCATTCAAAGGGCTATTTAGAAACAGTCCTCACTGCGACTTAATATGCCTGCAGCTGGAAATAACAGGTTACTAAAAGGGTAGATTTTGTTGCCTGATACCCTAGCCAGGAAATGGACTCACCTTTCAAATACTTTTTATTCTCCTCCTTGTCCACCTGAACTTCTAAGCAGCAAACTTCACGCGACTGTGAGTGACAATCAGTGAAAGAATGGATGATAAAGAAATATACTAAGAATGTTTCTAATGGGGGTGAAGACTGGAGACATGGACAGCTGATGGGTTCTTGTGCAGTTTGTATCATAATCAGAGCGTGTATGTCAGCTTCCCACTGTTCCTGATTGAGGTTACTTCAACTATCTTCCCTATAACTTATTCCAATTGATCTCTAATGCATTGTTAATGCTACTGTAGCTCCTGGGGATATTTCAGGGACAACTTATACTAAATCATTAAGGCACATTCAGACAGCATGGCTGGAAAATCTATGGCCAGAAGATCAAAGTCTTACTCCTTATTCAGGAAATGAAGGGGAAAGGGATAAAACATGACTTCAAAAGACAACCCGGGATTGGCAGTTGTAAGGAGAGGTTCCTGCGGAGTGCGTGCTGCCAGCAGCTCTTTCACTACTTGGTAGGGTGCAGTTTGTGCTCCCTAGGCACTGGGCCAGCCAAGGGCATCTCTCTCAGCAATTCAAAGTAGCTAAAGTGGGACGCAGCACCATTCAGGTTTAGCCCATCCACCCCTCGTAGATGGCCACAGAGAGGCAAACGGGCCAACCCTGACTGGCACTGCAAGCCAGTGCACTATGTCACAATGCCACTCAAATGGAGGGGTTGGGACAAAGTGGCCTTCAAGCAAGACAGGGGGCTTTGAGGGTCAAAGTGAGATCCCTGCGAAATCCAGGACTATTGGGGAGGTATGGCCCAGGAGGATTAGCAATGTTTCATATACCACCTGCTGGGTAATAACATGAGAGGACTCCAAGCTTGTAAAACTAAATTGGCTGTTTATTAAGAAAGACTGCAGCTAGCATTCCAACCACGTGCATTCACACAGTCTTCCAGGTGCCTCCTCCAAACTCTTCCCTCCTGCAACCTGTGCTCCTCCCTCCAAGTTCCATGCAGGCTGCTACAGGAAACAGCCTTGCCTTCACTCCACCCCAATTAAGGCTAATGCCAACGCACAGTACCTACATGCCTCAGCCACATTGTGGCTGGCCTTTGAAGAGGTAGACCTAGGGCAAGAACAAATATTTGCACCCTCCCTGCCCTTGTGATGCTACACATGGCCAAAAACTATCTGACCCAAAGTAAACGGAATCAAGCCTCTCACAGTGAATGCTTTCTAGCAGATCTAGAAAGAAACACTGTCTAGAAAACCCTGCTGTATAAAGTACAGAAATGATTTTCTAGCACAGGGAAAAGAAACAAATGAAGGGAAGACACTTAGGGAAGGAACAAAGGAAAAGTTAAAATTAAACTTACTACTAGGACACCATTTGTAATGAGCTTCTCAGGAGGACCAGGACTGAAAAAACAGAACCAAAAAAATCAAACCAATTTTACTGAGTTGAAGGAATTCTTTTAAATGAGCACTTGTAAGTGTACAGTTAAGAGCAAATGGCTTCCCTGCTTAAAAATTAATGCAAAACACTAATGTATTTTGAGAGCCCTAACAAATGGAACAGAAATATGGGCACTCACTAAGCAAATTAAACAAAACTTTAAAAAGTTAGACAATGGAGATACACAGCTGCTATCACATTGAGAAACCAAAAAAACCACAAAAAACATAAAACTAAAACTAACAACTGAAAGTTAAAACTTCATCTTGGGATAAAGACGGTCCATAACAGAGCAGACCACCTAGACTGGTGCCCTGGTCAATGTTCCCTCTATTTATTTATTTATTTGTTTATTTAGTGTACGTATACTACAGGGGCTACAGACTACACTGAGCACATTTTTGTCCTTGGGTAAGCTTACATTTTTGTTTAAGTGAGGACTGTGTGATGAGTGTGAGGAGGAGTGTGCAGGGGGTATGTATGAGTGTGTGAGAGAGACAGATAGACAGATGGGGGTCATTGTGTGTGCACCAGGGTGTGTAGGGATGTGTAAGGTGATTGTGTGTGCATGGGACAGGGGATGCAGGGGTGGGTGTGCACATACGTGGCAGGAGGGTTTGGGGGTTGTGCAGTGGGCACTGCCCCAGGATGGCTACTTCCCAATATCACAAACTAGTCCCCGCAGCCATTCACTCTGCAACAGCAGTAGCCCAGCAGGGCCTGTGCGGGATATGGGATGTGTCAGACTGCACCTGTCCCAGGCTGGGGTTTTGAGGCCCCCCCCAGCTGGGCACTCCCAGGAAGGGGCCCAGCCATAACTCCCTCCCCTGTTGCCTCTCAGCAGCAGCAACCACTGCAGCACTGGAAACCAACTGCCAGGCAAAGATAACAAGGGACAATGCGTTGGCCCCCATCAGGCCACAGCTCCGGAGCTGCCACTGCCCTGAGCTGGCACCACAAAGCTCAGCCAGGCCCCTCGCTGAGCTCCTACACAAGGGGCATCCAAGCACCACCACCTCCTTCCAGACAGGGGAGCATGGAGACCAGGAGCACTTCCACCACTCTGCAGTGGGGAGGTGGGACTGCACACGCCCTGTCCTGGGGGTGAGCGGAGCAGGTTCTTAAAGGGCCATACCACATCCCTGCTGGGGCCACACAGAGGAGACATGAGTGGCATGGTTTCTGACCTGTGCAACATATACAAGATTACAACAGGGCTGCATGTGCATGCAGCTTACAGGGAACATTGATCCTGGTCCATCTAGATTCATATCGTGCCTGTAGCATGCTATGGTGGGAGAGGTATTCATCTGAGCAGCTTTGGCATTTGGACTGGTTGCCTCAGCTCTTCTGCCATATCTCTGCAGCCTAACTATACACCATACAGGTTCGCTCCAACCTCATGGGAGCAGGTGGAGCCCACCCCAGGGTTCTCATGTTCTCCTGCAGCACCCAGGTCTAGGGTCAGATGGGCTATAGTGAAGCATCCCCACCTGAAACCAAGTGCTATGGAAGCCACAAATGTCTTTGCCTCAGATCAACCTGATCTGTGATTAACTGTAGCAGAAGCCAGCATATGATCCATAAGAGGAAAGCAAAAACCACTATAAATACAAATTATGCAATGCTTTAAAGTTGGAGGAAATATCCTGTCTGACTCCTCCAGATTATTATTTATATCACGGTCATCTAGGAATCCTGAACAAGGATCAGGATCCCATTGTGCTAGGCACTATACAGACAAGCAATAATAAAAGACACTCTTTGCCCCAGACAGCTTAGAGTCTAAGGCCTCGATCCTGCAAACACTTATGCATGTGTTCAGTGGTGAGCTGGAGCCAGTTGTTAAATTTAGAAGCCCTTTTAGAACCAGTTGTGCCGCGAGGGACAACCGGTTCTAAAAGGGCTTCTAAATTTAACAACTGGCCAAAAGTGGCACCTTAGGTGCCAACTCCATGGGTGCTCCAGGGCTGGCAGCACACCCACCGGCAGCTCCCCGCCCCGCCCCGCGCCCGGCCCCAGCTCACCTCCACTCCACCTCCGCCTCCTCCCCTGAACGCGCCGCCCCGCTCTGCTTCTCCACCCCCCACCCCCCATTCCCCCTGGCTTCCCGCGAATCAGCTGTTCGCGCAGGAAGCCGGGGCGGGCTGAGAAGCAGGCGGCGGCTTCACGCTCAGGCCCAGGGAGGTGGAGGCGAGCTGGGGCAGGGGGGCGCAAGGAGGGCCGCCCGCACCGCAGCAGGTAACTCAGGGGGTGCACAGGGGAACCGCTCCCCGCCCCAGCTCACCTCCTCCACCCTGGGCCTGAGTGCGAAGCCTCGGCCTCTTCTCAGCCCTCCCCGGCTTCCCGCGTGAACAGCTGATTCGTGGGAAGCCGGGGCCGGGGGGAAGGAGAAGCAGAGCAGGGTGGCACGTTCAGGGGTGGAGGCAGAGCAGAGGTGAGGTGAGCTGGGGCCGGGCGCGGGGTGGGGAGCTGCCAGTGGGTGCTCTGCACCCACCAAATTTTCCCTGTGGGTGCTCCAGCCCCAGAGCACCCACGGAGTCGGCGCCTAAGGTGCCACTTTTGATATGATCAGTGGGGGGAGCAGCCACTCCCCCCCGCAGCTATGCTACCTCGCCCCTAGGAGCCAGAGGGACCTGCCGGATGCTTCCTGGGAGCTGTCCCAGGTAAGCACCGCCAGGACTCCTCACCTCGCCCCCCGGCAGGTCCCTCTGGCTCTTAGGGGTGGGATGGGCATCCACAACAGTGGCCCACGAGACCCTCCTGCCCAGTTCTGGGGGCAGTCAGGGGACAGGGGAGGGGGGTGGATGGGGCAGGGGTCCCGGGGGGGGGGGCATCAAGGAATGCGGGGGGTTGGATGGGGCAGGAGTCCAGGGGGGCGAGGATGGACAACGACCCCCTCATGGGGTGAGGAGGGAACCGGTTGTTAAGATTTTGGCAGCTCACCACTGCATGTGTTTATTTATTACTGTGAATAAATCAATGAGACTACACTCAGTAGTAAAGTGAGTGAGACCACTGAAATCAATGGGACTACTCATGGCCTTTGTAATAAAGTGAGTTTGCTGTGTTGGTCCCAGGATTTGAGAGAGACAATGTGGGTGAGGTAATATCTTTTATTGGACCAACTTCTGTTAGTGACACACGCAAGCTTTTGAGCTACACAGAATTCTTCTTTAGGTCTGGGGAAGGAAATCTCAGACACACTGATTTCACAGTAAAGTAAGCATAGGCATAAGTGTTTTCATAGAATTTTAGGCCAGAAGGGATCATTATAATGATCTAGTCAGACTTCCTACATAACAAAGGTCATAGAATTTCACCTAATGATTCCTGTAGGAAGCCTGTAACTTCTGTTTGAGTTGTAGCATATCTTTGGGGAAAACACACAATCTGAATTTAAAGACTGTGTGATGGAGAAATTGTTCCAATGGTCAGTTACTCTCACTGTCAAAAAATTGTATCTTATTTCTAGTCTGAATTTGTCTCACTTCAGCTTTCTCATTATGACTTTTTCTGCTAGATTATAGAGCCATCTATTATCAGAGATCTCTTCCCTATGTAGGTACTTGCAGAACATGCTTATGTCACCCCTTAACCTTCTCATAGATAAAACTAAATAGCTTTAAAAGTCTGTTATCATAAGGCATGTTTTCCATTCTTTTCCATTCCATTCTTTTCTAATCATTCTTGTAGCTGTTTCCTAAACCATTTCCAATTTTTCAACATTCTCTTTGCAATGTGGTCACCAGAACTGGATGCAATTATTCCACCAGTGGTCTCACTGATGCATAACACCTCCTCCCTACTTGAGATTCTCCTTATTTAATACATCCAAATACCTCATATGCCCTCTTAGCTACAACATCGCACTTGGTGCTCATGGTAGTTATCTACCATTACTCCTAAGTCTTTTTCACTGTCACTGCAATCCAGGATATTGTCTGTCATCTTGTAAGTGTGACCTACCTTCTTTACTCTAGACCTTGCATCTGGCTGTATTGAAATGCATCTTGTTCAAAAGAGTCCACCTTACCATGCAATGCAAATTGGTTTCTATAAACTGACTTGTCCCAATGTTATTTACCATTCCACCTATTTTTGTGTCCCCTGAACAATTTATCAGCAATAATTTTATGTTTTCACCTAGATCATTGATAAAAATATGGAATAGCCACTGGACTGAGAACAGACCCCTGTCCACTAGAAATACCTGCAATAGGTGTACAAAACTGATAAATGGAGTCAACGTGTTTTGGGATAATGAGATAAAAATAAAACAAAGTTAAGCAGTAAAACTATAATCTCAGCTCTCCTCTTCTTTTTTTTTTTAATGGAGGAGGAGGAGGAGGAGGAGGAGGAAGATACATTTCCAGTATTACATTCATGTTGATCCTTGTTGTGAATTTATTACCACCACCTTACCAGTCTACACATACCACTCAAGGGCCTACAACTTTGGACTTTTACTCACATTGTCTCCATCTTGAATTCCACTTCCAGAGAATCCTGTTTCTGAAAAGAAAAAGGGACAATACGCATCAATCAATGGTATCATCCCAGTTCAGACCAGAACTATCCTAGCTTCACTTTCTGGACAAATCTCTTCTACCAGACCCTTGATGGACTATCAGGGATGTTATCAGATTATGCTTCCTTTTACTGCTGGCCAATGAAAATGAGAATCAAATGAAAGGAAACCCACAGAACCTGGCAAAAGGAACTCCCCCTGAAATAATTGTTTCATTTAGGAAATGTATGAGTTTTCCTCAGGTTTTTCACCACCAGTTTTCACATTCTTAGGGAAGCATCTGAGCATGAGGAGAGTAAAATTAAGTCAAAGGGTAGAAAGCTATTGATTTGGACCACATAAGATAAATAGCACTTTGGACAGACCTAAATGATAACAAGTTGTCAACATTTGTTAGCCTCTCACAAAGATAGTGGCATAACAGAGAATGAATGTTTTTTTTCTGACTCTAGGAAAAGAGATTTTTGGTGCCACTGCTAATAAACATTTAATGAAACAGGACAGGGGTATCAGCTCATGCAAAGCCAAAGCCAGGTCACTATGAGAAGCAGATGAGACAGCAACATTTTACCCAGCTCTCCTGAAATTTCAGTCCTTACCTCTGATTTCAAAGAGAATATCTTATAGATGACCTCTCCAGGCCTGACTTTAGCAACGTCAAACAGAACAGTGAATTGTTCGTCATCTTTGGTGAGTGAATCCTCATCATAGACTGTCAATTCTAGGATATTCTGGAAGCAGAAGGCAAGATGTGTAAGAATTCTATACCCTAGTTAAAGAGACAAAAAATTAGGTAATCTTTGTTACATTATCTTTCAGTTGAGAGAAGAGAAGAACAAAGGAGGCAGTGCATTCCTTCGTGAGCCTAGCAATGTGGAACTCAGTTATTAACTAAATTCCAAGAAACTGGCGCATAATGATTCAGTCAGTGTCTTTTCAGTCATCTATTGTATCCTGTGATGGGAAAAATGGTACCTCTCTTGAGAGCCTTTGCTGTCACCCAGTTCAAGGAACAATGATTTCAGCTTCTCCATAACCAAGATTGTCTCAAATAAATCAACTAATCTGTGCTGTTTTACTCTGCACAATCAGCTATTTGGAATTCGGTCTCAAGAGCATTCCCCTAATTTGTCTACTATGTTTGATCAGCAAGATTTAAAGTAAAGCCTCTGGACTCTTCATAAGGATGAATTCTCATTGTCTTAAGTACCTTGACCTCATTCTGGATCCTGAAGTAAAAAGTCTCATTCCAGACAGGGTTATCAGTTTTCTCGATGGTTTTGGTCTTGACCTTTTTATTTGAAGCTGTTGGCAGCCACAGACTCACATAGCAATCAGATGCAGTGACTGCAAAAGAAAAGAAATAGAAATGACATGCCAGTATTTTATATCAAATGCTTAAAACTTGTTTCAGTCTTAGAAGCGGACATGAATGACATTACCCTGCAGGCTTTGGGGAGAAAAGAGAAATGGTCTATTCCAGAGAGAGAGAGAGATAGATGGATGGATGGATGATACCACAGAGCTGTGCTCCATCCAGTATCTGTCTCTGACACTGTCTAGTACCTGATGCTTCAGAGGAAGGTACAAGAAACTCTACAATGCACAGTTACTGAATAACCTGCGCACACAAAAAGTATCTTTCTAGCCCCATTCGAGGTCATCTTATGTCCTGGAGCACAAGGGCCACTTATTTCCCTTCAGAAGCTCTAGGCTATTTTTAATCTTTATTATTATACATCCAGATATTCTTATTAACCACACATTTATTTGAATCATTGTGGAAACTCACTCAACTGCCTTTTTGCTCAGGGGCTTGGCTGTAACATTCTACCTGAAAAACTCCAAGACACAAAGGGCCACTCAAAGATACATAGTGTCTGGTCTGTCTTGCAGCCAGGGTTGGGCCAAGATTCTGCATGGCTTTGTGAAGTGAAATGTGTGGGGTCTCAGACATATTTCCATAACTAGCATAGCACATCTTGGAGTGGGATGGTTTAACTGGACAGATCAAGTTACTGTACATTAGGGGAAAGTGCAGGAGAGGAGAGTTAAGCAACTGGAGGAGCGGGGTCAGAGTGCCTGTCTTTACTGGGGTTATTCAAAAGGATTTCTCATCAACTATGGAGGATCTCTGCAAATGGGAGGTGAGAGGGTCCCAAAGTACATCTGTGACGGGTTGGACCCCGCTTTCAGGGTGACACCTGATGTGCTGGGGTCCCACCGAGCCTGCCCGTTCCACCAGCCTGGGCTCCCTCACCCTGTCCTGCTGTGCGCACGCACACACACACACACACATGCAGAGGTAGGGATGCACTCAGCTGTAGAATCACACAGCCTGCAATCTGCTCTGTGTGGGAAGACTCAGCTCAGGGAATTGCCCAGCACTCTGGTGCACATGCTCTCTGGAGTGTAAACCCAAATTTATATTGTCTTGTGCTGTATAGAGATCTATGTACTGTAAGCTCATGAAATTCACCCCCTGCCTCAATGTGGAGGAAGATATGCACAGCTTTTTGTTCCCCCAGCCCCCAGTCATGAATTGCACAAACTGGGTTTTGGCATAAACAAAAAAATAAGTTTATTAACTACAAAAGGTAAATTTTAAGTGAGTATATGGGACAGCAAACAGATCAAAGCAGATTACTGAGCAAATAAAACAAAACACACAAACTAAGCTTCACACACTAAGGAAGTGGTCACTAACCAGTCAATCGCAATCTCCGGTGGTGTAGCGTGGATGCCGCTAAGGCAGACTCCCTACCCTGGCCTCACACCGCTCCCAGAAGTGGCCACCACAGCCCCGGGGGCAGGGGTCTCCCTCTGTGTGCTGCTCCTGCCTGCAAGCACTGCCCCCACAACTCCCATTGGACGGGAGAGCTACAAGGACGTTACTTGCAGAGAGGGGCCGCGCGCGGAGCCACGTGCTCCCCGCCTTCCCCACAGGGGCCGCAGGGGTGCATTGGCCCCTTCCAGGAGTGGCGTGGGGCTGAAGTAGGCAGGGAGCCTGCCTTAGTGTCGCTGCACCCACTGCCAACAGGGAGCCACTGGAGGTAAGTGCTGCCCGGTGGGAGGCCGTACCCCAACCCCCAGCCCTGACCCCCCTCCCAGAGCCAGCACCCTGTACCCCCCTCCTGCACCCCAACACTCTGCCCCAGCCTAGAGCCCCCTCCTGCACCCCAACCCCCTACCCCAGGCTCAGCCCAGAGCCCCCTCCCACACTGTGAACCTCTCAGCTCCAGCCCAGAGCCCGCACCCCCTCCCCAACCCCAACTCCCTACCCCAGCCCGGAAAGTGAGTGAGGGTGGGAGAGAGCGAGCGATGGTGGGGGGATGGAGTGAGCAGGACAGGGCTTTGGGGAAGGAGCAGGGCCTTGGGGAAGGGGCAGGGTAGATCCTGGGTTACCCTTAGATTCAAAAAGTGATCTTGGGCGTAAAAAGGTTGGAGACCATTGCACTAAGGAATACTGGCTACAAATCATAATTTCTCACCCTAAATGTTGTTTCAAGCAGGTTTCAGAGTTTCTTGAAGGTAAACTGCACTGCTTGCAGTGTAAATCTGTAGGGATTCCTTTTGCAGGCCGACCATTCTCACCTGGGCTCAGCCCCTGCCCTCCCCCTCACCTAAGTTCCTTTGTTTCTTCAGGTGTTTTCAGCAGTCTTCCTTCTTGGGTGGAGAGGCAGTGGAGAAGAGCCCTGATTAACTCACTCCCCAGCCTTAAATAGGATTTGCATATGGCGGGAATCCTTTGTTTCCTAGTTTGACCCCCCACCCCCTTCCCGTGGAAAAGTACCAGCATTTCAAGATGGAATCCTGTACGAGGTGACATAATCACATGACCCTGCAATGTCAAAGCCGCATCCCAGGAAACTTCCCAGGAAGGAGGAAGATTAGTATCTTTAAAGTCCTACTGTCCTTCCTAATGGCCCATCCAGGCTGTTTGCATACTGTCTGGTGGGCGTTTCCCACGTGAAAATACAGTTGTAACTATTACATACTCAATATTCCCAGCTTCAGATACAGAACGGATACATGCATACAAATTGGATAATCACATTCAGGAAATCATCACCTTTCCAATGATACCTCACATGACCCATCTTGCATAAAACATACCTTAGTGATGCCATATTCATATCATAACCATATTTCTATGAAGAATATGGGGCATAATGTTACACCAGCTTTCAAAAGGGGCCAGAGTAGGCCATTGAGAGGGGGGATATGTAGGGAGGGAATGCTAATTAAGAGGGGTATTCACAAGAGAGACCCATTTTGTCTGCATACTCAGCACATATTTAGGACTGGTCCTGCAGGTTGCTTTTCTTATCAAGGGAGAATCAATATAATTTTGTGTGGCTGAGAATCTGGGGACTGCAGAAAACAGAGGGGTTTAGGCTGCTCAGAATTCTCTACGTTGCCCTGAGACACTCTAGGGATTCTGAGTGTCTGTGGTACCTTATATCTTTTTAAAACACGTGGAACATTTGCATTTCATACAGACTGGCTGATGAAACTCCAGTCTATGAGTTGATTTATCCACGTGTGAAAACCATAAACAAACTGTTCCAAGCAGATTAACAGACTGCAATGACTGACTGCAAGGACAATCAAAAGGAAACACAGTTGGGAGTCTTCTGTCCCACTATCTCCCTGAAAGACTAGGTCCGCACATCTGCAGGTATTTCAGGCATTTGATGCCCCCCGGCCCCGACAATAATCCAGGTGCTACCTCTTTAATTATACTGATTTGCTTCTCAAATATATTGCTCACAGTCAGTGAGCTCTGGGAAGTAGTGAAGGAAGAACACAACTCACAGAGGTCTTTCGAGGAGATGTTCCTGGCTCGTATGACTCTCACAGAGAGCAGGCAGTTGGGAGAGGTTTTGATCTGCAGAGAAACCAAACATGAGTTTCATCAGCATAAAATAACAACAACATTAAATATATTCCAAATAGGACAGAAAAGGGTTTTTCTACTTACTGTTTGCTCTTATTCTTCTACTCGTAACTGTTGTTCATAGTGGAAGGATACATTGCATGACTACCACAATTACCGTTACCCCCTGAAAACTGGTTTTTAAAATGGTTTTCGTCTCCGCCCCCAGGTAAATTTAGAATGAAGGAACCTTGCTCTAATTTAATAGCAACAAGTTATGCCAGGGAATGTATTACAGGTTATTGGGTACATGTCTTCGCTGGATGAAGGTATGAGCTGGGAGGAGCCATGGTCTCAGCCTCTGACAACATTTATAGTCAATTCAATGCTGCCACATCTTCAGACTTCCTGAGTGCATTGATGGCTGTCGAGCCTGGTTACGCTGCAGATCTGCTGGCAGCAGTGCACCACCGACCCAAGTTGAGCCAAAACTGAGCCTTACATCACACCAACCCTGGCAGCATGTAGCTGCTTGAATGAGCTCTGTCTAGATGCTTATACTGTACCCCACCGTGATCTCTGGGCACCTGATAGGGTTCTGGTACTGCATCCACCCTGTGATATCAGAGCACTGTCCAGGGATCTAGGCATTAGGACCCATTTTTCATCAAGTCTCAAGATGGCCTCAATTCAGTGTGCCCACAACTGACGGCGCTATAAAAAATCACATTTGGACACACTAACTGAATAGCTGGGCCTTTGGATGCATTAGGAGCTAAACTCTTCCCCTTCCAGATAGGGGATTTAATCCTTAATCTAGTTGTGTAGTTACTGTAGTGTTTATTCATAAAGAACTTGCTTTCATCGGCCTAACCTACCTAGGGGAAATTGATCAGCATAGCTAGTCTGAAATAATTCAGCTATAGAAGAATAACTCTCCTGTGTGGATTCTCTATTCCCAAATAAAAGTATTTTTATTCCAGAATAATAATCATTCTACTTTGGGAATAGTTCACTCGACAATAGCTATGCCAGTCAATTTCCCCATGTGGACAAGGCCTAACAAACAAGGAAATTGGCTTCCCAACTGTTCCTCTGAGCCAATCACAAGAGTTTGACTCACACATCTTCATATGCAAAAACTTATTAACATGTGAATGCTGGATTGTACAATCAGCATTTCTGGCTCGATTTCATTAACATCCTGAAACCAGGTTTTAAAATTAATGGCATCGCCAGCACAATATGGGCCATATTCTACTCTCAGAACTTGTCCACGCTGGAGAAATTTAAACAATAAATTGTCCCCTTCAATCAGTACAAATGGTCTTGCATTCAGATACAAAAAGTGCTGCAATCAATTGTTGGGAGGGCAAATAAACACAGCAAGTGCCCTGGGATTGTAGAGGGTAAACAACAACAGAGTCCCAGTTGTTGCAGACTGAATCAATTCAGTGGCAGCACGGATGAATCTTTGTTTCACCAATGATGAGTCGTCAGTTGTGACAGTTGTCACCTTGCCCATTTCCCACCCCCCAACCTCTTGGGGTTCTGTGGCATTAGAGTGCACAAGTCTACCAGAGCAGCAGCCTCCCCTTTAAAGGGTTGGAGTGTTCCCCTTTAGCTTGAGAGAGAGGTCATCAAAGAGGACAACTTGCTACACCTGAATTGGCTTAGGGCAGCCCCAGTGTGAATCCAGAGCCAAACAAATTGAAGGTGGCTGGTGGGGGTTCACTGAATCATTTGTGCTGCATTCAGTGCAAAACACTCAAGTGAAACATACAGTATCCAACTTCACAATGGAACCAAGGCCTCAGTTACTTCAGGTTCACTCCAGTGTAACTGAGATCTAAATTTGGCCCAACCACTTTAGCATGAGCTAAAGGTAAGGTTTGGTGTCTTCATAACACAGCAAACTACAGAGGACATTACAGCTAATTCAAAATCATAAGCACCGATACAGTTTCTGAATGATTGTCACAATATTCACGTATCTATACCTTTCCTGCTGCTCTGGAGCATCCTTCCCTTTCCCGTGTGCACTGTATTTTCCCATTTTTTTTTTCCTCAAAATAGGCACATACCAGTGATTAGCACTCATGTGTACGTATTCAGAGTCAAATGTGTACAGTTCAGCACAACTGCTGAGCTGACCAAAACAAAAACAAAGAAAACAACCCTTTATTTTTGCATGAAAATGAATATTGACTTCAGTGTGTGATGGATTCAGCTCTGGGTGTCAATATGTTTGTGTAGTTCACAGACCTTGGCCTCATCAGTACTCAAGTTTTTATAGGTCTCACAGCAAAGGAAAGTGTTATGGAAGGTTTTGAAGGAGGCTAATGAGTTCACTTTGTGGATGGTTACAGGGAGCACCTCCCAGAAACGAGGGGCAGCATGGAAGAAAGCACAAGAGAGCTTGTTTGAAAATTTAACATATGGATGATGGAGGCTGGCATCAGCGCTGATCAGAGACACGAGATGACTTTGCAGTATCACATGAGAGATGATAGGTAGGGTAGGGAGAGGACATGAAGGACCTTGAAAGTGAAAACAAGTAGCTTATGTTTGATAATGATGGAGAAGAGGGAGCCGGTAGAGAGACACAAATAGGGGTGACACGGTCAAAGTGATAGGCTAGCAAAGTGATCTTTGAGCAGCATTCTGAACGGATATGAGTGGGGCAAGAGTACATGTGTCAAGGATAGAGAGAAGGATGATGCACTAACCAAGATGTGAGGTGACGAGAGCCTGGGCAAGAGTTTCCGCTGTGTGGATGGATGGGAAAAGCAGTGTCTAAGGGATGGTATGCAGCAAGAACCTATAAGACTAAGACATAGCCTGGATGTGAGGAGCTACAGAGAGGTCCGAGTCAAAAATGATGCACAGGTTAGGGCCCTGAGTGACAGAGAGAACTGTAATGATGTCCACAGTGATTGAGAGAGGAGCTAGAAGGGAGGATTTATCATCTACTTGTGTCGATATCAAGTCAAGTTCAAAGTCTCAGTTGTTTTCTTCAAGGAGCTCATTGGCTTGGGTCCAATGTATCTAAAAGATCACTTGCCGCTCTGGAATGAAGACCAGAGTTGACACGTCCACTCCTCTGGCCCACAGGAACTCTTTACAATACGGAGAAAGTTCATCTGTGCGGGATACAGGATTTTCTTGAGGATTGTTCCAAGACTGTGGAACAAACTCCCACAGAAGCCAAGAACCATCATAAATCTCACCACCTTCTGTTCCAAATGCAAAGCATGTTTCTTCAACCCATTTTCTCTGACATAAAGAGAGCAACATGTACACTTTAAAAAAAGAGCCCCCAAACCCTACCTAAACAACACACTACAGAGTACACACAAAAAGAAAAGGAGTACACACTCTCCTGCTGGTAAGAGTGAGTTTGTGGGGGGGGGGGGGGGGGGGGGAGGGGTGAGAAAACCTGGATTTGTGCTGGAAATGGCCCAACTTGATTATCCTACACATTGTAAGGAGAGTGATCACTTTAGAAAAGCTATTACCAGCAGGAGAGTGGGGTGAGAGGAGGTATTTTTTCATGCTTTGTGTGTATATAATAAGATCTTCTAAACTTTTCACAGTATGCATCCGATGAAGTGAGCTGTCGCTCACGAAAGCTTAAGCTCAAATAAATTTGTTAGTCTCTAAGGTGCCACAAGTACTCCTTTTCTTTTTGCGAATACAGACTAACACGGCTGTTACAGGGCTGTTACGGTTTGTAGTCACAGTGAAGTATCCTTTGGCGATAGTTTCACACCCACCATTGGTCAGTTCAGTTTGTAGTCTAAGATCACTTTTGCATTCCTCGTTGATTCTAAGCTCTCACATAGCAGCGTCTATGAGTAATGCTAGCTATCATATCTCGTTGGCTTGGAGACCCCGTCCCATCCTTGAGGATGATGACCTTCATCACCTTTCCTCTAGACTACACCAATTCAAAATACCTGGACGTGAAGCCTTCACTGCTTAGGAAACTCAAACTAGTACACAGTGCTGCAGTACGTAGCCACAACAGTACAGGCTACAGCAAGCACAGCACCCCTATCCTCTGCTCTCTACACTGGCTTCCCGCAGAATACTGAATCAGGATCAAGATATCAGTCCTTATCTTCAAAGATCATCCTAAAGTCCCAAAGACAACGGAACTCTCAACAATAAGAGCAAAGCTCATCTGTGCAGAAGACAGAGTTTTCTCAGGGACCAATCCAAGCTGTGGACTGAACTCCCCCAGGGACTAAGGACCATCACAAACCCCACCACCTTCCACTCTATGGGCAAGGCACATTTCTTTGACCTTGTCTTCTCTAGCATTTGAACAGAGCAATTAGTTCATTTAAAAAATCCTCTGCCAAAACAAGACACTGCATTGCACGTGCTTCTCCCTCTGGGAGGAGGATGAGAGAACAAACAACACGTGACAGGTGTTCACCATATTGCTTAAGGCACTACTGGAAGGTGCTCACATGCTATAGTGATAAACGTAGAGCAAGAACCTATGCAGAATAGAATAGAATATACTCCAAATTATCTTCTCACTCCCTTCTCTCCCTTCAGTCCCCAGGCCTAACTTGTGCTAATTTGTGCCATCCCTGAGCTCCCCAGTGAGCTGCTGGGGAATGTACAGGCTGTACAACCTTGTAAGTGCCATTCCCTCCTTGTACCCTCCTCCTTTCTCCTCCACAAGGACCAGGGACAGCCTGACCCTTTGTTTCCTTTTCCTATTCTTAGGTTCATGCCTTTCATCATACTGCCCTCTACGTCTGGAAACCTGGCCCTGTCCCCATCAGCCAAATACCCTCTGTCCTTCCACAAACCCCTCTTTAAAATCTGTCTCCCCAAGCAATCCTTGCTCCTTTCTTCTTAATCAATAATCCCCACATCCTCCCTTTCCTGTGCTGCTGTTCTGTTATTTAGGCTGTCAGCTCCTCAATGCAAGTAATACACATTATTGACATTTAGAAAGCAATAATTCACAGCACTACAGAACTGTTGTAGAATAATAAACTTTGATGAAAGAAAGGTGCAGGGTCCTCACCCTTCCCAGTCTATTTCTGTGCCTCTGGGCCTTCAGCTGTAGCTGTCTGGCTGGATAGGAGCAGGAGGTAGCTTTGACTAGATAGGAGGAAGAACATGTTTGCCCTAAGGTCCCTTGATCATGTTCTCATCTGTCCTTATCTCTCTCCATTAGAAATCACCTGGCAGCACACACTCTTCTAGAACATACTCTTAACATCTGGAATGGAGTTTGGAAAATATTATCCCATAAACACACAGGAGATTTCTCGTCCCATCTTGCGGTATAGCAACAACCCCTGACGTACCCTACCTTTGCTGGACAAAAATATGAGGAGAGAGAAAGCTTTTTGTTGTTTTTCCAATATTTTAAGTCAAAGAGGCAATGAAATTACATCATAGGGTAGAATTGTTCCTAAATTTTGGGCCCCCAGATCTCTGTATGCTGTGTACATTACTCATCCTGCTGACCCTGGAAGCCAGTTTCTGGAAGGTTACAATGCTAATCATTTGCTGGAGCTGCTCCCCAGCTTCTAAAACCAGCAATTCATATGCCTACTAGCACCAAAAAGATGGTAATCAATCCTCTCTTCTGCTTACAGGCAGTCTCTCTGGGATGCCAGTCCAAAACTAAAACCTTTGAGTTTTAACAACAGAAATCAGGACATTTATAATAATAAAATAAACAAACAACAACAACAACTTGGTTCCAGAAATTTTGTATCAAATGTAAGTTCCACCAGCTATTTTGGTGGATATCCACTCCCCCACTGCTTCTCTATCCATAGGGAACTATTGATTAGCTTGCTTGATCAGTTAACAATAAAAAGTCTACTAGGACCTTGTTTGGATACAGGACAATGAAAAGCCATTTAGAAATATAATCTGGAATTTATACATCAAACTCTAGATTCCAGATCTAAATGGCTCTTTCAGCCATGGTCTCAAATCAGTCCCACTGTTCTCTCTACTATTATTTGTTTCCTCTATGAGAGTCAGTTTCACAGCATGCAAAGTCTAGCTGGGAGCACAACTTCTAAGATCAAACCTAGAAATAAAGTCCTTGATGTGTACATGCTGGATCCCAAGTTGGGAGTGTTGGCCGGCCATATTTCACCTTCTTCTCATCAAAGCTAAGTAACTCTTTGGGCCAAAGCCATCCCTGTGGTGTAACTTCATTGCCCCTTTGATGAAGTTTTTTCTCTAATACATCTTACACTACATAGAGTTACTCAGCAAATTCATCATTATTTTAGGATACTGACATTTTGGTTCGGCTAATTATAAAGTGAGAGGCTGTTTACCAAATTCAGAATGACACATAATATCCTAAGAAATAAAAACTATTAAGGAGGGATTGCTACAGCTATGCAGGAAGAGGAATTTCCATGTCAGAGGAAATTCCCTGATTGCAAAAAGAAAAGGAGGACTTGTGGCACCTTAGAGACTAACCAATTTATTTGAGCATGAGCTTTCGTGAGCTACAGCTCACTTCATCGGATGCATGCTGTGGAAATCGCACAAGACATTTTATACACAGACACCATGAAACAATGCCTCCTCCCACCCCACTCTCCTGCTGGTAATAGCGTATCTAAAGTGATCATCAAGTTGGGCCATTTCCAGCACAAATCCAGGTTTTCTCACCCTCCGCCCTCCCGTGAGAAAACCTGGATTTGTGCTGGAAATGGCCCAACTTGATGATCACTTCAGATAAGCTATTACCAGCAGGAGAGTGGGGTGGGAGGAGGCATTGTTTCATGGTGTCTGTGTATAAAATGTCTTGTGCGATTTCCACAGCATGCATCCGATGAAGTGAGCTGTAGCTCACGAAAGCTCATGCTCAAACAAATTGGTTAGTCTCTAAGGTGCCACAAGTCCTCCTTTTCTTTTTGCGAATACAGACTAACACGGCTGTTATTCTGAAACCTGATTGCAAAATTTGTTTTCATTCTGAATCAGAACAAATCACTGTGTTTTATATTTTTTCTAAATGAAATTTCATCAGAATCAACACGTGCATGGAAAGTTTCAACCTCTACAAAACAGCATTTTCTGACAAAAAAATGTTCCATTAGAAAATGTTGAACCAGCTCTAGTGATGACTACAACCAATACCAGAAGAAAAGGCCCTGATGTGAATATCAAATCAAAATTACATCATCACTTTGGACAGTAACCATGACCAAAACTTTTGAACAAACCATGGTGATGCATTGAGACCATAAGGATAGTAAAGAGAGAATTTTTTAGATGTTATGAAGTATTTACGCTTTCTACAGAACTCTATCTTTAAAAATAAAACCACTATTTCCTGGTTTAACTATAATTTCCCTGTCAAGATGCTGAAAAATGCAAATGTCCCTTCAGATGCTCTTTATAAAAAGCATTCGCTGCTATAATAGGCAGCTCTTCAGGTTAATGTCTTCAGAATGTACGTGAAGCCCTCTGCCAGTATAAAAGATTCATACTTAATTATAGGTACCCTGAATGAAAAGGTCCGAACCCCTTCTGGGTGGCAAAAGGGATTTGTAATGTTTGATTGTTTTTAACCTATGGTTCTAAAGTTAAGCTTTCAAACCATCGATATGTACTGCAACCTTAACTTTGCCTTAAAGGGTTTTGTGTGTGAGAATGCTATAGATAGTACATGATCATCAATGATTCTCCTCAAGTTGCAGCATACAACGCTGTCCCTCTCACTTTATTTTAAACCTCAGAATGCCCTTTTTTCTCTTACTTTTTTGTGAAATGAGATATAAGAGCTGGGATATTGGTTTTGAAATAACTCATAGTCTGTGCTGCCACCACTACGCTGTAGTCCCTTTTCTTTTACATCTGTCACCCTCTCTTAAATACTCCTGTGAGAAAATAACTCAGACTGTTAATAATTCTGTTTACCTTTAGTAAAAAGTAGGAATTATCCCCTCCCCTATCAACAACACTCATTTGTGGAGAACACAAACCCAGACATGAAGAACTTCCACTAGGATAGTGGAGGTACAGAAAGACACCCAAATGCCGCATCAGAAACTTTCCCTGTAGGTAAAGCAGGACTAAAATATGCTGCATTCTACCACGGGCAGTCACATCTGCATCTCAAAGGATCTGGCCTGAGTCTGCTGACAGGTAGGAAGTTACCTGATGAGAACTGGCACAGAATCTCCACAGCTGCAGGGTTTCTAACAGTCACTAAGAACACTGGGTATTTTCTTACCTTACCCACAGAGTTCTCCATTAATTTCAAGTTAGGCCGTGGTGATGATGGCAAAATCCCAACTAACTTTTGATCAACAGGGCTGTTGGCTGCCAGGCACACACACAGCTTGCTGTTGCCTTTATACTGATTCACCCAGCAGGGCAGGTGTGATTTATAGAGACTCTGAGATCCACCCCCTGACTCCTATATGCGGAGAAAATAATCTGCTGACGTGTGCCCCAGTACTTGGGGTGAGAGGAAAGATGCAGCTATCGTAACACTTCATGTGCCTGGTGGCCAGTAAGTGCATATTACCATGTTCAGAGGAGTTATCCCTAACATCTCCATCAAATCATGCCTACCCATAATGGTTTTTATCCAACACTTCCAAAAAGCACAATACTTCCATAAAGAATGAGAATGGGAAGAAATCTCTGAATCCCAGCCACAGATGTCTATGGTGAAACATCTCATCCCCAGATTCTCAGCTCAGCCCATTCTGTACTGGGAATTTTTTTTTAAATGTAGCGTTTTGAATCTATTTACCAGTATAATAGGATTTCCTAACTTGAGGGATGGGGTCTCTAGAAGGGGGAGGTTCCCAGGCTAGTTCAGGAGTGCATGTGGGACAAAGGAAAAAAAAAAACCCAATGAGGACAGGAAAAGCAGCTGCTCATAATCTGTGCTTGTGGGTGGAGCACTGGGTGATTCCCTGAAAGCACCTACCTTCCCTCCCTGCTCCTAAGGTAGCCTCTAAAGCAGCTGTTGTAGCAGCTCATGTGTGCAATACCACAGGCCCATGCAGCTGCCCACCAGCCAAACTATTCTGAACTGTGCAGCATTAAACTCAGCCATGAGAGTGGCTATGGCCCAGCCCCACAGAGCCACCAATGGACATCCACTACAAGTAGCATGTGCCCTTCCCATACGTAGGAGGACAGGGAGAGGGAGCTACCTGAAAGAGGGCATCAAGAACAGTTAAAAGGAGGATGCAGGGAGGGGAAAATACACCGGTAAGAAACAAGATGAGAAGGGGGAAAGTAGAATTTAAAACAAAGGACAGGAGAGAGGAAACCTGGACAGAAAAAAAAGAGAGAGTGCCACAAACATGCCCAGGAATGCTATGAGGGGGTCAGGGGGAAGATGGGGAGAAGCATCGACCCATCTAAAGGGGGCACCAATAAAAATAAGCGTGGGAACTGTGCTGGAAGGAACTGTAAGAGTTCATGTTGAAAGCCTCCCTACACCCAGAAATAGTGACCTGACACGAAGTGTCAGACTGTTTCCCTTTTACAACACAAACAGGAGACACTTTGATCCAGACAAGAGGTAAGTAGCAGCAGCCCTTACTTTTAAATAAAAATAAAAATAGAGTATTTCAGCTATTCTATTATGTCATATTATGTCAGTAGTGGTAGTAGGAGTGAACATGATGCATTACTACTACTGATGTCATGAAATAATGTAAACGTCATAAAAATATTAAAAAAGAAAAATATTGAAATTCTGAAATGAAATTTTCCTATAATTTCTAAACAATTTTTTGAAACAAATTGTTCTTGCATTAAGGGTCCAATTCTACCACCCTTGTAACACTAAGGAGTAATCTAGTCTGCAAGTAGTCCCTGGATATCTTTGTGAGGATGACAGAATCTAGCCCTAATTGTAATGTCAGTGTAGTTAATAGCTTTATGTAAGGAGATCTAACCAACGGCAGTAAGTTGCGGATCATAATCAAAGGGCCAGATACTGCCTGTGCATCAAGGCAGTAAATAAAAATACAGAAACAACACCAACTTTCCATAGATTCTGCAGAACTGAAAACACACTTCCTTTGAAAAAAGCTGTGGACAAAAATTCAGTGTGGGCTGATGAAGGCCAACACCAGGACCCCAGGCATGCCCTCACTTGTGCAGAGCAAATAAGTACCAGTGGATTATTCTTGGCTCAGCAGACTTGGGGGGCTGCATCGAAGTGTGAGGTGAGAAAGGCTATGCCTATATGAACATAAAAGCCATGACAGTGAGACACAGGATGCAAGCTCTGTTAAATTCACTGTAACAGCAGCAGTCTGGTTTCCAGGTGGTCCAAGTTACATACTGAGTATGTAACACGAATACAACAGGGCCACGAGAGTGAACACGCAAAGCATGTATAAGTGGCAGGAGTTAAAACAAGATCCTAGGTAGATATCTGAAGACACTTGGACTGAAATGTGTCTGAGGCAGGCAGGATAGGTTGAATCAGGGGCATTCAGTACAGCCTCTACAGACCTGCCCAAAGACTTCAGACTCAGATTCATGACAGTTAAAGATGGAAAAGACATATTAGCTCATTCAGCCCATAGTCCTTCCAATGCAGGACTGATCTCTACACTCCATTCTGTAATATTTCATTCAATCTAGTTTCAGGCAGTGAGACTTTTACCACTTCCCCTGGCCTGAGAGAGCTCTGTCAATACTGAGCCTAAAATTTCCCCTTTCTTAATTTTAGTTCATTACTGTATCATTCATTCAATTAGTAGAGCAATTCTTCATTTCCCATGGCAACAGCCTAGCCGTGGGAATATGTTACTGCTGGTGACGGCACATTAACAGCGGTTTAACTGAAATTGTTGACCTTGAGAGCTCTGCCAAATTATGTGCAGAAATGGGGAGCCCTACAATTTGTTTCTTCATTATTATAAACTCCTGCAGGAGGATGGCTCCCTTCCAATGAGCTTGTGAGCACTACAAAAGCAGAGAGATTTCAATACCGAATATCTGCCCACAGAGATAATATCCATCTTGAAAAATTTCTACATCTACATGTATACTGGCCCAAATCTGTGGTGCTTAGCCCAGCCCACTTGTGCCACTCTCCTGGTACAAAGGAGCCACCACGCAGCCATGATAGGCCAGCTGGAGATTCAGCTGGTTGAGGGGCATGCCAAGTCTATGCCAATCCAGTCAAGGCAGCGACAATTTTTTTTAAAAATGATAATACTCCAGAAAAGCTAGATAAAATTAATCCATGTGGCTCTAAGGGATTACTGCATTGTCTCTTAATGTCTTTTAGCACATTTATTGCGTGTACTTTAATTATTTGTAGATGCTCCAGAAGCTCACAAAAGCCCCGGCGTGACTGGCATTCTAAGAACTCATGTTGTGCTAGAGTGCCCATAATTTCTCTTGTTTGCAGTTCCAGGACTTCAAGATCTCCTCAAACTCCTTGATTCATACAATGTTTGAGGCATCTAGAACTGCCATCCTTTCTGTATGTTATTTCTTAAAATCCAGGAATTCCATATATTCTTTAACGGCTATTGAAGGAAATGGGAACCCTTAGCATGCAGCACCTTCTTAGCAAAGGATTTTAAGGCCAGGGCTCTAGGGCTTAACTCAGCAGTGTGGTGTAAGGTGGCCAATGAGCCAGGTAGGCTCAGATAGGCCCGGAGATGCAGTAAGTCTGCTTGGAACAGAAGCACAGTAGTACAAATCATCCACAGGGCCCAAAAGGCCCAGAGGCCCAAAACTGGGTGCCAGGCCAAGATGGGATGGGGCCAGACTGGTGAAGAGATGTACTGATTTGGTGGCTCTTGCAAACAGCCCCTGTCAGTGGCACTCCTATGGAGCTCTAGATTTCAGAGGTGCCAACCCCCATGATCACCTCCAGCACAGTTGCTTCTCCTAGATGGAAGAGGGGTGTGCAAATTAACAATAGGGTTTTCTACACTGCATATGCACATTGGTGCCCTACAGTCTCTCACTCTGTAATAGAGATCATGCAAAACTTCACATACATACAAATAGCTCATACACTCACATTCTATGATGCAGGATTCAAGATTATATCTACAGGCTATTGCACATTTACACGTATGCTACAAGTAGTTGTCGGCCAGGTGCTGTTATGCAAGCTGTTAATTCTCTACAACCTCACATAACTCATCCGTAGAGCTGTGCAGGACCTGGCATTTCCATTGCATAGAAAATCTGCATTTCCAAAAAATGTTTCACGCTGAATAGGAACAAAAAGTCGGAAATAAAAGATTTTTTAAGGAACAGACATCTTTGAAAAATTCTATTTCAGAAGAACCAAAACAGAATTTTCCAAAAAAGTTGGGGCTGGCCCCCTGTCTCCCCACCCAACTTGTCTCCAGACCACCACCCAGCAGGTAACATGAAGACCCAGCCAGCCCGTGAGTCAGATAGCCCAGTGAGCTGGCCAGCCTGCCTGCCCACCAATTGGACAAGTCTGGGGCGATGGCTGGCTGGGGCGCTGTGGAATCCAGGGAGCCAAGGAACCAGAAGCCTGGCACCTCAGAGAGGTAGGCAGCCTGGGGACCCAGAGAGCAGGGCATGTTCCTACCTAGTTTCAACTGAATCAGCATTTTCTGATGGAAAAAACTATTCCATCATAACATTTGTGACTAGCTCTACTCATCAGCCATCACTTTCTTGGAATCAGAGTCTGACTTCTTGCGGATGTTAAAACTGTGCAACTGGGAAATAGTAGGCTGCTGTCGCATAAATAGTTCCTTCTCCTCCCCTTCTTCCTCCAGTACTGTAAGCAAACAGCTGACTGATGTGTCTCGGTTTTCCGAACATGCGACAAGTTGTGCAACAATGAAACATTGATAATTCCAAAAGTTTTTAAAAATAAAAGCAGCAGTTATGGGACAAATATCTTTACATCCATGCAACATCCACAAAAGGGTTCATCAGCTCTCAGAATGCTTGGCAACAGTCCCTGACCTCCAGGTATACTCAGCCAATGGGAATGTTCTGGTGATATAATACATGTAACTTTATAGCTTTTTAAGTGCTTGCGTGGTTAGTACGAAAATTGGCCTAACCTGGTGTGTGGATCTCAGAGACCACTCTAGATGTCCTGACAAATATTTGAATTAAGCTTCTCACTAAAGCAGATATTAATTTTCTAATTCACCTTCTGACGCTTGGGGTATTAGCCACCAACTTCAAATGGGAATTTTGCATGAGAAAGGTGAGCAGGTTTTAGCCAGTCATTTGCTATAGCAACATACTATACCTGTCTTTTGAACTTCTTTCAGAGATGCAAGAGTCTCCTATGTGTAGAGCAGCATTCAGATGAGCAGCATGGCATCACTGGATTCAGAACATAAGCATCCTCATGTATGTACACATGGATTTCAGTGGATGGGGCGGTCTGACTCACACTACTGTCTCTGGATATGTTGCTACTCCCTATAGTGCCATATATTTACTGGAAAACATGCCAAGTCTGTCAGAGTATCCCCCACAAACACGCTTGAAAGATGAGTTGCATAATAAAAATGTACTGTGTGTGTTCATAAAGCAAAATGCATCACGTAAGTGATGAGCTCCAATTATGACTGTGTGCAGGAATGCTTATGTGACTGCACAATAGAACGGGGATAAGTCATTTTTTGGATTTCTGTCATGCCTTTCATCTGAGATGCTCAAAGCCTCTCAACACACCAGTGAAATATGAATTATTAGCCCTGCTTTAGTGTTTGATGGTGAAACCAATGTCAAAGCGATTTGCTTAAGATCACACATTTAGCCAGCTGTTGGTAAGAAGCATGGGTATCTATGCCTCCTATTTCAAGCATGAGAACCAGGAATAAACACTTGAATACTGGCTTCCAGCCCTGTTCCCTAATCCCTACACAGCACTGCCTTCCTCCCAACATAACCATCAGTAGTAACCTCCCTCCTGTCTCACATTAGCCGCATCATGTGCCCGGTCTGTGTCAATATAGTATTCCACACAAAACCTATTGCTGAACAGACTGTCTGAGTTCCCATTACTACATTGGGTGAAGCAGAGCATGTTAGATGTGTCCCCATTAGTTATAGCATGGAATGCTGCCTCCTATCAGAGAGATGGTTGAAACTTGGAAATTTCATAATTTGAAAGTTTCCTTTCATCCTGAACCAAAATAAAAATCTTATTCTGTGAGAGATTTCAACTTCTCATCCGGAACCACAATGAAAAGCTGGAATCTCCCACAGAATAAACTTTCTGGACAATGTTGGTTGGAAATATCAGAACAACCTCATATAAAGGTTTCATTTCTGTGAGGTTGAAGCACTTACCATTTTACCATATCATTAATTATAAAATAAATCAAAACAATAGTCAAAAATGTTGGAGCGCTTGGTTGCTGAAACAATATATTTTGATATCCATTTTGTTGAAAATTTCAACAAAAAATATTCCCATAGAATATTCTGATTTTATCAAATCAGCATTTTCCTTCAGAAAATTTTCAACCAGCTCTAATATCTCCCATGAATGCTGCAGTGTCCTCCCTGAGACAATTGCTGCAATGTAAGAATGCAATATTGTATCCACTCCAGGAGGTTAATGACTGTAGAAACAAGTTGGGTTTCCTTGCTCTTGGATCAGTGCAGTATGGAGATAAACGGGCGTCTCTATTGTTTCAAGGAAAAATGCAATGAAAATACGTGCTTTTCTAACTAAATCTACTGCCACCACAGCATCGTCCCCCTCCCTTTGAGTCTGCCATAGTAACAATATGTGGGGATGAAGCTGTGTGTGGTTTGGGGGTGTAGTGCTGGGGGCAAGAGGTGAGGAACATCTGACACATCCTCCTATCCTGTAGTAATTGATGGGTCATGATTAATCCTAGTTAGAGAGCACCCAAAATTGTACTAGGCACTTTACCTCCATTTTATAGGTCCAAGGAACTTACAGTCTAAAGCCTCAGTCTTTCAGATATTTACAGACATAATAGCTTTCCTCAGATGACTAGTCTAATTCAAATCAGTCGCACAATTAACATGAGTAAAATCACTCCCATGCATGAGTGTTTGCAGGACCAGGCCACAAATAGACAGACAGACAAGAGATATCAACACAATTCTCCCCCTGCTCCTCCCACCCCCCCCCCCCGACTTTTTTTCTTCAAACAATGCTTCTTAGCTGTCATTATTTTTGTTTAACTTTTAACCATTCACCCCTATTTGCTGATTTGTTTGGGTTTGATTTTTATTTATTTAGACACAGTTTCTTCCAGGCAAGGACTGTCCCTCATTGTGTGTTTGTGTAGCAACTACCAAAATGGGGCCCTGATCCCAGCTGAGGTTTCTAGCTGCTGGGGTAAAACCAATAATCGTTTCTATTTTTAGTCCTTGAAAATTGAATTTATTTGTTCTCCAAGATGACCTTTATGTATTCTCTCCCTTCCATACCTTCCTTTCACATTGTGACCTTGACCTTTTCCTCAGCCTCCTCCCCACACTTCCCTCCCGCTAGATATCTACAATGTTTTTCCTTTAAAGACATGCTCCAGCTCAACTCAAAATGGGCGTCAGACAGGAATCACTGGCTGAAATTGTATGGCCTGAGTTATACAATAGATCAGACTAGATGATCATAGTGGGTCCTTCTGACCTTAAAAATACATCAATCTGCTCTCCTTCCCAGCCCCCAATCCACCCACCCACTCACCTGGCCTGTATTAACAGTTCAGAGGTTGGTTCCAATGGTAGTAGTCAGTGAAGGCTCTCCATGAGCTAGATGGGAGTAGAGGGCTTCAGGTGAAGAGCTTAGCTGCTCCTGTTACCACTAAGAGTCTCTACAATTAAAGTAAGTCTGCTAGAAACATCATAACTTAGGCTTCATACATGTACTTCCCCTCACTTCACCCAAATATGGGGTTTACATGAAGTGCCTGGTCAGTGACAGCAAAGCTTCTCAGGTGCTGTCCTACAGAGGACACGTGCAGGGTTCAATTCCCTGTAGATCCTAGGGAGCCAAGAGGTTAGGAGAAAACAGCCCCTGCCTCTCCCATATGCTCCCAAGTCCTTCCTCCCTCAGTCAACAGTTGGCGGAAATGACAGAAGGTGAACCTCACAGTGTTTCCTGGGTCAGCTGCCATTCTTCCATGGGTATTCAATGGGAGGGGCACAATTCATGTCTTAATCCATATCTGGTTATCTCAGCAGGTTTCTGAATTTCCTGTTCATAGTTAACACATCAGTGTGTAGACAGTATAATTAGGATAATTATAATGACATGGCTAATCCAATTATGATATCCTTCTTCCTTACTACCAGGACAGGCACAGGGCAGGGCACAAGTAAAGAGATCAACAACACTGAGTCTATTCCAAACCTGTATTTTCACTCCCTCATAATTACCTCAGAATGCCTCCTCCTGGGGATGTGTGGAGCTTGAAAGTGCAATTCCTTTCAGAAGTTTCTGAGAGCTCTGCATGGCTGCAGATAAAGCAGCCATCTAGTTCAAGTCGTAGTCTGTTACAGAGGAGAAACACACCCAGATCTCTCACAGAAACTTTACTGCTATTCTCTCTTATTTTTGTTTGTTCTTAATCTAAAATAAAAGTAATTTAGACTGGATGTGCATGGTTAGGTTTTTTCATACACAAAAAACTAACATTGACATTGCTCACGCTTAGTCTTGTGCCAAATGTAAATTTTTTTTAAACATTTGAACAAGATCATATGAGCAGTCGGATTCATGCCACCAGGATACAGGTACACGCAGCTTTTATTTACCTTTTTTTGCATCCAGATAATAAAAAAAGAGTCTGTTTTAATTTCAATCTTGGTTGCAATCTTGCCTATTAACTTTCAGGTCAATTAGTTCTATCCTTATCCATAATGGACCTGGCAGCTTTTCTGCAGCTTTGTTTGGGGAAGAATATCACAACCTCTAGCTTTTTCACTCAAGCCATTACTTACTCTTGTGTCTACTTCCCCCAAGATCAGAATTTACTTTCATTATCCAACACCTCTTCATATCTGCCCCATCTCATAGTCAGAGACCAGTTCAGAGGTCAATAAAATATTCTTACATTTAAGATAATTTTACAAAAAGAGCGGGGGGCAAATCCCAGAATAAAGAGGTATCAAATTAAGTGTTTTTAGACTAATACCATGGAAAGCATGACTAGGCTGGCACTAGGTTTCAGTTAAGAATATGGACATTACCTATAGCATGGCCCAAAAATGCATCTCTTCTCTCTCAGCCTGTATGTGTCTGTTAGTTCAAGCCAACCACATGCCTCAGAGTATATGTGTCCTCTACTATAGCCTATGGGCTTTCGCAGTTTAATTCTCACTTGTCAGTGCCTCACCTTCCAGGCCAGACCTACATAGTTATTTCCTTTCAGGAGCGGCTGTTGATTAATAAGACAAAACAATTTTTTCTTGAAATATCATTTTTGTCTGATTCATGTCCCTACCTACCTAAATCATACATTAATAAATATCCATTTCATCTATTCATAGCAATAGTCCATTTCCTTCTCTGCTCTAAAGTTGCACACAAATTTGCTCTTTATAGGCCTTATGAGTAAACAGCACCTTTAGTAGCATTTCATTATCAACCATACAAGGGGAGGTAAGACCATCACATGCAGCCTGCTTCAGGATAGAAAAATTATGGGTGAAATCTTAGCCCCATTGAAGTCAATGACAAATCTCCCAGTAGCAGGGTTAGGATTCCTCCATAAAACTTTGAGAAATATGCAGATTCTAAAATCCCCACAAAGAAAGTAAACTTCATATTGAACTAGCTGGACACCATCTACCACAGCACTTCACAAATCTAAAAAGGTTACAAGTGACTGAAAATGAAAACAGTAAATGAAAATATAGTGTTGCACATGGCTAGCAGGTAAGTGTCAGATGCCATCATTTATAACTTAAGTGGGGTCTTAAACTAACCCAGCCACAGTCTACCAAGATGCTAGCATAGTGCCTGCTACTCTAGGACAATACACCATTTCATGGAGAAACAGGGAACAGAGACAGTGGTTATAACATGTGACCTTGCAATCTTGTAGTGCACTAATGTGGCAAATCATTTTCTCACCGAGTGCTTGGGCCATGTTCATACACAACTGGCCCTGGAACTGTTGCTGTAGCAGTGCATTATGAAATTCCTGAACCACCCAATCCAACAGCTTCTGCCACAGCCCTCCCGAGCCGGTGCTTTTTGAAAAATTGGGAAAGTATAGTAGGAATTGAACGGTATTCTGTTGGTCCAAACAAGACTTGCAATTTCAAATGCTACGTGTTCCATGTGGCAAAGGACATGCTGGTTAGTACAGGTGCACAACATTTGTCTTGAAGTTGTTCTTTAATTTGCATGCAGTTGCACATTCAGATATGCAAAAGCTGGAAGGATTAGAGGGGCAGCCGGGTAGGCTGAGGGAGGAATCCAGAGCCATTCTACACTACATTGTACAATGTAGTACAATGCATCCGATGAAGTGAGCTGTAGCTCACAAAAGCTTATGCTCAAATAAATTTGATAGTCTCTAAGGTGCCACAAGTACTCCTTTTCCTTTTGCGGATACAGACTAACACGGCTGCTATTCTGAAACCTACATTTTTAATCTAAGTCTTGCCACATCTAAGCATGCTGACATATGCACATATCTGGAGAGCCAGCATCTTTGGGCTGAAAACAAACATGAAAGATTCCAACCCCAAGTATACTACTTTGCAGAAAAATATAAAGTGCCTGAAAATGGAGGCTTAGAATGAAAGTGTTTCCTCAACAATTATTATAGCAAAACTTCAATGAACTTGTCGTTTAGCTGTATTGTCTCCTTAGGTAATGTCAGGGGGTCTGTTTTTTTGTATAAGTGAACAGTATTAAAGGTTTAGCAGACAGTTCTGATGTTTTAAATCACAACAACAAGCTGTGGCCAACTGCTTAGCATTAGGAATAGTACGCTCCTATAGTAACAATGGGTATAGAAAGCTTTTAAAATTTCTTGTGTCTTAGCAAAGTAGGTTTTTGGCTATTCAGATTGATACATTGTATGCTGATTGGCAATAAACTCAGATCAATAACTTGTAAAAATTCTGTGGTATCTACACTCAGGTATATAAAAACATAGCCAATGAAAATTTTGGTTCTACCATTCAGTCATGAGAGCTGTATTTGCATGTGCAAACAAGTTCCTATGCAATTTCTCATGTGCAAAAGGTTACATGATCAAGTCCTTTGATTTTAAACTCATCTGGACATGGAACATGACAATCTATATTTGCAGAGCACTATGTAAAGATACAGCTTCATATAAATTAGATCTGCATGAATACCACAAAGAATTTCCATAAGTATGCATTCATATTTTAAAGTGAATCCACTCCTGTCACGGTCTCCCCACTTGTGTTTGTTTTCCACTGACATTGGGAGTAGCCAAATTCACTCTCACAGATGTTTATGAATAGAAGATTCAAGCTCACTGGTGTGAAAAAAAAAAAATCACAAAAAGGGAGCTGGAAAGTTCAGCGTGCAAATATTCATGCTAGACATGTTCTCTGTAAAAGTTATGATCAACCAGGCATGGGAAAAATTTTAAATACCATCTGAGTGATGTGACCAATCACAACTAACCAACACTTCAGATTCTCAGCATAAAGTAACAAATACTGGCAGTGAACTGTTTGCAATCAGCAGAGTAACAGTAGCAGGGAAATTATTATAGATATATAGAGAAATTGCTGATATACCGATAAATCACTGACGTATTCCACAAGTAGAAAGAGAAGAGTTTGTTGAATAAGTTATTCCTAGCAAAATTTACTCAGATATAATATACATGATGTTTAAAAATAATAAATCATAGCTACACCCTAGGGGCAGAGCTAAGAAGGTTGAAAAGGAACACATTAAAAGCCGAAAAAGATGTTTCAATTTCCCTCCTTAATTTATAATTTCTTGACTTTTACTTTTATGTGTGAAAGTTGAAAATGTTATAGTTCCATAAATATTGCTTTTGCATTTGTTATACAAATAGGATGTTGCTCTATTTTATGTTAGTTATCTTACAAGCAGTTGGGCCAAGTTCATCCATTCACTTGAGAGTTACACCACGGATAAATTTGGCCTGAGTAAGAAGAAGAGATGGATTGACAACATAAAAGAGTGGACAGGAATGGACTTCGCAGAGACTCAAGCGCTGACGCACAATGGTCAGGAGTGGAGGCAATTGGTTAATTACTCATCAATGATGGTGCCCCAACGACCAATGCGGTTATGGGAGTGAGGATGATGAATTTACAGGAGCTAGTTTAGAAAGTGACACTATGTCAGTTACTTCTTTTATATAATGGTTTCGAACACTGGAAGGTTCAGCTATTGAGCAGTAAGTCTGTAAGTTTGACAATGAAAATGTAGAGTTTAGAGGTTAATGAAATACAGAATGCAAGAAAGTTTGTTACAGTAGCACTCATTTCTTTGGTTACACTGCCATCTTCTGGCTCAATGTGTTTTACTCAGCTACAGAGATTGCTCCACCACCCCCCCCCCCCCCCCCCGGACTGGTATGTTTGTATACATCTTGTATACATGGAGCATGTATCTCTGCATGCTCCATGGCCCTGTAAAACATCTGAGGTGCCCTTCCAACATACACACCTGTGTTCTTCCACCCCTCACCATTTCGTCATAGCCCTGGTCTACACTACGGAGTTAGGTTGAATTTAGCTGCGTTAGGTCGATTTTAAAATGAATGCATCTACACAACCAACCCCGTTCCGTCGACCTAAAGGACTCTTAAAATCAACTTCTGTACTCCTCCCCGGTGAGGGGAGTAGCGCTAAAAATCAACCTTTCTAAGTCGAATTTGGGGTAATACAGGCACAATTCGACGGTACTGGCCTCCGGGAGCTATCCCAGAGTGCTCCAATGTGACCATTCTGGACAGCACTTTGAACTCCAATGCACTAGCCAGGTACACAGTAAAAGTGCAGGGAAATTTTGAATTTCATTTCCTGTTTGGTCAGCGTGGCAAGCTCAGCAGCACAAGTGACCATGCAATCCCCCCAGAATCACAAACAAGCTCCAGCATGGACCGAAAGGGAGACACTGGATCTGATTGCTGTATGGGGAGAAGAATCTGTGCAGGCCGAACTCCAATCAAAAAGAAGAAATGCTAATATATATGCCAAAATCGCACAGGGCATGGTGGAGAGAGGCTACAACAGAGACACACAGCAGTGCCGCGTGAAAGTCAAGGAGCTCAGGCAAGGCTACCAAAAGCCAAAGGAGGCAAACAGTTGCTCCAGGTCAGAGCCCCATACATGCCGCTTCTATGATCAGCTGCATGGTATTCTAGGGGAGGATCCTACCACTACCCCACCACTGTCCATGGACACCTGCAAGGGGGAGTCTCACGCAACAGGGAGGAGGATTTTGTGGATGAGGAAGAGGAGGAGGACAAGGAGGAGAATGCGCAGCAGGCAAGCAGTGAATCCATTCTCCCCGGCAGCCAGGAAGTTTTCATCACCCTGGAGCCAATACCCTCCCAAGGCGGGATCCCTGACCCTGAAGCTGGAGAAGGCAGCTCTGGTGAGTGCACATTTGTAATTACAGTACAGGGTTTAAAAGCAAGAGTGTTTAATGTTTGATTTGCCCTGAAGAATTGGGATACATTCGCGGCCAGTACAGCTACTGGAAAAGCCTGTTCATGTGTCTGGGGATGGAGCAGGGAATCCTCCATGGACATCTCCATGAAGCTCTCCCAGAGGTACTCTGAAAGCCTTTGCAGAAGGTTTCTGGGGAGGGCTGCCTTATTTTGTCCTCCACTGTAGGACACTTTACCACGCCAAGCCAGTAGCAAGTAGTCTGGAATCATTGCAGCACAAAGCATTGCAGTGAATGGTCCTGGGTTTTAGTCGCATTCAAGCAACATTCAGTCTTTAGCTTTCTGTGTTAGCCTCAGGAGAGTGATATCATTCATGGTCACCTGGTTGAAATAGGGGAATTTTTGTAAGGGAACAGTAAAAGGACCCCGTTCATGCTGCGTTGTTTGCACTTGACTAAAAGGGATCATCCCAGAGAATAGCCACGCGGCGGGGGAGGGGTGAAGGGATCATCCCAGAGAATAGCAACACGGTGGGGTGGAGGAGGTGTGTGCTGTACATCCACCTGAAAACCGCAGCCCCTCCTTTTAAATGTGAAACCCAACCAGCATTGCTTGCTATGGGAAAGGATGGCCCTGCAGTTTGAAACCATTCCCACATGTTATGAAGGTGTAAGAAGCCAACCCCACATACCAAAAGGCTTACCATGGCTGCCTGGAAACCGAATTCTGTTGCCTAGCTATGTGTGATGTGCCACCAAAGCAGCAGGCGCTCAATATAAAAGGCAAAATGTGAACTTGTACCTAAAGCACATGTGCTGTCTGCTGTGAATTGCTTGATTCACTGTGAAAGTCTCCCTTTTGTTCTCAGAAATGTATCATCTTAAATTTTACTCTCCCTTTTTATCTCCCCCCAGGTGCAAATATTTCTATGCTCCCCCATCATCTCCGTCCCTGAGGTTATTGCAGATTAGAAGGCGAAAAAAATGCACTCGGGATGACATGTTTTCCGAGCTCATGCAGTCCTCCCGCACTGATAGGGCACAGCTTAATGCATGGAGGCATTCAGTGGCAGAGGCCAGGAAAGCATTAAGTGAGCGCAAAGAGCAGAGGCAGGAGGCGATGCTGAGGCTAATGGGGGAAGCAAACGGACATGATGAAATGTCTGTTAGAGCTGCAGGAAAGCCAACAAGAGCACAGACCCCCCGCTGCATCCATTGTATAACCGCCTGCCCTCCTCCCCAAGTTCCAGATCCTCCTCACCCAGATGCCCAAGGACACAGCAGGGAGGCTCCGGGCACCCAGCCACTCCACTCCAGAGAATGGCCCAAGCAACAGAAGGCTGTCATTCAAACAGTTTTGATTTGTAGTGTGGCTACAATAAGCAACATGGCCTTGTCTTTCCCTCCTCCACCACCCCAGCCGGGCTACCTCGTCAGTTATCTCACTTTTTTTAATTAAGAAAGAATGCATGGTTTCAAAACAATAGTTACTTTATTTCCTTTGCCAGCTGTGATCAAAGTGGGGAGGGTGGTTGGCTTACAGGGAATTAAAATCAACAAAGGAGGCGGGTTTGCAGCAAGGAGAAACACATACAACTGTCGCACCATAGCCTGGCCAGTCATGAAACTGATTTTCAAAGCCTCTCTGATGTGCAGCGTGCCTAGCTGTGCTCCTCTAATCGCCCTGGTGTCTGGCTGCTCAAAATTGGCCACCAGGCAATTTGCCTCAACCTCCCACCCTACCATAAACATCTCCCCCTTACTCTCACAGATATTATGGAGCAAACAGCAAGCAACAATAACAATGGGAATGTTGGTTGTGCTGAGGTCTAACCTAGTCAGCAAACAGCACCAGCGAGCTTTTAAACATCCAAAGGCACATTCTACCACCACTCTGCACTTGCTCAGCCTATAGTTGAACTGCTCCTTACTACTGTCCAGGCTGTCTGTGTATGGCTTCATGAGCCACAGGAGTAAGGGGTAGGCTGGGCCTCCAAGGATAACTATCAGCATTTCAACATCCCCAGTGGTAATTTTCTGGTCTGGCAAGTAAGTCCCTTCTTGCAACTGCTCGAACTGCCTGGAGTTCCTAAAGATGCGAGCGTCATGCACCTTTCCCGGCCATCCCACGTTGATGTTGGTGAAACGTCCCTTGTTATCCATGAGTGCTTGCAGCACCATTGAGAAGTACCCCTTGCGGTTTATATAGTGGTTGGAAAGGTGGTCCGGTGCCAAGTTAGGGATATGTGTTTCATCTATTGCCCCACCAAAGTTAGGGAACCCCATTGCAGCAAAGCCATCCAGTATGACCTGCACATTTTCCAGAGTCACTACCCTTGATAGCAGAACATCAGTGATTGCATTGGCTACTTGGATCACAGCAGTCCCCACAGTAGACTTGCCCACTCCAAATTGATTCCCGACTGACTGGTAGCAGTCAGGTGTTGCAAGTTTCCACAGGGCTATCACCACTTGCTTCCTAACTGTCAGGGCAGCTCTCATCTTGGTATTCCTGGGCTTCAGGGCGGGGGGAAAACAACTCACAAAGTTCAAGGAAAGTGGCCTTACACTTGCGAAAGTTTTGCAGTCATTGTGAATCATCCCATATCTGAAACATCAGGCGGTCCCACCAGTCTGTGCTTGTTTGCCAGGCCCAGAATTGGCATTCCACTGTATCATCCAGCCCCACTGCCGCCATGATGTCCCAATTGCCACAGCCCATGCTTTCAGAAATGTCTGTGTCCATGTCCTCATCACAATCGTCCTTGTGCTGGCGTCCTTAGCCCGGTTCTGTACATACTCCAGGATAACACGCGAGGTGTTTACAATGCTCACAACAGCAGCGGTGAGCTGAGCGGGCTCCATGCTTGCCGTGGTATGGCATCTGCATGGGTAATCCAGGAAAAAAGGCATAAAACGATTGTCTACTGTTGCTTTCTCGGAGGGAGGGGAGACTGACGACATGTACCCAAACCACCCTCGACAATGTTTTTGCCCCATCAGGCACTGGAAGCTTAACCCAGAATTCCAATGGGCAGCGGAGACTGCGGGAACTGTGGGATAGCTACCCACAGTGCACCGCTCCGTAAGTCGATGCTAGACAAGGTATTGAGGACACACTCCACCAACTTAATGCGCTTAGTGGGGACATACACAATCGACTGTATAAAATCGATTTCTAAAGATCGACTTCTATAAAATTGACCTAATTTCGTAGTGTAGGCATACCCATAGACACAATCCTCCTGGTCTGAAAGGCTGAACAACACTATTCAGTATGTGTGATGTGAGTCATCGCCACAGGCTAAGCATGCTTCTTCCAAAGGATTTTTCAGCCCTTAATGCCTTGAGTAGCAAAACACTGGGAATCAAACTCTTATCTCTTATGTGATGGGGAACATTGCTACTGCATTATTGTCAGTACAAGATGCATTTTTAGTACAAGATGTATCTAGGACTTCCCTCACTTGCATGCTGGGTGGCAAGACTCCTATGGGCCTTATAGCAGCCTGGGAATAGTCCAGGGCAGCGGTTCTCAACCTATTTACCATTGTGGGCCACACATGCAGCTCTCTATGTGTTATGTGGGCCACATCCACACAATATATATACTACCTGTATGGCCTTGAGGATGTCACATGGGCCGCAGCTCTGTGCTGATTGGGCCACGGGTTGAGAACTAGTGGTTCAGGCATAGGAATGACTCAGCTATCTCCCCACGTACCCCTGGCCTGGCCCAGCCCTGACATGCTCTCAGCCTCTATGGAACACTCCCTGCAACAGGGGCTCCTGCAAGGGATGGGAGGAAGAGGTGCAAGCCAAGTTTGCACATTCAGTGTCTCAAGGAGGCCCACCTGTACAGGGATATTCATGGGGAGAGCCCTTATAAGGCTTGTGCAGTTGAGAATTCCTCCCATTATGTCTGGCTCAGAAGTGTTTTCAGTCCTTCATTTTCACTGGCAAAAAATGTACTAACATTTTTAGGACAAAACACTGAAACATTTTTCTAGAAACATTCTATAATTCACTATGCCTGAGGGAAAGAGGGCTTAGCTAGAGTGTAGGGAGGAGACAGGTTATGTTTGAGGAATATTATCGTATTATTTGAGTTATGTAAATGGAGCCTCAGATAGTATGGCAATGGGGGCCTTAAATATTTTTAAAGAGCAATTTCAGGAAAATGTCTGGACAGCTGAGCCATCAGCTGGGGCATAATGGCAGGGTCTTTTGGCAATAATCAACATTTTTATAATTGTTCCCATGTTCAAAGCACTGTAAAGACCTTCAATTAATTCTCACAACAGCCCTGCAAAATAAGAATTCTTATCCTGCTTTCACTGCTGAGGACAGAGACAAAAAGGTGAAGTTACCTGCCTAAGGTCACCCAGCGTTAGAGGAGACTTTAGAACTCAGGACCCCATTCTCCCCAGCCCTGCAGTTGTTCCTCGAGACAACACTGCTTTTCAAAAGGCTCAGGAATCTCCTGTGTACCATTCCGTAAAGGAGCAATCTTCTTAAGAGAAGATTTAAAGTATCTGATATAGGCAAACAACATTTGTAATTGAAAATATAAAGTAAGTATTCTATCACACAGCCCTATGTTGGCCAAGCAGCCATTCCCCCCCCATCATATTGCTTATTGGCAGAGCATTTGGGTCCTTGTATGTGGATAGATATTAATCCAAACCTTCCCTTGAGATGGATTCAGGCTGTTGACCCTCTTGTCTCCTGTGTTTTCCCCAGTCATTGGCTGTGCAGAAAGCCTGCAGAATCAGGTCAATTTTCATTGAAAAGCTTATAGGATGAAGCCCTGCAGCTGAGATGTAGTTGAGCTGCATGGTTTTGCTGAAGGCCAGCATGACCCACCCTCACTAATTACTCCTTGACTAGTGGTATAAATAGAAAATGCCTCCAGGCATTGAGAGTGTAATTGTCTCTCTAAGTTAAAAGGCTCTGTAAGGACAGGCTCCTGCTATAAGGGTGTGATGTGATAAGAATGTGTGTGTTTATATAATGTATTTAGAGGAAAGCACTAGATTTTTAAGTTCTTTGCTGCTACAACTTGCTGGTGGAAGCATCTATTCAAACCTCCCAAAAATCACAATGTGGGATACAGCCCCGCCCCCCACAAACAAAACCATGTGGGACACTGACCCCTAAAATGAGGAATATCTTTTGCTCCTCAACATCCCCTTAAATAGCCTCTTTCCCCTATATACTTCCACTATACCCTTAATGCCCCTCGCTTGCTGCCGATAGTCCCTTTTACTCGCCAAAACTCCCCTGTAACTACCCAAATCCCACCCCACCCATGTCCCCATCTTCCTCTCTCTCCATTACCCCCAAATGTCTTCCAGTGCTTTCCCTACCTCCCTGAATACTAAGCAGGGGAAGCTTCCAGGTTACCCTAGCAGTCACCTTCCCCAGCCCATAGCTCATGTATGTTCTCTCTCACTCAGGTATGGGGCATTGCCACTAATTGGATTTAGCCTGCATCTAAGGAGGGGGTTGGAGAAGAGTAAAAGGGTGAGAGAGAAAGAGACCAGAACAGATAGGGCATGGGTTACCTCCTCCTGGAGGAGTGTGAGAGCAGCAGCAGGAACATGAAGTGCACTGGGGGGCTCTGCAGATAACTGGATAAGAAAGGCACAGAGCAGCATAAACACAAGCAGTGGTATGCAAGTGGACTGGAGGATGAGCAAACATAGCACCCCTGGGGTGACATGGGGTATTCCTACCCAAAAGTGCAGAATGCTGTCACCTTCACTCTGAAATGTCACCATCACATGCCTTGACAGGGCCCTGCAAATAAAATACTTGTATTTAAAGTTTTTGAATATTTTTCCACGGGCAATTTTCTTATCTGAAAATTATCTACTTTCAAGGTCAAAATGTACTAATTTTGTGATTTTTCTACGGAAATGATACAATTACACCTTTCACAGTGAAATTTTAACGCATTCAGATTTGAGTATTGTTCAGAGTTTTCCCTGCTCTAAAGCTTTATGTAAAAACCCCCTCTGATGTATTGGAAAATGAAGTGAGCTTTCAGTTTTGAAAAAAAAGATCCAAACTGTCTGTTTCTGGAGTATGACCGTACCTGTACAATCCCAAGTTAACCAGTGAAGAGAGACACAGAATGGAGAAAATTAACGTTACAGAGAGTATATCCCATGTTGAGCCTCTTCATTTCCATGTCGCTCAGAACCACAATGGTCTTGCTTGAGTAAGATATCTAGAGAGATGTTGATTTTTTTACAAGGTCAGAAATGATTAAATGATGAAAATGTTTGTCCTGAGCGTGAGCTCTTTGTGTAGCAGAATTGCTAGAAAAATTCCATTCAACTGGCACGTGCTACTTCTCCGAAGGCATAAGTGTCCACCAGAAAGTCACATTCCTGAAGGGTGTCTAGGCCTTGCAAAGTATAAGCTCAGAAAGACGCCCAAGGATTTCACTTCTCCCTGCTGCAAGCACAATCACAAACTTCACTGAGAAGGGAAAAAGCATGAAATTGTGAGCCATCAGTGCCTTTTGCCAACAGCTAAAGGAGATACTCCCTTGCGGGGAAGCGGGGCGGGGAGACGTTGACAACTTTAGAAACTTGATACAGTATAGTTAAATGTATCTGCATTTGTACTTTTCTACTGACAAACACACCTCTAAATCCCTAACAGTAGAAGTGGTTGAACTATCCATTACAAATAATATTAAGAATTCAGCTCCTTTTCGGCATTATTTATATTACAGTAGCACCTGGAGGCCTCAGGGCCTCATTGTGCTGGGTGCTATACAAACATGAAGAATTGGCAATCTAATTTTAAGACCAGATGCAAACAGCAGGAGGGAGGACCGGACTAACCATGATCAGATCAGGTGGTTACATACGATAGGGGTCGTGCAAATTAATTACATCAGTTTAATAAAAGGATTTTTTAATCTTCTGCCTTTGGCTCACTTTTAATTTCATTTATTTGAACCTACATCAAATTCCATTTGTAATCTCTGCATATTTCCCTTTTCCCCCTTAAATTTATCCATGCCTTTAACAAAAAAACCCAAACCCGTCTTTGCCTATTTCCATATTTTTAAGACCTCTCACAGGAATAATAGAACTCATGACCTGAAGTACTTAGACTTTAGTCACAAAACCGTTAGTAAAATCAGGGGTTTCTGTTTGGAAAATATTTAAACAGCCCTACCCAAAATTGCAATTACTGTGGGCATAGGGAAATTCACACAACTGTTGCATTTTAAAGTGAATTACCCTGAGGTTTCTGTTTTTAGAGACTTGGATTCTGTAAATGTGATTTTACATCTTATTATATAGTTGGAAAATATAAGAATAGGCAGATGTACAAAAGCACAAATGGGAGGTAGGTGCCCAACTCCTATAGGATTACAGGAGGAGAGTTAGGTGCCTCACTGCCCTCTCTGCCCCATAGTTAATAAGGCTCTGCTTATATTTTGATAATTTTTATTCTGTGTTTTCAGTTAATAGACAGTTGTACTGTACTTGGATCCCAGTGACTCAGGGCAAGCCTTACATTCTGTTCAAGTAACCATTTGGGCCTTGTATTTTTTGGACCCTATTGATCAACAACTTCAGTATATTCCTATAATCTCACCAACTCAACTAATTCCCCCATGGGAGAAGGAAGGAGAAAAACTCATGCATCTGACGCCCCTTCACATAAGCTCTTACCTGGGGCCTTGCAAAGCACATGGTAGTCCCTGCATTCATCTCAAGCAATGCCCAACTGTTACACCTTTGTTTAGACCAGGGTGGCCAAACCGCGGCTCTTTTATACTTAAAGTGAAGCTCACCACCTCTCCACCGCACCATTCTCCGCTTAACAGACTGAGGAGGGGTAGCTTGGGGATTCTGCCCTGAGGCGGGGTTAGGGGATTCTGCCAGTGATGACTGGTGCCTGCTAAAAAGGGGAGGTACAATGCAAGATTTACACCCCCCGCAACAGCTTGAGTTCCACCCCTCCCCTTACCTTCAGTGGCCCCTCCCTGTGGAGAGGCAGCAGTAAAGAGCTGAGATCTGTGGGAAAAGGCCTCTGCTTTGGTTCAGTGGAGAGAGGCAGCAGCAAAAGCAGTGGCTCTCCATGCGGCTCCCAGCTGTTTGCTGCTGCCTCTCCCCATGGCCACAGCTCCAAGCTTGCGGGCTCCAGCAGCTGCTGGGCAGGGAGGTGGCCCAGCAACACCATGTGACCAAGTGGAGCCCGCAAACCCTGGCAAAAATCTGGTGAGGTATCTGACCCCACGTGACCACACCCACACATCTCCTCTGCTGGGAAGGGGTCTTGGGGTTTCAGCCCTGCAGAGTGAGCCTGCCAGGGCTTGGGGCTTCGACTTCGCTCCTGCTGAAGCCCCAAGCCTGAGCAGGCAACTCCCGGGGGAACAAAGCCCCTCCCACCTCTCCAGGGCTGAAGCCCTGAGCCCCAGCAGGTGCTCCCTGGCTCTTGAACTTCTGAAGATTGTCATGTGCAACTTGGAGGGTCAGTAAGTTTGGCAACTCTTGGTTTAGACCATTAGAGCTGCTTGGAGATCACGTTCCAAAATCATCTCAGACTAGCCAGGTCTGGCCATAGAGGGTGAAGTCCACTCTAGCCACACTAAAAGCTCAGAATCCTTCAGGAAAATAAGTGATCCTCTGTGAGTCAAGACATTCCACTGAAGCACTCATCCACAGAGGACCTTTATTACCAGACTAAGTTCCTTGGAAGAGATCAGATTTCCTTACAGCTTTTTGTTCTCCTCTTTGAAATTCGGGGACTGGATAAGTGCAGAAAGGTTTTAATTAGACGCTGAAGGGTTAAAATCCATTGCTGATGTAATAACCTGGTATATGGATTTGTGTACAGACCCAAAGACCAGAGTTTGGTCAAGAGGTCAGAGGCCTAGCAAATAGCGATTAGCTAAGAGAAAGCAAAATAAGCAAACATAACCTTGTTTTTGTTAAGATATGTCTGGTCAGCAAAACGCCACATGTTGGGGGCAATAACTGTGTCTTATTCAAAGTTGCAAATAGAACAAAGAAGCCCTGTTTCTGTTGTGTTAGTTTATTCTGTAGGGAGATGTTCTTCCCACACATCCAACCTTGAGTTTATGAAAGGTTGGAACATTTCAGTATAAGATATGGCCTCCTTCCATCTCCTTTTCCCAGGAACCAATGCCTGCCTTAAAACACAAATAAGCAACTTGAAAGACAATCTTTATTGCCATATATTTTCACTGTTTCTTTGCTTTTACCCATAGATACGTATCTGTTGAACAATCAAAGGAGCTACTTCATTTCTATGGACCCCAAATTGAATTCAACATACATTTATTAAAGTACTAATTAAATACTAAATGTTAATTTGTTAACATTAAGACCATGGGCAGAGACATTATGTAACCTTTTGACCATTGGCTACTGTGCTGTCATGTCTTGCAGCTAGACCTATCCGTGGGTGTGCAACTGCCTATCCCATCACTTTCTCTGCCCATGGAAAATCCATATATTCCATTGTAATCAATTAACTGACAGTGTGTCTGAGCCTAATAAGCAAGGTGACACTCCGTCAGTGCCGTACATAATAAACTCCTTTGCTTGACCTCTACACGGTGTGAATTTATGTCCCTCAGACACTTACAAACTTATGAACTCTTGTCACTTGACTCCAGTTCAGCTATTGAAATTATTCTGCTCAAAACCAGTATTGCGAGAACGAGATGGATTATTTCTTTATAGCAAATTACTTCAGAATAGCTTAAATCTATAGAGCTTTTTTCAGGTTCTTTAAGAGACTTTGTCACAAAGCTTTTTCATTCACTTAATAGAGATGTACCTCAAATTTCTACACAAAAGGATGATTAATGCAAGTGAAAGCAAAGATCTTTTAGTTCAGTCTACCATAGGCTAATCTTTCAGGTCACATTTTAGCTAACTCTCTCAAATTATAATCAAATTATGAGAATAGCTTCCACCATCAATGTTTTATTCCCTGCATCAGCTTTGCTCAGCATGGGCTCTCTTGTGAAATTGAGGTTGATTATCGTTAGGTATATAACAACTTTCTAGGTGTTCTTGAGTAACATTTCTTATACTGTCCCACTGCTGGAGCCTGAAATCAAGTCCTGATCCAACACCACTGAAATCAATGGGAGTTTTGCCATTGACTTCAAGAGGAACAGAATCTTGCCCTATTTGCCTGGACTACCTCTAAATGCCTTATCTATTCCAGCAGAAAACCACGCATATTTAGGAGCTTTGGTGCCAGTTCAGCAAAACATTTAAGCACATACACCATGAGACTTAAGTGCTTTGCTGAAATGTTTCATTTAATTGTTTAGAGTTGGACCCTCCAGAATTTCAGATTTCTACTTCCTGAACACAAATTTCAAAATGGGGGTTAACTGCAAAAAACTTGATTTAAAAAAAAAAAAATCCAATGTGACTGGCTAGAGTGGCCTCTTACCTTATTTGTTTGCCCATAACAGTGAGCTGGTCAGCTAACTCGGCAATTTAAATTTCATTGATGGCTATCAGACAGCTTAGCAATAACAGGCATTTAACAGGCCAATAAGGGCCCTCTGATCCCACAGCTAAAACAAAAGTCTTTTGAGCTACTGCATCAGTAGGGCAACCATCTCCCCTGCCCCCCATCTTTTGTTTAAATGTTGTTACGTTACTGCGGATGCCAAATGAAGCAACATAATGGAACATACAGGAAAGTAGAACTGATCATGCTGTTCACTTATTCAACTAAAAGATTTTTGCTTCAAAGTGAAGTTAACAGCACATACAATTACCAGCTTGTATCTAATAGCTTCCAAAGATTTATGTCCAAACTAAGATTATAACTTGTCTGCCAAAAGGAGAGTTCATTCTCCCACTTTTCTCTTTAATTTCAATTCCCAAAAAAGTAAAAGCTGAAAAAGTTAATCTCCATCTTCACCAGGGAAGTATTAAACTAGGCTTGTCTCCTCTCATGTTTGTGGACAAGGCACACCCTGTACTGTATGTCTCACTGTACTCAGTGAGAACAAAAGCAATTCATGTGTCCAGTAAAGCTCAGAGTGACCCAGAGCCTGAGCCAAATTGCGAAGGATGCCAAACAGGTTTTTCTTTTCTCCTTTTACTAATCCCTATAGTAAGTCAAAATCAAACACTTTAATGCCTTGTACTTCTTTTGTCCCTTTGCCCTCCTCCTCTCCTTGCACCAGGGAGGGAGGATGTTTGAGTGGTTAAAGCAGGAAGGTGGAAGGCTGGGTAACTGGGTTTCGCTTCTGACTTGCTGTGTGACCTTTGGTGCAAAGCGTCAAAAGTACTGTCCAATTTGGGGTGCTTTTCAGGATCTGACTTTCAGAGGTGCTGAGTGCCTGTGACTCCAGCTGAAGTCAGCAGGAACTGCAGGTTCTTAGCATCTCTGAAAATCAAGTTCTAGCTGTTTAAATTTGGGAAGCCAAAAAACGAAAGCAACCTTAAGTTGAAGCTACTTTTAAACCCCTTCTGAGGACCTGAGAGGTTAAGGACCAATGGAGCCTGAATGCTAGGAACCAACAGATTCTGGACACACATACCTGCATGGGGGAAGACTGACATGAGGAAAAACTGGGTTGGGCAGATAGTAACATAGAGCCCAACAGTGGCACTGTACTGAAGAAGCAAGAAGGTGTAGGTGAGCCAGGAACACAAAACTCTCCACCTACTTGGAAAGGAGGGGTATCCCCTGTGATACTAATCACCCAATACACTATTGTAACCATCTTTGTACAAAATATGCCTTGTGAATTATCATTTGAAAACTAATAATTCAATGGCCAATAACTTCATGGTGAAATGCATGTAGCAACATTATATGTAAAGGTATGAAATCCCCCTGTATGATGATGATAGCACATGTTCAAAACCACACAGCCCTGCCTAGGCAAAAGTTGTTAAACAGGTCTATCCTAAACAAAGGAATGTGTGTGTACCTCAATTTACCTGAAAGTAGTACACAGGGTCCACAAGATAGCAGGAGGAAGATATAGCAGGAGACAAAGCAAATTTGCATTTCAGCAAACACAGGCGAGGAGAGAGAACATGGAGCCCTCCTTCACCAGCAGACTCCATGTCACCTTCTTTACTGCTTGAGCCTTGAATAAACTTTACTTTGAAGGGTAATCCTCAGAAGAATCCACTTCAGAGGCTCACTGGACTATAAAAGAAAGGGGGCAGAGAACCCCAAGTTCTCTCTTTCACCTAAGACGACAAAGGGACCAGAACCTTTGGACCTCTGGGAGAGATCCTGACCAAGGAAAGGATAAGTCATCATCTTGCTGGAAGACTGTGGGTGAGAAAGGCCAACTTAAAGAAAGCGTGAACCAAAACTTGCTAGATTAAGTTTGACTTGTAGATGTGTGTTTTCACTTTCATTTGCTTGTAACCATTTCTAACTTTTGTCTCATACCTGAATTCACTTAAAATCCTATCTTATTTTGTTAATAAACTTGTTTTACCTTTCACTTTAACCAATCCAGTGCTGTGTTTAAACCAAACTTTTGGGTAACTTCTTGTCTGAACATTAACGAGTACATTGAAATGTTTCCTTCTATACATTAAAGTCATTCTATTTTACATACTCAATTTTACATACTTTTGCCATGCATTTACTGATTAATACATTAGACACTTCTGCCTCGAATGAGTCATACCAAAAGCAGAAGTTGATAAACACAGTGTAACCTCTGCAAACTTCATTTCTTTTGGTCTGACTATCTCCGAGGCAGAGAAAAGAGTATAATTGCCCCGCAGAGGTGGCTGCCCATTCATTGATGATGGGGTGCTGTCTGACACCAGAACAGTGTGGGCCCCTTACTGAATGAGGGAGGCAACCTAGTGACAGAGGATGTGGAAAAAGCTAATGTACTCAATGCTTTTTTTGCCTCTGTTTTCACTAACAAGGTCAGCTCCCAGACTGCTGTTAGCCGATGGCCAGGGATGTTTGGTGAGGTGCCAGCTATGCCCGTTTATACCATCCGTGACTTTAACCGCTAGGACGCACTGTCCCTTCGCGGCGGGCAGCCCGGGCTAGGCTGACGGATGCCCCAAGGTCCTAACCACCCGTGACTTTAACTGCTAGAGCTCAGAGCTCCTTCGCAGCGGGCAGTCAACACTGACTGACAGGTGCCCCAATGGCAGCACTAAGAGCCTCTCCACACCCGTGACTTTAACTGCTAGAGCTCAGAGCTCCTTCGCAGCGGGCAGCCAGGATTGACTGACAGGTGCCCCAAGAGTTTGCCCCGTGGAGGCGGCACAACTCAACGCTAGGCTCTTAGTACTCTCACCTAATGGCCAGGCTTTATAGCCAAAACGGCTGAGGTTCTTTAATTGTGTTGGCTGCTTTACAGTAAACCAGAGAAACAAGTCAGGCTTATGCACAATGGTTACCAAAATTTATTAAACTAGATTCTAATCATGTGGTTACAAAATTGCTAGTGCCTACTTATTTAAATGTAGAGATGTTACACACACAAACAAGTTACAAAACTGAAGCCACAATCCCAAAGAAAAGAAAACAAAGTATAGAGCTCTATTTCAAAATATGTGTACACTAAGATAGGAGATCAGGTGTGGGTGCTTCTTACCCTCCTTGCATCTCTCGATTCCAGCGGTGCCAAGCCAGGATCGGTCACTCAATTCCGCGGAAAGACAAATAAGGGACAAGGCTTAGGGACCCTCTTAGCTGCAGAAGCCTTGGGAGGCTGTCACTTATCTGACCAGCAGATAGATAGTGAAAAGCACTCAAAAATCATGGTGCTGTAGGTCCCATACTTATACCTCTGTACTCCTTTATTCTCTTTCTCCTTTCTTATGCCAAATTGGGGCTGGTCTGTCTGGGCGACGCCAGCTCTCGCAAGAGTAGTTCACACTTGCAAGGGAGAAACAATAAGTTTCGACTACTGGACACTTCTTTTATCAGGGTAAATATTTTCCCACCTAGGATGTTGGGGTGTGTGCATCACGCTATTTAGTAGGGGCTAAGAGCCATGTCTGTCACAGCTTCTCTGTCTGCTGTGAGCCTAATCGTTGTATATGTTCCCAGAGGCACATTGTCACAGCACACCTGTGCTTCTCACAGCTTCAAAGGCTGTGCTGGAATTTATGTTGAGTGCCCTGTTGTTTTGGCTCCCGTGTGTTTCCAGCAATGCTGGTCTGAGGGGGGGGGGGGGGGGCTGGCTGTCTGGCTACATTCCACCCCCTGATGCACCACACTACATCCCAGATTGCAAGGTGGCGGTGATGCCAGCACCTCTTGCCCTCCTTGGGGAAATCTAGAAATACCCAACAACCAAATTAGAGGATGAGGGTTCGCGGAATTGGTTAGGATCCCTTTTTAGCTCTAGGTATCTGATTTGTGTGGAGGAAAGAGCAGTTTGAATCAAACGCTTCATAATACATAAAGTTACACAAAAAACAATTACAATAATTAAAATGGTTAAAACAGTATTTACAACTGAATGTAAAAACGGGGAGAGGGAAAATCCCAAGTGTATCCCGTTACATATTCCACAGGCCGTCCCCAAACAGTGCGATGCCATTGTCCCACCTCCCCCGAGTCAATGCGAGGGTGGTGGGTGTACCATGCTGCTCCCCACTGAAAGATGTCGCTTTTGTTCCACCAATCATTTAGGCTGAGTGGTACAAATTCAATTCCCAGTCCATTGGTTGAATTTAGCAAGGTGCACATCCAGCAATTTGTAGCACCAGCAGCTGAGGCGATGGTTTGGATTGCTCCCCGAAGAGGATGTTCTGGTATTGCCAAGGTGACTGGAGCCAACAGAAGGATCATGAGGGCTTGCAGGAACATATCTCGGGTGGGTCGTGTTCTAGCTAAAAAACTTATTTTAAAACCAAAAGCAAAAATTACACCTGCTATTATAAGTAATGGCAAATATATCAACAGTCCATAGTAGTCTCTAGTGATCAAACAGGTCTGCTGCATGGTCCATTTTGCTGACAGGTTAGCTGGCAGGTTGCTCGGAACCATGGGACCATTCCTGCAATAAATCACATGGTCAGCCGGTCTTGGATGCGATCCAAGCCTCTGTAATGGTTATTAATCTTTTATCAGCATTTAAGGCACTCCATACACCTTTCTCTTTATAGGCGTGCAAAACGCAGGTAAAGGTTCCCAGGGCTGGGTGTTTAATCACAACAGTGTCTCCGGGAGCATACTTGGAACTGTGCAGTGGTGTTCTGGCAGGGGAGATAGCTTTCCCTGTAGGGAAGAATCCCCTGCTGATTGGACTTCCTGTAGGAGTCTATTTGTTGTTTAATCTCTGCACCACTTCGTCCAGTCTGTCTCCCCATGTGCCATCAGTAGGCTTCAAGTGATTCTTTAGCAACCCATTCCAGCGCTCGACCATGCCATTAGATTGAGGTCGATATGGAAGGTGGAAGGTCCATTGGACTCCATGGTTAAGGGTCCATTCCCTTATAAGTTTATTCTTAAAATGCGAACCATTATCTGATTGGATTTCTTGAGGCATTGGGACAATTGCTGTTAAGCGGTTTAGTCCCATAATTGTGGACAACCCTGTTGCCAATCGGGTTGGATATGCAAAACCAATCCCTGAAACAATTTCTACCCCAGTCAAGATGTATTTCCACCTCTGCCTTGTAGTGGGCAGTGGTCCGACATAATCGACCTGCCAGGTTGCCCATAGTGTTTTTCCATCTCTTAGCCTGGCAAACCTTTGTCCTTCTGCTATATGTTTTCTAGTCTCAGCACAAATAGCACAGGCTTGCACCAGGTCTCTAGCCTGTCTGTGGGTGATAGGCCACCCCCTGATATGTGCTTGCCGCACTAACTCATCACTTCCTGTGTGTCCTAAATTATCATGTAACCATGAATATAAGCGTTCCCATTCTACTTGGGTGGTAAAGAGCTGGGCAGCTGCATCGGCTAAATTGTTTAACTGTGCAGCTGGGGTATTATTCCTCTGATGAGCTGAGACATGTCCTATAGACAGGGGTTGTTGCAGGGCATGCTGATATAACCACTTCCAGTATTCCAGTCCCCATACTGGTTTACCTCCTATTTCCCAGTGGTTATTTTTCCAGTTAGTGATCCACTGAGTGGCACCTGCCCATACCGCATAGGAGTCCGTATATACTGCGGTGGCTCCTGCTTCACAGGCCAGTTTAATTGCAGCCAATTCTGCAAGTTGTGCTGACCCATCAATTTCAGCAGTTAGGGGTGCTGCAGAGGTGTCTGCAGGCACTGCTGCAGCTTTTCCCTTCCATTTTCCTTTAACCAGCCTGGCACTGCCATCAGTGAACCATACTCCCTCAGGCTTAGAAGGGTCAAATGGGGCAGCATCCTTAATGGGAGATTGCTGTGGAGGTAGGCTGTATTCATCAGGCATTCCTACTTTCCATAGGAATTCCTGAATCATAGTGGGGTTTTGTGCAGTGTCTGCACTACCTACCCTGTGGTGTATGTAAAGTGCCCATCTTTGGACAGTCATTTTTTGTGCTACACCAGGTGGTAACTCTTTCCCTTCCAATATAGGTTTAATGATTGGAAGAGGAGTGTGAATTGTGATGTCCTTATCCTGAGTTAATTCCTCAGTTTCTCTCAAGGCTGTGTAAGCTGCCAGAAGCACCTTCTCATAAGGCGTGTAGTTAGCCTGTGACCCTTGCCATGACTTGGAACCAAACTGAATTGGTCGTCTGGGAGCAGTGTCACTTTCTTGCCAGAGAGCATAAGACATTCCAGTGGCTCCCACAGTTAGGTACAAATGGAATGGGGCTTCAGGATGTATGGGACCCAGAGCCTGATAGGTGTGTATCTCCCCTATCAGTTGCCTGAGGGCTTCCTCATGGGCAGGAGCCCATTCCCAGGCAGCACTTTTCTTTAACCAATTGTACAATGGTCTGGCTATAATGGCAAAGCCAGGTACATGTTTTCTCCAAAACCCCAGGGTTCCCAAAATCTGTCTCAATTGATCTTTACTTTCAGGGGAGGGTGCCTGATTTAGCTCTTGCACAGTGTCATTAGGCACAGACCTCCTACCTCCCATCCATACAGTACCTAAGAATTTTATCTCTTGGGAGGGACCTTGGCATTTCTCAGCTGGTAACTCTAAATTAAGGGCTTCTAGTGCTTCTTTGATTTGATTCATAGCCTCCTGTACCTCTTCTGAGGTTTTCCCACCTATTAAGATGTCATCAATGTATTGCACAGTTTGTATATTGGGTGGCAGTATAAGGTCATCTAGGACCTTTGCCAGTGCCCCATGGCAAATAGTGGGTGAGTGTTTAAACCCTTGTGGCATTCGGGTAAAAGTGTATTGTACACCTTTCCAAGTAAAAGCAAATCTTTCCTGGTCAGCTGGTTGCAAAGGGACCATGAAGAACATGTCCTTTACATCTAATACTGCTAGCCAGGGTTTATCCCAGGTTTGTATGGTGTTTACAATATCTGTTATGCTAGGGACTGCTGCAGTTAATGGTCCAGTGTTACTGTTTAGCTTCCTATAGTCTATAGTGAGTCTCCATTTGCCATTTGGTTTCTTGATGGGCCACACAGGAGAATTAAAGTGAGAGTGGGTACGAATTAAAATTCCTCGCTGTTCCAAATCTTTGATCAGGTCAGTAACAGGGCTTATGGCCTCAGCTGGGACATTATACTGCTTTATGTTTGTTACTGTTGAGGGCGGGAGAGCAGGCGCGCTGCTAAGTAAGTTTACAGAATAGTGGGGAGGGCTTTCCTCTTCCAGGTGGGTGGCAGAACTGACTCCAAAAGCCCATCTTTCCCCATTAATCCTTCCCTTCTTTCCTCTTAAAACGTCCATGCCCAGTATGTTGGCATTGCCCAAAATCACCTCATATTTTCGGGGCTGATGGTGGGGTTGCAATGGGATATCCAGTTTTATCTTAACTAATGGGTAAGTTATGGTACTGCCATTTACTCCTGTAACAAGTACCTGCTTTCGGCCAGTAAGTGGCGAGCCCTGAAAACTTTCTCGCTTAGTCATGGACATTTGAGCCCCTGTGTCCATTAAGAAAGGAACAATGTGTTTGTCATTTACAGTTACATATATCCGGGGGTCTTTTGCTGTTGTTTTCTCCTCTTTGGATTTAAGCTGGTTTATTGGGAGAGGAGAGTGACCCCCGCAAGCTAGTTTCCCTGTTCTGGTAACTCTTGCAGTTGCTGCAGCAATGGAGTATACAGGGTGTTTGCAGCTGGGGAAGGAGGAGAGAGCTGCAGAGGTGCACTGGGAGTAGCATTAGTTGTCTCCCAGTCAGCTCTTTTAAAGGTGGTGAATAATTTTAGCCGCTCTGTGGGCAGTCCATTTATCACATCTCTGGGATACCCTAAAGCCAGACATTGTCTCCACAACTTGGCTCTAAGCTCCTTTTCCTCCTGGGTTGGCTCTCGCTTGTTTTTATGTCCTTTAGATGGTGCCCCCTTGTTTCCCTGAAGGGAACGCATCTTAGCTTTGCCTGTCAGTGCTCTGATGTCTCCGAATTCTCTAAAGTATGACACCAGAAGGTTTAGCAGTGCCCGAAAGGTACTGTTATGTGCTGCAGCTTCTGATCTAAGGGACAGTGCCACAGCCCTATGGTTACTCGGAGCTCCCTTAAGCAGGGGTCTGAGATCCTCTACATTTACCTGACCCTCCCATGGACTTTCATAGGCTAACTCTTGAGGGTTTTGGCCAAGCATGCTAATGACAGCCACAGTTAATAGAACTGCTTTTACCTCATCTATGTTGGTCCAGTGCATTACTGTGGGTTCATCTCGGTCTGCTGGGTAAATTCCTCTTGCCCATCGACAAGCCAGAGACCAAAGTGTTTTAGGGGTGTTCCCCTCTGAATGTTCCAGGAATATTCCTGCACCTAAGTTAAGGCGCTTAGTTTCTTGGGCTGTCAGGCGTATATATCCACCCCCAGTGTCCCAGGGGCGGACCAGCCACTCTATTATACCCTCCTCAGGCTTTTTAGCAAAATCTCCCTGGATTGTTTTTAACTCCATGGGAGTATATTGGTGGGTGGTAATTTTGGTAAAGTGTGTTGGAGCTTTACTCCCTTTTCCCTTTTTACCTCCCTTCTTTGTTTTTGAAGAGGTGGATGGATCATTGTCATCCCCTTCTTTCTCAATTAAGGGAAGTAATCTTTTCTGAAGATGTTCCATATCCCTATTCAGTGTTCTTACTCTGGTATCTAAATTCTGGCATTCCTTGCGCAGTGTGTCCCTTTCCTGTTGTAGCCAATTAAATTCTGTTGCCAGACTATGATAATCTTTACAGGCAGCTTGCCAAATGTTAGTAAGCAGCCATATACAAGCACCTTTTCCTTTCCCTTTCTTCATCTTGCAGGCAGTTCTCCAGTTACAGAAATGCTGCCAGATCTCTGCTGGTTTTCCCCAATATTTCTCCAGCAGTTCTTTGCTCCACAGAGGATTTCCCCATCCCTCTTGGGTCAAACTTTTCTCTAGCTCAGGGAATTCTGTGGTGTTTATCATGACTGGTTTCATTGTGTTACTGTAGTGCAGCCTATATCACAATCCTGTTCGTGACGCCAAATCTGTTAGCCGATGGCCAGGGATGTTTGGTGAGGTGCCAGCTATGCCCGTTTATACCATCCGTGACTTTAACCGCTAGGACGCACTGTCCCTTCGCGGCGGGCAGCCCGGGCTAGGCTGACGGATGCCCCAAGGTCCTAACCACCCGTGACTTTAACTGCTAGAGCTCAGAGCTCCTTCGCAGCGGGCAGTCAACACTGACTGACAGGTGCCCCAATGGCAGCACTAAGAGCCTCTCCACACCCGTGACTTTAACTGCTAGAGCTCAGAGCTCCTTCGCAGCGGGCAGCCAGGATTGACTGACAGGTGCCCCCAAGAGTTTGCCCCGTGGAGGCGGCACAACTCAACGCTAGGCTCTTAGTACTCTCACCTAATGGCCAGGCTTTATAGCCAAAACGGCTGAGGTTCTTTAATTGTGTTGGCTGCTTTACAGTAAACCAGAGAAACAAGTCAGGCTTATGCACAATGGTTACCAAAATTTATTAAACTAGATTCTAATCATGTGGTTACAAAATTGCTAGTGCCTACTTATTTAAATGTAGAGATGTTACACACACAAACAAGTTACAAAACTGAAGCCACAATCCCAAAGAAAAGAAAACAAAGTATAGAGCTCTATTTCAAAATATGTGTACACTAAAGATAGGAGATCAGGTGTGGGTGCTTCTTACCCTCCTTGCATCTCTCGATTCCAGCGGTGCCAAGCCAGGATCGGTCACTCAATTCCGCGGAAAGACGAATAAGGGACAAGGCTTAGGGACCCTCTAGCTGCAGAAGCCTTGGGAGGCTGTCACTTATCTGACCAGCAGATAGATAGTGAAAAGCACTCAAAAATCATGGTGCTGTAGGTCCCATACTTATACCTCTGTACTCCTTTATTCTCTTTCTCCTTTCTTATGCCAAATTGGGGCTGGTCTGTCTGGGCGACGCCAGCTCTCGCAAGAGTAGTTCACACTTGCAAGGAGAAACAATAAGTTTCGACTACTGGACACTTCTTTTATCAGGGTAAATATTTTCCCACCTAGGATGTTGGGGTGTGTGCATCACGCTATTTAGTAGGGCTAAGAGCCATGTCTGTCACAGCTTCTCTGTCTGCTGTGAGCATAATCGTTGTATATGTTCCCAGAGGCATATTGTCACAGCACACCTGTGCTTCTCACAGCTTCAAAGGCTGTGCTGGAATCTTATGTTGAGTGCCTGTTGTTTTGGCTCCGTGTGTTTCCAGCAATGCTGGTCTGAGGGGGGGGGGGGGGCTGGCTGTCTGGCTACAACTGCTGCGCTGGGCATCACAAAATGGGGAAGAGATGGCCAGCCCTCTGTGGAGATAGAGGTGGTTAGGGACTATTTAGAAAAGCTGGACGTGCACAAGTCCATGGGGCCGGACGAGTTGCATCCGAGAGTGCTGAAGGAATTGGCGGCTGTGATTGCAGAGCCCTTGGCCATTTATCTTGAAAACTCGTGGCGAACGGGGGAAGTCCCGGATGACTGGAAAAAGGCTAATGTAGTGCCAATCTTTTAAAAAAGGGAAGAAGGAGGATCCTGGGAACTACAGGCCAGTCAGCCTCACCTCAGTCCCTGGAAAAATCATGGAGCAGGTCCTCAAAGAATCAATCCTGAAGCACTTACATGAGAGGAAAGTGATCAGGAACAGTCAGCATGGATTCACCAAGGGAAGGTCATGCCTGACTAATCTAATCGCCTTTTATGATGAGATTACTCGTTCTGTGGATGAAGGGAAAGCAGTGGATGTATTGTTTCTTGACTTTAGCAAAGCTTTTGACACGGTCTCCCACAGTATTCTTGTCAGCAAGTTAAGGAAGTATGGGATGGATGAATGCACTATAAGGTGGGTAGAAAGCTGGCTAGATTGTCGGGCTCAACGGGTAGTGATCAATGGCTCCATGTCTAGTTGGCAGCCGGTGTCAAGTGGAGTGCCCCAGGGGTCGGTCCTGGGGCCGGTTTTGTTCAATGTCTTCATAAATGATCTGGAGGATGGTGTGGATTGCACTCTCAGCAAATTTGCGGATGATACTAAACTGGGAGGAGTGGTAGATACGCTGGAGGGGAGGGATAGGATACAGAAGGACCTAGACAAATTGGAGGATTGGGCCAAAAGAAATCTGATGAGGTTAAATAAGGATAAGTGCAGGGTCCTGCACTTAGGACGGAAGAATCCAATGCACCGCTACAGACTAGGGACCGAATGGCTAGGCAGCAGTTCTGCGGAAAAGGACCTAGGGGTGACAGTGGACGAGAAGCTGGATATGAGTCAGCAGTGTGCCCTTGTTGCCAAGAAGGCCAATGGCATTTTGGGATGTATAAGTAGGGGCATAGCGAGCAGATCGAGGGACGTGATCGTTCCCCTCTATTCAACACTGGTGAGGCCTCATCTGGAGTACTGTGTCCAGTTTTGGGCCCCACACTACAAGAAGGATGTGGATAAATTGGAGAGAGTCCAGCGAAGGGCAACAAAAATGATTAGGGATCTAGAGCACAGGACTTATGAGGAGAGGCTGAGGGAGCTGGGATTGTTTAGTCTGCAGAAGAGAAGAATGAGGGGGGATTTGATAGCTGCTTTCAACTACCTGAAAGGGGGTTCCAAAGAGGATGGCTCTAGACTGTTCTCAATGGTAGCAGATGACAGAACTAGGAGTAATGGTCTCAAGTTGCAATGGGGGAGGTTTAGATTGGATATTAGGAAAAACTTTTTCACTAAGAGGGTGGTGAAACACTGGAATGCGTTACCTAGGGAGGTGGTAGAATCTCCTTCCTTAGAGGTTTTTAAGGTCAGGCTTGACAAAGCCCTGGCTGGGATGATTTAACTGGGACTTGGTCCTGCTTCGAGCAGGGGGTTGGACTAGATGACCTTCTGGGGTCCCTTCCAACCCTGATATTCTATGATTCTATGAACAGCGGGATTTTTATTTTCATGGAATGGGAGATAGTGACACACCAAGAGTCAGTGAATTGTCCCAGTCCTGAGGAGAGGTGGGTGAAGGCACTAATGTTTCACTTCAAACCTGTATTCATGTCTAGACTCCATTAAGGGTCTCATCCTGGGATGTGAGTTATGGGTGCTAAGCACCCCTGTGGATCCAGATCCTATGTCACAAAAGAACTGAGCTAGGAGATAAGTGGCCAACATACCACACCACAAAACCAATTTGGCATGATAGACCACTTCTGTTTAATAAGAGGACTGGCCTCTGGTACTGCAGCAGTATAAGGACAAATCACACTGTGCCTATGAACAATATACCCGAGTCTAGAGGACCCTAAAATTCAACGCCAAATGAGTATAAAATCAGCAGAGCAGTAGGAAAGATAAACAGGAAAGCAGGCACACAGTTGGAAAAGAGACTAGAAGATGAAGACTGAAGAGTAATAGGGTGAAGATTAAGTTCCTCAGCATACTATTTTCAAAATACCTACCAGTGCCAGGACCAATTCCTAGAGACTCTCAACCGGAGTTGGCTACCTAACTCCGTCAGGCACCATGGCAATCTCACCCCTATAGATTACTCTTGATGGCATCAGAGGCCAGCAAGTGTTGCTGAAAGAAGACCTGTATCCTGTGCCATGAGTCATCCTGTGCCCGGGCATGCTCTCTCCACTGCCCTCCCCACAGCATGTATCCCCCAGACAGCTTATGAATTGAGGCCTGACACAAAGGCAAATACGGTGGCTCCAGGAGGTGTCCTGCCCCAGGATAGCTGTAAAACTCCACATCTCGCCCGCACTGCCGAAGGCAGTGAATAACTTCTCGGCAGTAGAGCTCACTTTTCCAGTTTCTGTCATCCTGACCTGATAAAAAGAGGAGCTTGGCGGGGGATTTCTCTACTGGAATGCGGCAGGCCCAAGTGGCTGGGTCCCTAGGATCATCCAGGACTTCTGAAAAATCTATTATTCCAGAATCACCGACAGTCTTCATCCTCCCCAAGTCATACGGATGGGGAGGAATAGTGAAACCATTAACACGCAGGGGGATAAAGGAATTAACACCACATCCAGAAATGCTGACAGCTGCTTGGATGCCTGGCAGAAATGTGGCCAGAGAAAGGGCTAGATCTGCCCCTTTAGATAAGCCCAAGACTCCGATCCCGGTACCTTTCACCTGCAACACAATTATGGAACAAGCATCACCATATGCCATCTTTCCCTTAGACGACTGTAACCATCTCTGTCCAGGCTCCTTATCTTTCCCTGGCCAGACCAATCAATCCATCAAAGTTACCACTCCTTCCTTTCCCTCTGCTCTCACATCACTCCCTCAATCTTTTCATTGGCTTCCACTATCCCAACTTCAAACTCCTCAGTCCCTCTGTTTCTGCTCCCATGTCTTTATTCCATCTCCAACACCGTACACCCATCCCCATCCTCTCCCTGAACTAAGCCCTTCTCCTCCCCACACTGTTAGCTTCAAGCTTGCGGTCTTGCTGCTGCTTCATTATGCATGGTCTCCAAGAACCCTCATCTCCATCTTAAAAACCCCTCTGGAAACCCACTTCTTCCATCAATCCTTCCTGGGCTGATCTCCTTTCCATTGATTTCTCAGACCCTCTGGAGGTTGCTGGCCTGTCCCCCAGCCTAGGAAGGACTAACACCATGCCCAGAGTCTATTCAGGCCCTTTTTTAAGGGCACTATTCCACTATCTTTTAAGCTTTAATAGACAAAGAATTAGAACATGTCCTATCTTAAGCAGTTTAGCATTCCTGTAACTCCCAGTTGTGTTTTCAAATGTGTAACTTTATATAACAATTGCTACTTTGCATAGCACCACGATAGTGACTTTCCTCTCAGGAAGACAAAGTGCTGTGCAAATCATTCATTAACCTTCCCAGCTCCCTGTGAAGTAGTCATTTTTGCTCCAGTTGGGGGAAATGAGAGCCAAAGATGTGACATACACCCCAAATTAGTATCAAAACTGGGATTAGAACTCATGCATTCCTGGCTCTCCATACTGTGCTCAGTCTTTCCGACTGCATGGTCTCCTTCCACCTCTCTCAGAAAGTTAAGTGTATTTATTTACATCTCAATTTAGGAAAGCGTGTGATATAGCCTCCAGTTGGAAAGGCACTGTAATTTGTCTCATACCTGCTGTTGCTTCCGCAAAAACTCCACAGCCTCCCCAAAATAGTCCAGTTCGAGGATGTCTGGGAAAGCTGGGATATCTTCAAAGGCTAAATAAGCGAGAGCAAGTGTAACAAAGCCCCTGCTAGCCAAAAGACTTGCTCTGTACTCAACAAGACCTCCTCCAGATCCATACAAGTCGATAAGTCCTGGGAATGAACCAGATCCTGAAAGGAAGGAGACCTCATTCACTGTGGAGGAGTCTTACAGCTGTCTAGTAATATTTCCACAGCACAAAGTCATACAGTAGGTCTTGACAGAAAATCACTCCGTTTTTTTTTTTTTTAAATAGATTCTCTCTCTCTCTCTCTCTCTCTCTCTCTCTCACACACACACACACACACACACACACACTTTCTCTCAGGGCTTGTCTAGCTGGAGAAATTGACTGGCATACCACAGTGGAATAACTAGTGCCAGCATAACTCCCCAGTGTGAACACTATTTTGGAATAAAAATTACTTTGTCGCAGACTAATTTAATCCACTTTGGAAATTATTAGTTATATACTGTTGGAGTTATGCTGATCAATTTTCCCCATGTAGACAAGACCTAAAACAATCCTGGGGCCCTATGCTCCCACCACAAGATACAAGTGACTTTAGAGGTAAAGTCAGTGGGAGATATTAATATTCTGCAGCAAGAAAACAAGGACTTCTGGAATAAATTATAAGAAATAAAAAGCCCACACCTCCTCTTTTGTCGGTTCTCCTACAATATGTACTATATGTCCCCTTCAGTAAGAAGAAGGATAAATTGTGATTGTGATAAATTGTGATAAATGTGTGCTGTGATTGTGTTCTCAGAAGATATGTTTATGAATTAACATTCTCTTCCCTGGATTCCATATTCCTCATGTGTCACATGCTTGTCTAACATACATCAGCACCTTGATTAGGGCCTATCCTAAAGCCTTGTTTAATGTGTATTAAAGACTTACATTATTTGTACTTCAGTCGGTTATATTGAACCAACTGAAGCACAAACTATTCAATGCATTCACACTACTCATGCAGAATTGTGCACGTTTGGCCCTGGATAGACACTATCACTGACCTAAACCAATTCTACTCTCTTCTGGGTGGCTATCCCACAGTTTCTGGGACCCTTTCCTATGGTTCTATGATCTGATCAATCGATCACTGTCATGCCCAACTGCTTTCACTAGGAAACTATAAAAAAAAAAAAATCAGTGGAAGCATTTTTAACAGGCTTTGATATCATAAAAACTTGTGTCTACAAAATAAAAATTTTGGTCAATTTGTTGAGCGCTCTTTAAGCGCAGCTCCAGGCAAATAACCACTAAAAATTAGCAACAGCTTTCCTCGGCATCCCAGCCTCATCAGTGGCTCTGTACACAGCCTTGAATCAAGGTCTTTAATCCTCAAATCTTGCCACTTTTGTTTGTCCCCACGATTCCACCTCTCCATCAGTACTCCCAGGCTGCCTTATTGGTCTGCAGGATAGGGACCTCCTGTGTCCTTAAATATTCCTCCCCATTTCCATCTGTATTTCAAGACCCTCTCTAGGTTTATCCTCCTTATTCCCTCTTCTAGCACATCTCACCCCAGTCTGCCAATCCCCCATTATCAGTCTTCCTTAATCCCACAACTACTGACCTCCTATTTCCAGTTCCAGTCCCACGAAACACCAAACACCTAGCACCTTACGTTTCTGGTTCCCCTCGTATTGATTCCAGATCCTCATTCTGATCTCTCAAACTTCAAACCAGCTGGCAGCCTTTAAACACCCGCAGCCTCCTTCAAGTCTATTTCACCTCCCTTACGCCTCTCCCGACTCCTGACAAATCTAGACTTCAGCCATTCCCTCAAGTCCCAGTTCTCCCAGAACTCTAAATTCTTCTCTTCTTGGGAACCACAACTTTGCTTTCTTTTTCCTGCCTTGCCTGTCCCACCCCTTTCTCTTTGCACTCCCCTCTGAACATTACTACTGTCCCTTCAGAAAGCTTTCCTAGTCAGGTATTTCAAAGGAGTTAAAAGGTTTTCCACTGATGGTAGACAGGATTCCCGTAGGGAAGGTGAGCCATAGTCAATTAGGCTCTCCCACCTGTTTGTCTCCCCCCACCCCATCACCACAGTATACAAGTGTGTCACAAACATTGGTGAATTTATCCTTTTTATTCCCCATTTTACAGACGGAGAATTTATGCACAGAAGATTAAGTGACTTGTCCAAGGTCACTAGGAAAGACTGTGGCAGAGCCTGGGAATTGAATTTCACGTCACCTGAGTCCCAGTCAATGCCTTCACCACAGGACCATCTTTTCTTATTCTATTATTTGTATTACAGTGGCACAGTAATACTTAAAAAGCCCCAGTCAAAACTCAGGAACCTATTGTGCTAGCACCATGCAGAGGAGTTTAAAAAACACAGAACCCTTACTCCACTGCCCCAGAGCCCTCACTCCACCCCCAACCCTGCCTCCATCTGCTCTCTCTGTTCTGAATGGAACGGCAACCAGAAGAAAATAGCTGGCATGTCATTTGTTACTCTCACTCCCCTCAGCAAGCATCAGCCAGCACTACCTCTGCAATAAACACTTATGCTCCTCATGCAAAAACTGGATCCACTCCTGTTTGGGGGCAGAGGAGAAACATGCAGCCCAGGTGACCAGCTAACTGAAACCTTGCTCTGGGTCCCATAAGTCTATTCAAGGACTATAGTACACATTACGTGATCTAATAAACAGCTGAAAAACTCACAGGAAATTAAAACTCACCAGGAGGCAGGAAGAGAGTTGCCCTGAGCCGACCTTCTCTGACTGGAATCCTTTCCACCCCCTCTCCCAAAAATTTCCGCTCATTAATGCATTTGCCCAGGAGCTGACTGGTGATATCGTGGCCCTCAAACACTTCCACATGTACATAGAAAGGGGTGAGGACATTCTTCTTTGCCAGCCGTTTGAAGGGTGTCTTGGATTCCAGTGACCATAGCAGTCCCATGGGTTCTACCCCAGAGTAACTGCCACCCAGGGCTGAGGAGCATGTCAGGTCCAGTTCTCCATTGCTCTCAGCCCTGTAGTAGGCAAAGGACTGGAAAAGTTCCCCATTCTCATCAGTCAGGGATGCCCTCAGAGTGACCTCCTGCAGCGGTGAGAGACCCTCCACTTTAATCTGAATGGGATCATCAAACAAACACTTTGGAGAAGGCAAGACCTTTACACTCACTGCCATCAAGAGTTGGAGGAGGAATTCAGCTTAATGCAAGATACCAGCTGTGTGACACAGGAATTGTCAGAAGCTTTGGCTCTTCTTGAGACTTGCAATCCCTGTCAATGCCAGAGTCCAAAAGGAACTACACTCTGGGAAGCCCTGTTGCAAAGGTTTCTGGGAGATGTAGTTCAAAATGTACTTCTGGGAGATGGAGTTCAGGAAAGGACAGCACAACTTCAAATGGGGAAGTTTTCGTTTGAAGAGGCTGTACCAAAACACCACCAATTCATTCATTCCAGGACTAGTGATTTAATATTTTATAGATAGATACACACAAAATAAAACTCCAATAGTCCTAGAATGAATAAAGAGTCCTTGGGAACTGACAGTGTTTCATATATATGGGGCCAAACTATAAAAACAGTTCCAAACCCCATTTCTCTCCAGACTTTAGTCCTATGTTCAGATCTAAATTTCCCCAATCTGGAAATTCATAGCTTGGGCTCTATTAAGGTACACTGAATCCAAATAAGCCTGAATACCCCAAACAGATTCTAATCCAATTATGAATTTGAATTCTGTCTCTTGAGTCCATCTCTAGTTTTCAGTAACTGTTGAACAGAGCTAGATTTGAAAAATAGGTTAGACTCAAAATTCACTTGTTTCTTTTGAAAGGATTTTTCTTGCAATAACCAGTACTGTCTAAAGTTTCTGTGCATTTTCCTGACTAATAATATATGAATACAAGTTTCTCCCCTAAGCCCTGGTAGAGTAACGCTTGTATGTACCTTTGAAGATCTGTAATAAATTACATTTGGCATTTTATATATTAACAATACTGCTGGACATATCTGTTGGGTCCCATATCATGGTACCTAATCCTGCAGTTCTATACTCAGATGAGTAGTTCACTGAGTTCAATGAAAATATTCATGGAATGGTGCAGAATCAGGCCCATGGTTCACACAACTCATCGACCATGTATTTCATACATTTTAAGGACAGAAGCACAATTATCTAGTCTAACCTCCATAACACAAGCCATAGAATTGCAAAATTTCATTAGGAAAGTCAAAGATTATGGTAAATGGGCTTTAGCAAGTGGAATTTTCTGTTGATGGGAATAGACGGGATTTGATTCTCAGTTATTATGAACCCAGAAAAGCAACCTTTAAATCACCACTAAGAATGTGGGAAGGTACAGCTACAAAAAGCTGCACACAACCGTTGGCAATCTGCACAATGAAATGTATATATGTTTTTACATGGAAAATAATCACAATTATATCATGATTTCCTGATCACTCCCCTTCCCCGTATCATTTGAGGGTTCCCATAGCTAGTATAGAAATAAGCTTACAAACACGGATATTTTATTGCACAATTTGTATTCTGAATTGTCAAAGCATTACACACAGCCACTGAACACAGTGAATTAAAACTCAGAAAGTATTGTCTCATAATGAATGGGAGTTATCTCAATGAATGGGAGTCTTGGGCTAATGATTACGCTGTTATTGCAGAGCTGGTTTTGCCTCATTATTTTGCCAGTTACCAAACTGGACTGTGGGCTATAGCTTTGCATGTTCTCTAAAACCAGTGGTGTTTCAAACTTTTTTTTCTGGTGACCCAGTTGAGGAAAATTGTTGATACCTGCGACCCAATGGAGCTGGGGATGAGGGGTGGGGCAGGAAAGAGGAGTCAGGGTTGTGGGAGGGGGCTCTGGGCTGGGGGTGCAGGCTCTGGGGTGGAGCCAGGCATGAGGGGCTTGGGGTGCAGGAGGGGGCTCCAGATTTGAGGGGGGCTCAGGGCTGGGGAAGGGGATTGGGGCACGGGCTTACCTCTGGCGGCTCCCGGTCAGTAGGGCAGCCAGGCTGCAGAGACAGGCTTCCCACCCGTCCTGGCACCGCAGACTGCGCTGCACCCTGGAAGCGGCCAGCAGCAGGTCTGGCTCTTACGCAGAGGCGCACAATTGGCTCCACGCAGCTCTTGCCCACAGGCGCCGCCCGCCCCCAGTGCTCGGGCAGCACATTGAGGCCCCGCCCCCCCCACCTAGGAGGCGGACCTGCTGTTGGCCACTTCCGTGACACAGCGCCATGTCAGAACAGGTAGGGACTAGCCTGCCTTAGTCGGGCAGCACCGCTGACAGGACTTTTGACAGCCCAGTCAGCGGTGCTGACCAGAGCGGTCACGACCCAGTGCCTCACATTCCGTAACCCAGTACTGGGTTGCGACCCACAGTTTTAAAACCACTGCTCTAAAGAATCTAGCAAAGGGAAAGGAACACACATGGTTTACATTTTTGAGGTTTCCAAAACTTGCAGTGGCTCCACTAAAATTCTGCCTTCCTTGAGGCATCTGAGGCTAAGCATGAAGGCTTTGAAATGTCAACAAGCCCTCTCCTGTCAAGCCAAAAAAGATAGCCATTTGGGCTGGAATTTCACTGAACGTCCGCATGATACCATCTCCAAAGGCAAGCAACACAAATATCCTCTGACAGACATTTGTTGAGGATAATTTAATGTTTAGTTCTTCTAACTCAAGCATATTCGTACTCCAGGCAGACGCATACAGTTCAGTCACATTAGAAAGGTTTATGACTCTGAGTCCCCAGACTCAGCTACACCAGTGTCACAGCTTTTGAGAGAGAATCTAGAAGTTGATAGTAGCTGTACTTCAGGTCATATTCCATGTCATACCAATAATTCACTGAGGAGACAAGAGATAGGAAAATTGTTATTGTCTGGTGTTAGAAATGCCTTTTGGCCATATTCATATGCTGCTTTAGAAGGTAATGCAGGCACTCATTTCTCAAAACTGGATGAACTTTTAAAGAATCCCACCTCTGACTAGAGCCAAGCATAATGCAGGCAGGCAGTGAGTCAGCATCTGTTACATAAACTCTGCCAATGCACCTCAGTCCTTACTCACATTAACCCCCAAAACGACAGTCCTGGGACTCTCCTGAGCAGACTTGCAAAACGTTTAGAAACGGAAAATGTCCGCTATGATCTAGGCCAAGAATACAAATTCATTTTAATTTATGACCTACTCTAGATTTGAACCTCTCTCTCCCCACAGTTTTTAAAGGATGGTGCACTAACCCACCATTCTGCCTTGGTCATCATATGGAAAGTGTTTTAATTTTGCCTCTTAATTAAAATGAAAATTCATACATCTTTTTACCATGCTACGGCAAGTACTAAAATAAATGCCTCCAATATCTGCAAGCGGTGTTATATACTTGCTTTCATAACTAGGTTGATGTTATTCAACACTCATCTGTTACTTATTTTTTCTCTGCATGGAAGGAGTTGCTCTGGCAGAATAGATACAGTAAAGCCCTTCCTTGCATCCTGCAATACAGACAGTAATGGTATAGGTGTAGAAGAGGAGAAAGGTTTGAAAGTCTGGAGCTCTCTAAGCGGGTGGCGGGGGAGAGGAGAGAGAGACACACACACAAGGAGATTTTTGTTAAAAGGCAGAGACAAGAAATAACTTGTATATTTGTTTGGTTTTCTTTTATGCAATAAAGACTCATTTTTACTGGCCTGATAATAACAGACACTAAAAATCCAAACTTCCTTGTGCAGTTTCTTTGCCTATGGTGTAGAGTCAGCCAATTTGCAGCCAGCAATCAAATAACCTGCTTAGCGCTCTCTAACAAAACAAACTACTACAGGGGTGGCTGTGTTTGGCTCTCTCTCTGCAGCCTCAAGGACTAGCTGATTTTTCCTACCTTCTTCACCCATTTCACTACATTCTTTTGCAATTCTATATAAAATATGGTCAGAATAGTCTTTGCAAGTAGGTAACACTATAGTCATGTGCCAAGGTGGCTAACTCTACCAGGGATAAAGAAGAAAAGACTGTGAAAGTGCCCTAGTACCCAACCATGTTTTGCTGGAGAAAATGGACTATGCCATCATGGATTGAAAATATGTTTGTCACTAACAACTCTTCTTACCTGCTATACAACCATGTGACTGCTTAACATGATGAAACCAGAGAGAAGGGAGGTACAACATCTCACCAGCTTTCACTGTGCACCGCAAAGGCCTTGCCTGGGCATACTCTGGGTATTGTTCAAGATCTGGATTTAAAGGATCCAGTGGAATCCATGGCACCTGCAAGGAGAAGAGTATGTTGTACGTGCAGCATTTAACAAGATATAAAATGTTAGGGTCCCCCAGAAAATGGAGTTGTTAAACAAAAAATTCACTTACTGAACTTGTAAATAAAATGTACCAGAAAATATATAGTTGTAAATCCTGTAAAATCCACTTTACCATATTACAAGAATGCTCCTTTCTATAAGACATGGTGATGGATCCTTACATTTACCAAGTACTAACTGCAGACTCTGTTTAGGGCATAGGAAAAGGGATCTGATTGTTTGTGACAGAGGTTACGTGGCAGGGAATGGACCTGGGATAGAAAATGGAAGGGGGGGGAAGAGCGTACCTGAAGGATTGCTGAGTGAAGACAGACATGGTTAGCCTATTGGTAGGAAGTATGAAGGCCAACAAAAGCAGAAGATAAGTTGAGCTTGGGTAACCTACAATTTTTGGGTGATACAGATATGCCAAAATCGAGGAAAGAAGTGGGACCTCTAAACACTGAGGATGGGGTGGAGATTAGAGATCATCTAGGCATGGCCCAACACCTAAATGAATACTGTGCCTCAGATTTTTGTGGGAAATGAGGAGTTTAGGAGTAGTGCCAGGGTGGCTAATGGAAACAAGGATATAGAAGTAGAAATTACCACATCTGTGGTGGAAGTTAAACTCAATCAGCTTAATGGGACCAAATCAGGGGTCTCAGATAGTTCCTTTAATATTCTTGAATGGAGGTTGACATATAAAATTGCGGGACCAATGACTAGTATTTTTAATGAATATGTAAGATTGGGGCTTGTACCCTACGACTGGAGAATTGGTAATATGTCACTTGTTTCCCAGATCACTCTTTCCCCTTTCTTAAAAATTATAGGCTTATTAGTTTAACCTAAATTGAATGCAAGGTCTTGGAACAAATTTTGAAAGATAGTTAAGGACACAGAGGTAAACAGCAATTGGGATAAAATACATCACAGTTTTACAAAAGGTAGATAGTGCCAGACCAACCTGATGTCTTTCTTTGAGAAGATAACAGATTTTTTAGACAAAGGAAATGCCTTACTGAAACTGAGGTAAATTAGATCCACTGCATTTGATACGGTTCCACATGGGGAATTATTAGCTAAATTGGAAAAGACGGGGATCAACATGAAAATCAAAGGTGGAAAAGGAACTGATTAAAGGAGAGACTACGACAGGTCACACTGAAAGGTGAACTGTCAGGCTGGAAGGAGGTTATTAGTGGAGTTCCTCAGGGATCGGTTTTGGGACCAATCTTATTTAATCATTTTATTACTGACCTTGGCACAAAAAGTGGGAATGTGCTAATAAAGTTTGCCGATGACACAAAGCTGGGAGGTATTGCCAATACAGAGAAGGACGGGGATATCATACAGGAAGATCTGGATGACCTTGTAAACTAGAGTAATAGTAATAGGATGAAATTTAATAGTGATAAGTGCAAGGTCATGCATTTAGGGATTAATAACAAAAAAATTTGTTATAAGCTGGGGATGCATCACTTGGAAGTAACAGGGGAGAAGAAGGACCTCGGAGTATTGATCGATCACAGAATGACTATGAGCCGCCAATGTGATATGCCATGAAAAAACCTAATGCAGTCTTGGGATGCATCAGGTGAGGTATTTCCAGTAGAGATAAGGAGGTGTTAGTACTGCTTTACAAGGCACTGGTGAGACCTCATCTGGAATAGTATGTGCAGTTCTGGTCTCCCATGTTTAAGAAGGATGAATTCAAACTGGAACAGGTACAGAGAAGGGCTACTAGGATGATCCGAGGAATGGAAAACCTGGCTTATGAAAGGAGACTCAAAGAGCTTGGCTTGTTTAGCCTAACCAAAAGAAGACAGAGGGGAGATGATTGCTCCCTATAAATATATCAGAGGGATAAATACCAGGGAAGGAGAGGAATTATTTAAGCTCAGTACCAATGTGGACACAAGAACAAATGGATATAAACTGGCCACCAGGAAGTTTAGACTTGAAATTAGACAAAGGTTTATAACCGTCAGAGGAGTGAAGTTCTGGAACAGCCTTCCAAGGGGAGTAGTTGGGGCAAAAGACATATCTGGCTTCAAGACTAAGCTTGATAAGTTTATGGAGGAGATGGTATGATGGGATAGCCTAATTTTGGCAATTAATTGATCTTTGACTATTAGCGGTAAATATACCCAATGGCCTGTGATGGGATGTTAGATGGGGTGGGATCTGAGTTACTACAGAGAATTCTTCCCAGGGGACTGGTTGGTGGGTCTTGTCGACATACTCAGAGTTCAAATGACTGCCATATTTGGGGTCGGGAAGGAATTTCTCCCCCAGCTCAGATTGGCAAAGACTCTGGGGGTTTTTCGCCTTCCTCTGCAGCATGGGACATCATGTCTCACTTGGTGATTTAAACTAGAGTAAATCGTGGATTCGCTGTAATTTGAAGTCTTTAAATCATGATCTGAGGACTTCACTAACTCAACCAGAGGTTATGGTTCTATTACAGGATGGACTTGGTGAAGTTCTGTGGCCTGCGATGTGTAGGAGGTCAGACTACATGATTACAATAGTGCCTTTTGGCCTTAAAAATCTATGAATTTAGAGCAACTGTATAATTTCATAACTGCAACCTTTATCCCTTCTTATCCTCCTTTTCGTCATGTCTAACATTGAATTGTAAGCTCTATGTACTTATTAGCCTGCATTACCAGGATATCTAAACACTTCCTAATCTTTCACATATTTTCCCTCAACACCTCTGTGTATTACTACTGAAGTATTACTATCCTCATTTTACAGCTGAAGAACTGAGGTGCAAAGAGGCTGAGTGACTTCCCCAAGGTCACATAGAATGTCTATGGTGGAACAGGAAACTGACCCAAGCCCCCCAATCCCAGGCTAACACCCTAAGCACTGGGCTATACTTCCCCTCTTTGGGACAGGGATCTAGTATTTGTATATGTTTTGTATGGTGTCTCCTTACAATCATTCTGACCAAATAATAATTACTACTATGAATAAAAAATGGTTTATAAAGATAACTACTATGTTTATAGCACCAGAACATTTTTTCTAGGATGAAATTCACCCCTCTGCAGAGGGCCAACACAATGTATGCACAGCAGTGAAATTCACCCTTGATGAGCTAAATTCCTTTATCTGGTATTATTTAAAAAGACTTTTAATGGACCTGTTTGTGTTCAGTGCACAGAAGACATTATTTTGAAAGGCTATTCCTTTAACAGCTATTGATTTCAATGGTTCCCAGTTTGCAGTTAGAGAGTCATCTTAGAAACAGGACATACTCAAATAATAACCACAGAAACTTGCAAGGGGTCACAGGGCACAGTGGAATACCTGAAACTACTTTTGACTAATTTTTTTTTAAAATTGACAGGTTGACAAGTTGATGGTGTTCTTTTAATACAAAGATGTCATAAATACCTTTTCTGCAGCCTTTTCATCCACAACCTGAAACGAACCATCTTCTGATATGCAATACGTCGCAGGTAGGTAGAGCTCTGAAAGTGTAGAGCATGGAAAAGGTTAAATGGCATTAATCTCAATAAATACAGAGTCTTAGTGACATAGTACATGACACTTTCAAGATGGACTCAAATATTAAGATACCATCACACAACCACCATTTCCAGTTTTCTTTCCTCTGCTTCCTTCTTCCCTTTGTTCATTCCGTGACACATGTCCTTCAATTTCTGTCCTCCCTATTACCAGCTCTGCACTCCTCTATCACAATGTTCTCCAATGCCTCCCTTTTCTACGGCTCTGTCCTCTCTTCCTTCAAATGAATTATTTTTTCCTTTTCCTCAACAGACATACGCCTACCTTCTCTTGATCCTACTTTGTTCCAATTACCATCCCACTTCCCTTTTCCAAGTCACAATTTCTCCCCTATCTTACCCAGTATCCTATTCTCTGGCCTTTCTGCTTTGCTCATTCTACCAAGAGAGCTTTCACTGGAGTTCTTAATGACCTGTGGCTAATCTTTCACTTCTAGTTTTATCTTATTTGGCTTATCAGCCATTTTAGAAAACCTGGGCTTCTCTTCTTTCATTGCTTCTGCACATGTGGTTTTCTGATTCTGCAGTCCAATGCTGATTGCACTTTTGCTGATCTTTAGATATTATGATAATATATAAAAACAACACACACAACTGGTATTAGTCCTTCATTAGAGTTACAATCTAAAGCTCAAAAGTCAGGGAGTAAAAAAAATTAAGGTTCTTGTGAACAGGTTCACATAGCCCATCTTATATACCATATGTTGTGCACATTAATATTTATGTTAAATGTATACTTGTAAAAGTAATATAGAAATAGGAAATAAAAGCTATGGGTATTCTGGTCAAGCTAATGTTAGTATAAGAACCTTATTGTGTTCTTTGTTAGATTTCAGCATTTACATTTGTAACTTTAATTTTTTGTTAATGTACATATTTGTATTTAATTTCCCTGCTTTTTTCCAGAAAGAAAGAGAATCAGCAGAAGGAATCAAGAACTACTGCACATGAGGATCCTGCAAGCTTCACCACAGAGGAGATATTTTAATAATTCTAAAGCTGGAGGAATTCCAGCCAGTCCAACACTTAGAGCACAGATCCACGTGACAGATCCTCAGCTGGTATAAATCAGAGTAACTCCACTGAAGTCAATAATTTATACCAGCTGAGGATCCAGCCCCAAGAATAGAAATCTCTACTACTCCACATAGTAAGTATTTGGTAATAGATTTCTATTCACATTGCAAAATGTAACACTGAAAATGTTATCAGAACGTTATTCCTGTCTCTACCTTTCATTAATTTGGACACTTCTCTTTACACATTTCTACACATTCTCAAGCATGTACCATAGGGGATGAAGGGGCGGTCACTTGGTGGATGCAGCAGAAAATGTTTCTCGCCGGAAATCACACAGTACAAGTTCTCGTAGTGATCTTTATGTACTAAAATTGAGAAAGAAGAAAAGCACCACATCACAAATTGTAGCAAACTGAAAGTGACAGCTCTTATTGGCAGTGGTAGGCTGCTTCTTCCTCTTGTGGCCAGAGGAGAAAGAAATAATAATGAAATAATATTTCATATGTATGCAGCACTTTTCATCCAAAAGGATTCCAAACTACTTCACCAGCAACATACAGAGAGCAATACAGAAAAACAGTCACTTCTGGGGTGGAACCTGGCAAGCAACCTGCACAGAAACACACTGATCAACAGTTTGAGGGCAGGCAGGAATTTTGGCTAGCGTCTCCACTTATGAACACGTCCTGAGACCTTCAGTGTCCAAGGAGAGCAGACATTACCTCATTTTTTAAAAGTCTCATCCAAAATACCGCCACACAGAGCAAATTGCAAGGTACTCAATCTACCTCAGAAAAATACAGGGCTGAGTCAACAATTCCAGGAACTGAAACTGTGATTCCAGAGAGTAAATGTATTTCAAATTTGATGACTACACCACTAAACCATCCATTTCTGCTCTGCTCTAAACTCAAAATCTCACAGAAAGGAGATGGCTAGGACAAAAAAAAGAGAAAAAACAGGAGCCGCCATACCACCTCAGACCAGTGATCTAGCAAGTCCAATATTCAACGTACTGTATGGAAGTTGCTAATAAACTTCAGAAGAGGAGGAAAATACCCATAATGTTATTAATTGTGCAAAGTTCTACTAGAGAAGGGAGAATCCTACCTGACCTTTACAGCAATTAGCCTGAGTTATGAAGCATGAGACTGAAATTGATTGCTTTACTTTATACCCAGGTGCAAGATTTATAGGACAGAAACTTTCAGTATTCACACCTGAAACAATAAGCCAGATGCACATACAGATACAGCAGCCAAGTGCTGGGACAAGGTGGGTAGGAAGAAAGATCATTACATATGAAGACGACAGTTAAAGTACAACCTATCCATTAGGATTCCACAAAGAGACCTACCCACCTTACCCCTCAAAACAAGTATGTCAAAATCTGAGCTGAGGGCACATACAAGACCTGACAGCATTATATGCTACGCACAGGATGTCACAGCAGCAGACTCGCCAAGCCAGAAAATTCACAGCATCGGGCTTCTTTCCTGCAAGGGGAGGAAGAGGAAGTGATTTTTAACAGAAAATTAATTTGAATGTTATGTTTAAAGAGCTGCAGATGAAGATTTTTCCGCCAACTCAGTTTGTTTATATTCTCCACCCACCTCAGTAAATATGTCAGCCTTGATCTCTAATAGCTAATAATTAGGAGCTCCTTCTAGACTGAAGGCTGTCGCAGAGACCCACCATACTAACTGATGGAGCATTATTCATCCCCAAGGCTGTGCTTTTGACCTTCAGCTCACATTTTCTGGAGACCTGGTTCCCCAATACATAGCTCAAATCACAAAATAGCGCTTCATGTACCAAAACCCCAAAGGGATCAGGAGAACCACATTAAAAGGAATGAATTATGCTCTAACAGGAAAGTCGACTGTAACAAATAATCCTTTACTACCATAAGCAAGCACCTTCAACCGCACAACAAGGGGCAGAAAGGTAATATTAAAGCAGCACTCTAGAGTATTGTCTATAATAGGCTTTAAAAAAAAATTCCACTTTTGCTATCAGTTTAGCTCCACAGGTGGTAGCAACACCTGAACAATAATGTAGACAGGGCCCCAGGAAGCCGCCAACCTTTTTGCCACTTGTGGATGAAAATTATGTATATTAATACAATAGCACAGTTTCACACTCTATGAACCTGCTAAGCAAGCAAGCTGTTTTGGAGTCCTCCAATCCACAGGGCAAGGTTAAGCTATTTTACGACCCCTCTCCTTCCTGAGTTGACAAAGCCATACTAACCTGTGCCAATTAGAAAGATAACAAAAATATTTGGCATGTAAATATCACAGAAGTTTAAAGTGCTATATAAAGTATTCACTGATTGCAGGGGGTGTTTACCGAGTGCCTCACTCATCCACGGTACCTCAGGCTCCACATCACCTAAAAGTTCAGGAACTCCTCAGTCAGGTTTGAACACTGCTTCTGCACATAGAACACACTTGGAGAGATCACTTTCTTCTCCACAATGTCCAAGAAGTTGCTGAAAAGCATGTGCCGCTCCTCTGGCATGACAAACCGGTCCTGATAAACAGCATCAGCATAACCATTTGGCGTCACTGCCACACTCACCATCTTGGAGCCTGCTACCTTCCTGCAAAATATATCTGAGGTTCAGAGCCAATTGAGGAATCTACAAACATGTACTTTAGAAAATTTTTTAAAATCACAATTTGCTGTGTGGATGTACTGAGAAATCCTCTCTCTTGGACATAGAAGTTCCAATTACTGAATTATTTCATGTCCACACCTGGGTTTTTTGTTAGTTTGCTTTTTGTTTTTTAAAAACAAGAGGTGCTTAGGTTTTGGGGTTTTTTTTAATAATCATAACTAATGCCACCAGGGCCAATGGAGGCAATGCTGCCAAACCTACAGCCACAGAAAACCCACCCCAATCAGAATAGGATGAAATGCCAGCACGTTTCTGCTCATGCACCACAGTTCACAAGGTGTGCAGCACTAACTGCTTTGTGCTGAATGAGTGCTTTAGTGAAAATCTGATTCTGCTGGGGAACCAAGACATCACTATCTATTGCAGCCCTGACTGGGGCACTCTGCACGTTCCTCCTGTTTAACAAGAAGCTCGGAAATACTATTTCCCTATCTCTCTCTCTCCCCACAAGTTCTGGCACACAAAACCAAATCTCCCATATCCTTTAATGGAACTAAGTACAGTACAGTAGTTGGGGGAAGAAAGTAACTTCTGAATTTTGGGTGCTGCTGGGATGCCCAACAGAAGTCTTCACATAGGATTCCAGGTTCATTTGAGCCAGTCTTATCAATAATTTAAAAAACCGAACAAGAAGCTCTCTTCTGATGGTTTGTAATGTTCAGCTGAGCTACTGCCTAGCTTCAAAGTGGATTCCTACCTGAGATAAGTTAACGTCCACTTCTTCAGAGCTGGCCAGTGACCGAAGGCATTCTGAATTATACATGGTTTGTTTGGACACACCCATTCCCGATAAAATTCCAGCGGAGACAGAAGGCTATCTAGGTATGGCACAGATTCCGTCAGTCCCAACTCTGCCCAGACAAAGAAAAAATCAATCTTACAGAAGTCTTGAAAGCAGTTCAAGCCACTTAAACCATCTCTACACTGTACTAATCAATTTTAAAACAAGTTAGAAAGTTTCCCCAGTGTAGACAGGACCATGGAGACTACACATCCCTACATTCAGTGCTCCAGCTTAGAACTGGTCATGCTCTATGCTGGAACCTGTAGTCTCCAGGGGTCAAAACCCTACATATTGATGAGGTGGTCTTCACTGTCAGACTCAGCACATGCAAAGCCACACAACTGGCCACAACTTGTTTCAGCCTATTGGTTGCTGTGATTCATCTCCCACGTGATAATACTTCATACAGACAAAAGACTAAAAGAAGGAAACAGCACCAATAGTGGGGCTCATGCAACAAAGATGCCTAGAGATAGCCTCACCTTCTGAAACATTCAGCACCTCTCATCAGATGACTTTCATTTAGGTTCCTACATGTAATTTAGAGACCTGACTTTAAGGCCATTTTGCAAACTGGGTGCCTAAAAATCATTATTGTCTACACAAATAAATATATAATACATGCTCTGCTGGCAAACAAATCTTTAGGTTTTTTTTTTTATTTTAGAGATTACACTAAACCAAAGGCAGAACATAGGAGAACCATCTCTAAACACAATGTTTTTCAAAGTTTCCCACATGTGGCCATTGGATCTTTAGCAGTAACCAGCAACGGATTTTTTTAACCGTTGGGTTTGTGCACTGCTTTGCTTCTCCACAAAGTACGACAAAGGCCCAAAGCGGTTCTCCCCACGTCCTTCTCTGCTAAGTTTGTACCTTTGGTGGCACCAGGAATGTACAGTCTGGCCTTCCCTGATTTTGCTGCAAGACCTCGGGGGGCGGGGCTCGGGGAAGTTTATTACTGGCTCTCCCACCCTCGCTATCGGGCCAGGGGCTGTCCATAGCCTCACAGAGCCAGGGGGTTAGAAGGGACCGCAACGGTCCCCGAGTCCTTCACTAACGGTCTTTCTCCAGCGTGCCCGCTGGGCACTAGCGGGAAGGGAGGGGGACAGACAAACCCCGCAGCTGCCACGCGCTGGGACTCAACCCCCTTCCCCGCGCTGGGCGCGGCGGTTCCCCTTCCCTCGCCTTGCGGGCGCCACAGAACCCGTCCCTCTCAAGCCCCCGTGAGGCGAGGCGAGGCGCGGAGACGCCCCTACCCCTGCGCAGGGACCCCTGCTCTCAGGCCGGTGGCAGCCAATCAGGGCCCGGCTCGCTCGCGCTCACCCCTGGCCTCCGCCGGGAATGCCGCCAGGCACCTCCGCACCGCCCGCAGCGCCGGCACCTCCCCTTCCCCACCCGCACCCGCCATCCCTAGGCAGCCGCGGCCGCCAGCCGGCCAGACTGACGTCACCTCTGACGTAGTCACGCACCTCGACGCAACGTGCAGCTAGGTGGCTAATGAGCATGCCCAGTAACATCTGCTGAAGCCGCTGCCCTCGCTCTGCCCTTACTTGGGATTCCACGTGCTCAAGGGGGCAGGTCGGGGGCGGAGTCTGCGCAGGGCCAAGTGAGCGCACGCGCGGGTCAAACAGCTGGAGGCCGGGGCCAAGGGGCGGGTGCCGGGTTTGGGGATGGGCTGGCAGGCAGGGGCAAAGGGGATAAAGTTACCCCAGCTGGGGTGAGCCTTCTGCCCTGGCTGCAGAAGTAGGGCGCATCTCAGCACGAGGGTGGGGTTGTTAACGGTGAGGTGCAGCCTCTTGCTTTGGATTGAGCTGCTAAAGGAGATCGGTCTGAGTGATGTGTTTTACATGCGGCCATACCCTTGAAAATTAGAATCGTCACACGTGGTTGTACTAGTGTCAGAGGGGTAGCCGGCCCTGGTACTCTGGATCTGTAAAAGCGGCAAAGAGTCCTGGGGCACCTTATAGACTAACAGACGGATTAGCGCACAAGCTTCTGTGGGTGAATACCCCCTTTGTCAGATGCATGCATCTGACGAAGTGGGCATTCACTCACGGAAGCTTATGCTCCAATACGTCCGTTAGTCTGTAAGGTGCCCCAGGACTCTTTGCTGTGGTTGTACTAGTGTTTAAACGAAATCCCGTAGCAGTTCCTATACCCGCATAAAGCCCCACAGGCATTCGCTGAGCTGAGCTACTGTTCCGCTTGTCTGAACCGAACAGCCTTGTCCTTATAATCCTCCACAGACTGTGGGTTCACTTATTTACTTTTTCAAATGTTGTTTTTATTGCTGCCTCTTAGCCCTTCATTTACCTCTGTTAACACTGTGAAGAGGGAGGTTATTGTGCTATTTAACTTATATTTTTGATAGCAAATAATCATTGAAAATATTAATAGTTGCTTGCTAATAGCCTCTGCAGTGACAGCTCATCGTGTTTCCACTATAATGCTTCCTGGTTATATTGCCATAGTAGTTTTTAATTCTACGCCTACATTTTTGGGAGAAGTTTCTTGTACACAAATGTATTCTTTGGGATCATATGACATCAAGGCTGACTGATTTCCTTAGTTAATGTCAAAACTTCTCCAGTTTCATTTGATCCACCAACAGGGATTACCTTTGTCAATTGTTATTTTGCCTCTCCATCAAGCACCCTAGTGCTTTTTCACATGTCACCACTTGTACATAGAACTTGGTTCCTAAATATTCATTCCAGGCGTGATTTTTAAAAGTTGAAAGCTCCTGGATGCTTTTGAAAATCCTGCTAGTCACCTAAAGACCTTCAAAAATCTGGTTCTAAGGGCAATCTTGCATGAAATCTTTCTCAGAGGCAAATTTGTATTGTAATTTTTATTAAATATAGGTGGACAACCCCAAAATAGCTTAAGAACCACAAGAAATCAAAAATCATGAGTTATGCATCCAAAAGTAATTAAATTAATAATAAACAAATACATTGTTTTTTTTTTAATTTGCCATTTTGTTTCTGAGCCCTTAGGGCACACTAGCTTCATACTTCTGCTGTTAGCTTGCCCAAAGAATCCATATATGCCTAAAACGGTTGTACATTCCTGTAACATTCAATACCATTTTGGACTTTTCCAGTAACATGTGAATCCCCCCCTTGCTTTGTAATTGAAAACTTATTAAAAATCCTTATTTCTGTAAGTAACTCCCCATCCTGTGAAGTGCACACCATGATCTTATTACTCCTTTGTATTTGTTGGCCGGGTGAGCATAGTGCTGACCTCACCTAGTTTGCCTTTTGGTGAAACTAAAGTGCCTTGTCCCCACTATGTTTTTACAGTGGGATAGTTAATGCACGTTAGGTTTCAGAGTAGCAGTCGTGTTAGTCTGTATTTGCAAAAAGAAAAGGAGTACTTATGGCACCTTAGAGACTAACAAATTTATTTGAGCATAAGCTTTCGTGAGCTACAGCTCACTTCATCGGATGCATGTCAAGGTTCCTTCCCCACTCTGAACTCTAGGGTACAGATGTGGGGACCTGCATGAAAAACCCCTTAAGCTTATTTTTACCAGCCTAGGTTAAAACTTCCCCTATTTTACCTTTTGCCCTTGGACTTTATTGCTGCCACCACCAATCGTCTAACAAATATATAACAGGGAAAGAGCCCGCTTGGAAATGTCTTTCCCCCTAAAATCCTCCCAAACCCTACACCCCCTTTCCTGGGGAAGGCTTGATAAAAATCCTCACCAATTGGCATAGGTGAACACAGACCCAAACCCTTGGATCTTAAGAACAATGAAAAAGCAATCACGTTCTTAAAAGAAGAATTTTAATTGAAGAAAAAGTAAAAGAATGACCTCTGTAAAATCAGGATGGTAAATCCCTTACAGGGTAATCAGATTCAAAACATAGAGAATCCCTCTAGGCCAAATCTTAAGTTACAAAAGACACAAAAACAGGAATATACATTCCATTCAGCACAACTTATTTTATCAGCCATTTAAACAAAACAGAATCTAACGCATATCTAGCTAGATTACTTACTAAGTTCTAAGACTCCATTTCTTTTCTGTTCCTGGCAAAAGCATCACATAGACAGAGAGAACCTTTGTCCCCCCCCCCTCGCAGCTTTGAAAGTATCTTGTCTCCTCATTGGTCATTTTGGTCAGGTGCAAGTGAGGTTATCCTAACTTCTTAACCCTTTACAGGTGAGAGGATTTTTCCTCTGGCTAGGAGGTATTTTAAAGGGGTTTACCCTTCCCTTTATATTTATGACACACCCCCCAAATCACAGATAGGGTGGAACACTGACTGTGATTTCTTCCTGGAGCGCTAGGAGAAAACAGAGTTAATAAGACACATGTATCTCTAAATATACTACCAAGTATATAAAGACTAGCAATATTTTCCACATCTCAAGGACGATTTTAAACCAGTTGATTCTGGGAAACTTTCACGGGATAGTGCATCAGCCACTTTGTTAGAAGCTCCTGAGATGTGTTGGATGTCGAAATCAAAATCTTGGAGAGCTAAACTCCACCGAATAAGTTTTTTATTATTTCCCGTGGCGGTATGAAGCCACTATAGCGCAGCATGGTCGGTTTGCAGGTGGAAGCACCGTCCCCAAACATATGGGCGTAGCTTTTCCAGAGCGTAGAAAATGGCGTAAGCTGTAGCTCACGAAAGCTTATGCTCAAATAAATTTGTTAGTCTCCAAGGTGCCACAAGTACTCCTTTTCTTAATGCATGTTAGTTATCCTACAGTAAAAACTCACATTTTCTTAGCACTGAGGACACAGACTATAATGCTGACTTAGATGTTAAATGAACTATTATTATTAATAGCTTGACAATGCTGATACTGATTGGGTGGCTAACATTGCTCCTTCACCATTAATGGTATTTGCAGCTGAATGCCCCCTGCCCCACCCACTTGTGTGGGAGTCATGGAAAACAAGTTAAAATATTTTAAACTCAAGGAATTAAGAGGCTCCCCCCCTCCCTTAACTTCTTTTGTTCCCTTCCCTTTCCTTATTAAGGGCTTGGCTACATGGAGGGACACTAAAGGTGTGAAATTAAGGCACTATAACTTATGTGCATTAACTCTCTTTGGATATAGCTACACAGCAAAGAAAAAGCCATGGGTGGCCCATGCCAGCCAACATGGGCTTGGGCTGTGGGGTTGTTTCATTGCTGTGTAGAGTTCCAGGCTCAGGCTGGAGCCCGAGCTCTGGGCCTGGGCTGGGTGGGAGGATCCTTGAGCTCAGAAGTCTACACAGCAATGAAACAACCCCGCAGCCCAAGCCCCGCAAGCCCGATTAGGCTGGCACAGGCCAGCCAAGGGGTTTTTCTTTACTGTGTAGACATACTCTACGCAGATACTCTCATTCAGAAGTAAAGTTGGTTTCGTTTTGGCAGTGTCAGTCAGAGTGACCATAGAAGACTGCAGGAGTCCTTCCCCCAAACACCGTTAACCACTGAGGCCTTGACCTGTCTTTTTAAGTATTCTAGAGTTGAGGTGTTACCCACATTTGATGTTTTAAGTCCAAAGAGAAGGAGCAAAGCAGTGGAGCACTCAACTTCCGTGAGTGATACCCTGTGTAGAAAAGCCTTTGCAATATTTCACCAGGTATCAGTTTTGGCCTGACAAAGTTTCAATACCTGAGTTAAGGTTAACATTTAATGTGATCTTGCTCCTTCTCTCTGCTCTGTGCTGGTCAGGACAGCTTTCATGAGCAGGAAAATGAAGGCCTGATAGCATCATGGTAGGTCCTGCAGTGCATGCAGACAGGGTGGATTTGATTTAAATCAAATTGATTTAACTCATGATTTAAATCACTAGTCAGGAAGACTCGATTTAATCATGGATTTCTACATAAAAGTGCATTCTTGTTGCTTGTTATAACCTTAATACATATTCTTCACAGCTCAGTGATAGATGTAGGTTTGTTTTTTAGAAGGTACACACTATACATTTTAAGTGATTTATTTTGAAAACTTTTCAGATTAGTTTTACAGCTATATCAGAAAATGAATGATTGGTTGGTTATTTCATTTACCAAAGGTAACTGAAGCAGATATTTATGAAGTCATTGGGAGTTGAACTATCTCCAGTTCAACAGGTTAATCATTAATATTTGGAGGATTTTCTTGCCATGCTGTATTAGGAGGAGAACATCACCAGACAGACATTTAAATTGTTTTATTTAACTAAAACAACAATGTTATGTATTCTGGATTTTTTTCTTCAACAGCAAACATATAATATTTTAACAAAACAAGCATATGAATTTTTGAATTTAGTTACACATTCAAGTTTTTTAAAATCAGGTTTGTTTTTGTTAAAATTGTTTTTAAACTAAAATAGTTAAATGAAATATTTAAAAAACAAATTAAATCGACTATGTCAGCCAGGTCCACATGAGAAACTTAAAATATTGGCTTCTGCAGCTAACTCAGTCGTCGTCACCTTCATTTTCCTGTTTGTTCATAATCTGGGAAAGAAAAACAAGCTTTCCTGATTTTTCAGGTCCCAAACAATTTCTCAATTTGGAATGAATTAGTCCAAAGGAAGAAAATATTCTTTCTACACCGGCAGAAGAAGCTACTGTTGTTAAAAGTGAGATTATCACTTCAACAGTCTCTGAATCCAAGTGCTTAAGTGACTTCCACCACTTCACTGGTGTGACTTTCTTTAAAACATCATCATCAAACATATATTTCTTGAATGGTTCACCCTTAGCTCTGAAGTTTATTATAGTTGGCATTATGGAGGGATGATTGCTGGATGTCCAGGTCATAGCCAACTCCTCTTCTTCAGCAGTTAAGGTTTGACTCTGGTACCGAGTATTGAGAATATCTGCAAGAAAATGAGCGGGAGATAGTGCTTGTCCCATTCGTTTTTTTAATGCTTGTAATTTAACTCTGTCATTGCATATTTCTCTTTTTAAGGTCTCACTCCATTCCTTCCAAATTTCTATAGTGTCAGCAATAAAACAGCTATTTCCCTGCATGGTGTTCAAGGCTACAGAAATAGGCTTCAGGATACTCAGCATGTGTTCAACATTTCTCTTAAGCTCAATGTTGAGAACTTTGGCTGTGACAGTGCCATCTATTTTTTCATGATTTTGTTCACAAACTGTCATCAGATTAGGCCAGTTCTTGATCTAGTGCTCAACACAGTCCACTACTGAGTTCCATCGCACGTCTTGTGGGAGAGTTAGTTGGTTCCTCCCACTTTTTTCGGAGGAGCTGCTCCAAAGTGGTTGTTACGGAAGTATTTTGCAATTTCAACATTTTATTTCTGGAACACTGAAGTCTTTGGCTAGGAAATGCATCAAATGAGCAGTTGAACTGTATGTTGATAGCTTGGGACTCTCTTCACTCTCTTCTAAATAAATTCTTCTCATCTTGGATACATTTGCAGCATTGTTTGTGACCAAGCTGCGTATTAGATATATGAATTTTTTTTCACAGTTTGTTATAGTTTTTACTGCTACTTCTTGTAAGTATTCTGCTGTGTGTGCATTTCCTGATGTATCAATTGTTTCTGTAAGGAAGACATTCCTACTTCTATTGTCACACAAGCACATACAACAGGATCATTGATAGGAACATTGCTCCACCCATCAAGACTCAGGTTAACAATTTTACCCTCTAGACCTTTTGCACACTGCTTAATTTCTCTTTCATACACATTATTCAGCAATTTTCCCATGACATCTGCTCTGTTGGGTGGTCTGTATCCTGGTCTTAATGACTAAACCATGTTAACCAAGTGTGGGTTCTCAATCATATGGAAAGGAGAGTTTGTTGCATAAACAAATGGGGCAATTTTTTCATCAATTACCTCTTTTTGCAAACTGCTGGTTCTTACCACAAACTTATCTCTGGTTGTTTCTGGAAGATGAATTTTTTTTTTCCTTTTGCTACAGGTGATATACTGTGGCTATGTGACATATATGATGTGACAAACACTATCATTGGCAGATAACTCTGAAGCTATAGAAAATGATGGTGATCTTGAAGGTGGATAGTCTTTGAATCCCTGCATGTTGAGGATGGATTCTCCTAAACAAAATAAGTCAATGCAGTTATTTAATTAGTATTACCATACTGCTCATTTAGTATTACTCATTGCATTCACTGACACTTAGAACTACTTTTAAGGTGAAATTGTAAAAGGAAGATCTGCCTATTTCAGCTATTTATTTTTATCACAACTGCATCTAAAATGAGAGTACCATAGAGTAACAACTATATTTTTTGCTCAAACATGAGAATTCAAGAACAGTCCAGAAGGAAGACAGGCAGTCCTTAAGAAAGAAGTATGAAATAAAAAAGTTTACCAACCTGAAGATCCTGCATGTTGAGACATGTTCCTTTCATCATCTTCAACGCAGCTTCCTCCTGAGAAGGAACACTTCTCATGATGTTGTTTCATTCGGACAACCAGACCTTGCATTTCTTTGTTGCACTGTTTGCACGCATGCCTGTTTGACCCTCAGATAGAAGAACTTCATTAAAAAATATTCCCAAACTGGGTCTCTTTTACGGCCTGTTGCCATTATAGATTTTCCCTTCTGTGAGAGAATGGTATGGTAAATCTCAAATCAATGAAGGCGACACTCAGGAAGACCTCAAGACTTCCGGAATATGCTGCTCAGAGAGTTTCACTTTTGTTTCTACTGCCTGTCCCTCCCTTCTCACATTTATCTCCAGACTTCTTCTCATTGTCCAGATCTATTCTACCCCCAACAATCTTCTATTCTTTGAACTTTTTGAAACTTTGCACTTTTAGAGAGAGGTAAGGGATTGACTCTCTGTACATGAATTTACAGAGGGACAATAGGATTGAGGTCTGTTATTTCTTACCTCTCTATATTATTTATTTAAAAACATTTTTGCTAACAAGCATGTTATCTCTGGAGAGACAACTCCACAGATTGAGAACTGCAAAACTAAGCATCTCTGATGGTATCTTCTAGACTGAGCACTGAGTCCCATGGAGTAGATAGAAAGATTAACCTAAATAATCTATACAGAAGCCCCTGGAACCACATAAAATTGGGTCCCTAATCCATGAACTATTGGAACTCATTTACAAAACTTTTCTTAAACATTACACGAATATATTGTCTCATACTATAGAATTAGAATTTATAATCCCTACTCTATGATGAGATATCTTTGAGCTATAATGTATCTTAAAACTATTTTTAAATTGGTTTTTTCCTCAAAAAGCATTTTATCAAAAAAATCCCATTTAAATAAAAAAATTTAAAAAAACAAAAACAAATGTTGATTTTTATCCCCTCTGCATGCAGAGGTTGTTAGCAAGAGCGTGCACATGTGTGCTGTGAAGGATGTTTTTACTGACAACACTGAGAAATGGCTTGAGAAGAAAGAGGGTGCTAACATTCTGATGAAGAAGATCTGAAGAAACCAGGCACGTACACTACATATTGTGGCCACATTATAGAGACGTAGGGCTAGATTCACAAAGGTTTAGGTATCTAAGTCCCAATTTTAAGCTCCTTTGCAATTCCCAAAACTCCCACCAAACCCTTTAGGCACCTAAACTTACTCAGCACTTGCATTTTCAGGGTACAAGTTACTTAGGCACCTAAGTTTTTGCCTCTGGGCATGCACACAGCTGCCTTACTGTCGGCACCTGGATTCCTACCTTCCACCTAAGCCCCAGAGCAATTTACACACCAAGAAAGAGGGGGGCAAATGCCTATCTTGTCTATGGGGCCGGATTAGGGTTGCCAACTTTCTACTTACACAAAACCGAACACCCTTGCCTTGCCCCACCCCTTCTCTGAGGCCCTGCCCCCGCTCACTCCATCCCCACTCCCTCTGTCGCTCGCTCTCCTCACCCTCACTCACTCATTTTCACTGGGCTGACTCAGGGTTGGGGTGTGGGAGGGGGCTCCGGGCTGTGGGGTGGATCCAAGGGGTTCCGAGTATGGGAGGGGGCTCCAGGCTGAGGCAGGGGGTTGGGGTGTGGGCACGGTGACCAGATGTCCCGATTTTATAGGGACAGTCCTGATATTTGGGGCTTTTTCTTATATAGGTGCCTATTACTCCCCACCTCCTGTCCCGATTTTTCACACTTGCTATCTGGTCATTCTAGGTGCGGGAGGGGGTACGGGCTCTGGTCTGGGGGTGCAGGTTCCAGGGTGGAGCCAGAAATGAGGAGTTCACGATGTGGGAGGGGGCTCTGGGCTGTGGCATGGAGTTGGGGTGTGGGGGGGTGAGGACTCCAGCTGGGGGTGCGGGCTCAGGTGTGGGGCCAATAATGAGGGATTTGGGGTGCAGGAGAGGGCCCCGGGCTGGGGCTGAGGAGTTCAGAGTGCGGGAAGGGGCTGGGGCAGAGAGTTGGGGGCGGGGGGCAGCGTCTGGCTGGGGATGAGGGATTAGGTGTGCAGCAGGGGGCTCCAGGCTGGGGATGAGGGGTTCAGAGTGTGGGAGGATGTGAGGACTCCAGCTGGGGGTGCAGGCTCTGGGGTGGGGCTGAGGATGAAGGGTTTGGGGTGTAGGAGGGTCCTCCAGGCTGGGGTCAAGGGGTTCAGAGGGTGGGAGGAGGATCAGGGCTGGAGCAGGGTGTTTGGGTTGTGGGGGGGGAGGGTCCAGGGGTGCAGGCTGTGGGTGGCGCTTACCTCAGGTGGCTCCCGGAAGCAGCAGCATGTTCCCCCTCCAGCTCCTACGTGGAGGTGTGGCCAGGCGGCTCTGCGTGCTGCCCCGTCCGCAGGCACCACCCCCGCAGGTCCCATTGGCTGCGGTTCCTGGCCAACGTGAGCTGCAGAGCCGGCACTTGGGTCGGGGGCAGCGCATGGAGCCCTCTGGCTGCCCCTATGCATAGGAGATAGAGGGGGAATATGCCACTACTTCTGGGAGCCATGTGGAGCCATGGCAACCAGGGAACCTGCCTTAGCCCCACTGCGATGCTGACCGGACTTTTAATAGCCCAGTCAGCAGTGCTGACTGGAGCCACCAGGGTCCCTTTTTGACTGGGCATTCCAGTTGAAAACCAGATGCCTGGCGATCCAGTAGGTGAGCTGAGAATCAGGTCCCATTTAAAATCTGGCAGGAGGAGGACATGGCGTCACCCCCGATAACTTCTATCCCAGTGGTTAGAGAGCAAGGTTGGGATGTGGGAGACTCAGGCTCAATTCCCCCATCAGGCAGAGTAGGAGAAAGGATTTGAACAGGAGTCTCCCCAATCCCAGGTGAGTGCTCTAACCACTAGGCTACAAGGTAGGCAGCAGCGCCTCTTCCTCGGGCTGTTTTGCGTGGAGTTAGGCACCTCCCTAGCTCATTCTCACAAGGGGTCAGACTAGATGATAGTCCTGGTCCCTTCCGGCCATAAACTCTATTAAAGATGGGTTTGTAACAAATTATCACATTTTTATTGAAACTGTTTAAGACACAGAGTACAAATGAATACAGAGTTAAAAACAGGCCCCAGACGGGTGCCTCACAGTGCAAAAATCCCACAAACATAAAACAGTTTTTTTCCAAATAATTAAAAAAAAAGACATTTTAAAGATTTAATTTGTTTTTACCTAAAGCCAAAGTATAAAAAAAACACACATTCATAAATAAAGATTTTGTTTTTGTGTTTTTAAAACGGTGGAGGAAAAAAGGTAGTGTTGAAAAACACGGGTAAAGAGTTCTTTGTCTGGTGCCTATGGCATAACTAAGACATGCAGAGTGGACATGGCTTGTTCCTAAAATTGCTGCCCCATGCATCTTTGTCCATGCTTTACAGCAGGTTACCCACACGAATATGCAGTCCAATCCGGTACATTATTTACAACAAGCAATCCGGAATTCTGGACATCCTAGTCTTATCTACATCTGCTCAACAGCACTCCAGGGCTGCAAGAAGTCTTGTGTTTTTGTTTTTTTCTTCTAAATGAGGTTTTTATCATTTAATTTCCGGGACACTGCACCCCAAGTGGAAAAAACTTACAAATGCAGGAGTATACCAACAGCGTTTAAATACCTCCACTTCTGTTTTTGATTTTTAAAATGTACTTTAAAATTGAAAGTTCATACTGTTTCAACTCCTTTGGAGAAATATACTGCTTCCTCAGAGATTTGATGAGTGAGGAGAGTGCTAAAAGACCTGCCCCAACCTTTACTTGGGAGATTCCTCAGAAAGGAGACTACCTGAGAGAGAAAGTGAAAGAAATGCAGGCTCATGTAAGAGCACCAGCTGTGCATCTCAATGTTCGGCCAAAAACATGAGTTGGCTTTAGAGGGAACTAAACACAAAGGGTTTGCTGTCTTGTCAGATTCAAGTACTTTCCACGGCACCACCCGTTCACAGGTCTTTGTGCATTGTCCTAAGAGCTCCCTCAGGAAAAGTAACACAAGCTACATCAAGATGAGAAGAAAAAACTATTGTCATTTCAACCAGGAACATCCTGATAGGAGGGATGGCGTTTACGCAAAGAGGATAGAGTGGTAGGCCCAAATTCTTTAAAAGTTTTTGCTAACCAATAATTTCCTTTAATACGCTACATCTGCACACACACAAATCTATAAGGGGTCCAGGCTCCAAAACTGCCTCCTCCCACAATCTTCTTCACTTGCCAGCCACCAATCATTGTTCAGGATTTCTCCTGCCAGACTATGGAATGACCTATGATGTACATGCAGGTCAAATGTAAGCAGTGCGGCCTGCAGCTACCAACTGCACTTTCTGCTCCCTTTGTTCTCAAAACTGGAATTTTTCAGCACACTTCCTACTGCCAGCAATGGGAAATCATGAGGGAATTGCCATATATATCTATATATCTACTGAATCAAGTTTTCTCTCTGCAACACTTTCTCCCTTCACCCCTTCTCACCACCAAACTTGGGATATCACTTTGATTTATAGGTCTTTAGCTTCACAACTCCTCTTAATGCTAAATCTTAAGCAAATGGTTGAGGTTACATACCTTAGCCTTCCCACACCTTCTAAGAAAGAGCTGTTTACATGGGAGCAGGTGGGAAAAAAGGGGCTCAATAAAAAGGCATTAAACAAAACAACTACCCCACCTATTCTTTAATTCACACCTCTAAACTCAGTCCTGGTTCTACTTCCCTGAAGCCCTGCCTCTGCTGCACTACATCTTTCATACCCCGTCAAGGCCTTTATTGGCCAGCCTATGTTCTTGAAGCCAAGCCTATTTCTATTCCTAACACTATTCTCCTGGAGGCCCTGACTCTGCTTTCTAATTATTTTAAAGCTAAACACTCTACAGATTCCCCGCCCCCGCCTGCCGATCTACTTGCTTGAGCCTGCCCCTACCACAATTCTAACTAGACACTTGCCCCGTTTGCTGTTTTCCCACCTACACCCAGGACCCAGGCAAAGTCCACATCCAGCACGCACAAAAATCCTATTCATCTTTTTTTTTTAAAAACTCACTCTCTGTGAATTACTCTGAGGGAGCCGTATCTGACACTACTGTGAATCCTGATAGCTGCTGCTTTTCACCTACGACAGTCCGAGGTACGCCATGGATTGGATTACTGTATCTAACAGGAATAGCTTTGGGGCATATTCTATTCATTCCAACCATCTGCTCTGCAGCATTCTTTCCAATCCGGTGTCACCACCTCATACTTTAAATACAAATAATAATAAAATGGAATCAATTCTACAAGGGAAGGCATATGAAGAACCCTCAAACCACTATTGCCAGTACCAGAAGATGCCTGGGTTGAAGGTACTGCTATTTTACCTGAGTGTCTGTGCCCCAGTACCAGCAAGAAACCTCCTGTGGACTGGCACATACGTTTTCACAGTCTGAAAGTGAAGGGAGAATAGCTGGTTGACCCACACAGTCAGCCTGACCCAGACTATCCCCATCAGAGAACCAACAGGATTGCCATCTCACATTCCATTCGTGAGCATCCCTGCCCCCTCCACCTAAGGAAGTTCCCAGAGATCTTCACTTCATTCCTATGCAAACAGCTCCTTTCCATTTGCCATAGATGCTGCCCACAAAATCCCAGCTCACCATACCCTTCAGCACAACACAATGGTGGGAGGGGACTAGAAGCCCAGCAATCTGAGGTTTAAACCTTGAAGTACAGTATAACTCTATTGAACTAGAGGTCAGAGAGGACACTTGAAACGTTTGGACAGATAGAGTCAGATGACAGGAGGAACCAGCTGAAAGGCTCTGAAAGGGCTTCCTGCACCTGAAGTCGCCAATTCTGTAGCTCAACGAACTGATGGCTAGCCAGCAAGCTGAGAAATGGCCGCCTTGCAAGTCCCCAGCCCTGGAGTTCAACAAACAGATGGGCCAGCTGGCCCCAGACCAGCCAGTCATGTAGAGAAAAGGCTGCACCACAGGTCCCCCAGCCCCAGAGTGCAGCAAACCAATGGGCCAGCTGGCCCCAGACCAGCCAGTCATGTAGAGGAAAGGCCGCACTGCAGGTCCCCCAGCCCTGGAGTGCAGCAAACAGATGGGCCAGCTGGCCCCAGACCAGCCAGTCATGTAGAGGAAAGGCTGCACTGCAGGTCCCCAGTTCCCAAGTGCAGCGAAAAGCCAGCCCCATTCTAGAGAACCACAAGACCAGAATGATGGCCAGCTTGCCCCAAAGCAACTACAGAAAAATCTACTTCAAGTCCATGACCGCGGAACACATCTTTGGAGGCTGGCCAGCTTTAAAGGACCTTTGCTGATGCCAGCCAACATTTATATCCAGGGCTAGGCTAGATACTAGAGTTTCACACCCTGGGACTGTTCTGCTCTATGTTTTTTTAAGAGGAAGACTGAAGGCAGAGAAAGAAAATGGAATAATCTCCCTGGGTAGCCACCTGCTTTGATATGGATTCCCCTACACCACATCCTATTTTACTAGCTTACTGATACTGATCAATAGCAACACTGGATACTTGTAAGCCATGACAATAAATACATTATTGCCAGCTTGAAGAAGTCTGATAAGGCAAGAAGGCTATTGCACACACAATCTCACAGGGGCAAGGTTTTCTATTTCTCCATCAAGAGACGCATGAAGGGGTAGGGAAAGGATGGGGATAGTTACATCCCACAATATCCGATACTGGTTGCTCAGCACTCCCCGGAGATCATTTTCTGTAGTCCGTTAGAAAATGTAAATTATTCTCTGCTCCCCTGGAAGGTTAAGAATATTCTGTTTTCCTGGTAGAGACAGTGAAACCTATTGACGGTCTTTCCTACCAGAACAATGAAAGCATCAAAGTGGAAGGGAGCAGCAGTTGCATGGGTGATCACTCTGATCGAGGGCTTCGCTCAAAGAGATGGAGGCCTTGCCTCCCACTTAACTTCTCCCAATAAAATCATTCACCTCCAACTCACCCCCTTCACCACAGTCTCATTAGAATCAAGAGATCAGTATCCAATTCCACTCTCAGAACATGGCTAAAAGGAATTTTGTAGCTGTCTTTTCATTTTCCTACATTATTTCAACCTTTTTCTTTTTAATGTTTGATGAAAACCCAATCTCAAGTATTTGAGCACAGATAAAATGCCAAAGCTCATTTAAAAAGCCACAATGTTCTTGTTACATAATCCCCACAACTTGATCCAAGGGGTAGCAAATCCTCCCCCCTCAGAGGAGAGTGGAGGTAAATTATATCCCAGACGGTCTTTGAAACAAAAGGAAAAGCCAACAGGGTCGTCATCACAACAGCAGGATTACTGCAGGAAACAAGCCAGGGATGGGAAAAGGAAGATCAGCAAGAGAGGTTGCAGCAGAGAAGACCAATTTGGTAATTGCACAGACACTCCAGCCTGCCTCCGCTGTTAGGGGTTACTATAATACAGAGATTGTGTCTCGCAGGGATACGGCAAAGGAGAAAAAAATTGTTTGTTTGAAAAGGGAAGGAAGTGGCCACCAAATACTCGTGAAAAGGTTAGCGCAAACGTCAGAAAAATAAATTAATAAATAGAACGTTTAAAAGTCTGCCTTTGGATTCTGATGAAGCCCTGGGAGGGAGTGATTGGCTTCATCCAGGCCCCTTTTGTTAGTCAGCAGTTCAGAGCTTCTTGGGCAAACTGAATTTACTTTTTGTTCTTATGGGAGATGCCAAACATCTAGCTATGGACAGATTTCCAAACAACTTCTCTACACTCCTCTTTCCAGGCTGTGTTCACAAACTGGAAGCTGAAGAGTATTGGGGAAAGTTATTAAAACTGTGGCCAGCACATTGCTAAAAACTAGGAGACACCTGTTCTATGGGGCTGAGAAGATCAGTTTAAAAAGGTCTCTCCCTCCATAGATCAGGGTGGCGACAGCACTTGTCTGAGGCTTCCACTGTGGTGGTCCTCCTGGGATTATTTCTATGGAGCTATCAGTTTTACTCAAAAAGTGTTTTTTCTGACCGCCAACGCTTCAGAGTTTTTTGTCCATGCGCCGTTCCACAGCTTGTAGTAACAGCTCCGAGTACTGTTCCAGCAAAGCCAGAGTCTGCTCATCCCCAAAACGCCTAGGACTGGACAGGGCAGCACCACTTCCCTCATTCAGCGACCTAATGGCATCGTGTGGCTTCACCAGCACCTTCTTGGCCCTTTGGAGCTCTTCTCCTTCCTTCAGGGAGTCCAGTTCTTTCTTCATCACGGAGAACGTTTCCGTTAGGAGGCCAGCAATCTTATCTTTGTCAGTAGAAGACTCCATGTCCATGGATACCTGAGAATTAAAAAAATGCAGTTAGTATTTAAACAAGACAAAAAGAAGGTGTTCTCAACCCTTTAGGGCCATTGAGAGCCATAAATGTGTCTAAGCAAAGGGTACAATACACTGCTCTAAGTATAGGGTCTGCCTTAAAGTGGTATTGGAGGGTGCATGTGTGCTCACATAAAGAGCCCAGCTCCTACTGCATATCATATTTGCTAATCCTTTCCCTGGGCATTAAAGGATTTAAGAGAAAAATCAGAGGATAATAAAACTTAATATTTCAATCGTGCTTTATATTTGAAGCCCTGTATAAATATTCACTGATCCTTTCCATACCCCTGCAAGGGAGTTAATTTTTACCCTCAGTTTACCGAGGGGACAATCAGGTACAAAGATTAAATGATTTGCCCAAGGCAATATGGCAAGCCATTGAATAAGCCAGAATTAGACTCCAGGAGTTCCTGACTCCCAGCCCCAAACTCAGATGCTGCCTCTGTCACTAGAACACGATCAGAAGAATGCCTCAATCCATCAAGCGTGTGTGTGTACTTAACTCTTGAGGTCTAGAGACAAGCTGACTGATTGGCAGACCAGTGTTTGAGGTCACTCACCATGCGGTAAAGGTGAATGGCCTTGCGCATGCTGTCCTGGAGCTCAGATACAACATGTTCACACTGCTCAATGCTGATGCGACGTTCTGAAGAGGGAGAATAAACAAAAGAACTAAGCCATGAACATATCCCAATCTCCTAGACCACCCCAGCCCCTGCACATTTGCTAGGAAATCCATCTGTAGAATAACCACTTCCCCAATACAGTGGCTAATACTTATTTTAAAGGTCGCGTGTGTGTTTCATTCAACTTTTAAACGAGAGGCTAAACCAGACTGGCTTGAGCCATGCATTGTGTAGGCAAGCACTGCGCAAGCATCCCTCACATACCTCTCCAGAGATGGTCCTCAGTTCTAACATTCCACACTCCCACTTTTCCAGTCTCAGCCTCTGCAAAACAGAGACTAACTGCCCTGATTTCTGTCACTCAGTGTGGTTTTGTAACTGTGGATAAGCTGAGACCATCAAAGCCTCTTTCATTTGTGACCCAAGTCAAGGTCTCCAAAGGCAAAAGGCATTACTAGCCTAAAGTCCCACTAAGCAGCCCCCAAACTCCTCTATAACCCCATGTACTTCTCTTTACTCCATCTTCAGATTGAGACAAGCATCTGATGTGTTATGAAGATGAATTACAATGAAGGTTGTTTTAAATCGTCAAAATGTATTGCGGTTGGGGACCAAGGTAGAGCTGTCAAACAGCACCCATGAGAATGGGAACTGTACTTTTCAACAATACATGACGTTTACCATTACATTAGAATTATAAAAATACCAGAAAAGCACAACTTCAGCTATACTCTTAATATCCCCTATTAACCCAGCTGTCAAACAGCTGAAGGTGGGCAGTCTTTAAACAACACAAATAGACAGACACACAGGCACAATTGCAGCTATTATCTCCTGCTCTGAAAGGCACTGGACAGACTCCTTTAGTTACCTAGAAAATAAAAAGTGGTCATAAGAACATTGTAACTCTGTACTTCTAAACTAGAGATGCCGTCCTTTGAAAGGCTGAAGGGGAACCTAGCCACAAGCATCAAGATAAAAAAAAAATACATGAAGAACAGATAAGCCAGTGGCATATGCTGATGCTCCCAGACAGCATCTCAGATCCATGCATTCTTCGCCTCCTGAATCACCAATAGTCTGAACACAGTGGCTTCAATTTTCTTGTCAATGATCCTTACTAAATTAGAAACAAAGCTAAACCCTTTCTGTTCAGCACCATTTCTGGATTTCTCCCATGATCTTCAACTTATGTTGTCCTCCTGCTCTGTGAGCCACCAGCACAAAGAGAGGCTGTAAATGTAGTAAAAATGAATGGGCATTTTCAGCTACAGGCTCTCAGAGGTGGAGACAGAACCTCTTCAGAAACAGACATAGGTCAGTTAACACGGTAATGACAACAATATTTAATACTTCTACAACACTTTCCTATATCTAGATCTCACAGGACTGTGCAAAAAGTAAGTATCTTTATCTCCACATTTTATAGATTCTATTTATAGAAGGGAAACTGAGGAACAGAAAAGTCAAGTCATTTCCCCAATGTTACAGAGTGAGTCAGTAGCAGAACAAGGATAAAAACTTCAGGTCTCTAACCCTCATTCTAATTCCCTATCCAGTAGATCAAACTAAGCTGCTGTATTACCGTCCTTTTACAAAGTGCTTGCTGTATATTACATATAAATAAAAAAATGTGGCTGTATGAGCCTTTTATCATTTCCCGTTTGCTTTTTTTTGGTGGTGGTGGTGTTGGTGGTGGTGGTGGAGGATTTCTAGCTGCAGATCTGTGTCTCCCTTACAGATCTTGGGCTGAAACTTCCTGTGAACTGACCCCAAAAGTCATGTGACCTTTGCTCTGACTCTCAAATCTAGAGAAAAACAAACACACCAGTGCAAACAGCTGGTCTGTGACATTATGGTTGTAGAATCAGATTCCATAGCTCCAAGTAGGTGCTAGCTCTTGAAAAGCCCAGATATACTCATTGTTCTGAAACTTAACTAATGTATAGTATTAAACTATACGCTCTTCAGGCCTAGGACCATGTGTCTTGCTGTAAATGTGTGTAGCATGCCTAATACAATACGGGGCTTCAATCTAGATCAGGGCATCTAGGCACTACTAAAATACAAAAAAAACCCCACACCTAGATAAAAACCTCTCTTCACAAGCTTTCAGTGGATACACTTTTTCTACATTTTATTTTATTTTTTATTTTTTTGATTGCCAGGCTTTGTGTGTATAAGAAATGAAGCTTTCCTTTTACAATCCACTGCTTCCATCAGACGGGTCATAACCCATTGTTTGTAACCTCACAGTTCACCGCTGTAGAGAGGAAGATAGCATTACTGAAGGACCCTGACAAGCAGAAGATAATAAAAGGTGACTTATTTCCCTACACAGCTTGGTTAACAACATTGGGAAAGAAGATGGGTTAAGAGTTTGTCTGACCTGCCAAACAGTCCACTGCCCTGTACACTGTCCCCGATGACAAGTTAAAACAGCCAGGAAAGGGTTACGGACTACCCCACCTGTCACAGGACATAGCAATGGATTCAAGGGAAGAGTATCCCTTCTTTCTGGAGAATAACAGAGAGGCAAGGGAAAAGTCACTGGGGACTGCAGCCCCTGTGGAGCATGGAAATTGCTTTGTTTTGATGTTACCCAGGAGTTTTCTATTGAACCAACCGATTGTGCCCTGAGGGGAAGGCCGGAAACAGACTGGGGCATGGCATTAGTTCTTTCTTGGGCTGAGGAGTAACCCTCCAGCTTACACCCTCCCATTTATAAATAATTCAGAAGTTATGGTGTATTAACCCCACACCTTTTTCTTCAACCCCAAAAGCTAGCAAGCTGGGAATCCCCACGGTGTCTATATGTGTGTATTACATTCCACCTGCCATTCCCTTTAGGGAAACTTGGATGCTACCAGGTCTGCAGAACATTCGGCTGCTATCTGACTAAACATGACGTAAGACACAAGACAGAGAGGAAACAGAAATTCAAGTCAGAGTAAAAGATGTTAGACTGAAATGTCTCACCATTGAGGGGGTGACTTATGGAACGAGACAGGTGCAGACAAGACGAGACAGGCCAGAAGCTGGACGTAAAGAAATGTGATGGAATCGTGAAGCGGTTCACAAAGACAGGAGACAGAAGGGGGAAGAAGATTAGAGATGGGTATCCGTGCACACCTGAGTTCTGTGCCGAGGCAGCCACTGTTGTGGGAGACCTTGGCCTGATGGGGTCTAGTGGGCAAAGTCCAAGTGGGTTGTCTAGCACACAGCTAATGCTGGAGAACCTCTCTCTGTATCTGGGCAGTGTGCTTTCAGGAGACCTTGGGTGCAAGCCGTCTGAAAACTCTTTTAGTTTTGGATTAGTGACCCCTGGCTCATCCTGGCGATCTATCCTCAGTGCTGGATTCTCCACTGGGCTCTCTTTAGCAGGTCCAACAGATACAGCAGTTTGGCTCTCCCTCTTGAAGGCCCGTCCCTCAAGAAGAGAAGATTTCTTTTTACAGACCCCAGCAGGTGACTGAGGAGACTCTGGTTCAAGTGGGGTTTTAGATTTGGTGGTGGGTGAGAAAGAAGCCAAGGTGGGTCTGTCAGGCAATGGTTTGGGGATGTCAAGAATCAAGTGTGCGCGGTTTGATGATGCCAACTTGCTGTGAAAGGACTTGGGTGATGAGCAGCTTACAACTTGCTCAAGGGCTGGCTTCCCTGGGACATTTTCTTTTGTAGGTGGCTTGTTCTTCTCAGTCTCTGCTGGGGGAATTATCTGTATCTTCTCAGGCCCCTGTGGGCTGGTCCTCTGCTCAGTCAGTGTTTCGACAGAGTCGCCAAGGCATAGATTTTCCCCTACAGAGATGCTGCGTGACACCTTGGCCATGAAGCTGGTTGTGGGATTCATGTAGGACTTTGATTTTACAACCTTACTGTCTTTGACCAGCAGGGAGCTGGACCCATCCATCTTCAGCAGGCTTGCAGACAATGGCCTGCAATGATTAGGTTTTGGATCCTTCTCAACCACTACTAGTGTCTGAGGACGTTGCCTGATAGAGGATATCACTCCTGGACTCTTATCTGCAAAAATTAAACAGACAAACGTACAAAACTAGATAAAGGCTGCAGTGAACTGTGCAATCAGAAAGAATCACAACTGTACCAACCTATTAACTCCAGCTCAGCTTCTGGAACAGAGGTATTTAGAACGACTGCAACAGTATTAATGTAGCCGGATCTCAAAGATGAGCTCCTCCCCCTCCTTCACTCCCCAGAGGCATTGTTGCTTATCTTAAGAAGATGACCTTCCCATAAGGCCTGAGGCTAGAAGACCTTAGAAACTAGGATTTTTAAGTGAGAGAGGAAATCAGAGGAAGCAGATTAAAGTCCTCATTTCGCATCTCTCCTCATCCTACTCATTTACATAGAGTAGTGTGGTTTTAACAAAAAATAGTGAATTTAGTGTTGGTGAAAGGGCCACCTTGTTGCCCAGCCAATGTGCCTTAATCCTGACCTCCTCCTGACCAATCCTGACCTACTGCAACCAGCTCTGAGCAGAGAGGAATTCTTTGTTCACGGCTCAGTCCATTCTTGGCCTCCCTGTTGAGACTGTTAGACAGTGCTAGTTATGAGGATGGCGGCTGTATGCTGAGGACTGAGGGCTTGGCCAAGAATGCTGACTCACTTCAGAATGGACACAGATTATAGAAATTTCAGGATGTCCAGCCTTTGCTACGGCAGCTTGGCCAAGCCACAAAGTCATTAGTTCAGCATTTCCAGTTCACTGCCACAGGGCACTTCCTTCCCCTTGACAGAGTGCACCAATGATGGCAAACTTTGACTTTTTTTGTTTGGTCGGGGTTTTTTTGCTTTCAGTATTTCAGAGTCAGAATGAAAGTTGAACTCTACCCCCACCAACCCCTCTATTCCTCCTACTCATTTGGAAGGCCAGCTAATCCAATGATCCCGGCCAGAGCCAACAGTTGGTGGAAGCCGCAGACTAGTCTGCTGAGTAATTAAGAATATTTTCCTTGACAGACCAGAGCCTGTAGCTCACCTACCACAAGAACTATGATTAATTTACATCTCTACTAAAACTTAGTCCCCCCCACCCCCATTTACTCTTGGAGTTACACTGCAGTCCCATCCACTTCCTTACCATCGTGAATGAGGTCATGAACTGACTGGGACTTCCTCATCCCCGCATTCCCAGTACCCTCTGGAAAGGGTGCGATAACTCTTCCAGGTCCCACAGCAAGCCTATTAGTCTCCACTGCTGACTTCCGTTTTCTTTGGGTGTAAATGGACCGGTAAGAATTTACACCATCCAGAAGGCTGGCATTCTCCAAGGCAGCATTATGATGGCTGTTCCCATTTTTCAGCAGGTCGACAGAAACCTTCTTTGATTGGGCTGAAGCCTCAATGGGCTTTTGATCCAGGATCAGATTTGATGAGGAGCGTGACAAACGCCTACAGAGATAAGGCAGAGATAAGACTCTCAAGGCGGCAACAAATGAATCACAAATCAATAAATAAATAGATGGCGTTGGGTAAAGAAGTACAAACTTATTAAGCCAGCTTCTCGGGGCAAAGATCTCGGTAAATGGAGAGTGAAATGTCAAACTAACCTGTACGGTCGCCACACTGGTCTATTTTTCCCCCAAAGCAGTACTGGTCTCAAAGTATCCTATCCTGGGTGATACGATGAGCATTAAGTACCACCAATAGCCCTGGGTCAAGTGTTTCATGGAGGGACTTAGCAGGAAGGCAAGCCAGGAGAGAAGGAGAGATTCTATCAGGGGAGAAATGGGTCGGGTTGGGTCAGGTCAGGACTGGTCCCTCCCAGCTCAGTTTGCCAACACCAAAACCCTCTCTCCTTCCACGAGAGTGTTTCCCAGAGGAACCCCCAGCACATCTGGTGATTGGTCAGTCCTGGTATAACACACATCAAAGCTGGTCAGGATCTTATGGGCTGCATGTTTGGAAAATCTTTTGCTCTCCTTAGGTGAAAGGCACTAGAAGTACCATCATTTTCATTTTTCCTCCAAGGCAGGGGAAAGTAGGGTTGTCCCTAACCCCAACAGGCTCTGCTCCACCTGACTGGATTGGCATTTGGGCAGATAAAAACCCCATCACGTATTCATGAGTGTATGCAGATTACCCTACAGCTGCTTTAAACTGGACTTTTCTGGAAATCTCCCAGTTTTGCTGTGGCACCACTGCAGCGCTCCTAAAACTAGTAACAGTAGAAGCGCTAGCATCAACCATGGTGGCAAAATGCCAGTAGATGGTGACTAACCCTGTGATGAGCAGGGGTACACAATGACAAAAACACTAACAGTCAGTCTACACTACCTCTGGGGTGGAACCTGCACTGCCACTTAAGCAATGGCAGGAGGTTTCTCTAAAACCCTTAATGTGGACATAACCTGTGAATGCTAAAGGTGAACCTAGCTCAGTTTTAAATGATGCTGTCAAGTCAATTTGAACCCAAAGTTTAGATAGAATCATAGACTTTAAGGTCAGAAGGGACCATTATGATCGTCTAGTCTGACCTCCTGTATATTGTGATGTTGTGTATATTAAAGCTTTTATAAAACCAATCAGTAGACATGTTTACATTATTTTTGTTTCATTTTAATTTCAATGGAAACAGTTAATTTTAGAGGAAATAAATCCCCCTGCAGTGTTTATAACCTAGACACTGAATGGAAACCAGAAATGAAGCTGATTAGGAACTGACTATAAACAAAAACAAAACTGACTAGTACATTTTCATTGTCCAAGCTGAATGAAATGCAGAAAATAAAACTGAACATAAATGTTGAAAAGCAAATTAGATAAGAAGCAGGTTTCAGAGTAACAGCCATGTTAGTCTGTATTCACAAAAAGAAAAGGAGTACTTGTGGCACCTTAGAGACTAACCAATTTATTTGAGCATAAGCTTTTCGTGATGCATCCGATGAAGTGAGCTGTAGCTCACGAAAGCTCATGCTCAAATAAATTGGTTAGTCTCTAAGGTGCCACAAGTCCTCCTTTTCTTTTTTTAGATAAGCAGCAGCATTGCTTTAGGCCGATGTAGAGTAGCTAGGATGATACAGAATGGACAATCTGATCTGTGACAGTTTGCAGCCACCTGCCAGGTCCCCATCCAAAGAGACCACTGTGACAAAGTATGTCAAACCCAGAAGGCTGCTGGCATGTTTTAGACCAGTGCCCAGGAAGAACTCTATTCACATTACTAAAAAAAGCAGAGTTGTACCTGAGGGCCGGGGACTGGGAGAGAAAGCGAGAAGAAATGCTGATATTTTCAGTTCTCTCCAGGGTCCTACATGATCCACCTATGGATTCAGGAGGAAATGTGTAAATTATACAACAAGATGCAAACATTAGGACAAATGAAGTTTTTTCAGATGAATTCTAGAAGGCGCTACTCCATTTCAAAGGAGATGTAAGAACCGCTTGAGGCAATAAGACAACACAGAGAATTAATTTTATCTCCTGCTGCCCTTTTCTATTCTACTCAGAACATCACAATTCCCCAGCCTCAAACTATACTAAAAGAAAGAAGGGTTTCCTAAGGACGTTGCTCTTCCTTTCCCCATAGATTCTTCTTATCCTGTATCTAGGCTTGTGGGAGAAAAATAGACTGCATGCAGGGACGATGCTAGGTACAATCATTATCATGACTAGCAAGCCACTCTAATCCCTGAAATGACTGACACAAACTAAATATCTCTTTTTCCAATTTGATGTCCTCATTCTCGCCCTCTGCCCTGCTTCTCATCAGTCTTTTGTGATGTTTGCTATGCAAATATGCACCACTAGAGGCCACCCCATCTTATTATACAGATGGACACATTTACCACTTAATTCATTTACACGGCAAAGCTAGAGATGGGACAAGAGAATGGGACTCCAGATCCCAGGGACAGTGCTTCACCAGATCAACAAGAACAGTTTCACAAACCCAGTGTTTCTCAACCTTTGTGTGCTGGCGACCCCCTTTGGACTTAAAAAAAAATTTGTGACTCCCCACCCCTACTAAGACTTGAAAAGATAGGGGACTGAAACTGCCGAGCCCCAGCTCTGCTGCCTGGGGCTGGGGTTGAAAGCCAGAGCCCACGACCCCCTTAAACCCATCCCACAACTCGCTTGGAGGTCACAACCCCCAGGCTGAGAAACACTGCAGTAATCCAAGAAACAAGGATTCCTTTCTATAGCCACATTTCCTTACACACATTCTCATCTGCACATTGTGGGAGTTATCAGACACCCTTTTCTTTAGGCCTTTCTACTTTGCTTTACCTCTACCACCTTCCCACCACACACAGGCAAGGTTCAGCAGTTGTAAAGTGTGAGCCACAGCAAGACAGAACCTTTGGGGTCTACTTGGTTTTATAAAGCAGATGGGTCTGGAGCTATCAAAATCTCATCAGGGAGAAAGTTCTTCCACTTGGTTTGAAGGTGTACCTTTTTCACCACCATTGACCAGAGTCTCGAAATGCTGCTTGAGGAACTTCTCCTGATCTGGAGTTTTGGGGACCTCTACCACCAGCATGCTAGTGCCTGCATCCTCCTCGTCCTCCCCATCCACCTGTTCCTCCAGGTCTGAGACGCCATCCACACTGAGGGGCTCTGTGCTCTCAGAATCTGGAATGATGTGGAAAATAATGTACAGTCACAATAATGTCTGCATCCTGGCCACAACTGAACATCATTCTAAGAAGCAGTTACTCATGAAGGTGGCACATTAAGGACTAAGGTCAGAGCACCCACAAATCAGCATTACTGCCATTAGGATGCAATTCCCAGATGTACAATATTACACTGGCAGCACAGCCCACAAGGACAACAGCACAGAGTGGTCTGACTGTGCAGGTAGTTAAGGGAGCAGGCAGCAATCCACTTCACCCCCTAACCCTTCTCAAATGTATTCAGGGAAGTGCATAATCAGAAGTACCTGAATCTTTTTATGGTAATACCAGGGTGAGCTTTACTTTAATAGGAAAGTAGCATCATCCTAGCTTCCCAAAGATCACATCACGTCTTTGAGTCCAGTTTGCCACCAAGCCTGGCAGTGAATGATCCCAGTAAGTTTCTGCAGCGTTCCATGTTGTGTGAAAATGGGCTCATATCATGTATTGACATCTCACCTTCATTTGGATGATCTGGGCTGGAGAGGCGACTGCTACTGTAATCTACAGAGCAAGCACTGTCAGGACTGTGCTTATCAGGGCATCCGTTGCTGGGGTAACCTCTAATTAGCTTCCCGTGGGGCAGCGCTTTTACCTGGAACTCACTACAAGAGAGACAGGAAGAGTACAAACTAGAAGAGTTACAGATTATAATTTTTATTATAATAATTTAATTATAATAATCCAGTTAAAGATTATAATTTTTAGAGTCCTTACCTGTGTTAGTAACACCTTTGATTATTAAGGAAAAAAAAGTCATTTAAAAATTAAGTTTATTTCTTTTACCATTTATACAGTTTATTTTTGCATTTCATTAGGCTTGGACAGGAAAATCAAACTGGTCTGTTTCACTTTCTGGTTATACTCAGTTTCACATTTTGATTTTCAGGCACTAACAGAGCTGCTGTGGTGGGGTTTCCAACACTGCAAGAAAATGAATGCACTAGTCCATTTGAAAAAAAAGAAGGGGTATTTTCCATAACATTCCTAGTCACCGATTTTGTAAACTCAATTTTTCCAGAATTTGAGGCCTAAGCCGGTGTCTGTCTTTCCACACTCTTATGTCCTGTTTCTCTGAGGGTCTTAGTGTTGTGAAATAAAGCAGATTCTGAGGACAGCAAGACTGATTTTCATCAGTGAATACTGCATGGAAGTCAGCATTAGAAGATTCGAATCCTTGCTCTTGTCCCAGCTCCACATCAACGAGCAAGGCCAATGGTATCCTTTCGCCTTATTTGTGAAGATTACAGTGATCCATTTCATGGAATACTTTGGATTCAGCCCAGGCGCTAAGATCTGACTTGGAACATGAAAGTCACCATGACAGATATTTACTGTAAAATAACTGTAGGGAGATTAGCCCTGACAGCTTGCAAAAGGTGTGTGCTTTGTAACATGTCCAATCTGTATCCAACACCATCATAGGCCCCCCCCTTTCTAACATGCTGGAACTGCACATGGGCCTGCTCTGTCTAAATATTATTACTATAAAATTAAAAACATAAATAAAGAGAAACTGGGGTGCGGGCAGGCGGTGGGGGAGGGGGATTAAAAGTTTCAGCTACATAAAGTTGGCTTGCACTATTCTTTGAGAGCTCACTGAAAACTCACAACCGTTACTCTGTACTGGAACAGGAGTGGGGGAATTAAACAGCTCTAAGTGGAAGGAGAGGGAGTGTTATTCAGAAAATGAAATGGGGGAGTGAGGGGATACAAGGTGTAAAGTGGAATGGTCTAAAACAGAAAGGAAGAAAAGAAAATGGAAGACAAAAGGTCTTCTCAGTCTCTCTGATTCCATTTAGCTGATGTAGTCCAGCTTCCTGCCACTATGAAGTCATCGCATGCATGTTCATTAGTTTTGTCCATCCTGGTTTTAAAATGTCCCAAACAATAGGGTTTCCACCACATCCGTAGGGTGGCCATTCCACAGCCAAATACACCTCCACCGTCAGGAGGGTTTCCAGCATAAGATTTTCCATTATTTAAATTCAACCCACATAAGGGAGGAAGAAAAAGAGAGGTTCTTCCAACTTGTCTATTTTAAGGAGAAATTGGAGGAGTTTGCTGACATGCATGACTTGCTTGCAAGCAGAGACTATTTTACTGAACCCTAGGTTCAGCTCCCTTTAGAATCAGGAGTGCATTAGTAAAGTCCTTAACTAAACATGTCAGCATCGAGCTGACAATAAATCACCTCACCCAAGTTACCACAGCTGCAGACAAGGAAAATAATGCAGCAGTGGCTTAGCCATATACAAAAGAGATTGTTTGGTTTTTTTAACCTGCTACTGTCGGTGGGATGGATCTCATCTTGTTCAGGGTAGATTACACATTCCTCACTCTCAAAGGGCTCCAGTTCCTGAGTGAAAACCCCCTCTTCACAGGACACAAGCCGAATCATTTGGGGTCGGACACAAGGCCGAGGAGCCTTGTCCTGAGGAGCTATGGAGTCTCCAACCTGGTGCAGAAATACAGAAATAGTAGAGGTTACTAGTGTATTTCCTTGACGTCCGCAGGGCATCTTGGGAGTTATACAGTGCTCACTACAGCAAAGGGTGCAATTAGAAAACAGCACTTTTTCCATTGGCCCTGTCCCATCTCCCCTCCCACACACAAACATACACGCCCCATCTGACAAGGTCAACCAGCTATTACACACATTGACCTGGATTCTCCTCTCACTTAGAATCATAGAAAATTAGAGTTGGAAGAGACCTCAGGAGGTCATCTAGTCCAACCCCCTGCTCAAAGCAGGACCGATCCCCAATTAAATCATCCCAGCCAGGGCTTTGTCAAGCCTGACCTTAAAAACTTCTAAGGAAGGAGATTCCACCACCTCCCTAGGTAACGCATTCCAGTGTTTCACCACCCTCATAGTGAAAAAGTTTTTCCTAATATCCAACCTAAATCTCCCCCACTGCAACTTGAGACCATTACTCCTTGTCCTGTCATCCGCTACCACTGAGAATAGTCTAGAGCCATCCTCTTTGGAATCCCCTTTCAGGTAGTTGAAAGCAGCTATCAAATCTCCCCTCGTTCTTCTCTTCTGTAGACTAAACAATCCCAGTTCCCTCAGCCTCTCCTCGTAAGTCGTGTGCTCCAGCCCCCTAATCATTTTCGTTGCCCTCTGCTGGACTCTTTCCAATTTTCCACATCCTTCTTGTAGTGTGGGGCCCAAAACTGGACACAGTACTCCAGATGAGGCCTCACCAATGTCGAATAGAGAGGAACGATCACGTCCCTCCATCTGCAATGCCCCTATTTATACATCCCAAAATGCCATTGGCCTTCTTGGCTACAAGGGCACACTGTTGACTCTCATCCAGCTTCTCGTCCACTGTAACCCCTAGGTCCTTTTCTGCAGAACTGCTGCCTAGCCATTCGGTCCCTAGTCTGTAGCGGTGCATTGGATTCTTCCGTCTTAAGTGCAGGACTCTGCACTTGTCCTTGTTGAACCTCATCAGATTTCTTTTGGCCCAATCCTCCAATTTGTCTAGGTCACTCTGGACCCTATCCCTACCCTCCAACATATCTACCTCTCCCCGCAGTTTAGTGTATCCACTTATACCAACATAAAGCAGGAGTAACTCCGCTGAAGTTAGGTACCAGCACAGAATGATCCATCTTGATCTAAGTAGTCTCTGGAGCAAGGTAATTCATTTCTTACTAGGACCTATAGTCTTCACAGGCCACAGCACTGTGTTAAAGATAAACTCAATCACAGGCTGCACTAGAACTCTGTGGGCCTCAGATGACATGCAGGTCAGCCATTCCTAGAACTGAGGAACCATGGCTTAATGAAGGAGAGTGTTCTAGACCAAAGGTGGGCAAACTACGGCCTGCGGGCCACATCCGGCCTGCGGGACCCTCCTGCCTGGCCCTTGAGCTCCCAGCTGGGGAGGCTAGCCCCCAGCCCCTCCCCTGCTGTTCCCCCTCCCCACAGCCTCAGCTCGCTGTGCCACCTGCACTCTTGGCGGCGGGGCTGCGAGCTCCTGCCAGGCAGTGCAGCTGCCAGTCCTGTTGCTCTGAGCAGCATGGTAAGGGGGCAGGGAACAGGGGGGTTTGATAAGGGGCAGGGGGGGAGTCAGGGGACAGGGAGCGGTTGAGTGGGGCAGAGGTTCTGGGAAGGGGGGGGTCAGGGGATGGGGAGGGTTGGATAGGCGTGGGAGTCCTGGGGGGTGGGGGGCTGCAAGGGGGCAGGGGTGTGAATAGGGGGTGGGGCAGTCAGGGGACAGGGAGCGGGGGGGGGGGGGTCAGATGGGGGTGGGGTCCTGGGAAGGGGGGGTCAGGGCACAAGGAGCAGGGCGGGTTGGATTGGTCAGCGGTTCTGAGGGAGGCAGTCGGGGGTGGGAAGTGGGGGGGTGGGGGGTGGATAGGGGTTGGGGGCCAGGCTGTTTGGGGAGGCACAGCCTTCCCTACCCGGCCCCGGCCCTCCATACAGTTTCGGAATCCCGATGTGGCCCTAAAGCCAACAAGTGTGCCCACCCCTGTTCTAGACAGAGGTCACCTGGCTACCTGTAATAGATTCAAGGGAAATAAAGTGCAGGAAATCAAGCAGGCATTTACTGTGTCAGGCTCAATTCCCATTGGCCAGCAGCAGACAAAGAGCTCTAGGAAGGCTCCTGTGGAAAGTCTTGGGTTTCCCATTGCCTATACGTTGAATCCACAGCCACTGTTACCTTGTTGACATGCAGAGAGAGATCAGCATGCTCTTCTCTGTCATCCCCATTGCTGGTCTGGGACAGCGAGTCTCGACTGGGGGATCGAGAGACTGAGAAAGACTCCAGCTGGCGCAAGTCCAGCATGGATTTAACTGTCATCTCTATGTTGCTGGTTGGCTGGGACCAACGGCCCCGCTGCCGCGGCATCTTGTTCATTGCAGTCTCTGAATGTTGGATCTCTGCAATCTCTTTTGCCTGGAGGAAGTCGAAAGAAAAAGATAAGAGCTTTGGAGGTAAAATTCTGGTTATGGAGAAATAGAAGAGAAAACCAAGGATCAAGTCAAAATAGCTGTCTATGCATCCTCCTGAACCCAAAGCCCCTCAGTCATACAGAAACCTTTAGTTATAAGAGATTCATAATGTGAAGATGATCCAAGTGCACCCTCCTTGTAACAAGATTTAATTAACCAAAGAAACCAATTCAAAAGTTTTCATGTCAAGATAAAATGGTTCAGTTAAATTTCAACCTCAAGCGACGTATCCTCATAGAGGCTCATTATTCAGGGCTGAAGTGAAGGAGCATGATACCAGAGGTAAAGAATTGCCCCAAAGGGTCCTAAATATATATGGAAGAGTATCCAGCCTGCGTGAGCCGCTGAGAAACCACAAGACCCTCCAATATAGCTACTAGATGTATTTGTGTAAGGAGGTGTGAAAGCACACAAGTGCTGGGTCTCGTGCTATTAGCACAAACCGAGACACCGAGACTGCTGCACTCAATAGTTACAATGGGTAAAGAGGTGAATTTATTATATGTACTAGGATTTCCAGCCAGATCCTTTTAACATTTTAAAAACTCTCCTTCACATCCTATCCATCCACCGACAATGGGACTTACTGACTAGATGATCCAGTACAGTTAGATCTATTCCAGGATTAATTTTTAAGATGATCATGTTCTACAAAATCATAGGCCTCTGACTGCCAGATGCTGGGACTGAATGACAGAGGATAGATCACTCAATAACTGCCCTGTTCTTTTTTCATTCCCTCTGACCCATCTGGCACTGGCCGCTGTCGGAAGACCGGACACTGGGCTAGACGGACCATTGGTCTGACCCAGCATGGCCGTTCTTATCCTCTAGCCACAATCAGCACATGGTAGTGCTGGACACTTCCTCCCAATCGAACGCTTCCTCACAGAATAGCCACAGCAATGGGATTCCTGCACTGGGAGATTTCTTATTGCAGTATTCCTACCATCAATCAGAATTAGTAGTTTCTGGTCTCCATAGATACTCCTCCTTATGATGAGAAGAAAAATGTTAAAGAATTAGTGACTCACCCTCCTCATTTCCCAATGGGAGAGGCTTCTTGAGAGGGAAAGGTCTGGATCTGGAAAGAGAAAAAACTATATCTAGTTGGCATCCTGGCCAATAAGGCTATTTTATCCCCCTTTCTTTCCTCTAAAGCCTCATGGCTACTGCATTTTCACTTGTGATACCTGTCTCCAGTAATGATAACTCCTAGAAGCAGGTATGGCAGAAACCATTTGAAGACTGGATCTGGTTTCTTCAGGCTTCCACTGACCTCTGTGGCTTTCTATTGAAGAATCAGAAGCCCGAGGAGTCACTAGACTAATAGCCCCCATAGCTCTGATTGAAAACCTCTTTGGCCAACTGGAATCAGTAAAAACCCGTTGAAAATTCTCACCTGAAATTTCCATTAGGGAAGTCAGAGTCGGCCTCTCTCCAGCTCAGCATAGGCAAGCATGGCTGCCGATCCCCCATCTGCTCCCATCCCCAAAATATTCTTTTGGTATTTCTCTTCCTGCCTGCACTTGATTGTCACCTTCGCTATTGCCATGTCCCTTCTCTGCCCCATACAGCCTCACAAGTCTGCCGAGGCTCAAGTCCCCTTCCCTTTTCTCTGTTCATGCCCCTTTTCTTTCCCATTTATACCTGAGTCTCTCTCAGGGTTGCAGTTGGATTGAATTTGGAAAGACTGTAGCCCATTTAACTCATCTTCATCATTCCCTTCATCTTCACCATCTTTGTCGCTGTCTGATGAAAGCACTGGCACCGGTGATAGGACAGAGGTGGATTCGTGCCTGGGATGAAGGAATCAGAAGGAACATTACAGTACGTCGTAAGAAACCCCCATACGCAACCTGGTATTCCCACTTAACACACCCATCATACAGCACAATTAGCAAGGTGTACCAATTTCTCCACACATTTCCCTGATCCTCCTGCAAAACCTGACTTTGAGCCACCATTCAAGGTATGCACCATGCAAAGGTGCAAAGAACTAGACCAGCCCAGAGGCAGTCCAGCATGTTCATGTGTTAGGAAGAGGTAGAGAATCCTGATTAGAAATGCACTCACTAGAGCTGAGCAAAGTAAAACTGTAGTTTCATCTTCCAATTTAAACTAATATTGAACAGTAATACTGCAGATAGCCAAATTTAAGGTCAAGATTGTCAGGACCTATTTAAGAGAGAGAAACAATTTCCTTTGTTGGAGCATACTGTGCAACATAAACATCACAAGATGTTCCTTTTGATGGCAGTTTAACATTTGAGAAACAGACGGATATTGTTGTAAAGAGACCAGTTTGATTCCTGGATGCAAACCCAGTGACCTCATGTGCACAGCTCATGCACCATAACATATCCATGCTGTAGTGTCAGCCTGGGGGCACACTGAAGGATGTCAAACATACCTTGGATAGATCCTTAATCAAAATGGATAAGGGAAGCAATCCTGGCATGGATCCCAGAGGCACCCCAAGCACAAATTTCCATCAACAAAGGACTTATGAGCACAAGAGACATTTTCCCCACTCAGTCAAATTAGAGCGGAACCAAATCAACTGAAGTAACAAAGTGCAATTAAATAAATTAAGAGCCTTCAACAAATCCGTCAGCACAGCACCCACACTGTGACCTTGGGCAAGGGAGCCCAGTGTAACATTAGCAACCTTTACAGAGGGCTGTGGGTGGATGTCAAGTGCAAGACATTCAGGAGACAAAAATAACTCATCTATCAAATACAGAAACATCTGGCTAGGGACCAAATTCTCCTGCAATTTACAAATTTCAGGCAGTACTAAAATAGGATCCTCTATACAATGATGGCACTTTAATTTCTATTTTATATGGAGATGTAGAGGGATCTTACTCACACCTTTTCAGATGACTTTCAATATTTTAGGAGTAGGGTGCAGAACAGAACTGAAAGTTTTCTTAGTAGATTCTTCCAGCAAAATGGTCCAATTGCAGATTTCCCTTCTCTGATTTATCCATCTGCGCCTGTCAGTCTCTGCATCTTTCCTATTGATCTCCATGTCTCCTCGTTCTGTCCTTCTCAAGGCTTTGTGCCTCTTGTGCCTGAGCAGTGACATCCTGCCAGGGCTCATGCATTATAACACCCTTTGTGTATGTCCACACTGCAGCTGGCACCAGTCTCCCAGCCTGGGTAGAGAGAGACTAGCGCCAGTGGGGCTCAACCTAGTGCACTAAAAAGAGCAATGTGGATGTTCTGGCTCAGGCTGGGAGTCTGGGCTCTGAATGCTAGTGGGTTGGGTGGGCTTAAGCGTCCAAGCTCCAGCCTGAGCCAGAACATCCACATTGCTAGTTTTAGCATGCTAGCTCACGCCCCACCAGCAGGAGTCTGTTAACACAGGTTGGAGACCTGCTCCCAGCTGCAGTGTAAACATATTCCAAGTGGCGATCCTGTGGTTTATACCACAATGTACAATTTTTTAAATATACTGGAGACAATGCTACCTTTTATGCACTGGTAGGTTTGATGGTGGTTTTTCTGTTTGGTCCATCAAGGATTTTGTTGGCATTTTTTGTTGTTTTGTTTTGTTTATCAGGTTTTTTAATAACGTTACTAGTCAGATATCTCAAACTTAATTGATTATATTGTGTGTCAAGTCACGGCTACTTTTTGGGAGATTCTTGGGCATACTGGAGCTGGTGGGAGTGGGGAAGGGCTAGTAGATCAACCAGAATGGATGCAATTTACACACACAAAGCTACACCAAAAGATAGTCTCCATTTGACAAATATGGACTGACAAAATTAGTAGGGAAAGAAAGGACATATTCAAGCCTTTTCAGAAGAACGGAATAATGGGATGTAAATAAAATTTTAGAACCATGAGAGAGGTCAATGCAAACTGCACACAAGCTATCAAACACTTTATCAGGTTGGATATGTCTAATGCAACTTTAAGTCTTTGTCCTACATTATCACAACAAACCTTACTCTCTGAACATCTTTCTCCATGCCCAACTTTATGCAGCCACATCATGTGTTCTTCAGATATACTCCCATGCCTGGTCACTGTAGGTAATATTTTCAAAAGCACCTAAGTCTCATTGACTTGAAGTTTAGGTGCTTTTGAAACTTTAAGTTTAGGTGCTCTTGAAAAGACATAGGCTCCCAAGTCATTTGGGTGCTTTGGAAAACCTATAACCTGTAATGTCTATTTTACTTGTCCAAACCACACACCGAATCACAACCTTTATTTCTTTCGCCCATTTTGCTCTCCATGCCTTCTTCCACAAACTTTGAACCCTCTTCTTGACCCTCCTCCCACTCTTCTTCCAGCAGCCCCATATGAACCCTAATCTTCCTCTCTAAGTAACAGTAAAAACAAATCTCAAGATAAGTGTTACTCACTTAAAGCACCACATTATTTTATTCCTCTACTCTTGTTCTCCTCCCTTGCTCCCCTCATCCAGCATTTACCTTCTCTCAAATTTATCATCCAAACTTGGGTCCTGAACATGCAGCAACTCCTTCCCTGGGGGTGGCCCTGTGCCCATTTGAAGTCCCATTGATGTTAATGGGGCTCCCTGCAGGTGCAGAAATCCACCGACTCAGTTACAGGATTGGGGCTTCAATTGTAAGCTCCCTGGGATAGAGACATAGTCTTTGGTCTGCAAAATGCCATATAACTAATACACCATTGTAACAATGCCATTTTGTGTTCTGAAGTTAATTCATACTTAAACAAAGGATGCGGGGGATGGAATCTAAGAACAAGTGACTGTTCTTATAACAGACAAACTTTTAAATGTTTCAGCACTGAGCCTGTGCTGCTTGCCCCCTCAGACCTCAAGGACACATTCATCCTGTTATAACGCGCTAAGAGGTAATGGATGCAGAACACACTGGCAGTTCTGTACTTCCTCTCTCAAAAGGTCTGTGGGCTGAAAGCAGACCCCTTTGTAATTATCACAATGGTACCGATTAAAATGGAGTTACACTGGTGTAAAACTGGAGTAACAGTAGTGAATCAGGCCCCGGTCTTGATTTTACATCAAAAGCCTGTCACATTCCTAGCCACGGGAAATACCCAGCTTTCCTGGAATGCACCACTGCCTCATCGAACATTTGACAAGGGGCTATCAATTTAGAATAAATCCAAGGACAAACGGTGCTTCTCTAGAGCACATACAAACTCTTTACACTGGCTTTAGAAGCACTAGCCAAAATTAAACCAAGTTTATCTCCTGCTATTAAAGATAGATCTTCAATAAAATCATACAAAAAGGGGATTTAAAAATACACACCGCTAACACATGCATCTATAATCCCTGAAACTTTCCAGAGTGAGATCAGTGTAAAACCTCTCTTCCAAATAACTCGGGACCAGGTGCCTTCCAAATAATAAAACAATGTGTTCACACCAAAAATCAAAATATATTAAAAGCCTCTATGCAACTCCTAGTATGAAAAACAAAAATATCTCAAAAAAGCCCATAATGCACCAGCAATATGAAATGAGCACAGGCTACATTTCCCCATCAAATAAACAGCTCAAGTTAAATGGGGAGAACACATCAGCAATTCTCATGACCAGAAGGAGAACCCAGAGGGATATTGCATGCAGTAGAGAAAACAACAGCAGCATAAAAATGAAATGGCTCAAAGGAATTCATTATCACATAAGGTGGGGTGCAGAACAATAGGATTCCAGGACAATAGTCAGTGAGGCCAGTTCACAAACTGCCAGTCGCAGCTGGATAGACACAGCATTATTTTAGATTATAAATCTTCAGCTCACCACTGCCTAATCAGTGCTCTCACTTCTCCAACTTTCTGACGCTCTTTTTTTGCTCATTCACCTTGGGACACTCTCAGAACATGCAGGCATTGCACCAATTAGCTGGTGAAACAGATCACCTCCCTTGCTTCCTACCAAAACTGTAAACAATACAGCTCTGAAAGGAGCCTCACAAAATAAATACATATCCCTGAGGATGGAGCATCTTAATGCTTCCGTGGACCTTGTACCTAGACCACTTATAAGACAATACTCTTACACCTCAAGAAGCAACCCAGTTCTATACAGCCGGTTATGCGCAGATTCTGAAGGCAAAACAGGAGCAGATATTACATATCTATAAAACATGGACTCTTACTCAAGACCCTCAGCTCCTCTGCTCCACACAGTGACTCCGGACCAATGGGCTATTCCTTCAAATTCAGCCAGCAATCCAAAATGCCCTGGAACTGTCTGCCGATATCCAGTGACCACACTGACAGGTCGAAACTGAAAACAAGCTGTAAGCTGACCAACCTAAAATGTTCCAGACTAGCAAAGAGGTCACCAAACAAGTTTTCCAAATTGCTTGTGCTGGTGTGGCACCCATTCAAGCCTCCAGCAAGAGAATGTGACAGAGACAAGTCTCACCTAATGCCGAATGAAACGGAGCGTCCGACACAGACTGCGCCTCAATAAGGCAAAGTTGCAGCTGCTGGAATGATGGAGAGTCTGCTATAAAAAGCACATTGCTTTACAGCTCTAGCATTTTGGCTAGAAAAGGCTGCTTCATGGCTCAATATTGAGGCATCCCAGAATAATTATTGCTTGCATGTCAGACAGGAGATACTTCAAGGAAAGAAAACCTTAGTCATGCTCAGTGAAACTATGCACACAGAGTTTCCTCCTGCCCACTCTGCTCCCAAAGGGAGGGGAAGGTTCTTGTAATTCTTTCAAACAACCAGTCTGGCAAGACCTTCATTGCTTTGGCATTTTTATATCCAGATTTTAACTCAGAGAGTCATTTGAGGAGGAAAGAGAGGGAAAATCCAAAAATCTTTATGGATCCAATTCTATTTTGATCCCATGTGAGCCTGCTCAGGGCTGCAGATATTCCCCTCCGCCACCCCGCTTTCCCAAATTAATGTCTGCACATAAAGCCACATATTTTACACTGAACTGATCCACAGACCTAAAAGCCCAGACAGTCCTCCCAGCTGAGTTTGTTCTGTTTGAAACTCAGAGCTCAGTACTTGAGTACCATTGTTTAGAGGAGGATCACTGGATAAATTTAGATCTATTCCAGAGTTTCCAGTTTGTGGGGTTTATTTTTAGACACATTTTGTTTACTGTAAGAGCAAAAAAATCTGACTAGCCAGCAAAAGTCATTCCCTTGGAATGATATCTTTTAAAAGTGACCCTCCCTGAAACTTCCACTCCTGGGGCTAAGTTAACAATGAATACAGCAGATCTTTAGGACCTACCAGTGCTTTTCACAAAAAGAAAAAAAAAAAAAATCAACACTGCAAAAAAACATATAAATGGCAGGTATTTTTCAGTATGTACCTTGCATAAATCTAGCCGCCAATTTTTGACAGGGTGGGTTTTTAACATAGACCTAGAGCTCTCTAGCCATAAAGTACCAAGTTCTCCTTGACAGGATGTTATGTACCTGTCTCAGCATTGCTTTGAAAAGTAGTTTTCTGACACCATGTTCAGCATTAATAAAAGAGCTGTGACATTCAGTACAGATTACAACACAGAATGAAGTGATGCTGGATGTACCCTGCCATTAGATCATAGAGAAGGTTTTAAATCCAAAAATCCAGAGATGCAGAACAAGCAGTACAAGAAACCAGTGTAAAGCCAACAAACAACAAAAGCAAGAGAAGCTGAAAAAATACTCTTGATGAGGAATAAGAACAACCTCCTGCAGTAAACCCAAGTCCACCTTTAAATGTCCCACACAAACTAATATCTAGCTTCCACAACTGTTCTCCCTCTCTGCACCCCTCACCTGATAAGTCCAGCTGTCTTGTGTGGTGGTGATTTCTCCACCTGCTTCCCTCTTTGCTTCATGTCAGCTAGCCGCTGCCGCATGCTGATGGTCATCTCAGAACTCAGGCGCCAAATGAAGATACAGCTGGAAGTGGGGAAAGAGTGAACAAGTTACATTTCCTTTCAGTCCAGTGTCATTAATATTCTCCTTCAGTGAGGCTAAGAATTTCCTTTCTGGTTTTGGGAACCAGCCTAAAGGGAGAAGACAGAGCCCGGTGGGCACAACTAGAGTGCATGGTACTTTGGAGACAGACATGTAAGGAAGCTCTTCTCCCACCCCTGGCCTGACCACATGAAGGCTCTCCAGCTGCAGGGACTTTTCTGTTGACAAAAGATGCTCTGAAGCTCCTCTTCTGGGGATGTAGGTAAGATTTTGTATATTTGTTAACTTTTGTATATAGCACCTAGACGTTACGGCCGTAAGTGCTAAAAAACCCTTTAAAGACACAAAAACTATGGGGCTTCTCAGGCTGGGGAACATCGTATCCTCACAGCATGTCCAATTAGCAGGGAGTAAAATGACCTGCATTTCACCAACGTTCAACCTCTTCTCAGTGCTGAATGATTCCCCCCCACCCCCCACTAATCCGCTGGGTCTAATTATACAGAGGTAGAAACAGGGAAGAAATGGTACTGTCATTAACAAAGGACTACACTCCTTTTGGCCCTAAGCGGGATTTAGTAGCGTTCCTAGATCCCATCAAAGGCCAGCAAGCTGGTATTCCAAGGGGGTGGTTGTAGCCTCCTTCCAGGCTACAAAGAAGTTCGCTTTGAACTGTCCAACTATGACTTTTTTTAAAAAAATCCTGTTCTTCTTATCTCAAATCAGAGGTGCTTGCAACCGCCTCTGCAAGCACTGGTGCCCCATGATTTTTCTGGAGGCACAAGTTGGTCACATTTTTAAAGAGACAGCACTTATATGTCACACCTAGTTGCAAAGGTTATGATCTAGTATAAACTTTGTAGAGGGGAGCCCAGCCTATGAAGTTTGGATCTAGATTCAAGCTTGCCCAAAGTTTACACAGGATCCAAACACACATTAAGTTTCATCTGATAATGAACTGATGCCAGTACCGTCGACGGAGCATAGGTGTAACAAGCAAGAAAGATGCAAGAAACATTGCTAAGTAAGTGGGGAGCCCATTCTACACAACCTGAAGTTTCCAAATTTCCTAGAGTGTAGCCTCATGTAGATGCCATTAGGGTAACACAATCCTATAAAAAAATTTTGGTACTTCTATGTACTGGTGACCAGAGCTGGTTGAAAAAAATGTTGACAAAACTTTTCCCCATCGAAACATATTGATTTCAACAAAAATTTCATTAGGGAAGTTTCTCAGGTCCTCAGTGGAATTTCTGGTAGTTGGGGCTCTCACCTGAGATGTGGGAGCCCCAGGTTCAAGACCTTGCTCTACCAGATTTGGACCGGGGACTTGAACCTGCATGTCCCAGGGAAGTGCTCTATTCTGGAGTTGGGGTGGGCATTTCTCTCTCTCTCTCCCCATCCCCCCCCCTCAAATTTTTTCATGGAAAAAAAAATCACAATATTTCATTTTGGTTCCACAGGGGAATGAAAACAAATTTCAAAACCTCAAAATGTTTTGCAAAATGGAAAAGTTTTGTGGCCAGCCCTAGTGGTGACTAGATTCAGGAGCATTGTTCCGAGTTATTGAAACCGTGCACATTTACACAGACTTCTCCTGAACAATGAAAACTCCCCAGCTAGTTTTTTAAACAGCAGAGTCAAAGTTGTAAGATGCTGCAGCCAGAAGCTAAGGCAGTGGTCTCCGAAGTGGGGTGCGTGCACCCCAGGGGGTGCACAAGACCATCCCTGGGGGTGCGTGGCAGGAGGAGCGCCGCTGGCACGGCGACAGCAGTGCTCCCGGACTTTTGATTCTTCGGTGGCATGCCGGCGGCAGCCCGGCTCTCCCCGCTCCATCTTCGGCAGCACGGCAGCTCTGTTTTTTGTGGGGTTTTTTTTGCTTCCCTAGAGCTGGCCCTGGGGGTGCACGATCCAAAAAGTTTGGAGACCACTGAGCTAAGGCACCCTTGGGCTGGCCAGCTGCATTCCTTCACAGGGCAGCTCTCTCTCTCACACGCACAAAAACAACAATAGTTATAATTCCGGGATGTGACATCAACAGCATGAATTACAACTGAGAAAGCAGACCCAGCCTGTTCATGACGTATCCCATTAGGGCAGGTCAAACCTAGAGATAACTCATGGGCAACATCACAGAGTTTAGGGACACAAAGCTCTGCATAATCTTGCTCCGCCTGCTACTCAGCTCCAATCTTCTCCACAGCTCCACTCACTAAGATTTCCTGGGATGTGCAACACCTGTGTGGGATCCAGGAAGCACAGAGATTGTTTTGGACATCACAACACACCCATCATAATATTGCAATGCCCTGAACGTGTGTGCTCCACCTGCTTTGCAGAGGTGGTTTAACTCCTGTATGAAATGGCACAAAACCACAGGCTGACATTCTACTAAAGGAGGAGAGGGAGTTAATATCACAACAGCAAACCCCGTGCTTACCTGTCGCCAGAGACAGAGATCAGGTGTTTGCAATCGTTACTGAACTTCATCCCAGTTACAATCTCTGTGTAAAACAGAACACAAGAACAACGCCTCTTGAAATATGCCACTGTGCAGCACAGATCATTGGCAAAATGGATTTGCTGGGCTCAGCTCTGTACTCAAATATTGATCAGATCCAGCATGTTTGCATGGAGGAGAGATACCCAAATTCCCCTATCACATCTAGGTGGTCCCTCTAGGTCAGAATTAAGATTTATTGATGCATAATAGTGTGTGACAGCCCACGACTGAATGAACATGAAGAATCAGCAATCAGCCCACCTTGGAAAGTGATCCTTCAGGGTACTGTTGAGATGTATTGTACAGAGGATTAGGATTCCCTGGAAAAGGAGTGGCTGGTTTATAGTCCGTTTGACGTGGCTGATAAACAGTAAAACGTTTTGCAGAATTTTTATGAGATTTTCAAAATTAAAAAAAAAAAAAGTTGGAATTTCAATAAATATTTTTGATCGTCAAAATTTCAGCCAGCTCTACTCCTGGTCAAAGGAACCCAAACATTTCCAAGGTGGGTTTTTTTGTTTGTTTTTTAATTGAAAATTGAATCACCAATTAAAAGTTTCATTCAAAATTCAGAAAATATTGACCAGAACTATATGCCACAGTATAACCTGCAGCTAAAAACGCATTTGCTGAAGCTTCTGCAACTCACCTGAGTGCCCATACATTGTGGCCACACACTCGCCGGAGTAGAAATCAAAGATGGAGAGGTTCTTGTCAGAACAGCTAGTTGCAATGTAGAGACCCGAGGGATCAGTCTGCACCTGGTTGAGGAGTACAGGAGGCAGAACGGGCTGGTGAGAAAGTACCTTAGACATATGCACAAGAAATGCCCAGAATGCCAGAAAGAGGGGCACACGCACCACAGAAAGAAAGGTTTAGAGTCACCCGAAGCCCTGTACTCCAAAAGGGCATCAGCATAGGTGCTGAAACTAGGGGTGCTGGAGGTGCTGCCACACCCCTGGCTTGAAATGGTTTTTGTCTAGTTCCCTGAGTTGAGGAAGGCCAAGTAAAACTAGACCATCCCTGACAGATGCTTGCTCACAAGTTCTTTAAAACCTCCAATGACAGGGATTCCACAACCTCACTTAGAAGCCTATTTCAGTACTTAACTATTCATAGAGTAAAAGTTTTTCTTAATATATAACCTAAATCTTCCCTGTCACAGATTAAGCCCATTAGTTCTTCACCTACCTTCAGTGGACATGGAGAACAATTGGTCACCATGCTCTAATTAACAGCACTTCACATATTTGAAGACTTATCAAGTCTTCCCTCAGTCTTCTTTTCTCTAGACTAAACATGCCCAGGTTTTTTAAACCTTTTCTCATAGGTCGGGTTTTCTAAACTTTGTAACCTTTTTGTTGCTCTTCCCTGGACTCTCTCCAATCTGTCCACATCTTTCTGAAAGTGTGGCATCCAGAAGTAGTCACTGTACTCCAGGTGAGGCTTCACCAATGCCAAATACAGCAGGACAATGCCTCCCACATCTCACATAACACACCCCAGAATATTTGCCTTTTTCACAACTGTATCATATTGTTGACTCATATTCAATATGTGATCCACTATAATGCCCAGATGCTTTTCAGCAGTACTACTTATTCCCCATTTTGTAATGCGCATTTGATTTTTTCCCCCTATCTATAGTAATTTGCACCTGTTTTTACTGAATTTCATTTCATTGATTTCAGACCAATTCTCCAATTTGTCACAATTTTGAATTCTAATCCTGTTCTCCAAAGTGCTTGCAATCCCTCCCAGCTTGAGGTCAACTGCAATTTTGTAAGTATAGTCTGCACTCCATTATCCAAGTCATCAATGAAAATATTCAATATCAGACCCAGGACAGATCCCCATGGGACCCCACTAAATACATCCTCTCACTTTGACAACAAACCATTGATAACCACTCTTTGAGTAGTCTTTTAACCAGTTATACACCAACATTATAGTAATTATAGATAACATTACTCTCACCCATGCCCCTACTCAGCCGCCAAACCATCCAGCAACCTTATGACAAGGCCCCCAACCCAACCCACTTGTCAAAACTATCACAAGAATTACATCTAGCCTCCTTCCCAAATGCCAAAATCCCCCACAGCACCCCAAACCCAATCTGAGACTAATGTTGATGGTCTCTGAAGGCCCCCACCACTAACCCCCTTTAATTACTGATTTGGGGTCCACTATTTTTGGTTGATCGTGGTTCCTTTAAGGTTTAACCCTATCCCAGGCCCAGAAATTATAGTTGGGAAAGTTACATAAAATACCAAATCTCTCCAACACCCAAGATCCAAGCCTTCAACATGGAAACTAGCCATAAGTTTCGTGCTGTTGGGAACTTGTCCTAGCTAATATCATCATCAAACCTCCAGTTTACACAATTCCATATTGCCTGATAAAAAGCAATGCAATAAAAAAAAAAACCTCAAATGACTTGTCAACATGTCAACTGCTGTACTTCTACATTTGCTATGTTACCCTCTCTGCGTGCTCGGTTCTGGAGCTGTTACTACATGCATGCTTTGACAAACTTTAGAGAAGCAGGAGTACACAAGTCTCAGTTTGGGGGAGGGTGTGTTGTTGTTTTTTTTAAACTACTGGTAACAATTTTGGTTATTCTGGTTTGGTCAATATATTTTTCACAGGGTTCTCTTTTAAAATTCCAATTCTATATATGATCTCAGACTCCAAACAAGTTTAAATACCAGAGCCAAGCATGATTGCCCAGTTACACAGTTACCTTCTAAAAAGTAAAAAACGGGCTGAAAAACGGAAAAATCCTTATGCTGCTATACTTTATTAGTGCTCAGTAGTACAGCACTCTCTCCAGGTCAGCCGAAGCAAATATTTAAAAAAAACAACAAAACCCAACACCAGTAATATTTCATTGTTTGGGGCTGCAAAGAATTGAGCACCTAATAAGATAGAGCAGCCATTTTTCATTTTCAGTGCCTTGGTTTGTAAGTGTAGTAGGGAAGGGGGAACTATAGCAATTGCAGATCAAGTGTAATTACCTGTCTGAACAAAAGCAGAGAAAGGTGAATATGCAGGCATCGCGTTTGTCAGGAGAGGCGCAGGGCTAGGAAACAAGTGGGCATGGGATCCCAGGGTAGAGGTGTACTGGGGCAGAGGTGCACACACCAGCATGCACAGAACCTGCCTACACAGCACTGGGCTCTAGCGGCGTTCCAAGTCCCTCAGGACAGCAGGGTGTTTCAGCATGAGAGTGGCTGGGTTTAATCTATCCTTAAGCCTCTCATCTGTCTGAAGATCTCTTTCTTGGCGGCACCCTCTCATTTCCTTGGTTTCACAAATTTCTCATAAACACTGAATGCCAGCAGCTGCAGCATGTAATCGTAAAGCAAATAAACACACGGGCTAGAATGAGCTCTTTCCAAATGGAGCTCAGGGAAAAAGCAATCACATCCAGACGTCCCAGCAATGGCCAAGGACTACAAGGGAAAACAGAGCCAAGGCAGGAGTCCAAAGACTGCCTTGTATGTAGTATGACACTGCCGGTAAGTGCCTCCAGAGCCAACAGGAGCAAATGCTTTGGTTCTTGTAAGCACCACATAGGCCAAATTCTCTTCTGATGTATATTGGTGCAAGTGCATTGAATTCAATGGAGCATGGCTAATTTAGACCAGCAGAGAATTTGGCCCAATGTATCACTTGAAATACAGTGAGAGAGATTAAACAAACACATATTCATTTATCCTCACTTTGGACTGAATTAGCCCATGTGTGTTTACCCAGACTGTGGGTGGGGCGTGATAAGGGCTAGTATTTGCGGCTAGGTGCTGGGAGGGATCTTTGAATTGGATTTCATCATTAGCTAATTGTTTTATGCACGTGGGATGAGGAGCAGCTGCTGCCTGAGTATTTGTCTTGGATACAAATGAATTTGTAAATGAATGTCTTGGGTCCCCAGAGCCTAGGATAGGCAGTTTTTAATATAAACTAGATATCAAACAACAAGAAATTCATGAATAAATGCTATCTATAGTCCACATTTGCACTTCAGAGGGAAAAGTTCATACACCAAAATATCCTGGATCCATCCCTCACTTCCCAGAGTACGAGATTCAGCTCCAAAGAGCCAGGAAAAGAAAGAGAGAACAAGTGTGTGTGGGGAACTCATAGGGATGGGAGGGGTGTCATGCTTGAATTTCTGGAGATCTTACTTTAATGAGAGTGCCATCTTCACCTTGGGAGCCCTTGTACAGCTTCTTCTGCTTCCCACTGCTTATGTTGAAAATCCTGAAGGCGACACAAGCCAGAACTCATCACATCCATGCATAGTTCTCTGCTTTTTCTCACAAGCCTCCCTCCCCTCCCTCCAGGACAGGCCTCTCGCACAGTCACTGTACGGAATGGAGTGGCAGGATGTAGGGTAAGTGGCCACTTTAAGAGGAGCAGAAGTATGCCAGCCATAATTCATAAAGCTCATAACCATTTAAGTGGTTAAAGAAACAGCCTGGGAACTAGCATGGTGGCCCAAAGATCACATTATTCAGTACCAAGTCCAAGATCTGGGTTTGAATTAACACTCTTTCTTGATTCTCATACTGGTACAGTGAAGAGTATGGAGCAATCAGAAGAGAGGGAAATGAACCTCTTAGCACTTAATGACAGCTATTGGCCATATATTACGAGTGACACTAACCAAACTCTACTCAGCTGTCCCAGCAGTAAGACAGCTGTGGCTAGGGGTGCTGGAACAATTTGTACAGTGGGGGTGCTGAGAGCTATTGAACCAAACTGTAAACCCTGTAGTATATGATGGAAACCACTTAAAGCTAAGGAGTGCAGCAGCAAACTAGTTCCCATACAGATGGCTGTGGCCCATTCATTAAGAGGCAGGTTATATTTAGGGGTAGGGGAGCAGAGCTTCTATTTAAGCAGCGGTGCAACCCAGACCACCTATCACTGCCCAACTCCTGGGAGCGCACCAAAATCCAACCACATATGAACCAACCTGATGTTACGGTCTTGACAGCCAATAGCAGCATATTTCCAGCTGGGGTCCACATCCATGTCATACAAAGTGGTCTTCCTAACGACGTGGTGTGTCCGGGTAAACCGGACCCCGTCGCCCGTCTGAGCACAGGGGTTAAAAATTAGCGAAAGCCACGTAGTTAACTAGTCATAACAAACTTTTAAATGTGCATGACTTCCCCAAAAGCAGCTAGCCTGCATAAGCAAACCACGCCCTACACTGACTCCTGCTGGGAGAGGCAGTGATTGGAGGTGCAATGAAGTTCTTCCCACAGCCAATGCTCTTGCACCATTCCCTACGATGACTTCTGCTGGGAAGAGGAATGGGTTCCCTAACCATTCCCTGCAGTGACTGCTGCTGGGAGAAGCTGGGACTGGAGCAGCTGTGCACTTCCTTGTGGCTAGCATATCTAACAATCTCCTACACTGTCACATTTGGAGAGGCCAGGACTGGAATAGCAACAAACACTGCTCGCACACCTTTCCTTGAAGGAGCTTCTCGGTGCAGAGATTATAGAAAAGCATGTGATGGCTATAACTAAGTTACCTTCTGTGCAGTACGGAAATAGACACTCTTATCCGCTCCACAGCTGATCATTCGCACCTTCCCATCGTTGGCTGGGAGAGAGAGAAAAACAGAAAGGGGTCAGTAAATGAACAGGAACCCAACAAGCAATGGAGGAGATTATGTTCTATTTACCCCATTCCTACTTGCCTATGCCTGCCCCCTGCTCCTGTAAATCAGCCCTGCAGGATGGCACACAGAACAGCAGAAGCCCTCTCTTTCCTAGAGAAGGAACAGTCTCCACCACCACTAGCCCAGAAGGCACCCACAATGAATTCCACATAGGCCTCAGTGAGCAAGCAGACCCATCACGCAACAGGTAGATATTTGATTCTGCAGTGTCCCTCAACACTTCAACATCATTGTAGTGGCCTTATTCTCTGGACACTACAGCACTCCCTGCTGATGTAGGTGGAAAAGGTAGCTCTGAGAACAGCCCAGGAACATATGCTGCACTAACTGACCAATCCAACGTTACAGGTCTTTCTTATTGCCACTCCCATTTCTGCCTTTGAAAGACCAGACTTTCCTGCACTGCCAAAAAATAACCTCCTTAGAAACCAACCGGAGAGCCTAGAAATTGCTTCGCGCTCAGTGTGCGGAAATGACAATCTTTCCAAATTTAGTTAAAGGGGCCACATTCAGTCCTGATAGAAAACGGACATAATTTCAGCGTCAGTGAAATTGCACCCACATGCACCAGGGTCGAACCTGGCTACAGGGCTGAAATGGTGGTCACCGGTTAGTGCACTGCACTGCCCTGCCACCTGAGAGACTCAAGTACAATTTTCAGTCCCTGCCTGCCACTCCTCCAGCCATCAGTAACTAGGAGAGCTGTGAAGGCACAACGCTCTGCTGCTGAGCGGCACGAGGCACTCCATTCCCCCACAGTGACCACCTGCCCTATATTCTCGGCCAATTAATGCTGGCACTGCTACATTTTGAAGAGAGCCTCAACCCGGTCTCTCTCAGCCAGGAGAACAGGAATGGGGTGTAGGCATTTGTGATGGGTTTAAAAAAAAAAAAAAAAAAAAAAAAAGATCATTAGAGAATGTGACTCTCCAAAGAAATATGGAGGGAAAGGATAAGGTGATTCTGACCTTTCTGGCTATGGAAGGGGAAGGAAAGGTAGCCTGATCTGTCCAAGTGATTAAAAGGTTAAACATATCTACCTGCGAACTTCACAGCTGTGATGGGAGAGGAGCAGTATTCCTGCTGCTGTTGGGATCTCACTCCCGCCAGTACAGAGGGGAGTACAGGATCTCTTACCTGCAAACTTCACAGCTGTGATGGAAGATGAATGCTCATCTAGTGTCTGCTGCAGGCTGTACTCCTTCCCAGCATCCAAGACGTGGATCAGTCTGTCCCGACTGGCTGATGCCAGGAGCTTCAACCCTACCAAGGATTTTACAAGAGGGTGAAACCTTCACTCAGAAGTAATTTGCTCCTTTGGTCACGGTTTTAAACATCCTCTCAAGTTAGGCTACAGAAGATCATCACAGATTAGTGCAAGTAAACAGATGTGCACAAGGAAACGTCCTCGGGGTTTCCAACTGTGATAGGGGAAGTAATGATCTGTGTCTACCTGCGTCTACCTAACAGCAAGATGAGGAAGTCTGCTTCAAATTTAGGACCTTTTTTGCAATGCGAATGGCCTCTACTCCGCGAGCTAACGGAGCAGATGATCAGTAGAGGGTTGTTACATATGATGGTCAGAATGGAGTCATTTAGCAACACATACACAAGTCAGTACATCAAAAGGGGTGCACAAATAATCAGTGGGAATAAAGGCTCTGCCCTATTTTACCTGTGTCAGATTTGGAGTACTCCAGGCAGAGGATCTCCGAGTCATGGGCTTCCACCTTCAGCATTTCCCTTAAGGACTGCAACTCATGGATCCTGAAATAGGACACAGATGGATTTCAGTGTGAAAATGGAACCACAGAGTGAAAAATGAGAGACACAAACTAGTCTTTATGCCTATCCCCACCCCCACCCCCACCCCATCCTAACTCTCCTCCAGAAGCCCTAGGGATACCTGAGAGTGCCTATCCTGTCGCCCGAGGCCAGGTGCTCTCCATTGGGGCTCACACACAGTGTGCGAATCCCAACCTTCGTGTCCAAGGCCTGGATGTCAGCCTTGTCTGCGCTCCCGCCAGAGTTGTAATCAGTGTCCAGCAGGGCCTGAGTGTTGTCATCCACATAGATGATTTTCATCAGGTCCTTGGAAAGAGAGAAGGGGACAGTGAAGTATCGAAGCGAAGCAGCGGCAGGCAGACTCCTGAAACTGGAGTGATGGCCAGTGTATTCCTTTCAGTGGCAGTAATAGGCAATGTGTCCCATCTGGGAGGGAGGCCCACAGCAGCAAGCCACTCAGCAGTGACGGGGAGAGATAAGTGGAGTGGGGAGTCAGCACAGCAATGTCATATTATGGCCCTTCTATAGGAGTTGGACAAAACAAGCAGCCTCGGTGCTGGGAACAAGCTGCATTTTCTGTGTCACAGACAGACACCTCAGGGCTAGACAGTACCAGAATGGGGTATGGTGGAAACGACTTCAGGTGTTCTTTAGTGATAACATGAGATGAGCCAAGTCATCAGGAATCTCTGTTGCAAAATAGGTAGGAGACTATTACACAGCGTGCAGATTGCTCAGAAAGGGAGCTGGAGAGTTGGGTGGTGTAGCAGCTCCCTTAGGTCACATAACTGGTACAGAAGCAAATTGCTTGACCCAACCACTGTGCTGCATGAGATTCTTCTCCTTTAACGTCACTGTTTATACATAGTGAGGAAATGAGAGTCAAATGGTTCTGAATCCAGATGCTCAATTTCCATAGAACACCCTTTCATCAACCCTGACAATTAGAAGCATTACGGAGCTGGGAGCACAGAGAGAAACAGTTACACTGTCTTCTGAAGCATTTGAGATGAGACCCTCTGGAAGAGACCAGCGTTGGTGAAACATTGAACTGTTCTGGAATATGAAGTCCTAAGACTCTTACAAAATGCTATTATTTATCTCTGCCCCTACATTTCCCCAGGTCTGAGTAACTTCCCAGACACACATCTCCCCTTATGTGAACTGTGGGCCCTAAAGTGGACACTCATGTGTAAAAGGGAGAAGGAAACCAAAGGCCACTGCAGAGTCTGGGGTCTTACATTGCTGAGGATGTTCCGGTGCAGAGCTGTGCCATGGATGTTGGAACTCTCTGTATTCCACAGACGGATGGTGTTATCAGAAGAGCAGGTGATGAATGAACTTGGGGGCAGGCAAGACTGATTACTGTCCTTCACTTCAGGATACACCTAGAGGCACATAACAAACAAACAAACCGTAAGTGAGACATCATTGTGCCTGGTAGTCTAGTTACCAGCAGCAAGTTCCAAAACAAGGCCAGACCAGACAGCTGCCCCCTCTGTATCAAATAGGTAGAAGAGGACAACAGAAACTCGGCATACCTAGAATCAATTCACTCTCATACTGGCTGGAAAATCACAGCTTCATGTTCATTCCAAATAAACAAATGCTGAGTGGAGTTACTTGGACATAGATGTTCCCTTGAATAAGACCCTCTGCTTTTTTCTAGCCCAATGGGAGGGGAGAGAGCCAGAAACCCTCACCACTTAACAGAGTCCAAACACAGAGCATAAGAGGGCAGCGCTGGACTGTTGCCACAATCATTTGGTACTGGAACACAGCTGGAGTTATCTCAAAATTTGATCCATGAGGAGAGGTTAGTTATAAGAAATACAAAAATGCAGAGGAAAAGCCCCTGCCTGTTCCCTTTTCACATCGTCTTCCCTCCATTTCTGACCAGTCATGAAAAACTTGTGCACTTGCATGGTGTAAGTAACTCCATGAAGTTTCCTACCTCCCCTTCACAAACACACCCCTAACTACACGGGCTGGACGCAGAGTCCCTTACTGGGAAATACAGGCAGCCCCCATCTTACGCTGCCCCTCACCCCAGTACGTGGGCACCATTCCTAGCCCGTCATTACCTCAACACTCCACACACAGGAAGAGTGGTATAAGGCAGAATAAACCTTGCCCACTTTCTTCGGGTCCTTGACATCCCACACATAGAGGCTGTGGTCATTGTAAACGCACGATAGCCACTGGTTGGTAGGGTCGAAGGTCAAGGCAATTGTATCCGGATACTTGGCATCCACCATACCAGAGAAGAGACGGCTGTGCAAAGACAGGACAACAGTAGGGTTAATTTCTGTAGCACTGGGGTGAGAGTGAGAGTGTGGACACAAGACTTGAAGCTAAAATCCTCCAGGAGGGAAGAGTTTGGCGCTAGCCAGAGGAAGGAGTATACAATGGTGTGGGGGTAGAGTGAGTAGTTGGGGAGGTAACCACAATCTGTGAGGTGGAGAATCTGCCTCTTGTGCCAGTCTCTTTCCACACTAAAAAATAAAAGTCCCAAGAGGGGGCTGAACTTCCTACGGTGGAGAGGCCAGTAGGACTGACTGCAAGGCTTCATTTCCTTTACTTCACTCTCCAGCTATTCCATTCACAGCTCAATTCAGACTCTCGCTCTGCAGCATACCGAGAAGTAGACAAGACAAGGGAGCCATCAGATCTTTGGACTCCTAGTCCTTCCCAGTGCAGACACCTGGGAGCAACGAAGGGAAAGAAGGGTGTTGCTGGCAGCGAAAGGTCGCAGGCACAAACAGCTGGAGTTAGAGGTAGCAGTGTAGGCAGCAAGAATTCCTACTTGTATTCTAGTCTCCCAGCTGCTGAAGGGAAAAATAAAAGCTGAAATTAAATGGAGTAAAATTCCTGATGGAGGAGTCCTGGTGCATCACACTGCCGTGCAAAACCATCTGAGATTATAGCGCCAGGGAGACTTCCGGTTTCAGTGACGTTCTGAAACCACCTTCCCATAGAAGAAGCGGGAGCAACCAACCTCGCTAGTTTTAAAATGGAGATTGGTAAGTTTATGAACAGGATTATTTGACTGGGTTGCTTGTGACAGCAGGAGACTGGATTTGAGGATCCAGGAAGTCCCTTCCAGTGCTATGTATTCATGTTTCTATGAGACCAGGGCCATGTTGTGGGACTGAAGGAGTGGGATTGCAGGGTTAGGGTGCTAGCTCACGAGGAGAGAACCTCAAATGGTTGACATCAGACAAGATGCCAGCGGTTTGGTTATTTTTTACAAGCCTCTTTGCTCTACAAAATTGGGCTGGAAGTCACATGAAAACAGGCTCACTTAGCTCTCCCGGCCTGAAGTTAGGAAAAATTATTTAAAAATTAAAAAAAAAAAAAAGATTGTGAACATTGCAAAACCTCAAATAAAGGTTCCACTCAGTTTCAGCTCTAAAACCCAGGTGAGGATACAATTAACCTCCCCTAGCATCAATCTCAGTAAGAACCAGAGCCCAGTGCAGATTTAAGGAGGAGGAGACCAGAGAGCTGCCCTTTAAATGCAGTAATTGTCATGCTGTGGTTAGAGCAGCTGACAGGGAGTTAAGCGATCTGGGTTTTATTCTGAGCACGACTACAGAATTGCTATCTGGCCTTGGGCAAGTCGTTTCTCCTATCTGTGCCTCATTCTCCCCATCTGTAAAATGGAGCTCACTGCTCTCATAGAGGTGTCGTGAAAACTGTTTGCAAAGTGTGTGGAGGCTGCAGACACCTTTATAAGGTGGGCACCTACTACCTATCTTTACAAGTGGAAAAGGTGAGGCACAGACTGATTAAAGTGATTTAGCCAAGGCCAGGAGTCACTGGCAGAGCCAGGATTGGAGTCCAGGGCCTCTGACTAATCACTTGATCAAACTGCCCAGCCCATATATACGCTGCTTCTACTGCAATGTCCTAAAATGCTCTAGTGAGCACTTGTAAGAGGAGAAGCTGAATGTTCTGGGCAGAAAGCAGCTGGTGTCCAACACCCACTGTCCTCTGCTACAGGATGGTGGGGCAGAGGAGACAACATAGGATTCCACGGGAGTACAAGAAGAGCAGCGTGGCAGCTTTCCATTGAAATGCATGTTTGGGTCAAAAACTGCACCACAGACTGACATGTGTCCCCTCTGGACCCCCCAGGAAGTAGGATTAACGAGAGCCCACAGGGGCAAACATGACCGTGCCAGTCTTGACCAGAGGGGAAATGGCACAACTGGGTGGGAAAAAATCCATGTCAAACAATGACCTCAAAATAAAGTCGGGCTACCCCATCACCTCAGGGGTTCCCTAGGACCCAAGCAGCAATATGCTGTCATTAACTGATATCCCCAATTACAGGAACATATATGCTTCCAGACCAAGGGGGAGTGTATGAGCAGCGAATCACATTTCAACTAAAGGCACACGCCATCACCACAGACAAAGGAACAATTCATTCCAACATCTACATGTCCAGTATGAACCCCTCCCACAGCGGGTCAGAGCAGTTCATTAGACAGCCAGTCACTGACATGCCTAGTCTAGCTGGAAAAGAAAAGTGTATGGGCTGTGGAAATGTCCATTTCCTCAGGGTGGATCCCAGAGGATGTTTGTTTCAGAGTAGTGCTGTAGGAAGGCAACAGAAGATCTGGTTATGCTCATGCATTTGCAAGCAGGGAAGAGTAAAGGGCTCGCTCCAATTTCAGCCTCCACCGACTGAGCGATAATCATGCATAAAATAATTTACCTAGGAAGGGTCCACTCAAAGGCCAACATCTGCACTTCAGAAAGTGATACTCCTTTTAGCCAGTTTTACAGCAGGAGGTAGATAGGGGAGCAATGGGGACAGGAGAAGACAGAACACACAAGACAGAGGGAAGAAAGACTAGAGGGACAGGCAGGAGGTTTGAGTGCCCAAGGACAGCTGTGGAAAGCAAAACATCCCATGGAAGCCTGTGTATCTCTTATCAATGCCACTTTATAGTAAAAAGGAAAGTTTCCTGAAGGAAGAACCCTGGGGTGCAAAGCAAGGGCAGGATCACAAATCACACATCGTTACTGCACCTGCTCTGCCCATCCAAGCTTCTCCAGTTTCCTACCACCCTTCCTATGGTACCTGGCTTCAGTGACGCTGGCAACGTCCATTCCCAAGAAGTGCGGCTTCGGTAATGTAGTGACGAAGTGAAGATTCAAAGGGTTAAAAATCCGCACCGTGCCATCAGCGCAGCCACAGAAGATGTAGTCATGGTTCACAGAGATGCAGTTCGCCACAGTAGTCTGAGAAGGACACAAAATCAACCAAGACGAGTGGGTCTCTCTCTCCAAACTGCCATGTAAACGAGAGAGCACGAAGCACTCAAGATCAGAAAGAAGTGAAGTGGAGTGAAATGAAGCCACACAGTTTAAGGAAAAGCCTGAAATCTGGATTTCCTCTCTGAGGAGCATCCAAGCCAAGGTCTGCTGCAGGGTCCGCTCAGTCAGTCAGGAAACAGCGCTGAGGGTCCGCTCCACTCGCTGGTGCAAATTATTCATGTAGCTCGGTAGATCTCAGGGGAGCTATGTGGATCTACACCAGCTGGGGATCTGGCCCTGAACGTTTATTACCCTGTACTCTTGAGGGGAGATGTTCAGCATCATGACTGGGATGCTGCAACTAGACTCATAAAAGTGCATGAGCATGCTTCCTGGTACAGAGGGGGCAAAGGTGGGAGAAATGGAATTGTTCTGCTCGATGCTGAGATTTGTACAAATGGCAGAAAATGATGGAGAAATGGAGTGAGGTCTAGGCAAACACTTCATTCTAACTTACTGTGAAGCTGTCTGTGTTCTGAGCAGGAGTGAAAAAGGCAGATTTTAGAGCAGAAAGGAAAGAAGAAAAGACACGTTTCACTTGGGGAAGCATGGAAAGATTTTGCCCTGGTGTGAATACCCTGGATCCATCTTGCTTTACAGTTTGGGTTTTCTCCCTTTAATTGAATATTCAAATTTTTGCCAACAGGCCAGGCTGGTGGTCTTGCAGCAGCATAATACACTACCCCGAGGGGGAGAGCTGAACTTGAGACTCTGGCAGAGACTTTTGCTTCTAGGAGGGCAGGGGGCACTGGAGAGGCAGCTTGTGCAACCCCTGAAGGGATGGAGTGCCTCCCACACTCTGCTGCTACCCCATCCCCCCTCCCTAGACAACTCAGGAGTGACATTTATGGGTTCTCAAAGAAAGCCACACCCAGCCTTCCCATAGCCACAAGGACACATCACAATGTTAAGCTTTGATGGCAGAAGCTTTTCAGGAATTAGAGGATCTCCTATGTAAAATCCCTTTCCCAACTGGCCTTTAAGCAAAAGACTCCATTTCTACCCCCAGGCTCTGGTTTCCCTACCACACACCACTGCTTTGTGCCATACTTTAATGGAAAAAAATTAAAAATCATAAAGAATCAGAAGTCTCCAGCTCTCCTCACGTGCCAGCAACTCTCACTGCTGGCAGCAGCTTGTGGCCTCAGGTTGTCCCCACCCCTTCCTCCTCCCATGTCAGTGGGCACTGATGTACATGGAGCAGACCTGGAACTCACCCTCAGCTCCACCCACTTGTCGAGCAGCCTCTTTTCATTGAATTCACAGAGGAGGCCAGAGGAGGTGATGCAGAAAGTACTGTCTGCTTTTTTACCCCTTCCGCATGCCACATCCGTGAAGAAGTTGTTCCTGAGCTCCCCCAGCAAACCAGACCGCCCTAGCAAGGGGACTGTGGCATTCACCTACCAAAAGAAATAACCTGTTAAGAGAAAACACTCCACACTGGAGTAGAGAGAGTTATGAGCGATCTGAAGAGACAGGCTGTGATGGGGTCACTTGCTGCAGCTCCACTGTTTGTAAAATGTATCAGGACCATCAACAGCAGCAAATCAATGAGACAGAGCTACTTATGTGTCTGCCATTGGCTGACACAGGCCAGTTAGCCAGTCACAGGAAGAAACCTTGGGGATAGTGATGCCTGGTGTTCCCTGATGATCAAAACAAATCTGTGACTTGCACTGACGTGTCAGTGTCAATGGAAGATCCATAATGTGAAATGCGAAAGGCTATCCTTGAGTGGATGCATCTTTGCAATATAGACAGGCAAAGTAGCACATGGGGATTTGGCCTCCCAACAGCAGCAATAGAAGCCACTACATGACACTTTGAAACATGCCCCTCGATATCTCAAGTCACACACGTCCAAATCAAAGACCCAAGTCCCTGCAGTGTGAGGGGCCCAGAGATGGCAGCCACAGATATGAAGAACCATTGCCACGAAGAAATGGACGTGCTGTTGAAAAGCACCAATGCCAGGGTACAACAGAACCTGATTTGGCTGCCATGCACAGAATCTATGAACCACCTGCACTGGCATACAGGAAACCTGGGTTTGGGTGCCAGACACAACAGGCACTGGATAATGGCACACTGGAGGTTATGTCTTGAGAGTCAGTCAAAGACTAAAAAGAAAAGGAGGACTTGTGGCACCTTAGAGACTAACCAATTTATTTGAGCATAAGCTTTCGTGAGCTACAGCTCACTTCATCAAAGACTAAAGCCGCTTCACACAGGAAATCAAAGATCAATTCTGAACCAGAAGCTCCTGTTTCCCACAGACTGTGGAACTAACTTATGCCATTATAAAAGCCACAAAGGCCCCCACTCACTGCTTCTTCTTTATACGTCTCCTGTCCCCAGCTCTCACCTTGGAGGTTTTGCTGTCATCCAGGTACCAGAACTTGATGTGGCGGTTGCCAGCTGTGACGAAGTAACTGCAGTCCTCTGAAAATGACACCGCAGTCACTTTGCTGGACACCTTGTTGGCCGCCACCACAATGTTTTTCTGGAAAGACAATTGTTTCAATAGCTCAGGTGTCTTGCTCAATAGCCTGTTTATAAGAAGGCTCATTTCAGCTACAGGTGTTATGCACAGTAGGCACAGATTCAAAGTCTGTCTGAACACAGGCTGGGAGGATGAACCATCTGCCAAATCTTCCACTACCTATGGTGCTCTGGCAGTTTGGACATCACACTTTTACATTCAGTCCTGCCACTACATTGTCTCAGCCACATAATGATTCTCGGGTCACTAGTGCCTACAGTAACATGGTCATCTGCACCTTGGCTATTTCATAATCACAGGGCACTCGGAACAAAAAACATACTTCCCTTTCTAAACACTGAAAGCACATGCAGGCCAACACTGGCTGGAGCTCTTCCAGCCCCAGGGCAGCAATGGGGCGCAGTGCTCGAGATGGGCAGTAGGTATTTTCCACAGGGAAATACCATAACTCTCTCCACCTGGGGAGTGGAAGAGAAGTTATAGGGCAAGAGGAGAGATGAACATGCTGCTTCTGTCCAGCCCGAGGGAAAAGAAACAGAGCAGCTACACCTGCTGTGATTCTCCCCTTCGTGTACATCAAATAACTAGGGGAAGAGGAGGAAGGAAGGGGTTATTTTCTGAGTATAATGGTTAGATTACAGGGGTTCCCTCTCCACGAGCCTGGTGCAGGAATGTTATTTCCAGGGATTAGCGGCAGAGGGGGGATTCAAAGATCTTGCCTCTCTCTCCTCTCTCTTGTGGGTTTAAATTCTTGATCTATTTCCTGCAGTACTCAGTGGTCAGCCAGACACTCACTCTGATCAACATTTCAATTTCTCATTCCTCCCTCAGAAAATCATGAGCCCAACTTCCCTCTTCCTTCCACTAGCAGCCCTCCAAACTAGCCCGCCCTCAGCTCAGAAGTCATCTCATTCGGCTCAGAAGCAGTCTCATTCCAGAGGGCTTGTTGGAGGTCAGCTGCAGAGCACTGTCAGAGGGGCAGGGGCGTGGAGAAGGCTAGACTGTGTGCTACCAGCAGCAAACCAGCATTCTTGGGCCCAGACTCCAGGGCCTCTTGCTGAGCTTCCCCCCCAAACAGGAAATGCTGCCGGAGCCCTCCCTGTCCTCACCATCAGGGTGGCTGCTGTGGCCTTTCCCCATTTGGAAACTAGGGAGCACCTCAGACAGCACTTGGTTGCTTCAGCTTGACCAAACATCTTGGTCAGTCTCCCAGACTGCAAGACGGGGATATCACAGCAACCATTCCTATGACCCTATGCCTGAGGAATGGTGGTCTTATGGTTAAAGCACTGCACTAGGACGTGGGAGATCTGGGATCAGTTCCTGATTCTGCCACTGATTTCCCCTATAACTTTGGGCAAGGGCTCTGGAAGATGTGCTTTAGTCAAACACAAGTTAGGCTTTAGTCAAACAAGTAATTGGGCTCAATACAAAAGGTAATGGTGGAAATTTAATGGCCTGTGACAGACAGGTCAGACTAGATGATCTAGTGGTCCCTTCAGGCCTTAAACTATGAATCTATGAAAAAAAATCTCTCAGTGCCTCAGTTCTCCATCTGTAAAATGGGGATAACAATACTTCCCTTCTCCTGCCCTGTCTGTCTTGTCCATTTAGATTGTAAGCTCTTTGTTGCAGGCACTGACTCTAATTGTTTTTTGTACAGTGCCTGGCACAATGGGACCCTGCTGTCAGTGGGGAAATCTCTAGGCACTACTGTAACATAAATAATAGCTGGAGAGCAGAGACCATAAAAATCTTGATTGTCAAGGTACAGCATTAAATCCCAGCCTCTCTCTACATTACATCCATCTTCAAATCATTATTTTTGTGTGCCTCATTGAGAAGAACTTGAAGACTGAACACTGGATTTTCAGTGACCACAAGGACGCCAATGTTTTAATGTTAAGTTACTTGTCTACAAGAAATAGATGCAGGACAGAAACACTAGCTGATATAGAAGATGATCATGAAAAGACAGAATCTGAACCATAGAATGAGAAAGGTGATGAAGTGGTTAACAATATTTCAAGGGAGCATTGACCTACAGCTGCATAACATGAGATTAACAGATATGGGTATAAAAAAAAATTTAAGATGGCTCCCAGAGAGGACTGGTTACCTGCAGAGGTAGAGAGAGCTGACTCAAACTTGTGAGAATGTGATTGTCCAGTTCTCTTACTAACATGGAGGTCCCCCTAGCAGATACATGTTTATCATTGTCATCATCAGATACTTACATAATGCTGTAAATTCGCACAGTGCTTTACAGAAGATAAGGCACGGCCTTTATTCCATCATAACACTGCCCCTCAAGTACTATTAAGGCCACTGTAACCGTCATAATTGATCATCTCCATACACTCACGGTACTTTTTAGGTGAGTATCTAATCCCCCCTTGCCTCAGTTTATAATGTTTCCATCTCAAACAGAATAAAAGCAAATTGTTCTCCAGGGTCTGTAACATGGATCCCACAACCAAAGTAAAACAGATTCCTGGTTTGTGAGAGTTCCGACTCCCCCCTCCACAATCTTAGTTCGAATCTGTTTCCAACAGTCCTCTGGAAAAAACACAAAGGGTATGACAAAGCCTAATAGCCTTCTGACTGGCCAGGAAGATGTCACATATTGGTGGGAACAATCTTGCACTAGCTCCTTGAGGATGGACTAGATGATCCAATCTCCATCCATCTCTAACTTGTCTGATTTTATGAATGTCAAAAGGAACAGGGAAAGAAAGAGCTATAACCAGATTTATCCCGAGACCATCTCTGGCCTTGCACAACATGGCTTTTCCTACCAGTAAGCTGATCTTCTTGCACACTTACCTTCCATGACCACACGTTGACAATCATGTCATGCTGGTACCCCACGGAGACAATGTATTTGGAGCTTGGGGAGAATGCCACACAGGCTACACCATATTTGTGTTCTTGGAGCTCAGCCACCTGGGCCCGTTCAGCCACGTCCCACACCCGAACAGCTGGCATGTGCCCACTCTGAAGGGGTGATTTGGAGACAGAGAGCAGCGAACAAAACTCATAAGGCTAGTTGCGATGGATTCAGATACGCAACATCCCCATACATTCTTTTAAGCACACACAACTTGGAAGTGAATTCAGGACTAGATCACAGCTTACCCCTTAGGCATTCTATGGCCATTTACAGCAGAAGTCAGAAATTTAATGAATTTCCTGATTTCAGAAGATAACTGAAAGGGATAATAATAAAAAAACCCAAAACAAGAAAGTGGATCAACATTTTTCACACATATCTCTGTTCTCTGTAATAGAAACCAGTAACACATGGTGACCTTTAGAGGTCTCAGTCCAGGTCCCAATGCAGGCGTTCACCTCACAAAAACTGACTCTGTCACACTCATTGGCAATTTTCTGGGGGGAGAACCACAGGAAATTAGCAATCTTCTCATTCCAAAGGTAGTCGTGCCATGTTACGTTTGAGGCACATAGATAGGGCAGTGTCTGGGGGGAAATGCACTCCCCTTCTTGCTGCACTTGTTCTGTGGATAAACAGTCTCTACGGATGTGAATGCAGCACCTTTTGCCAGCACTAAGTCTCCCTGAAAAATCATTTATTTAGTTATTTAAAAGTACTCTTTATTTTACAAGACCAGCAGAAATCCTTGCTAAGTACATGATTAACAGGGAAACCCTATTCAACAGCTTCCTCAAGATTTCACATGGAAGCCTGTCAAAAAGTAGCCTGCAAGATAAGATCTCCATGGCAGCAAGGCAAAATGGTGTCTTTTCCAGTCAGGGTAAAGCAAGTCACTTGCTCACGTGAAGGGGTGACATGCCTGATTGAAAATCAAAGCCTCCGAAACACAGAACGCAATACAGTTAATTGTCTTGCTTTGCAGCTTTACATAGAATGTGACTGGCCTGGAATAGCACAGCGGTCAGATTTTAATTTACTCAGCTCAGCTTTCACCCCGAATGACAGAGTTCTGTCCTCAAGGTTACAGTCAAGATGGTACAAAAGTCAACAGAGCTACTCTGCAAAGCACTTACACGAGTTAAGAAACCAACCTCTAGATCTTCAGCCCCCGGAGACTTTAACAAATTGAATACACTTTAAATAATTGAATAGATGCTACCATCAGTGAGCTCTATCAACTCCCATGGGACAAGCAATTTATTCCTCTATGGAAAGCCTTCATCTCCTCAGCATTTGAGATACTCGGACCAGAGCTAACACATATGGAGGGATGAGGGTCAGCCTCTGGGCTCTCACTGAAGAAAATCCAACCATGCACCAATTTAGTGTCACTAGGCAGAATCGGCACACTCAGCCTGCGAGATTCAGATACTTCACAAGCTGAACACTCTTTAGTCAGCTATTACCAGTCCATACTAACTGCAGAACTTCCGGAAAGGAAAGACTGAGAGCTGCCACCAGCAGGGGGCACCACATGACAAGAGAAACACTCAAAATTAATGCTTTTGAGAGGACCCACAGAAATGGCTGTAGAGCTGGTCAAAAAGGGTAAATTATATGCTGCAAAACAACTCAAATGAAATGAAAATTTGCCATTTCATTCTCAATTTTGCAATTCTGTTGTAGTTTTTCTGCAAAAGCTTCTAATCAAAAAGTTGTGTCAGTGGGAAAATAACCACTAAAGTTTTTATTCCGCCCTTCCACCCCTCAATGGTGGGGGAGGGGAGGAGTGAAAGTGGTGTTTTCCCCACCAAAATAAAAATGAAAAATTTTTCAAAACAAATCTGAATTTTCATTTTGAAATTTTTCATTGAAAAATGAAACGTCAACCAAAGCAAACATTCTTTTGGTCAAAAAACAAACCCATAAGGATAATTTTCAGCCAGCTCTGCTCTGTAGGTATAACCCACTGGTAAGTGTCTTTTACAGGTCCTCCTCTGTGCCTGGTGCATAAAGGGAGAAGCCTGTCACAGCCTAACTAACAAACTAACTTCACCAGCTTGGTCAACACGCTGGGGATTGAACCAGGGACATTCAGAGCTTAAAGCACGAGCTGCTACCGCTTGCGCCAGAGGGCTCTAGCTGAGGGTGTAACAGACTTGTATTTAGAGCTGGGTAAATAATTGATTTTTCAGTTTGATGGCTAAATCAAATCAAACCAAACCAACAAAAACCCTCAAAAATTTTCAGGAGGAGCGGGGGAAGGAAGGAATCATTTCATGTCCAAATATTTAATTTGATCTGAAATGAAACATTTCGTAATAGGGTGTTTTACCCTTTTGTGGTATTATTTTAATTAAATTTAGATGACATTTCGTTTTGAAATGTCATTTTGAAGCAAAGAATCAAAATGTTTTGACTTTTTCAGAATTTTCCCCTCTTTTTTGGTCTGAAACAATGAGCTGAATTTGACCCAACCCTGCATTTTTCAGCAAATAAACTGTTCGCCGAAATTGTTTTTACCCACTTCTACTCATATCCTCCAAGAACTGGGCACAGAGAGGGACTGGTGACACACACATTCACCAGTAAGTTACAATGTACTGGAGTCAGATGACAAGTAGTCATTAGAGACACATGACAGCAAGCTGAGCATGACCAAAAGGGAACAGGGAGACATTTGTATGTGTTTCTAGCATCTAACAACTGCAAATTCATTACATGTACAGTGCGCACCTTGCACTTCTAATGCAGCACAGACCCCACAATACAGCCATCCTTGTTCTCCCTTTAAGCACCTTTGAAAGGAGAAAGCATGTCGCCAGCAACGAAGCATGCACTGCCAAACCCACGGGCACTGGCCCCTTTATCACTGCTCTGGAAACTCCATTCCACAGGTACTTTTCACTCTCCACTATATTGTTACTGTCTTGGCTCACCCCCTGAAATCCTAAGGGATGCAACCCTAAACTCAATCCAGCCACTAGAAACTTCCAGTCCCCATCCCTCACTTCTTCCCCTATGTTAATAGGTAGAGCAGCACCCAATATCCTCAGCTAATCTCCACCCTGCCTCTGGCAAAAGGAGTCTGTCCCAGGAGATTGACAGAACATTTGGAAAACCCTTTCAATATGAGCTTAAGGAGACAACCAGTGACGAGGTTGGTTAATGTTAAGATGAATCAGTGGGTGAGAGCCAAAACCACATTTCCCCACATAAAGGCAGTGCAGAGGCACAGTTAGGGTCGCTCTTTGGATATCATATGGGCCAAAACCCTGTCAAAAAGGATACAGGATTAAACCCAAGTTTCCCCCCCACATTGTCCATTTCCCGCTCTACAGCGGCCACACTTCTTCCCAGCCTGCAGTGGGATTGCCTGCAGACATGTACCTGTTTTAAACAATTTTCAACACTTACCTCTCCAGTAACCAGGTACTTTCCATCAGGGGAAAAAGCAAGAGCTGTAATCGTCTTCCTAAAACAGAGACACGAGGACACTGTGAGGTGGTGCCTTTATCTGGTTTCAGTTCCCTTTATCGTGAGGGGAGAGGGTGAGCAGATGTCCTGATATTATTGAAAAAAGAAAAGGAGTACTTGTGGCACCTTAGAGACTAACAAATTTATTTGAGCATAAGCTTTCGTGAGCTACAGCTCACTTCATCGGATGCATTCAGTGGAAAATACAGTGGGGAGATTTATATACACAGAGAACATGAAATAATGGGTGTTACCATACACACTATAACGAGAGTGATCAAGTAAGGTGAGCTATTACCAGCAAGAGAGCGGGGGGAGAACACAACAAAAACACTACCCCAGGAACCTATCCTTGCAACAAAGCCCGTTGCCAACTGTGTCCACATATCTATTCAGGGGACACCATCATAGGGCCTAATCACATCAGCCACACTATCAGAGGCTTGTTCACCTGCACATCCACCAATGTGATATATGCCATCATGTGCCAGCAATGCCCCTCTGCCATGTACATTGGTCAAACTGGACAGTCTCTACGTAAAAGAATAAACGGACACAAATCAGACGTCAAGAATTATAACATTCAAAAACCCGTCGGAGAACACTTCAGTCTCTTTGGTCACTCGATTACACTCCTAAAAGTGGCAATTCTTCAACAAAAAAACTTCAAAAACAGACTCCAACGAGAGACTGCTGAATTGGAATTAATTTGCAAACTGGATACAATTAATTTAGGCTTGAATAAAGACTGGGAGTGGATGGGTCATTACACAAAGTAAAACTATTTCCCCAGTCCCCCCCCCCCCCGCTCCTCAGACGTTCTTGTCAAATGCTGGAAATGGCCCATCTTGATTATCACTACAAAAGGTCCCCCCACCTCCCACCCCCGCTCTCCTGCTGGTAATAGCTCACCTTACCTGATCACTCTCGTTACAGTGTGTATGGTAACACCCATTGTTTCATGTTCTCTGTGTATGTAAATCTCCCCACTGTATTTTCCACTGAATGCATCCGATGAAGTGAGCTGTAGTGAAGCTTATGCTCAAATAAATTTGTTAGTCTCTAAGGTGCCACAAGTACTCCTTTTCTTTTTGCGGATACAGACTAACACGGCTGCTACTCTGAAACCTGATATTGAGACAGTCCCAATAATAGGGGATTTGTCTTATACAGGACCCTACTACCCCCCACCCCATCCCGATTTTTCACACTTGCTATCTGGTCACCCAAGGGGGGTCGGTGGGAGGGTATGACTGGAACGAGGCCCACAACACATGTAATAACTTGACAATGGTTTTGTTTCCCCACAGGGTGAACACATGGATTCCCTGCAGCCCAAACCTCTTGCAGGCACAGAAGGGGTTTCACAGCTATGGGCTTATGGTCCTCTGGCCCCTGTCTGCCAACAAGAGGACCAGGTGTCAGTCAGTCCTGCTCCAAACCAAGGCTTCAACCTCAGGGAAAGAATAATGCAAGTCCCACGGAGTTCAAATATAACATCCTCCATGTCATTCCTTACAGCAGTTCTACATGGGAATGTAGTATTTATGGGCTTTTCCCTAGTTATCATTGCTACAACTTTCCTCACAGTAACTCATGTTAAGGAGGAGCTAGGGTTAAATTAGCAGGTAACTCCTCCCCACAGCCACTAGTCCGACACAAGTGAGTTTAGGACTCAGTAGCTCTGGGCACCTTTATCCCCAGCAACTCTTATAGTTTGCTAGAGCCAGAAAGAGGACTCCAAATTCACATCCCAAGTAATACGAGGCCAGCTGTCTGTGTATCTCTGAGTTTCACTCACCTGGAGCTGTTTAGAATATGGTGTTGCTTATTTTTCCTAGGGTTGAAGAGCACGACAACACACCTAGAAAGAGAACAGAAGAACAAAAAGAAGTTGACAGGACAGCCTGTGGGTATCATAACATGCTCTATGCCCTTGTCCTTGGCAGGAGAATGAACGACAGCCTGGCACGTCTGTCCCACCTCTACCCAGCTAGCTGAAAAATGCAAAAGGAGGTTGGGGGATAATCACAAATCACTCCCATGTAGAGTGCCATAAATAATCACCTTTCCAGGGACTGTGAGCCCTGAATCTCTTACCACTCACAAGCTAGACAGAAAGAAAGGGGAGTTAGAAAAGTCTGTGTGACAGCCCCATGATTCTGTCCCATCTCCCCAGATGTAAGAATGACCCTACATTCTGGGCACCAAAACAGGATGTCTAGACCCGAGTGGGAAGGTAGGGAGCCAGGAAAGAGGGGTAGCATGAAGTAGAAGAGCTCTCAGAGAAAAGAGCTGGGCTTCTCCTCTCCAGAGACTTTCAGCATAGCTTTCCATCAACCGTATCCTGCCAGGCACTGCCATTAGCCGTTCAGATTCTGCCCTCCCCTCATCACCGCACCTTCATCCAGGCCCTGAACGTCAGGACAATAACTGGGACTAGCTCAGCATGGACCCAGACAGGAATCACCTTCTGTGTGGTGTGGCTCTTGCCTGTAACACAGACAGGACAGAAAAGGCCTCAGTTTGGGCCAAGAGGTCATTAGCCACTCAGAAAACAAGATGCACAGTTTAAGAGCCCATTCGCTTTGGAGACAAATGAAAAAAATAAATAGCTTCCTCTGGGGCTGTCCAGAAATCAGCCAGCAGGAGGAACTCTAGAAACAAACAGCTGTGACCTTCTCCCCACGGTAATCAATATAATCACCTCCACCACAAGTCCACCATTTTGGAGGAACAGGAAAGGGGAGATTCTCCCAAATTTACTGACAAAGCCAGGAGTCTCACTCTTAGCATGCCGCGATGACTCTGCTGCCACACAAGTCTGGCTATGATCCAGGATACATTCTCTCCCCTTCCCCACCCTCCATCAGTGAAAACCCTATCATTTTCAACACAGGGCAGAAGAGAACGCATCTCTGCCAGGGCCCCATCACATAGGAGCAAAGGAACCAATCCTGTGAAAACTCATGCTCTCAGAAGTGAAACACATGCTGCTGCCCAGGAAAAACAACAATTCTCAGTGACAAGATGATCCTCCCTCCCAACTGGTGAGCAAATTGCATGGAACTGTACAATCAATGCCTTCAAAATGATTAAGGGGCTGGGGCACATGACTTATGAGGAGAGGCTGAGGGAACTGGGCTTATTTAGTCTGCAGAAGAATGAGGGGGGATTTGATAGCAGTCTTCAACGACCTGAAGGGCGGGTTCCAAAGAGGATGGAGCTAGGCTGTTCTCAGTGGTGGCAGATGACAGAACAAGGAGCAATGGTCTCAACTTGCAGTGCGGGAGGTCTAGGTTGGATATTAGGAAAAACTATTTCACAAGGAGGGTGGTGAAGCACTGGAATGGGTTACCTAGGGAGGTGGTGGAATCTCCATCCTTAGAGGTTTTTAATGCTTGGCTTGACAAAGTCCTGGCTGGGATGATTTAGTTGGGGTTGGTCCTGCTTTGAGTAGGGGGTTGGACTAGATGATCTTCTGAGGTCTCTTCCAACCTTAATCTTCTATGATTCAAAGAACTCAGACTCAGCAGGGTAGCTCCTGATAACTGCATATCTCACTTCTCCATATGAATACCCCTCACACAGGGCTGCAACATGAGGGGGACCCAGTTCAAGGGCTGTAGGGACTTGCTGGAGATGGACAAATCAGCACTTGTGACATCCTTTGTCTTAGAGAGAGGAGTGACATTGACTTCTCTCATGGAAATATATCGCTTCTACTGTCTCCTGGCAAAAGCCCAAAGTGGAGGCAGCTGTAGAAGGGAGAAACAGTCAGGGAAAGTTGGGTAGGTCTGACCGTGGCTCCTCTCCAGTATTTGAGGATGCATCACAGCATGAAGAGAGTCCTCCTCCCCACAAACATGCAGGGAACACCTCAAAAGCTTCACCAGTTTTGCAGTGTTGCTGCTTAGCTGTGCCGCACCCTATAGCTCCCCCCTCCACTGCTGTGCCATTAGGATGTTGGGCAATACATGACTCTCAGGTTCAGAAAGGCCTTGCCTACACCAGGGATTTCAGACAGGGCTGACTACACTAGTGCAAATCACAGCTTAAACCCTGCCTGTAACAGGGGTTTGCGCCAGCGCATGACCAGCCATCCATGTCTGTCACGGGGGAAATCCCTGGGGTAGATATGGCCTACAAATTAAAATAAGGAGCATGGTACCAAATGCTGAAGAGATATTGCTGTTTCATTATGAAGCCTACAGCATCGGCTCACTCTACAAATGCCGCCAAAAGCCTCATCCCAATAGAAAAGACAGAAGTTCTCACATATGAGCTTTTAAACAGAACTAAGCGAGCCTCACTGTCACACCATTGAGCTCACGCAAGAAGAACTTTACAGGGGTGTCCCCCTAATCTGTTCTTTTTTCATTTACCTCAGCAGCGGTAAGGAATCCCCTGCCATGAGCTTGGCGCCAATCGGAAAAGGCTGCAGACACAGCATTTCTCCAGGCACTGGCATGTCGTAACAAACTCTTGCCCGACCCATGCCGTTGCCTCTCACTTGGTCTGACAGGGTTGCCCGCCAGGAGCATTACGAGTTATGAAACAGAATAGACACCACAGAGAGGCGCAGACACTCCAACACCTCAGGCCCAATGCTGCTGACTGATGCCGTCTCACTCAGTTAACATCACTGCCTCATAGCAGACACCACCATAGGGCACTGAAGTTTTAACCTCCAATTCACCAGCTTTCAAAATTCAGCTTCCTTCATTAGAATTAGTGCAAGTTTCCACCCAGTGTTTTCCTCAAAGGTAGCCTGTGTGCCTGCTAAATGTTCTAGCCATGGCCAGGTAAAATACATCTGCTGTGCTGAACATACAGGCATTCACCAACATTTACTGGTACGTTAGTGGGGCAGTTCTAATAGTACAGGTAACCTGGTCATCCAGCAGTGAAAGTATTCTTTAGAGATTTAGTTAAGAGTACAAAGCATCTAATTTAGCATGACCAGTCACTCCAGTTTCAGGTCTGATCTACTCTATTTTATTTCTGCAGGCTTCATGTAAAGAGGCAGGAGGTCTGTGACCCATTAACAATTCAGGGGAAGTTAAGCCCCTCAAATCATGAGCTATGAAATAGTACATTAGCAGATGGGAAAATCTGTGTAATCCTCAGCTTCCAGGCAATCAGAAAAAATAAAAGAAATCCCACTCTATGAAGCAAGGTAGGCTTAATGGACCAAAGTTGTCCCTTGCGCAACTCAGAAGAATTACACCTGGGAGAATTTTGGTCCATTAAGCTTCAGAAAACATTATGGAGAATTGAGGGTAGATGCGATATCCAGGTAGAATCATTTCTGTGCAGCAGGTTTTTTAATATTAAGTTCCTTTGTGTTTTATGACTAGGGACATTTGCATGAAAACAGGACCTTTGGGTATGTCCACACCTCAACCACTACAGAGGCGTCAGCGTAGACACTACCTATATGCCAACAGGAGGGGTTCTCCCACTTGCACAGGTGTTCCACCTCCCTGAGATGTGGTAGCTAGGTTGACAGAAGACAACACTTTCTACACCATGGGTTAGGTCGACATAGCTACGTCTCTCAGTGGTGTGCCCTGAGAGACGCAACTATGCCGATGTACGTTCCCAGTGTAGACAGCCCTTTGTGTTATTTTCTCTAAGAAACAATCTAAAAATTAAAGACATGCAAGAAGACGCCATGGTCTTCAAACCAAGCAAGCAAATCTATAAAGAAAGCATTTCCTAGAATAGCTCAGCAAATGGGTAGGATCCTGGGTTCTGCAGTATTCTTAACTTAAGCAACTGAGCCCGCAGTTACTTACATACAAACTTAGGCCTTACACCTCCAGAGTTGGCTATTCCCAGGGCGTCTCTCTGCAGGACTTCCTGTCACTCCTTCTAGCTGTTTTCCCTCATCAAAGAGGCTCAAACTCCTGTGCTGAGGCTGAGTCCCACCACCATGGCAGCCTGCCAGGGGGAATCAGCCAAATAGTTCCTGACCTTCAGACAAAGGTGTAACACCTTACAACCAGTCACAAGCAGATTTTTTTTAAAATAACTCTTAAATGTAATACATGAAAATATATGAACACATGCCACACCCACCCAAAAACACCACTGCCAGTTAACAAGGAGCAAGACATATCCTGTGGCTACACTGCCAGAGGGCTGAATTTCATTTCATGGCAGTCTTGTCACACTGTTCTAGTTTTATAAAGACTCCACCCAACTTTTAGGTTGTTTTAACCAATAGGATTGCAGTACGCAAATAAACTAACGTTAATTACATGGCAGCGACACATGCTACAAACACAAGCCAGGAACTCCTGAATTCTAATCTGGCTCTCATTCTGAATCTTTCTGTGGCCTTGGGAACTTCTCTAACCCTCTCTGTGCTAGACTGCTGCATCATTTCAAAGGGTAAAAGTTACAGTTAAAAGAATAAATTGTGCTAGCAAAGTTTAACTGTTCACCGTGGCCACATTTACCCTCCTGGTTTCTGCTACCCAGTTCAGCCTGCATCCACACTGCAGTCCTGCCAACCCTTGGCGTGCAGTGCATTACAGTTTTGCCGAGCCCTCATGATCAACAGTGTCTGAAAAAGCTTCCCAAAGCAGGGTTTGTGGGAGAGCCTATAAAGTACTGTGGGACTGTGCAATGTATTAGTAAAATATATTGCTCAAGTCAATATAGGAAAATAGAAATTGCTCTACTGGGACAGATCACTGGCTCACCTAGTGCACTATCTTGTTTCTAACCCACACAAGACTACAGGAACATCATGAATCCTGAGATAGATCACTCAAGTTTGCCCTAGTGACTTTTACTCTGTCAACAGTTCACAAGAAGCTTTATATGAACATTGGTTTTATTATGAAATACACAAAAGCCTCCACCTAGCCCTCTGCATGCTTTGTTTCTGTAAGATTCTGTTTGTTCAGTGTTTTGCTACCAGTGGGTGGAAAAAATAGTGCTGATATTTTCACACTTTGAGCCCACTTCAGCTGGGCCAAGTACATCAAACCACCACTTTTCCAGTGCCCTCCTCAGTTGCTGCAGAAATTAAGCCTTGAAATTAAAAATTAAAAAAAAATAAAAAAAATCCCAACCAATATATTTCTGAAGAAAACTTTCTAGGTCCCAATGAGAGTTTACAAATACAGACAAAACAAACAATAATTCTGAAAGGGGCTTGCACTGTTTCCCTGCAATAGAGTACTTACTCTGGTGCCTGATGAGAGTTTAAAAGGTCAACATTATTAACTAGTTCACTGCTGATCATTTTAGCAGAAGCATCCAGCTACTCTGGGATTGTGGGCAGAGCTCACATAGATTAACTACATCATATTTCCCTCCCAGTCTGAACCCTGTTTTGCTGTCAAAGCCATTTATGAAACTATTCACTGCTGAGTGACAGCATTATTGCTGCCTAAGTGATGTCCTAGCCGATCTAGTATCTAGCTCCTTTGCATACTGAAGCTATTGGCAATAACATGCTCTTGTAAAGATTTTATTTCTAGGGCAACTGCGCCAGACCCTCAACCCTGCATTACACCATCCTAGTGACAACATGTAATCATGAACTGTGGCTTTAAAAAAGAGAAATCAGAAGCTGGCTTTGGAATCTTTGATAGATCTAGTGTTTAAGGCGTTTTGTAGGTGCCTTGTTTTATTCCAAAGGAGCCCACCTGCAGAGTAGTAATTGGTTCTTGCTGCAAAGGGGAGGCAATACATCTGTGTTACCACCAGACCCTCCTCCAAGGCTCTTGCAGAGAATTTGAACTTTCTCCAGCAGGGATGGCAGGGAGCCACTTTGGAGTAGCGGGTGTGTAAGTGGGAGACACTTTGGAGAGTTTTCCTGCAGCATGTTGCAGACAGGCCCCTTAGCACTGTGCATACTCCATGTGTGCTGGGGATCAGTGCAAGGAGGGTTAGCAGGAAATCTACAGAGAAGAAGCAAACACCTCTGGCAAAGGGAAAAAACAAGGAGGCAGTTTCTCTAGGCTAAATTTAGGAGTGGAATGGAAAGGAATCAGACGTCAATATCACATTTACACACAGCATCTGACTCACTAAGTCACCAGCACTCCCCCCACACACACACACACTCTCTCTCTCTCTCTCTCTCTCTCACACACACACACTTTCTTCTTCCTCTGCTCATACTAGTCCCACTTCTTGCTCTTCTTCCCAAATCCCTGTCTCCCTCGGTATTTCACTTTCCCTCCCATCTGTTCCCCTGACCCATCTCTCTAGTCTCTTCTGCCCCTTCCCCCAACTCTCCTCCCCTTCCCCAGTAAGCTAATAAAAAGCAGATTTTGTGAGAAGTCTGTTTTCTTCCTCCCTCCCTGCTCACCCCCCACCCTCCCTAGGGGGTATGAAAAGATTAAAAGTCAATTATGGAGTTTCTTTCCAAAGCTATTCATCAACTCTGCCTTGCTTTATCTCACAGGACAGATGACTAGAGGCAGAGTTCATGGGACAAGTTCCTCCCCAGTCCCTCTCAATCTGGGCCATAAACTGAGGTGGCAGAGAAGAAAGCAAGCTCCATTCGGACACCATTCAAACCCTGGCTAATCCTGGCTCCTCTTTCTAAATATTATCCCCCCGGGGCCCTCACACATTCCTGCAAGAGTAAATGAAGAGAACAAGTGGCCCCATCAGCTTCTCACTGGTCACTTCCATGACTTCTTGCTCATTCACTGCTCTTCCAATCATGCCCATCTTCCCCCGCCCCAACAAAGTAGAATAGTTTCCTAATTCACAAAACACATCCCCAAGCCTTGATGAGAACCAAACCTTTTCACCCGGTGCTAGTTGTCAGGGGAATCTTGATCAGATTAAGATGGTGTCAGTAAAAGCTGGTGATAATTTTCCATGTGGCAACATTCCCTGCCAACAAATGTCTTTAATTCATGGCCAACGCTGTGTGGGGGTTAGCTGTGATGGGACGTGTCAGTGGGGAGGATGTGCATGCACATCACATGTGAAATACCTATTAATCTATGTCAATTAAATGGATGGGGGCGGGGGAGAAGATCTATGGCAAGATTAAGACATGAATGTCACAGCATGAGAACAAGGAGCCCTGGAGATCATTGCATCATACCGTGGCCAGGCAGATTTGCTGGAGGAGAATACTACCAGGATGGTTGCAGCCACAGAAGGGCTACAGTTAGATTCAGGCTGCAAACTTCAGAGAGACCAAAATAGATTAGCAGGAAACAACAGCTAAATAAGAAGCCCAGCACAAAACAAAAGGGATTTTAAAAGTTGCTAAACTCATAAATTGGAGATTACATATTATTAAGCATGAGCACTATGTGAACTAGAGCAGTAAGGCTCCCAGTGGGAATTTATTGTTTTAAAAGCCTGGATGGCACGCCAAATGTGCAGGACAAAGAGCCAGAGAACATCAAAGAGCAGGCCCCGCTCCATCTTCGCCATATCTTCTGGTTGCTTCTCCCAGTCTGCCAGCATCATCTCAGCCTTGTCCACGCCCCAATCTCCCTCAGACACTGAACTAAGGCAGGTGAGGCAGAGATCTAGAGCTGGGAGTCTTCAGCACATTAACAGCACCAAAGCCCAAACTCTCCTCACTAACTTTCCTAACAGCGCCTTCGACACATTGGCAGGAGGGGAAACCAAGATGGAAAGCTCTGGAACTCCACATAAGAATGCCATTAGGGAAGAGGAAGAACTCCCCACAACTCCCTTTGAGAACGCTCAGGGAAGAGCCATGCAACCACAACAGAGCAGCACCATCCACTCTTGCTGCAGTCAACTGGTCTGCAGACCACTCCTCATGACCAAGCCTAATGAAAGCCCCACCATTCCTATCTGGAAAGGGAGAGTCCACCCATATCAGCCATTCTTGGCCCAAACAACTTGGGTCCACCAGGCGGAAGGGTTTCAATCAGAACGTCACTCTGTTTGGCCACAATATAGATCCAACTGAAGGTGACAAGCCCACCATTCCATCATTCCCCAACATCATAACCAGGCAATGCATGACCAAACACAGAAGATATGCCTTTTTATCTTGGGCGACATGATTTTTTAAACTTACATAAAACACTTTCTTTTTAGAAGCAGTCCCAGGAACCCCTTTCCCTTCTCCTCTAGGCACCTCAGAAGACTGCCCCTCCAGCCTTGCAGGGACCCTCCTCAGCAATGCCCACACATGTACACCGCCCTTCCTTCACCAGCCCTACCACTACAAAGAGCTTCTCTCAGCAGTGCTTCCAGTCTCGAAGGTAGAAGGAAAGCTGGAAGGAAAGAAAAAAGCACATTCTATAAAGCTAGTTCCAGGGGAAGGCAGAGCAGAACTGATTTACAGGCCTTGCAGGGATAAGTCCTGAAAAGCTAAGGGCTGACTCTCCTCTTTCCACTCTCCCTGCTTCTGCAGAATCTGTATAGCTCATCTTCTCTCCCCATGAGTTCAGATATTTCCAGCACAGGGGTAATGGAGGAAGGGGAGGATTCCACATGGTTTCTCTCTCTCTTCACCCCAATTGGCAGGGGCACCATGGCGGGGGGGGGGGGGGACGACACGACACAGCCCCCTTCCCCCGAGTTTCAAACAGGAGGTGTGGAAGCTCCCAGGCGGAGCTCTCAACTACAGCACAGTATTAGGCTATGTCTACACTGGCAACTGAACGACAAAACTTTTGCCTTTCAGAGGTGGGGTTTTTTTTGTTTTGTTTTTAAAAACACCACACACCCCTGAAAGGCACGAGTGTTGCTGACGACAAGCGCCGGCGTGAACAGCGCTTTGTCGGTAGGCGCGCTCTCCTATCAACAACGCTAACACCGCTCGTTGGGGGTGGACATTTTTGTCGGCTGCGGCTACACTGCGTAGTGCAGACCAGCAGCTCTCAGCCAGGGGTCTGAGGCCCCTTGGGGGGGCCGCAAGCAGGTTTCAGGAAGTCCGTCAAACAAGGCCGGCATTAGACTCACTGGGGCTCAGGGCAAAAAGCCAAAGCCCAGCCACCGTGAGCCCTGCCACCCAGACCGGAAGGTGAAGCCTGAGCATCTTAGCTTCGCAAGGCCCCCCCTCCATGGTGTGGGTCTCCAGGCAATTGCCCTGCTTGCTACCCCCAACATCAGCCCTGGCTTTTATATGCAGAACAACAGCGGCTCTGGCACAGGTGGGCCGTGGAGTTTTCATAGCATGTTGGGGAGGGGCCACAGAATGGAAAAGGTTGAGAACCCCTAGTGTAGACATAGCCATAGTGTGAAATGTAAGCTCTGCAGAGGAGAGGTGCCCCTGGGGCAGGGAGTCAGTGTTTTGTTTACAAACAGAGGCAGGGTGATTACGATAAGAAAAGGCTGGTGATTAAGTTAAGGATCTGGAAGTTTAGCCTGTAAAACAGGAATCCCTGGGGAAGTGGGTGGTTGGGAGGGAGGAGGGGTTATTTTAGAGATAACGTGATTCAGAAAAAATACGGCCAAGCCTTCTGAGCCAAGGTTACCTTCAGAAAAGGGGGAGGAGTTTGGGGGCATAGGTGAAAAGAAGGGCCCAAAACCAAGGGAAGTGGTAAAGAGAAAAGTTCCTACTCTACCTGTTTCAGTGTAGCAGCCATGTTAGTCTGTATTCGCAAAAAGAAAAGGAGTATTTGTGACACCTTAGAGACTAACAAATTTATTTGAGCATAAACTTTTGTGAGCTTTCACTGAATGCATCCGATGAAGTGAGCTGTAGCTCACGAAAGCTTATGCTCAAATAAATTTGTTAGTCTCTAAGGTGCCACAAGTACTCCTTTTCTTTTCACTCTACCTGTGGTACTTATGTGGCCCCACCATAGTATCTGAGCACCTCACAAGGTCTAACCCATTTCTCCTCATAGCCCCTCAGTGAGATAGAGCAGGGCTGTTATCCCCATTGTACGATGGGACACTGAGGCATACACAGACTAAATGCCAGATTTTCATAAATATTTAGGCACCTCGTGGAATTTTCAAAAGTGCCTGGGTTAGGTGCTTTGTAACCCCCACTAGATGCCCAGCTGCACCTTGCCTAAAAGGTTTTGAAACTCTGCCCTTCAGGCACTGGCCTGAGGTCATACAGGAAGTCCATGGGGGGGAATAGAATCCAGGTCTTTCAGGGCTAGCTCCCTATCCAGCAGACCAGCCTATGTCTCTGCTGCAATGCAGCAAAAAAAGAGGACTCTGGTAGATGGGAGCAAAACCAAGGTGGCCAGTTCTCTGAGACTACAGCAAACGGTCTCAGGAGGTTGGGATGGATGTCATGGTTGACAGAATGAAAAGCAGCACAGAAGTCAGGAAGGATGGAGAATGAGAGTCAGATGAGAGGAGATCACTTAACTCCCAAGGAGTGGCAGGTTCTGCCCCATGCTGAGTTGTAGAGCAATGGCTGCTGTGCAATTTTACATTTTAACGGAAAACCATTTTGTCATGTCATTTTTTGTTCTGAGTTCGAGAAAAGGAAGGAATCAGAAAGCATCATAAGTATCAGATGTGTTTATGCCTCAAATTCCAGAACGAAGAACAGAAATTGCATCCACAGAGTCCATAAAGTTGACGATTATTGTCATGATTTGTATTATTCACTGGCTACCATCTCTGTGCTCAGCGCTGTTCAGAATATGCCAGAAAATGTAGTCACCGTGTATGAAATGTGTAGCCCTGGATAAGATGGCTTAGTTATTTAAGTATGAAGTGTATAATTATTAAGCACGTGTTTATATCTATGAGTGGAGGCGATGATGGCAACAGAAGTTTTACTAGATTAAGGACTAGAAGATTTGACCCTCCAACTTTCTTTCAAGAGGAAGAGCTACCCAGAACTCCTGTACTTGTTTATTTTCCTTTCCTGACTGCAGTGACCCCGATATACCTCAGAAGTCTCAATTTTTTTCTCAACTTTAAAAGGTGGAATTTTCTTGGTGTTTGGTTTTAAATATTCTCCTGTGAGAACGGCAACTCAATCACTGTAGTACTGTGTCTAAGAGCCTTCTGGAAAGTAACTAGCCTTTAAATAAAAGTAAAAGCAGTGTTGCCAACCCTCATGATTTTGTCATGAGCCTCATTATAATTATTGTTTTCATTAAAGCCCCAGCTCCTGGAGTCCAGTGGATATGTGACGATTTCAGCCTTCATTCTTAAAGACAAATGAAGTTTCTAGCCCTTGCGGCTGTGGAGAAAGCTTCAAAATGTGACCCCAGTGCACCCTAAAGGCTCAAAAAGCAGAAGGCAAATAAAAAGAACCACCAGATCTGTTATTTTTACATAACCTCATGATTCTAAAGCCAATCTCATGATTTTTGGAGAGACTGATTCATGATTTTTGAACATTTGGAATTGGCAGTACTCCTATTTAAGGTCGGTTTCTAGTCTATTTGTAGTGAGGTAAAGCCCCTGGAGTCCCAGGCAGGTGCAGTATAAACTCACGGGGCCTTGGCCTAGCAGGATGTTTCCCAAGTTAAATGATCTATTCCAAGCTTGGTGAACAGCAAAAAGTGACAAAGTCCTCTAGATTTTTCTACAGTTGTTCCAACTGTTGTATTCAAGAGTTAGTAACAAAGAAAGAATATACATTAAAATGTTAAACCTAACCAGTGTCCCTTAAGTGACTTGACACAAGATGTGAGAACACGTAAGTATTAGAGCTGAGTCAGTCTAATATTTATTTAAATTCTCTTTTTTTTAAATATAGGAATTAGATACTATCAGCTAATTTCCAAGTTATTATCTGGGGAAAAAAAACCAAAAAAACCCCAACCCTAGTTTTCAGCTGCCTAAGCAGCCCCTGGAATCATGGTTAAAGTTGTCCCCCCTCTCCACATCTGAAATGGTGCCCCTGCTCATTGGTGAAATGTTCCTTGCTCTGCCAGACCACAGGATGGCACTCTGCTGACTCTCCCTAATTTAGGCGGGGTGAATGGAATAGAAATTGCTCCCTTTTCCCTCATCTGCCAGATGATTTGAGCCAGAATAAAGGCACCATGCAATATAACAACTGTTTCCTTCTGGAAAGCCAGGAGTCTGAAAAAATGAAAGACGCCTGGGTGTTCCTGTAAAGTTCAGGCAGGTGGAGAGCTACACTCCCTGTGGAGAGGACCATCAACATTACTATTGCCCCCGTTGCTGGAGTGTTTAAAATCTGTACATATGTAAATAGCTAGTTATAGACAAGGTCCTAGAAGATGGTGTTCAAGAATATATAGCACAGTTCCTGGGTTTCGTAGGACCAATAATAAACCTTCCCTTTATGCACTGCAAATGGATTCCACTGGCAGTTCTTAGCAGTCCCTAATGAAATGCATCCATCAGAGACGCTCTCCAAGTACACGCAACTACACATCTCACTTCTGAATATCCATTACTTGCTGGTTGTGACCCAGATGTGAGAGAAACAATAAGGAGTCCGGTGGTACCTTAAAGATTAACAGATTTATTTGGGAATAAGCTTTTGTGGGTGAAAAACCACTTCTTCAGATGCATGGAGTGAAAATTACAGATGCAGGCATTATATACTGACCCATGAAGAGAAGGGAGTTACCTCGCAAGTGGAGAACCAGCGCTGACAGGGCCAATTGGATCAGGGTGGATGTGGTCCACTCCCAATAACACATGAAGAGGTGTCAATTCCAGGAGAGGCAAAGCTGCTTTTGTAATGAGCCAGCCACTCCCAGTCCCTATTCAAGCCCAAATTAATGGTGTTAAATTTGCAAATGAATTTTAGTTCTGCTGTTTCTCTTTGAAATCTGTTTCTGAAGTTTTTTTGTTCAAGTACAGCTACTTCTAAATTTGTTATAGAATGTCCAGGAAGATTGAAGTGTTCTCCTACTGGCTTTTGTACGTTACCATTCCTGATGTCCGATTTGTGTCCATTTATTCTTTTACATAGGGACTGTCTGGTTTGGCCAATGCACATGGAAGAGGGGCATTGCTGGCACATGATGGCATATATCACATTAGTAGATGTGCAGGTGAATGAGCCTCTGATGGTGTGGCTGATGTGGTTGGGTCTTCTGATGGTGATGTGAAAGAGTGAGAGAGTCTCCCTTCCAGCCCTATAATAAACAAATGCTGTCGTGGTAACAGAGCTGTAAGACAACAATGCCAAGTGGTTGTGAGAGTTTCATAGTAATCACCCAAGGAGTGGTTTGAGATGCCACCTGTACCCAAGGGTGGGGGAGGGCGGTTATAACCATAGCCTTAGGCACTGAGTTTGCCTGGATTAGGTGTCATACATATGAAATAACACTTTAAAACTGCCTAGCTGTGAAAACCCCTAAGAGGATGAAGTGGAGACAGAGGCCACGTTCCCCATCCACCACTGAAGTTTAAAAGTCAGACAGAACAGATGGCCAGTGAAGAATCTCAGAGAGCAGAGGTAGCCTCCCCAGACCTGAAGACCCAGGGCCAGGCAGTAACCCAGCTCTGGCCCTGGACATGCATAAGAACCAAAAAACCATTTAGGAAAACAGACTCAGAATCCACATTTTTCACAAAACAGATGAAGGAAAGAAGTCAAGTCTAGACAGTTGCAAGGGCCTGTCTCCTGTATGGTCCATTGTACCCATTTGGCATGAGACTAGTGAGGGGGAGGCTCGTACCGGAAATTGCCTTTCTAGCAGAGCTCCAAGATAGGTAGGCACCTTCTCCAGGCAGAGGTCTGTACCAGGTTGGGGTTGTGTGGGATATGGATTAGGAGTGGTGGGGACCAGAGGGCAGAGAGAGAGAGAGAGAAAGGAGGTTGGGGAAGGCATTGAAATTTAAGCCAGTTTAGCAGCTGAGAGTCATTACAATTCACACCAAACTGAAAACTTTATACACGTAAGGTTTTCAACATGGAAAACCACCTGGTTTTAATTGTAATGGCTCTTGGCTGCCTAGTCCCTTCAATCTGAATGCCTCCACCAGGGCACCCACCTCAAACCCCCTCTTCTCCCTTCACAAGTCCCACTGTTGTTCTTTCTCCCAGTCCTAGCCCCCTCCCATATCCAGCAGACCTGCACCTGCAGAATAAAAATGCTTCTCTGGTGGAGCTTGGAGCAGGCCACCCCATACTGCTTGCAAAATACCCCACCTCTGAAAGCACTGCCTGCTCCCCCAGAATCCATCAGCACATAACTCTCAGATAGCCACCTGCCCTGTGGAACTGTTGAACCACACAAAGCAGACAAAGAGACAGTGAAATGTTAAGAGTTAGATAAACCCAAATAAGGAATTATGTGGCAATTTGTGTGGCTGCATTATTCCAGAGGACACAGGACAATGATCCTACACATACACGTGCACATAAAACACACACACCCTCCTGCACAGAGATGAAGGAAAAAATATCAAACAATAAAACTTGCAGAAATGTGTTTTCAAAACTCAGTGCAACACTTACTCCCTCCCCACTTGAGGTACTACTTCAGAATACCCACTCACAGGGCCATTGCAAGGAAAGGCGACCGTTGGGAGCCAGAGTGATGGACAACCAAAAGACAGGAAGAGTCAAGGCAAGGAGGACCACCCAAGCATTCTGTGTTGGGAGACTGAGCAACTTGCTTATAGAAGAGAGAACTGGGAGGGTAAGAAAGGGAGCCTCGGGCAGACCTGTACCAGTTCAGATGCTGTTGAAAAGGAGGAAAGCTCCACTAGCAACAAACAGCAAGGATGTGACAAAGCAAAGCCCTGACAAGCTCGGTGCCAAGACTCCCACACTCTGCCCTTTCTAGGAGGGTTCCTATAGAAATTCTAAGGGCTGTGGGTTGGATAGAGCATTGTGTTTTCGGATCACTTGGAAATCTACTTGCCTCAATTCACTGACGATTTCACCCAGAGTTGAAATTATAATACACGCATCACACACCGGGTTAACAAGCCTCAGTCTTTATAGACCTACCAAGATACCCGCTTCGGGGACCTTGGAAGAGCACTTGGCTCCCAGCCCCACCACATCTTTCACAGCTATAGTGCAGCAAGCAGATGATCGTCAGAATTTATGTTCTTAGCAGAACTGCTGGACATGCAGTTTCAGGGTGAGAGACGCTCCAGTGGTGGCAGTGCCCAGGTGAAGGGGGGAGAAAGTGAGCAGAACTAGGGTGGAGGATGTGGTGGAAGAGAGGGAAAAAGCAAAGGGAAAGATTAAAATTGGGGTAGAGGGGAGACAGTGGCAAGGGGATGGGGGTTACAAATAAATCTACCACCAGGCTGCAACCAAATTCAGAGTTCCCTGGGAGACAGAGTGACCTCTCCCCAAAGGGAACCACACAGAATCCCAGCCACCCCTCTGAAGGGAGGCACAGAGTAGGCTCCCATTTTGCACATCTGGTTTTGGGTTTCCGGTTAGCTCTGGGCAGGTTTCTTATCACTCTGCACAGATCTGTAAGCTAGAGGAGTTTTCCCTGAACTGAAATCCCAAAGGAAAACATGTCCTGACTGTGAACAGCGAGCCTACGCCTCTCCTGTTCCAACAGCAGGCATGGCCAGGGCATTGTGATTTATCAGCACGGGGACACAAGGGAGAGGGTTTCTATGCAAAATAAATCAACTGGGGTGTGGGGGAGGGGACATCTCATTGCAGGTGCCTCCTGCTGTAATCGCTTTACCACTAGCAAGCAGTGCAGTCAATATTAAACAGGGATCCATCAAAAGAAGACTTACAAAGAGGAGTACAATTTAATTCTCTCCCTAATTTAATCTAATTAACCCTTGCAGGGAAATGGCTAGGGATGGAGGGCTGGCTTGGAGCCCCCTTCCTGCAGCAGTCTCCCTCCTCACCTCCAAGAACCTTCAGTGGCAGAGTAATTAATGTATGTTGGCAGCCCCCTCCGGGATCCAATCACCCCGTTTTGCTCTTTATTCCACACTCCGAAGCGGACAACGAAAGCCCCACTGCAGCAAAGAAACTAGAGCAGCTCTTCCCCCTGAATGCCTCGGTGAGCATTATTCCTGCAGTAGCTATGCCCCAGCATCAGAGGCAGAGAGGATCAGCTTCCTCAAAAGCACAGAGCCACAGAACCACTGGCTAAGAACAGCCCATGGCTTCTGAGGAAGGGGAGGATCAGAAAGCAGCCCCGAGGCAGTGACACCTATGTGTATTATAGGATCAGCTGTGTCAGAAGCTCAGCTATCCAAGACACCAGCTTTTGCCTTGTAGCGTGTGTATATACCTGTCATATGCAGGCAGAGTATAAATAAAATGCACAACTTCTTAGCACTTCTGTTAGCAAGGGGGCTTCCCAAAACATCTTGTTAACAGACATCCCCTTGCGGCAGAAAGCGAAAGCCCACTACCAGCTTCAGTGCCAGATCTTCCAAGAAAAGGAGAGAGACTCTGTTGTTCACACCTGGTGGGGGGATACTTGATTTGGGTTTTACGCATTAAGTTAAAAGCCTGCCATCTATGTCAATGTTGCAAGGAGACATAGGGCTTGTTATGGGGTTCATAGGGAGGGTGGAAGCTCAGCTCAGGCAGTTGGCATCTCTGAGTTTTATCCCAGACTTGGCCAGGTTTCTTCTCCTCAGTCTTATGAAAGCTTAGAACTTGGCTCAAAAGCAAGTCACGTTGCTGCACCAGGCACTAGTTGCTAGGAAGCATAAATACCCAGAAGATGCCAAATTCTTCCCAGGTGGGGAGAAAGCGGGCCACTACCTGTAAGCAGGCAGTTTAAGACATTCCTATTCAACTCCACCCCCACTCACTCTTCCTTTCACAAGCAGCTAAAAAACCATGGAGACTGCAGAGCATCAGCTGCCTTACTGAGAAAAGGCCTCTTGTTCCAGAACAGCTGAGACAGTCCAAGCTTTGCAAATGCTGCTCTTCCAGCCAGGGGAAGGAAAAGCACATGGGCATGCAATAGCTTTCCAAATCTGCCAATGCTTCCTACCTGCACTGCTTCACTCCACCTAGTATCCTCATTAAACAAAACAGCTGTGCTTGTTCTTTTACTGCCATCCATTTGTACAGATACTCAAATAAAGCAAAACAGTACAGGCTGTTTGTGGGGGTGGGGAGGAGGATGGTATATAGTACCCTACATTTAGTTCATTCATTTACTAATTGGGTCAAAGCCTCAGGTAATAAATTGTTTGGGTTAAAAGTAATACAAACTTCCCACCAAATTTTCTTAATCGGTTTCAATCACTGGAAGCAGATGTGAGTGGACAGTCACTACTCCTATTTACTTAAATGACAAATTGGGGCGGGGGGGGGGGGAATACAATAAGAGCCTAGGAATGACCCAAGTGACAATTAAAAAAAAAAAAAGACTACAATAAAAGCTGTGCAAATTCTAACATTGTGATTGGCATAATACACACAACCACATGCTGTGTGAACTAGGATATTTACCCAGCTGCTCAAATGGACACAATATCAAATGCTCATAGGGGAGCAAGTAGTAATCTCTGTATTTGGGTTGCCTGTCACTTTCCACTATAGAAGATTCTTGTGACTTTTGTTTATTTTAGAGGGGTAGCCGTGTTAGTCTGTATCCGTAAAAACAATGAGGAGTCCTTGTGGGACCTTAGAGATTAACAAATGTATTTGGGCATAAGCTTTCGTGGGCTATAACCCACTTCATCAGATGAAAGGGAAAATACAGTAAGCAGGTATAAATAGACACCACATGAAAAGATGGGAGTTGCCTTACCAAGTACGGGGTCAGTGCTAACGAGGCCAATTTAATCATGGTGGATGTGGCCCATTCCCAACAGTTGACAAGAAGAGGTGAGTATCAACAGAGGGGAAATTATTTTTTGTAGTGACCCAGCCACTTTGTAGTTGACTGCATTTGCTCCAGTCCCTCAGACAAACACCTACAGGATCTCTATCAAGCATTCTTAAAACTACAATACCCACCTGGGGAAGTGAAGAAACAGATTGACAGAGCCAGAAGGGTACCCAGAAGTCACCTACTACAGACAGGCCCGGCAAAGAAAGTAACAGAACGCCACTAGCCCTCACTTACAGCCCCCAACTGAAACCTCTCCAGTGCATCATCAAGGATCTACAACCTATCCTGAAGGACGATCCCTCACTCTCACAGTCAGGCTCCCTGCAGTCACTACCCCTAGACCCAGAACATGGTACCAGCAACTCATCCCCCTCTGAGATAACAACCTGCTTCAGTTACCAGCTAAGTTAGTCCTGTAGCTCGACCAGTTGTGCTGTGGTTCTGAAGGTTCAGTGATGCATGATGTGGCATGGAGGAATTTATTACAATTACATGCCTTTACTTTTTTTACTTAAAAAAAAAAAACACTAGGAAATTACATACAAACCCTCCTATGTTTAAAGAATATTGTTTAGTGTACAAAGTCAAACACTCGGGAAATGCAGAATTCAAGTTGCCTGTACAACCTTGATTTGGCCCCCTGGTGCGTATACATTATGAAACAGTCTTTACATGATCACACACTATTTTTCCCACAAGGCCCCTGCCTCCTTCAGCACACAGGATGGACACACCAGGAGGGCAAACAAAGATTGTACAGGGAACTGTAAATCTGGCATTTCCTAACTTTTGAGTGCATCCTGAATAGTTTTTATCCATAGTTTCAATGAAAGCGATAGGAATTAGCTGAACTGAAAGAAGAGAAAGGCACTGAAGTGTAATGTCCCCTCAGGTACCACGAGGAACGTAGTAATACTGAAGTGTGCAGTGTAGACGTGGCCTCCTTGGCAGTGTGATATCGTTGCCTACTATGCAGAGGACACTTCAAGTTGTTGCGTCTAGATGTGGGATTGTCTATGCCAGGGGTGGCCAACCTGTGGCCCCGGAGCCACATGCGGCTCTTCAGAAGCTAATATGCGGCTCCTTGTGTAGGCACCAACTCCGGGGCTGGAGCTACAGGTGCCAACTTTCCAATGTGCCGGGGGGGGGGGGGGGGGGGGGGGGGCCTCACTGCTCAACCCCTAGCTCTGCCACAAGCCCTGCCCCCACTCCACCCCTTCCCGCCCCCTCCCCTGAGCCTGCCATGCCCTCGCTCTTCCCCCCACCCTGAGCCTCCTGCACACCATGAAACAGCTGATTCGGAGGTGCGGGGAGGGCGGGGGAGGAGCTGATCAGCAGGGGTGGGAGGCACTGGGAGCAGGGCGGAGCGGACCGGGGCGCTGCTGACGTATTACTGTGGCTCTTTGGCAATGTACAGTGATAAATTCTGGCTCCTTCTCAGGCTCAGGTTGGCCACCCCTGGTCTATGCTTTCCCAGTGCCTAACAGAGATGAGGAGGAGGATGGAAGTGAACCTGCAAAGGCTCACTCCAGGTATGACAGAAGTGAGGTCAATAGGTAGAGGAAGCGTTTGGGGGAAGTTTGCTGGCACAATATGCCTTCTACTTGGGGTGGGAGGGGGGGCCTATTCAAGCGTGCCACACACCTTGCAGTTTCAGGGAAGGAGCCACATTAGAACTATTGCTACTGCTGGATTCTCAGACAGTAACCGTGGGACGTAGTGCCTTTTTTCATCTATGTTTGGCCTGAGGCTGCAACAGTCCCTCTTTGATGAAGGCCTCACAACAGTGATCCACGCCTTTATAACCTCAGGCTGGATTACTGCATGCTACCTTTGAAAAGTATCCAGAAGCTCCAGGTAGCACAGAATACAGAAACTTGTTTCAAGTGGGGTGTGGCACTAGGAGTTCCAAATACTAGTGATTTAAACTCTGCCCCAACTAGCTTTTCACTTCTGTATGAAGTTCCAGGCGTAAAGCCCTACATGCTCTGAAACCCAGTCACCCACAAGATTCACTTCTGTCCCACCATAGCAGTCACATTGCACTCCACTGCTCATACTCTTTCTTCCTAGGGTAAACATCTCCATTCAGCCAGCGGCAACGAATTCTCAGCGAAGAGCTCATGCCCCTAGAACATGCTCCCTCCAGCAGCGTGACAGCACCCAGGTTCCATAAGCTTCAGTGTACAGTGCAAAGAACAATCTTTCTGGTCAAGCTCTGACTGTCTGTTTAGTTTACTAAGTGGTTTGATTCCGCCGCCCCCCCCCACCCTTTTCTGTTGTACAGTGGGGGGGTTGTTCTGGCCTTTAAATTGCAATGGTGATACCCCATTCTTTTGTAATTTAGTGTTTAACAATTTACAGCACCCAGGTGCTTGGCTTAACTACACATTTTTAAAATAAAGCAGCCCTTCAGAAGTGAAAAGGGGAGATTGATGGAAAATGGGAGAGAATTGGATTTTAAAGACTGGAATCCATTCTCCTACTGGCAGTCAAAGTGATGAGTTCTTCCAGCAACATTAAGTGGTGAATCCCATTGCTTTTTTCACACCTCCGCCCCTTTTAAACTCTGCACTGAATGAGACAACAGTTGAAGTGGATCAATTCACAGTGGGTCAGCAAAGCAGTACTTCTTTCTGGAGGGCTGCCTTACAGTGATACAGACTCTAAGCTTCAAATTAAAAAAATAAAATGAGTGTAGTAACTCAAGCTGTGAAGACAATCCTAAAAATAGGAACTAATCATAAACCCAGGAAGAAATGTCTGCTCACATCTGCAAACAGGCTGAAACAATAGCTCAGAGATTCTTCTGGCCAGATCACCATTTAGTCCACCCCTTCTGGGATCACAACGTTCATGAAGACAACTGTCCACATGCCATCTCCAGATGGTTTTATGCCCCAGCTTGGGCTCTGTGCCATTATTCCAGGGGCTGGCAAGGGAACCCAGGGCCCCCACTACACCAAGTTCCAGCCAAGGCACCCTATAACCAGCAATCCAAGTCCTCAGTCCCTATTGATATTTTCTTTACTGCTTCTGGGTTCACCACTGGAGCTCAGTCTACTTCCCCTTGGCTACTTTGCCCCTCCTACCTTCTTGCCAGACTCCTTGCTGCAGGACAGAATCTAGGGCTTACGCTCACCCTGGACTTGTCCCTAATGGCCTCCCTCATCCCAGGGAGTGCCTGCAGCCCCTTCCCATGCAACCTCATTCTGCTCTTAGCTTCTTGGCTTTATAATACTGGTCCAGCCCTTCCCAAGCTGGGCTTCACTCTCAGTTAACCCTGGTTCTCCTTCTCTCAGGTGATGCCAGGTGACCTAACTGGCCTCTCAGGCCCTCATTAATCCTATCAAGGCTGGTATGGGATGCACATCCCATCACAAGGTCACTACTCAGAAGTCTAATGATGGCAATTTAAAATGTCAAGATTCTTAGCTATTTCTCCGGGATGATCATATTACAAAGATCTATTGTGAGTAAAGACCCCTTCTGGTATCCCAAGTGGGTCAAGCTTGGCTAGTGGGCAGAACTAAAGAGAGTACTACCCCTCTTCCCCCATGCCCAGCCCCTGGGCAGAGTAGAGGGCAGGAAAGCAGACCAAGGCAATTTACTGTGAGTTGCTTTTCCTTCAGCATGAATACACTCCCCTCTCTCCATTGTCTGTCTAAAATGGGTGGGGGAGGGGAACTGAGGAGGTGGAAAACAAATGTTCCGGCTTCATTCCAACAGATCTATTTTTCCAGGGGGAGTTCGGCCATTTATCATCTTCTTGGCCAGAATCGGACAACGAAACCTTGGGTTGTAGCTTCTTGGCACAGAAAAACAAACAAAAAGGTGAACCCCAAGCCCAGCTGCAGAAACGACTCTCCACTTTAAACTGCATTAGTAGTCTGAACAACCCTCATCTATTAGCCCAACCAGCTCCATGGTGCCAGCTCCCCAAATGGTGTCTAAGAGCACAATATCCCAAAGCCAGGAATTATTTCACAGCAGACCAGAGTCCCTGCAGGTGGGTCTAACCTCTCCAGAGAAGTCAATCCTCTTCAAGGGAAGAGGATGAAAACTGCCTCTATTGCGACTGGCATTCCCTTGAATATCTGAGGGCAGCGTTGTTGCCATCTTGGAATGCATTCCTAACTCAGGTCTTTACAGGCCACCATGTTCTGCTCAGAAAGGAATCTTAAAACCTAAGGCCAAGTACTGCCTGCCTCAGGAGCTTGGGCACAGAACAACTGGAGATGTCATCCCCTGAAGAACTGCTGGCAGCACACAGGCTACATGTCAGGAGAATTCCTGCACCTTTGAGGACAGCCCCAGTTCTGTTTGAGACCTTGAGCCCGATACTCCCTTGCCGTGAACTTTGTGCCGTCATTTCCACCAGTGCAAAATGCTCCCACGTCAGAACGGTGCGGGGCCAGAGAGAATCAGGCCCCTTGTTTGTGCCGAAGGTATTTCTAAGGCTTCTCTCAGTGTGTTGTTTAAGCTCAGCAAACAAGCTCTGTTGAGGGAAACTATCCTCAAGGGGGACAGGAAGGCTGGTCACCTTATAGTTTGGGGTTTAAATGATCTGTTTCCAGACTATGCTTCCAAACTGGGAAGAAGATGCAACAAATGTTGGGATGTCAGAAATAGCTATGGGTTATTACACATGCCCCAGCGTGTCTGGCCTTATTGCTAGCTGATTTGGGTGAACAGGGGCATATATTCAGATATACAGAGATGCCTCAAGTCTGATCTTCCCAGAGCACCCCCCAGGAGAGGGTAAGGATAGTTCAATCTCCAAACCCATTTAAAGCAGACAGGCCAAGGATTAACTGTTAACAAGTTTACCGATTACAGACGCTCCCCAGGTTACGCAAGACCTGACTTATGCAAATTCGCACTTACGGAAAAAGTTCCGTAAGCTAGAAATAGGTGGGGTGGGGTTTTTTTGTTTTTTGGGGGGGCTCTCCGGAACAGAACGATTGCGTAAGTCGGGGAGCGTCTGTAATGCCAACTGTGATGGCAGTGTGCATTGTGCACATTTGTTCATTGGAAGCCACCAACTCTACTCAGACCCCTATACAGCTATCACTACAAACCTGGACCAAATTTGAACCGGGGGGGCATGAAGTCTCCTTAGCCAATTACCAATCAATGATGGGATCTGCCTTGTCTGGATTACAGCTTGTTAGTGTTCTACTGTCACTCCATCCATTTCCTCTCCAAAAATCCCTGTACTGGCAATGCCAGAGTCCCCCATCAAGGTTATGCAATAGTTACCTTCTATTTGGTTAAAGGGCATTTTTTCCTGTATGACTGATTCTCTACTGTGTTGCTTGTTGTACAATTAGCTATATACCAGGGAAAATCATGGTTAAAATATTCCAAGGGTTTCCAGATGGGGATCACTGGGAACTGCTCAGCCTTACAGGCCTGTCTATATGCAACTCAGAGAAGAATTTGGGAGGAAACCAATAACCACGGCTGAAAAAAAACTTCACCCTTTCAGCTTCCAGTGGGATTTACCACTCAGTCATTTGAGACAGCTCCACACGTGCTGAGCAGATTTCTGGCTGGAGAAACGCTGACTGCGGCTGATTCACTCACCCTCCCTCCCCTTAGCTGTGACACAGACTGCTGTCATCTTCCTGTTGGTTTATAACCTGTCAGTCACCTCCCTAGATTAGTGGGAAGCAGATCTTGCATGGCCATGACCCAGGAGGGTTGTCCAAGTTCAGGAGGTTTGCACGGAGTAATCCACACCAAGCAAGAGGGAGAGAGATTTTGCCCAGCTCACTCCTTGCACAACCCAGTCTGGCATGTGAGTTTATCTAGCGAGAAAATCCTGCACCATCAGAGTCCAATGCGCCTGGAGCAGCAGCGACAAAATGAAATTTGACCCAGGAGGGCACATGGCATTCCATTGCTAACTATGGGACACCAGCTCCCACCTCCAAGGAGTAATTGTCATGCAACATAATTCTAAGGTAAAAAGCTGAAACAAAAGAAGCTTTGCTCCTATCCAAGCAGCTTTTACAAAAAAGCAGCAGCAGCGGAGAAGTCTTAATATTTTCCTCTTATCTTAAATCTTTGATCACATGACACCCTCATTTATTTCCTTCCCATCTGTGAACACAGAATCATGAAAATGTAGGTCTAGAAGGGACCTTGAGACCCCCTGCACGGAGGCGGGACCTAGTAAACCTAGACCATCCCTGACAGGTGTTTGTCTAATCTGTTCTGAAAAACCTCCAGTGATGGGATTCCACAACCTCCCTTGGTAACCTGTTCCTGTGCTTAACTATCCTTATAGTTAGAAAGTGTTTCTTAATATCCAACTTAAATCTCCCTTGCTGCAGATTAAGCCCATTATTTCTTGTCCCACTTTCAGTGGACATGGAGAATAGCTGATCACCATCCTCTTCATGACAGCCCTTAACACATTTGAAGACTTATCAGATCCCCCGCTCAGTCTTCTTTTCTCAAGACTAAATATTCCCAATTTTTTTAACCTTTTCTCATAGGTCAGGTTTTCTAAACCTTGTAACATTTTTGTTCCTTTTCCCCTGGACTCTCTCCAGTTTGCCCACATCTTTTTCCTGAAGTGTGGTGCCCAAAATTGGACATAGTATTTCAGCTGAGGCCTCACCAATGCCAACTAGAGCGGGACAATTACCTCCCATGTCATACATAAAACACTTCTGTTAATTGCAATTATATCACATTGCTGGCTCATATTCAATTTGTGATCCACTATAATCCCTAGATCCTTTTCACCAATTGACTGCCTAGCCAGTTATTCTCCAAAGTGTAGTTGTGCTTTTGATTTTTCCTTCTTAAGTGTAGTAGTTTGCACGTCTTTATTGAATTTCATTTTGTTGATTTCAGACCAATTCTACAATTTATCAAGATCATTTTGAATTCTAATCCTGTCGTCCAAAGTGCTTGCAACTCCTCCCAGCTTGGCGTCATCCGCAAATTTTATAAGCATACTCTCCACTCCATTATCCAAGTCATTAAGGAAAATATTGACCAGTGTTGGACCCAGGACAGACCCGTGCAGGACCCCATTAGACACGTCCTCCCAGTTTGACAAGGAACCATTGACAACTATTCTAAGCATCGATTTTCAACCAGTTGTGCACCCACCTTATATTAATTTCATCTAGACCACATAACCCTAGTTTGCTTATGAGATTGTCATGTGGAACTGTGTCAAAAGTCTTACTAAAAATCATCGTGTATCGTGTCTACTGCTTCCCCACTATCCCTAGGCCAGTAACCCTGTCAAAGAAGGAAATCGGATCGGTCTGGCATGATTTGTTCTTGACAAATCCATGTTGGCTATTCCTTATAAACCTATTGTCCTCTAGGTGCTTACAAACTGATTGACTGATAATTTGTTCCAGAAACTGAAGTTAGGCTTTCCATTTCCTGCTCAAGTGGACCCTATCTCTCCCCAGCAGGCCTCCTTCCTGGAATAGCATTCCATGGTGGAGGAAACCAAAGCTTTCCTGTCAATGCCATCTGTGCATTCATCTCCAGGATGTGTCCATCGCTGCTTGGGCCCCTTCCTCCGCTGAGAGGATGGACAAGACCACCACCTACAACTCTGATGCCTTCAGCCTCCCTCCCAGAGCCCTGCAGTCACTACTGATATGCTCAGGGTCATATCTGGCAGTGTCATTAATGCTCATGTGGATGAGACACATGGGGTAGTGGACAGAGGGACAAATGAGCCTCAACAATATTTTTGAAATGCCTTGGATGTGGGTTCCAGTCAGGCAACACACTTCCCAGGACATCAGGTCAGGTCAGAAGATGAATGTCTCTGTCCTCCTCAGAGGGAGCCCCGACCACCACCACCACCCTACATCTCCTTCTCTTGGATGTGCTGGATGTGACTCTCCCAGCCTTACAGGCAGGTGGCTCCTCTTCCTCAGCCACTAGGGTCTGCCCCTCACCTCTTGTTGATAGTACAACATACTGGTTCTTGACCTTGATGGACAGGGGACATGGGAGGGGGTGTGAATCATTGTCTAGTGACCACCTCAGGCAGCGACCAGTCTCCTGCCCACAGAGCAGCCAGCTCTCCTTCCTCCTGGTGCTGCCATAGTCATCTGTAGTTGGCTAGCATCCTCCATCCCAGACATCTTCATGTGCATCCTGTCAATGAAGTCCTCACAGGCCCAGATGCTACGCAGAAGAGCCGCCACCTCCTGCAGCTCTCTTACCTGCTTACTGAAGGATTCCACCTACAGGCACCTCCCACACCAGGTGGTTACACCTACCTGGCTTTCTTCAGCAGAGACACGCAGGCCACATTCCCAGCAAGTCAAGACCAGGTAGAAGCCTCTGGAGGCAGGATCCCTGTCTGGCCAGGGTCCCACCGGTGCAGGCAGAGGAAGAACAAGCAGTGCTGTTGGCAATGTTTCATTTTCCTCCCACCGCACATTCATCCTTGCGGAGTATCTATAAGCTAAAACCCTATCTCCCTGCCTTTCTCTGCTGGCAAACTCCATTAGTCTCTCTGCTGCTCCTGCCACTGGGAGCCGAGGAACCTGGGTAATTCAGCATCTGCACAGCTTCCGAATGAGGTTTCTGGATCATTTGTTTAGTGAATTTAATGCACGTGCATCTCACAAGCCGAGGGTCTATGTCTGCATTAGCTAAGACAGATTCTGTGAAAGCTCCCAGGGTAACTCATTCAACACACCTTGATATGGAGGACTGGAACAATGAATTACTCTTTTCTTGAGCTGCCAAGCATACAGAGCTATGCTGGTTTGTTGTTTTTTGCTCTTTTGGGTGGAGAGGATGGTAGATGTGAGAAAATGTCCAAGTTGAGACCCGCTAACTCAATACACTTGTTACTCAATACAGCTTTGAACTCAGCTTCCCCAAAGAGACAGTGTAATGTGTTAACCCATGTGCCACTCACCTCTGTCACTGCAGCAGCCAGTTGGTAATAGGAGCTAATAGGAAAGAACAAGCTGATTAGATCATAGCAGTGCTTCTTACTTACTAGGAGACAGTGTTTAAAAAACACAGTGATTTGAACAGCACAGAACTTTACTACCCTCTGCCACAGGCTATCCTGGGCAAAACACAAGACTACCAGAGTGCTGTGCACGCTCCCTGGCAGCTTGGCTGCTCCCTGGAGCAGGTAACTGAGTTGTCTGAATGGAGCAGAGGTTCATGACTGACTGAGCCAAGAAGAGGGGTCAAGAGTGGATTTTTAAAAAGGAGAAGTAAAACGAGTCACTCAGTCACGCAGCCCTACAAGCTTTTGAAAAACAAACACCAAAGAGCTGACTCAAGTCATCGGAGCATCTGGCCTGGAATTCAAACAGACAGATATATTTTCCCCCTTTCAAAACATTTTTTTTTTTTTTTACACTAGCCATCAGTAATCTCAGAGGATTTTCTTAGCTTTGTTTCCCTTCTTGTTTCCAGGAGACAGAACCACAGTGAGCTACTGCAAAAAGAGAAGCCAGAATGAAAGAGGGGCAGAGGAAACTGTCGGGAGACAAACCAAAAAGGGAACCAAAAAACAGGGTCTTGCCGGCCAAAAAAAATCCAATACGTTTTCCCCTTTAAGCTGACAGTGCCACTCGCCGCACAATAAACCACGCAGACATAGGTCAAGTTAAACTAGTCCGAGCTTATTTCACTCACACTCTTGTCAGCATAAGAACAAGACGACAAGGATGGCAGATGAGAGACCTTCCAAGAAACAAGAAAAGTACATCCCCCATCTATTCATGCCTCCCCAAGCAAGACCATTACCAAAGGGTTGTCCTAGAATATCTGCCACCTTCAGTGCATTTAGCCCCTACACACAGGCCCCTGGAATGGAGTGAAAACATTCCACCTAACAAGAGCCAGACCAGGAAGAAAGCAAACACGTACACTAGGGGCTAGAAGGCTCAGTGGTGAGTTAAGGAGGCTCAGTAGGGTCTGGGATGGGTTAAGGAAAAAGGCCAGGATTCAGATTCCACAGTAAGAAGGACCCAGAGGCAGGCAGGCAAAGAAAGGGGAGCTAACGGCAGCGCAGAACACAGCTGACCGATGCAGCAGACCTGGTGGGGGGATTGGGCTTACTCTCTCAGGAGGAAGGTCAAGGATGCAGCAGTCTGTTCTGGTCAGAATTGGAATAAGTGTGGTGCTTCCAATGTGGTCCCTAGTGAAAGCACAAAGCTGCTACATAATCGGTCCCTTCGGGTAGGTCACATTGGAAGAGTAGGGGATTTGCATCTCAGGCCTGGGATACACCAGCACATTTGTACAGTGTTGAGTACACCACTGGAATATCTGCAATGCAGGTGAGTGCATATTGGAGGTGCAAACCAGCTGCCTTATGTATGGCTCTAGCTAGTGAAATCAATGTCAATTTGAAAAGCAATAACATTCGGCAAATTCAACCAAACAAAAATAAGATCAAGATAGTGATGCCAGGCTCCCTGCAAACCGCCCAGAAGGGAGAAATCCACTGGGAATGAGAATGGAAAGTAATAACAAAACAAACTGAACTCGCATCCAATTAGGTCAGCACATTATTCCTCTTATGTGTTTTGAACCCATAACAAGCACTAGGGCAAACTAAGCACAAAAGATGGTCTTGACAGCCCCAAATCACATCAGCATCACAAAACAGCCAAGCCATGGCGTGCAAACAGCAATGCAAATAAACCATTCACGTTGCTAAACACACAGCTGGCATAGGCCATGCGTTTCTTGCTAAGGACCTATGGTGTTACCATAGTAAGTACAAGGAGTCCTATGCAAAGGTCTAAAGAACTGAATAACCTTTTAATTATCCAGAATAATCCCCACGTGTCCTTACATGTCTGACAGCACTGAGTAGGCTGATTCTTGGCATGCATGAGCTTCTCACAGGAGAGCACTAGCAACAAAATTAGTTTATTTCATGCTGGAGAAGAACCAAAAAAAACCCTAAGCTTGCTCTGCTTCTCTCTCTCATATCCCCCTCTTCAAATGCCAATGTATTCAGTGTTAGAAAACATTAGGGGGAGATAATGTACATTGGAATCCATTTGCCTGGGTTCTGTGGGTTTAAAGGTGAAGGACACGGATCTGTACTTGGGTGCAGATCTCAAACTGCAGTCAGTTTAAACAACAGCATTTTTTTAAATGAAGTAAAGAGACATCACAAGACTTAAACAGGTTCCAGAGCAACCCCGGGACTTCTGCATCACAAGATGGCCTTCACACCATGAGAAGGCAGGCAATTTATGTTTACCCAGCTATGTTTTCCCTCAGGCCTGCCTCTCACACCCAAGCGAAGCTCTTATGAAAGCTCTTTTGCCTTATTATTTATATAGCAGCATATGTTTACAAGGTGTTTTACAATAGATAATAAACGCTAAATACAGAATGGAATCCCAGTCCGCAAGGGCTCCCAGCCTTAAAGAGCATGAATGACAGTACAGCACAGAACAAATGGGAGCAGCTAGTAGTCATCATAGCCAGGAGGAGGCTTCAATGGAACAGATGGATCTTATCTAGCAGACACCGGTTCCCCAGCATACCTGGCTCTTGAAGGGCCCATACATAAAAACCAGAACTCCTACTATAAATATATTGTATAATACAAATTACACTTCTAGTCACCCATACCCAAAACTTAAAAATTCACTTGCCAATGGCACCCAGGAAACTCTCTTGTGAGCGGGCAAGAATAGGAGAGAGCAAAATTTCAGGTCAGGTCCATTGCCTCCACCTATTACTTTAAGCAACAGTGACAGAGAGAGGAAGCTTAAATTTCATTGACTTGCATCTTGCATGCTCCTACATGCCATCTACAACTGCCCTCCCAAGTTCCTCCTTCCAGCTCCACTCTGGGTCCCCTCATCTGACTTAGACCCTTTTCTCTCCACACAAATTGCTCTCACCAAAGTCTCCAATTGCAACTTTCTGGCTAAATCTCAGGCCTAATCCGCCTTGGTACTTCTGTTGCATTTGACAATGTTCATCATGCCCTCCTTGAAATGTTTTCCTCACTTGGCTTTCATGATTCCATCCACTTCAGCTTCTTCTCCTATTTCTGAGGCACAAGTTTCTAGATATAGCTATCTCAGCAAGCCAAACAGGCAGTTGCCTACCAAAGAAGGCTAGCTGGGCATGTCAGAGGTCATCTATATCTTCACACAGAACACAACTAATCTGCAGCTAATGTAGAACTCTGGCAAACGGAGGTTAGAGGTATTAGAAATGTGTGGGACAGTTATCAAAATATGGGCTAAAACTTCAATGGAGACAGGGATTCGGTAACTAGAGCTTTGTCTTAGTGGATCACCTTTACAGCAGAGTAACCAGTCAAATTAGAAAATACTAAGTATTCTATGTTCCCAGATCATAACATTCAGGGAAATCTTCTGCTGATTTTGTCTGCCATTGCTCTGCTCCAGAATACAGCCATTATAAAATAGATAAGATCAATATCATTACTAGTGTTAGGAGTCAGAACATAACCATCCCGATTCCTCAGTCTCAGTAACAACAACCCATATTCCATTTAAATTTACTGACCCTCTTGTGGCCAATAAGACGAGATAAAAGCTGTTTTATTGGGGAAATATTCATAAACAAAAAAGGCCACCGTGCTAAGGGGGCACTGTCCTTCCCAGGGGATCTGAGCTCAGTTTCTCAGGAGATGTGATGATATGAAGGCAGAATGCCCAATCTCTAGGTGCAGAGGAAGAAAATGTCTAATTATTCTTGAGCAACCTACTGTGACCAACCTTCAGAGCAGCATTTATAGGCTCCCGAGAGACCTAACCTCCTTATCAGGATAATATTGTGGGGTGGGGGTGATTAGGGAAAAAAAGGATGGGGGGTGCATTCCAGAGGATACCTGTACTGAAGCTACCAATGTAGTCAGACTGGATTTCTCTCTCCATGTCTGGGTGAAGAGCACAACGCCAGACATCACAGAATACATGCAAGAGGGTTATTCCATGCTACAGTTGCCATCTCTTAGAGAGCATCACTATTAGAAACACTGAGTTGAACATCCATTGAGTTATGTGCACGTTCAACACACTAGAGAATCTAATAAAAACGCAAGGCATTCAACACTTAGCTGAAAGCACGAGGAGGAAGAGCTGAAAAGAATCTAATTAAAAGATGTCAGTGAAAATGCAGTCCTTCTAACAAGCTATTAAACCAATGTTGTTGAGAGGAGTCGTCCTCACATTTTAGGAGACTACTTAGTGAAAATTAACAGCCTCCTCACCAAAGACTGTATTTGATACACCAGTGTAAAGATACAGTATTTATCAGGCAGGGTTAAGCTAAGGCCTTTCATGACGTGCGCAGTGACTCACCCTGCTGGATATGCGACAAGGCCGGTCCTGGGGTCGCAGGCTAATCCTCTGCCTCCCGACACAGTTATTCCTAATACTTTCTCCAAGGTCACCTAGTGCAAAAGGAAAACAGAAAGAGTCATGAGAGGCACTCACAGATGGATACATACGTGGGTGCCAATGGATTGCCTCATGCTGGCATTCCGAAACATGGTTCCCAGAGGGCAATGAAGAGAGCATCAAAAGTCACTCAGACAACATCCAGTGGAAGAGTACTGTCACTTTTAGGGATCCCAAGGGAGACCTGTAGCTAGTGTAAATGGGTTTGCAAATGCAAGCATCCCTTCCCACTCTGTAAAGTTGTTGTTTGCAATATCTGCTTTTTCCAGCCAAGGAGATTGGCTTTGGAAAGGAAAGAAACAGAACAGGAAACAGCCGCTTGAAGGCTTTATGAACCCACCAAGACTTTGTCCTTTTGCAGAACCTCCTCTTTGAGGTTCTGAAGCATTCAGAGAGCTTTCCCTTACTGCCCTTCCCCACCCGCCCGCTCCTCTAATCATTTCCACATGCCTCTGTACTGCTGGGTTCCCACTGGGACTAAAACAAACGCTGGCAAAGAGTCTCCAGCCTGGTGGTGCAGGCTCAAGAAGTTCCTGAGTAGGCATTCAAACTCTGGGATTCACTGAGGTTCTGCTTTCACCTGAGGCTCAAGGCAACTTGTCCAAGGCCATAAGGGCATCATGCGGAACAGAACCCAAGATCCAACTAGCTCTCACTCCTGCGTTCTAACCATCAGACAAGTATTTCTCAACTTTCTCAGGGTGGCGACCCCTTATTTGAAGTCAGAAATTCATATGACCTTCCCTTACATTTCTTACTCTTTTATAGAGGATGTATCCATTATAATAATGATAATCCTATATAAAATATAATTTCTTTGACTTCAACTACTACATTTGACCCTCCCAACTGCCTTTGGTAACACCACCACCACTCCCCCCAGTGGGTCAGGACCCTTCAGTTGAGAAAGATAGCATATTAGATCTTAAAACTGGTTTCCTTTTTAGAAATCTTTTTAAAAATGAATTTCATGCTTGTGAGGACAAAGTGACACAATGCTGAAGGCTGGGCCTTCTCAGTCAAGGGCCAGAGAGGACTTGAGAAAACCCTTCAGCTAAACTTAAGTCTGCTGTCCTCCCTGGTGTTCTCCTGACTGAAGCACAAAATTGTTCTCTTTCATTTACAGTTCATGCAATCTGGTTTTATTTATTGCATGTTATATGCATGTGTTTTCCCCAGCACCGCCATCCCTGCCAATTCTTGATTTTGTTGGGTCATGTTGTCTTCTGGTTTTGATTAACATAGTTTGAGTATATTTTGATATTTTCTTAAATATCCAGAAGCCTTCAGGCATGGGCGCCACGTAAGAAGTTATTATTGCAATGAATACTATGATCATCAATAGCTTCCCAGGAGATCAATGTCTTGTGCTCATCCAGACAACAGGATGCACAATAGACAGAGGTAAGGCAAGTTTTCCAGTGCCAATGTGCCCCAACACAGAACTGAAGGAATCACCGATATGGTGGAGAAGCGTGGTCTCTTTAGCCTTGAGTTCTCTGCTCAGGTTGCTAGAGAGGGTGCCAATAGCAACGGTGGATTTTGTGATATAGCTACACCTTCCACAAGGAACTGGACTGAGACCCCACCACCTCGTTTCACACAAGCCACCAAAAGGCAGCAGTTCCATAACTCATGGCTTTCTCTGTATTCAAGCTGGTGACCTAGAGATGGAAGATTTCATATCCCAATCCCCACAGCCATTCTGTCCTCATTCTTGCAAAATGAGTCTCTCTTTGGAAATGTGGCTTTTACAAAACTGTAACTAAATATGGTTATTAAATAAGAGCACACTATTAAAAATGCATCTATAAATCCACTAGCAAAGCAAGAAAACAGCTTTGCTCCAATTCCATTTTCCTTTAAAAAAAAAAAAACAAAAAACAATGTACTTGTGCTTTGTTCAGGTTTGTTACAGTGGCTTCAAAATACACCGCAAAATGTTTTTAAAATTCTGACTGGAAATTAATTACACACATACACACACACCCCTCTCCAGCACTGAAGCGCAGATCCCCAGCTCTCTGCCCCTCCAACTAACAGGGGTTCAGATCCCAAAGTAGATTGTTCTCAGCCCCAGAGATGGTGGATGGAAAGCAATTTACATCTCTCTCAAGTGATCCCATCTGGCCAACACTCCAGCCTTGTCTCATTATGAAAATTACCCATTTCTGATAATGGGCATCAACTGTGCAATTACCGCTTAGCGCCAGGTGCAGCCCAGACTGCTTTTAACCACGGTTTCCAAAAAGGCAGCGTATACACTATTTGTCCGAAGCCAAATAGTACCTGCGGCAGACACACGTGGTCAGCGATGGGTAATTTTCCCAGTGTAGACAAGGTTTCTGAGCAGTACGTTGATAGGCTCTTCAAGGAACTACATTCAGCTTCACAGGCTGGGGAGCATGGAGTTGGAAGACTCTTCCCACTCCCAGCTTTTAAGGAAAAAATGAACCGGAGAGAGTGTTACTTAAAATCTGTTCAGTCACCGTGAGCTCTCACTCTGCCCTACACCTCCCCCCAACCCTCACTCCCACACAGCCCTGTAGCATCACACTGCTCTTCCTTGGGTCTTCCTCTCCCATGTGGAGTGTTGCAGACACCCCAGGCAGCTGTGTAACATGGCAGGCTTGAAAATGCTTGCAGGCAACAAACGCCCCCTTTGTCCTGCCGCTTGTAGCAGGATTCAGACCCAAAGGGGATGCCCAGTCCACATGTTCCCATAAAATTATTTTCCTGATGAAAAGCATCTTCTTCCCTCCAGCTAATCACACACCCAACTCTGTTCCTTCCTTTAGAAAGGCAGAACTGTTGCTGAGGGTGTGATAGTTGGTCTTTTTACCATTGTATTTAGACCTATTAGGCATATAGGAAGCCTGCTGCCATGATTATGATTTGCAAGGCAAGAATTCATGAACTCATTTAACAAGCAGAATCTTAGAGATGCTACACAGCCATAACCTTTCCTTTTTCAGCTTCACTTATTGCAACACTCCACTATCCCCCAGACAAAAAGAAGACTGTAATCACCTGTCTCCAAGTCCCAATCAGACCTGAATAGTGTGGGAGTGAGGTGAACCTAAGATAGAAGAGTGGGGGTAGGGGGGTGGGGGGCACAGAGTTTGCATTCAGTGTTGGAAACTTGGGGTGTAGTTCTTCCATAGGTCCTTGAGTTGACCTCCCTTTTTGAACCCACACTTGTCATTTACACACATCAGTCCCTTGTTGGTACCTGGTATCAGGTAGTAGACACCTAACTGGCGCCTGCAGATAATTACAAGATTGAGTTGCAAAAGCTGTGCCTGCAATAATCTGTGCCCTCAAACTATAGGCCCAGAGGGGAGGCTAGATTTTAGAAGTCGGCCATCTCAGTGCCGACATAGCACAGTTGCAAAGAAGTTCCACCTGCTGGAACCCTTGCAGGACGTCCGGGAAAGGAAGCTCCCGTTGCTGAGCTGCCGTAGCTGGCACTCTCAGAGCACTGCAGAGAACAGCCAGAGCTTTCCCAGTTCTCCTGACCATGGAGAACCAGCCAAACACTGCAATAAGACACCCAGGCAGTGACCAAGTGGTCTCCAGGCCCCTCTGCTGCACCAGCTCCCTGCTCAATTACTGACAAACCTCTCCGAAAGACAGGTCTAACTGGTCAGCTGCCCTGAACAGGAAGAACAATCACAAACAAGAAGTGGGATGGACAGCTCCCAGTGAGGGGTTTTACCACTGGCTCAGGGAAGCTGAGGCCAGGTCGACACTACCGCGGGCGGTTGCTTTAGTGGCTCTAGTAAAGACCCACCAAATCAGCAGCAGCTTGCTCTCCAGTCAACCCCTGTACTCTACCCCCAACCAGAAGAGTAAGGTAAATCGACAGGAGAGTTTCTCCCATCGACCTTCCATGGTAACTCGACCTAAGGTACGTCGACTCCAGCTACATTATTCACATAGCTGGAGTTGCGTAGCGTAGGTCGACTGACCGCTAGTGTAGACATAGCCTGAGACACCAGCCACCGGCAGTTGTTGCTGCATTTGAGGGCTAGAACAAAATTTTAAGTCCTAAGAATAACCCCAGCTGCCCAACTCTCTCCCACATGCTGTGTTGTGCCAGCCTGGAAGAGCTTGGCATGCTCCCTTTGGGCTTGTGTACACGGCAACATTTATGGCCAGAAGTGGGAGAGGCACAAAATGTGGTCTTGCTTCTTACAGAGGGCATCAGCCGGTGTTACAGAACCAATGCTACAGGCTCTGACTGGGACCCTACCATTATAACACGCTCCTCCACCACAGTACACACTGTTGTGTAGATCCAAAGAAGCCAATCAAGCCAATACTATGGCTGAACCTGAGACGACTGTGTCTGAGCCGGGGCTTGCAGAGATTTCCTCTCCATTGTGAGCAGGGACTTTCCCCCCTGAGAACCGTATCAGTCAAGCCATGCTATTGAATCCTTACCTCCTTCCTTGCACCTCTTAGGCCACAGGATGGCAAGAGCTGTGTTAGGATCGTACTGTGGTCCAACCAGTGGGAGAGTTCTACAGCATAGCTTGATGGCCACTGTTCTCAGGAAAACAGAACCCTTGCCCACACTGGTCAGGGAAACCATCTGTAATAGACACTCCTAGCGTGGTTTCAACTGTAGGTTGGACAATGCCTTGATGTTGCTTCCAGACTGGATAGAAATACTACAGCAACACAGCTGATGCTTGTCACATCACTCATCCCAACACACAAGCAGGGAACTGCGTAGGAGTCCAAGAGCAATTTTGCCTCCCCCTCTCCATCCTCCCAAACACCAAATGGAACTCTTAACTGCACTACTGTTAACCCACCAGGCTAGCCCCATTTCCAGCCTTTCAACGCCATCCACATCTTCGGAGGCCCATGGAGCTACACATTCCCCATGAGAGCAGAGCTATTCTAGTTCAGAAATAAATAGCTGGAGAATTTAAGAGGAGGGAGAGGAGCTGTGTCCAACACCTCAGTACTTGAAAACGGCTCCCAAGAGAAGAACATCGTGAGCCACAGCTCACATCGTCAGCTACAGCTAACACACCAACAACAAATTCCTAAAGAAACATCAACCAGCAGCTTACAGGAGTCAGTAACTTAGAAAGGCCATTCCCAGTGATGACAGAGTCCATCACATACCTCAGCCATTCCGAGAGGGCAGCCCAAAGCTAAACAATGGGTAAGAATTACAACTGCTCTAAGGGCTTGTCTATAGCTGGAAATTAACTGAAAGTTATTCCAGAGCAATTATTCTGCAACAAGTTAGTCTGGAATAGTTATTCCATTCCAGAATAGCTGTTTCAGTCAGCTTCCAAGAGTAGACAAGCCCTTAGTTAAAAGCCTAACGTGGGCCAAGAGATCTACAGTAATACAATTAATGTTTTAGTCCATTTCATTAACTAACAACATCAAGCGAGCAAGACAAGACTACATCCTTCCCTGTCAATAAATCACATGCTCACATAATTCACTTAGCGGTACATCAATAATGTATTGGCACAGCCACATGCTTCTATGAGAGAAGTGGACATAGAAAACCCAGTGTTAAGAAAGCAGTGACGGAACTTGGTCATTGAATTTTGGAAAGACTAGAGCATCTTCACCAACAGTGCAGCAGTTGTCAATAACTAGTAACTATTTTGTCTGAAGAGTCAATATAGAATGAATTTTTTTTTTCCCCCTTACAAAAATCAAGGCTAGATTTCATGAAAGCCCCAGTTGACATGACTGTTCCCCCTGGATTCTGCCACTGTAGCTTTCAGCACCATTACAGTCCTGAATTTATTCAGAATGTTGCAACACAGCAAAATGACATGAAGTTGTTGACATTGGGGTGTGATGACACATGTGAAGATGCATCTTGGCCATGCATGGACAATCAACAGGTGAGTATGCACAGGCAGGAGTGCGCTATGGAGGCTACATTCAAATGGTGAGTGCCAAGCCCCAAAGCTAGCCCAGCTCTCAGACCACCAGCTTTCTCGCCAGCCCCCCAAACAGTGCACAAGTCCAAGTGTGCGTAACCATCAGGGACTGGTGCATACCACACAGCCTCTGATCTACTGTCTGAACACATGCTCTGATCTCCTGTTACTGTTGCAAAACAACAAAGGATTGAGGTATTCCACTTACCTCCGCTGTGCTTCGTTTGGCACATTAAACATGGAACACTAATTACAGTGAGTTGTTCTGCTTAAGGGGTTGTCAGCATTTCCATTGTAAAGCCTTCATTTCAGGGGTTTACAGTACAGCTGTGAAATATTCTCTTTGGGCTGAAGCTTGACGTGCAAAGGTTTGGCCCCAGACCAGGTTTGTCTGTTTGTTTGCTGTTGGGGGTTTGAGGTTTCTGGTTTTGGTCTTAAGGGTTTTTTTGTTTTGTTTGTTTTGGGGGGGGGATTTAAGGAGGGAGCTATTTCCAAGTTATCAGAATGCAAAACAACAAAAACCACACTGCTCCACTTGATTTCCTCCTCTCCCAGCCACCCCCTTTGTTGATGTGTTCTAACTTTAACAGCTTCATCTTAGAGCCATTTTAAACGTACTTAACTCTATAAAGCTAGAGGATCGTTTGCCTTCTCCCTCCTCCTCCCCAACTACAGTTTAACTTGTTTTTCCCTCTCAGAGTCCAGTGCTGACGAAATGTTCCGGCTTGACAGGCTGAAGACTGAAATCCTCTACCCCAGAGGAGGCAGAACAGCAGGGCAAGCTCCCACACACCCGCCTTACTAATATACCTCAGCCCTTCCCAGGGTGGACCAGTCTCCACAGCCCATTCAAACCCTGGTCATCTGACATTGTCGTCATTTGTCCTGCTGGACTCTTTGTGAACACTGACCCCCTAGGAGTCGCACTGGAACCAGCAAACTTGTTTCACACAGGCCACCATGCTGACCTGTTGCAAAATTTTGGACACTTCCAACCTCTGCTCTGTTTGAGCCAGCATTCATGAGATGAAAGGCTTCTTATCCCATTTCCAAGCCACTGAGTCAGTCTCCACCTCTCTGAAACCTCTCCACCTTCTGTTTCCTTACCGAGTAGGAATAATAATTCTGTAAGGTTCAAAGCAGCCAGGATATTGACATCTTCAATCAGTGATGGCGGTTTGCAAGGTCAATTTGTTTGGTTACCAAAATAGCCACAATGATCTTTTTGTTTTTAAAACCCCAGGGAACACAGTCCCACAGTCTAATTATATGCCTAACGCACCTTGGAACCACCATGGCAAGGGCTGCAGTGGAGTTACTTGGAGACTTGAATCATTATAATGCACGAAGCCATTATATTATAAATCCTGCAAAAAAGCAGGAGGTGGGGGTGGAGATGGGCTTCTAATGGAAGCGCTGACAGAGTCTCAGTTTAATTGCTCTGCCAGGTGCCAAGACAATGTGTGCGCGTGGGTGTGCGTTATACAGAATACATATAGGCTATAGAATGGAGAGCAGCACAGAGAGGGAGGCGGAAGGCAGGAAACGTGAACAAGCTAGCTCCCTATGGATTTTCTTTCTACATGCACCCTCCCAGTCTCTCTCCCCTGCTCTCCCCACACACCACACCAGCCGTTTCAGTCCCATTCCAGCTGTCAGGATCACATTCCTGACCCGCCAGCCCCAGCTGTCTGGGGCTACACTGCTGAATCTGCATTTTCCCTCCCCAAGAGGCACCTGGAGTAAAACAATCCCATATACAGAGTCTCCCAGCCCTCAGGGAACGGGAGGGGGCAGGGAGAGTCTGTTCAAAGCGCCTGTGTCAGGAACCAGATAGGGCTTTCAGAACAGGTAGCAGCAAGCAGCTGCCCCCCGTTGCTCTGTGAAAGAAGATACATGAGGGTCAGCTCCCTACTGGCTTCTGAAGCATGGTATAGTAGCCATTAAATCACTGCCCACAGGTCCCAGTTTCTCTGTTTAACCCAAAGCCGAAATCTCCATCTTTCTCCACTCCTCACCCCCACACTAATGCCTGGGGTCTAATTTCCCTTTAAAAATAAGTGCCCTTCCTCACCCCTGCAGGCCTTATGCTCCTGAGAAGACGTGGGGAGCTCCTAGGGTGACCAGACAGCAAATGTGAAAAATCGGGATGGGGCGGGGGAATAGGAGCCTATATAAGAAAAAGACCCAAAAATCGGGACTGTCCCTATAAAATAGGGACATCTGGTCACCCTAGGAGCTCCAGGCTCTCTTTCCTTCTCCCACTCAGCTAGAGTCCTTATCTGCCTAACTGCAGACCCAGGGCCTGAGTTGCAATAAGCTTCTGTGGGATTTGTCAGGCCCTCATGCTGGCCTCTCGAATCTCAGGACTTTCAGAGCGGAAGCTGAAAAGGCGACACTGACCAGACTAAGGGCTTATCTACACATGGTTACTCTGGAACACCTATTCCGTGGGTTAAGATCAATAGGAACAAGGCTCCCTTATTCTGGAATAAGTGTGTCCACACATGGAGTTAATCAGGGATGGACAAGTCCCAAGCGGAAGGAGAGAGAGGTAGATCCCATTTAGGCAGACTACAAAGAAGACAGTTCTTAAGCTCTTGGGACCCACGGTTGTCCAGAGTCACTTAACGCCAGGAATATTTTATTTACCCAATTTTTTTTTTTTAAATAAAACGTTCCCTTTATGTTATTTGTCATATGGCAGAGAAAGGGGATGGGGGCAGATCTAGGTTTCAGGCTTTTCAATTTCTGGCTGTAAAGGGTATGGTGGACACTCATCCATTCATCTGAGCTAGCCACCACAGTGCAATAGTGCTTCTCTGCCACTGATATCTGGTCTATCCTTGGAGCCGGTAAAGGAGCTGATCCAGCCTTCCACCAGTCTGAAGTTTGGTAAACCATTTCCAGGAGGGCAAAGTGCAACTGAGTACTTCCAGTGTTCCCCTGACTGTCCACATTCTAGCAGCTTCTGTCCCTGGAACCACTTCCTGCTGAAAGTGGGTCCGGGCTGCTAACCACCAGTCTGCTCCAAATTCAACCACTAAGATCAGAGGTAGGCAGAGAAAGTGGTTTTGGAGTGAGAACGAAATGGAAGTAAACGGGATTCCCAAGGGCAATGTTTCAGTTACTCATAAAGGGATTTGGATTAATTCAGCAACAAAAGGGTCTGAAAGTGTAAGGGGGCATTGTTTATCACAATAAATCACCACTTCACAGGAAGGGAAGGCCCTTTCCACAGTCATTTTCCTCTGTTTCACACAAACGTTAGTCATCACAAGAAGTGAGGAAAAGAGGACACAGAAAACAGCCAGGAAGAATCTGAGCAAAGGCTGCACAAGGCCCTACCAACACAGTTCTGCAAATGCACCATCCCCCATCCCAATCCCAGTTCTGGGCCTACTCCTAAACGGAGAGGGATGATAGTTAAAAGTTCGTTATGGAGACAGACATCAACTGTAGGCCACAATGAGAAGCAACTCATTTCACTTGTGACAAGAGAGATTTTACAACACAGGCCTCTAAAGGGGAAAAGACCATTGGCATCTACTCCTCATGCTACCTTAGTAAGGCAAGATTCAATGCTCAATTCCAGAAGATGACCGCCAAGCTCCATGAACATGCAGACTCCCAAACGACTATGAGGACACACTGAGAAGGAGTGCTCAGAAAGCCTTCATTACTCCTGACCCAGTACACTGTCCAAAAAGTCCATTCCACACCAGTAAGAAACAAACTGCATAGGCCCAAGGAGACTGAAAGGAGCCGAGATACTTGAGAGTGAAATCAGAGAAAGAGAACAAAGTCCCAGCCCCGGAAAAGGGAGAGACAGATTGAGATTCAAAACTATGCTTTCCCCACTGCTCCTCCTCACCTCCCCCCATTTATTTTAGACAGGAAAGAACCAGGACACTATTTGCCATGAACCAATTTTTTGGAACTTTGTGGGCACAAGGACGAGAGAGAATGAGAACACACGTGACTGCAGCCAATGGGGTGATTCTAAAAGGCGCTATCGGCACTCACGTGGGATGACCTGCATAACTCATTGCTGGCTTCCGTATTCATGAATAACGCAGGCATCCCAACTCCATACCAGTCAAACCCGCACACCTCACCACCATGTGTCCTGATCTATCACGTGTGGTATATGCAAACTCTTTTAGAGATGGATGAGTTTGGTTTTTTTTTTATTTTTTTTTTTAAAAAGAGGAATATCTGTATCTACTCTATAAAGCCAGGTGCTTTAATTGCCATGAGGCCAACTGAGCAGGTCTTGCAGAGGAGAGAGCAGCTGTAAATAATCAATTTAAGACAACTCTAGAAGAAACTTAACAGTTTTACTATTCACAAAAACCTTACAGATTTAAAGCCCGACATCTCAGGAGCTTCAAGGGACAAAGGCAAGTTCTCTGTCCCACTGGAAAGCTGAGAGCTCGTCTCCATTCATTGGTATAAGCTCCTGCCTCAAACAATTAAACTGGTCCCGGACTGACTGTCACCTGCGCTACACCTCAGCCCAGTGTGATTTGGGGGAAGGAAATGTATATCTGTATCCATACCTGGAAGGGGAGAATTAGAGGCATTTTATGTACCAGGTTAACTTAAATAAAAGAGTGGCGGCAGCTTAAAGTTTCTCAGGGGTTGGGAAAGCTGGAATAAAAATACCAAGATCAGCGGTCAGAGATCAGGTGAGGCAATCCAAGATGTGCGGAGAAGGCCATTTATCACATGAATTGCACCGCTTGTGGGGGGAGGGGCGTTTGTTTCCAGTTAGCACTGAATCCTGCCATAAAGATAGTGTGCACAATTATTGGTTACTATTTGTATTACAGTAGCACCTAGATGTTCCCCATTGAGGTCACAGTGTGAGGCACCAACACACACAAGTAGTAAGGAACAGTCCTTGACCTGAAGAGCTTGAAATTAAAGTAGACAAGAAAAAGAGAGGACAGGAGGGGAAACAGAAATATAAGAAGAGCTGCAGTGACTTGCCCAAGGTCACCCAGCAGGCCAGTGGCAGAGCTGGGAATAGAACCCAAGTCTCTTGAGGCCAGTATGGTGCTCCATCCATTGGGCCAAGCTGCACATCTCCAGCACTTAGAATCACAGAAATGTAGGGCTGGAAGAGACCTTTAGAGGTCATCTAGTCCAGTCCCCTGCACTGAGATAGGACCAAGTAAACCTACACCACCCCTGACTGCGTGTTTGTCCAACCTGTTCTTAAAAACCTCCAGTGATAGGGATTCCACAACCTCCTTAGGAAGCCTGTTCCAGAGCTTAACTACCCTTATAGTTAGAAAGTTCCTAATGTTTAATCTAAATCTCCCTTGCTGCAGATTAAGCTCATTACTTCTTGCCTTACCTTCAGCGGACATGGAGAATAATTGATCACCATCCTCTTTATAACAGCCCTCAATATATTTGAAGACTGTTACCAGGTCCCCCTTCAGGCTTCTTTTCTCAAGGCTAAACAAACCCAGTTTTGTTTTGTTTTTTTAAACCTTTCCTTATAGGGCAGGTTTTCTAAACTTTTTATCATTTTTGTTGCTCTCCCCTGGGCTCTCTCCAGTTTGTCCACATCTTTCTTAAAGTCTGGCACTCGGAACTGGACACAATATGCCAGCTAAGGCCTCATCAGCATTGAGTAGAGTGGGACATTTACCTCCCATGTCTTGCATACACCACTTCTTCCCTTGCCTTCAGCCAAAAAACAGGCCCAAGACAAGTATAAGAAAAGTGCTTCCAAGCAAAAGCAAAGGAAAATAGGAGAGAGTTTAATTCCACTCACTTTTCCATACATTTTTCAGATGAGTGGTGAAGAGGCCCCAAGCACCCATGGGCCCTTCTTTTCAAATCTGTGTACCTAAAGTTAGGCAGCTAAGTCCACCCGAAGGTACTTAAGCAAATGGTTTTCAAAGGTGCTGAGCTCCCACAGACTTTTAAAGGTGTTCAGCACTTTCGAAAAACCAGGCCATTTATTTAGGTACCCCAGAACGTAGTTGGTTTGAAAATCTTGGTCAGTGTCCTGGACAAATACCACCACCTAGTATTACATTCTACCTCTTGGGATATTCAAGGGGACCCACCACCCTTACCAGCTTTGCCTGGATCTCTGCAATCCTCTCCTTCATTCTCTGCCCTTTACCCTGCAGAATAAGCTCCTTACAGAGGAGGCCTTATAATCAAGTGCCCTTTGTATGTCCAAGAATTAAAGAGCTCTTCCCGTCTTCAGTGCTCAGTGTGCATGTTGATCGAAAGAGCTCTCTGCTGTCAGCTGGAAGGAGATTGTGTGCAACAGGAAAAGCATTACCTAGAGATACAGAAAATGTCTTTAAAAGAATGGAGCAAGCACTGACTTCCATTGGTCCCTCACCACCATCCCCAGGAGTGCTTTCCAAATTCTTCACCTGCAGTACGATGCCCAGATTGTTCCAGCCTGAGGATTCCCCTGCCAGGCGTAGAAAATTCCACAAAATCTCTACGTGCCAAAACCAGGGACACAGAGTATGTGTTATTCTGTTCTTCCAAAAACTGCACACCTCTAACAGGCAGGCCCTGACCCACTGTCCATTGAAGTCAATAGATATCATTTCTATTGGATCAGACCCTAAGAACAAGTGAGAAATCAATTTTTTTTTTAAACCCAGGATCAGATGGTTTAGGTTTTGTTTCATTGCCCCATCTAAAAAATGCGTTCATTCTTCCAGGCATGCTGGACACTATAATTTTCAAGCCCAGGGAAGAACACAGCTGGAAGCTTAGCAGGTACACGGGCACAGCTGCTGAATCGAGAATCTCTGCTTCATAGACTATTCTGTTTATGACCTAAGCAAAAGGCAGCCATTACTCACAGAGCAGCGATCTGGAACTCTTGACTTGGTTTGGACAGTCTAAATTTTTGCCGGGCAAATGAATCCATCATCTCAAAATAGTTTCTTACAAATCAGCAGAAATAAATCATCTGTTCAGATGCCCACAGATATGCAAATATGAATAGAGAATACACAACAAAGGGAGACAAAGTTAGAGAGAGATAACCACAAGTCAATCCTGAACGATCATTCTTAACTTGCTGAATAGCTTGTTTATTCCACTTCACCCCACATGCTTTGCATTAATTACTTCCTCCTACGACTTCTTGCAAATGTGTTTTAGTTTGTTCTCTGTAAAGAAAATCAGTAAGTAAATGACAGGCACAATAGTTCAAGCAAGCCAGTTTATATGAGGACTTAAAAGGGGACCTACAAAGGGGAAAAAATGCACTAGTCCCCATCTCACTGATGTATTATGGTAGCCTGGAAAAGGCTCCCTCTTCACTCCACTTGTTTGCTTTGTGTAGTATTTTTAACACCATAAACACAGGGCTTGTCTACCCAGGAATCCAGGCTATGGATGACCTGACAAATAGTGGGATCATGAAGTACAAATACCAAGGAAGTGAAACCTGATCAAGAGGAAGTGATTTTTATTAAAATTTTTTAAAACTTGTTTGTGTTTAACATCCAATTCCTGTTATTTCTAAGGGTAGGAAAAACCCCATTATTTTCAGGCCTTCTTTATACATCGGAAAAAATTAAAAATGGGCATGTGCCCAATTTCCATCTCTCCTTGGCAGATCACTATTTTTGCTTTAAGTTTTTAGTTCTCAGCAAAATTATTCTGCTGAGAAGGTAGAGAGAGGCAGATTCAGGAGATGCAATCCTAAAAGCATCTTACATTCCTGAAGCAGGATTTGCTTATAAATATTTTAGATACACCTTTCCATAGTGACACTTATTTGTCAGGGAGTCTGGGTTTCCAAAAGGTATGCTCTGGTCAATATACATATTGGTAAATACCTTTCCTACTCATCACAGGGCCGTTTTGCCTGTTTAAAATAAGGACTATTAGAACTAGCAAAAATATTCAAAGAACACATTGTAAATCTGGGTTGTGACATCTAAACAATGTCTGTAGTTAAAACATCTCAATCTTTTGGAAGCTGTACCTATCCATTGCTCTGGTGATCATATTTATGCTGTATTTCACAATTTCTAGAATCATGTTGAATATAGAAACCTAGACAGAGGATCTCTATACATCACTGTACCTTAATGCTTAGACCAAGGGTGGGCAAACTTTTTGGCCTGAGGGCCACATCAGGGTTCCAAAACTGTATGGAGGGCCAGGTAGGGAAGGCGGTGCCTCCTGAAACAGCCTGGCCCCTATCCGCCCCTTCCCACTTCCTGCCCCTTGACCTCCTGGGACCGCCACCCTCCCCCAGGACTCCCCCCATCCAACGACCCCTGCTCCCTGCCTGCCCCAACCCCTATCCACACCCCCGCTCCCTGAGTCCCTCCTGGGACTCCCACGCCTATCCAACCCCCCGTTCCCCATCCCCTGACTCTCCCCCCCCGAAACCTCTTCCCCATCCAACTGCCCCCTGCTCCCAGTCCCCTGACTGCCCCCCAGGACTCCCTGCGCCTTATCCAACCCCCTCACTCCTCGCCTCCTTAACATGCCGCTCAGAGCACCAGGACTGGCAGCCGCGCCACCAGGCCAGAGCCAGCCACATCGCCGCACAGTCTAGAGCACCGGGGCAGGCTGGCGGCTCTCGCAGCCATGCTGCCCGCCAGGAGCTCGCTGCCCTGCCGCCCAGAGCACTGGCAGCACGGCAAGCTGAGGCTGCGGGGAAGGGGGGACAGCAGGGGAGGGGCTGGGGGCTAGCCTCCCCGACCGAGAGCTCAAGGGCCGGGCAGGAGGGTCTGGAGGGCCGGATGTGGCCCAGGGGCCACAGTTTGCCCACCTCTGGCCAAGACAATAGTAAATGGTGGGATACTGGTTTTATTCTTACTGGTTCATGAACGAGGAGGGGGTGCAAAGGTAGCTCCTCCATAAATTCTGTAGCTCAGCTGGTTATCCAGGGAACAGCTATAGTATTGAATATGGCTTATTATTTATCAGAATAAATAAAAGAAGTGCAAAGTATATATTGCATTTATTGCAAGTGTTGCAGCAGGATAGGAAGAAGCAAAATACAAACACTTCGCTCGACTGAACTTTGGAAAGACTCAATAGCAAGTTAGTCAAAGGTGGACAAGTTTTTGCACCTTGAGGCTTAGGAAAGCATGTAAAACTAGGGCTGCTCTTCGCACATTAACTGTCTCTGTGCTGCTAGCTCTGTGGAGGCCATTTCCGGTGTTTCCTTTGGCAGCAAGATACTTATCTTTGAACTTCGCTCTGTTACACGCGGTACAAGAGACCACAGGAGCATATGACAGCAAGCTTAGCCGGTATCCTCTAGGGTGGCTGCCACATGGAAGGTTATGTAGGCGCACATTTCTACTGCATTGTTTAGCATGACACACTAGGTGACATTAGAAGCCCTAGGAGTAGGGTGACCAAACAGCAAATGTGAAAAATCGGGATAGGGGATGGGAGAGAAATAGGAGTCTATATAAGAAAAAGATCCAAAAATTGGGACTGTCCCTATAAAATCGGGACTTCTGGTCACCCTACCTAGGAGGCCAGCCACCCCAATTTTAGAGATCACCTCAATTGTGTCATGCGTATTCCAAAACCCCCCCACATTCTCTGTGGGACAGGTGTGCACCCTAACCACTGAGCTATTTATATGTGACCATACCACAAGGGGTGGTCTAGCAATTCATCTGGTTGCAGTGGGGAAAATACCTCAGGCTACTGTCAGGAGGAATTCAAAAAGAATTCAGCTGCAAGGTTAGAATTAGAGAGCCCCAGGATAGCCATGCAAAGCACAGATCGCAGGTTGTGGGATACAAAACTCTACAGCGAACCTCATGGGATTCCTGACAAAGTCCCCTCCCCCTTAGGGGAAAATGGGTGTGTGCAACCTTCACACTTTTCCACAGGGAATAGAAGCTCTGGCCCCAGAGAGCCTACCCTTTACACACGACTCTCTGGGGCTCAGCCTGGTATTCCAAAGAACTGTGTTGGCATTAGCAATGCTTCCCACACCCACTCCCACCCCAAGACAGCAAGCGGAGTTGACTCCAAAGGACTTCATACACCTGGCAAGGGAAGCCTACTATATTGGTGCTACCCCCTTTCTTACTCCCCCATCCCAAACACACCGAGTTGGGGGCTTTTCCACCCCTCCATGCATCCCAGTGAAAGGAAGCAAAGGAGCCAGAACTATTTATACCAAAAATTTTATTGCAACGGTTCTATAGTATATAAAAAAGGCTCCATGGTTTATTTCCAGCCAGAAGTAACCCAATGCTGGTGTACATATGTTTCGACCACAGTGACTGGAAAGAGCGTCCCATAAAGGCTGTTACTCTGCAATTCCACTACGACTGGTGCGATTACTATCCTTGCAGAAACACAAGCTGTGTTAGAAAAAAAAAAAAAAAAAACACGTCCAAGGCTCTATCTACACTTAAATCTCTGCAGCACTTCAGTGTAGACACTCACTACAGTGACAGAAGGGGTTCTCCCATCAGTGGAGTTAATCCACATCCTCAAGAAGCAGTAGCTAGGTCAACAGAAGAATTCTTCTGTCAGCCTAGCACCGTGTACGCCGGGGGCTAGGACACCTTGACTACATCGTTATGGGGTGTGGATTTTTCACACCCTGAGAAACATAGCTGGGTCAACCAAACCTGGACCAAGAAGCTAAATAAGTCACTTGCCTGAATACCACTGACAGATTTCTACTCCAGCCCCAATGGTTTCACAATATGGTAGTTAACAGTCAGTTCTTGTCATTTGTAATGAAGTTCTGATTGCCAAGAGATCAAGCAGGGAGGGCCAGGTTGCGTGATCACAGAGGGGCAGATCTGCAGTGCATCATGTTTGCAGTAACCCTAAACCCTTAAAACCCAGGCAAACTGAAATGAGGCGCTTTACACCGCTAATTACGGGCCAAATCCTGATTCTACTGAAGTCAATGACAAAACTACCATTATATCAGTGGAACCAGGATTCAGCTCAACAGCTATAAACTTCCACTAATAGGAGAAGTAAAACCTTGGGGCTTTTCAAAAGCACTCCGGATAAGCCTAAGTCTGCTCCCATTTATGTTACTGGCAAAGCTCCCACTAACTCCATCAGGTGCAGCTGAGGGAGGAGCCAGTTACAGACATCTAGTTCTAACCCAGTTCCATGGTGGCACAGCATACTTAAGGGCAACCGTCTGCAGCCAGGGATTGCTGGAGTGAAGTAGCCATGAATGGCATCATTATGCAGATCATCCCAAAGGAAGCCAACAAAGCCCTTTTATCACATCATCATGTACTCTGCATATTAAATGTATTTCAGAAGAGTTTTGGAAAGTAGTTACAGATTTTATTGGTACTGCTTTACACATCCTTCTCCCTAAAGAGCCAGTTTACATAAGTCAAACAGTACAGGACTCCAAAAAGGAGGAAAGTTACCTTCTGCTTTTGAAGGGCAAGAGAGGTGATTAGCAAAGTTCAAATAGCCAAGTCCAGATTAGCAAACCAGTGGGTAGTTTTGGGAGTGGCTTGATTCAGTCTACGATGCCACTTGCAAATGACTGAAGCAGGCCTGGCTTTGCAATGTGGTCCATAGTACACGACTGGTGTCCACAGTCACACTGTGCATTGTCGCTCATCTTCCAAAGGCATACGAGGTGACAGCATCTGCCATGCACTGTTCTAAAATGGTTCAATGGGGACCATTATTTCCAGGGTAGACAGAAGCCTGGAAGTGCTTTTCTGGGGTTGGCAGTCAGGTGTTTGTGGGACATTAACATTATCCCACAATTCTTTCCAGTGTGCCTCAGGATGGAATGAGGACACTGTAGCCTGATCCCAAAAAGGCTTGTGAGATTTCAGACACGTCTTTGGAAGGTGCTAGCAGTTCTCAGTTCAAGCTAGCCATGGTTCGACTGTGCTCATGACCTGCATGTCTCTCTCTCCAGATTCTGGATGAGGGGTATATGTGCCAGAGTAAGCACCAGTTGACCAGGTGTTGATTTTACCATTCCAGGTCTGATTCTCACCATGGCATTAGGCCACACATCCAGAGATTGGCATGTGAGCTGCCCACCCAGACCAGTGCACAATAATCAGCAGCCAAGCGTAGCAGTGCTAGAGTTGCTGTTCAAAGTGTGTGCACACCCGCACTCCACGTAGTGCCTGCAGGTTTTCGGGCAAGGTTAGATCTTGCTTTTAACCTTTTGTGCCTGTTTTCTCCAGATGGGTTTAAAGCCAAGCTTCTGTACAAGGTTACAGGTAAGCACTTCACATAGGGCATGTTTCGGACCCTTTGCCCGCAAAGGTGACAAAGTGGTTACTTGGCAGCCTGGCTGTCTAGGCGACAGGCTATTACCAAGGTTCTGGAGGCGTTGCGGAGGAGCTTTCAATATTGAAAGCATTCCACCACTGAAGCTGGAAGGAAGAAAGGCGAGTTGCAACAAATACATTTTGGTAATCTCTAAAAATTACCTTAAAATAATCTTTTCTATAACATGTTACAATCATAAGGTCAGGGACCCCAGACTTCCCAGGGCTAGAAGCAAGGACTGCATATCCCACCGGAAAGCAGTGCACCTCCCCTATCCAAGAGCATGAATCTCCCATCTCTACCCTTGCAAGATATCCGTGTGGTTTGGTTTTGTTTTTTAAAATGGTGGCTGTTCCAAGCTGCTCAAGGATTATTAGCAACAATCCCACACAAGACAGATCAGTGGGCAGAGTACAGGTGAAGCAGTCAAGATGACACGAAGATGAAGAATTACATGGACATATATATATCACGCACACACACACACAGTGGATTAAATGAGCTATCATCATGTAAACAGGACCTGATCGTGCAAACACTTATGCATGTACTTAACTTTATGTCCATCAGCTTGAACAGGACTATTCACATACATAAAGTTAAGCACATGTGTATATGTTTGCAGGACTGGGGCCATAGTTTGCATCTCGGTTATTTTATTTTTTTTTAACTGGGATCAGAATCAAATTAAGTTTGTAAACATTACATACATGCAACAATATTGTAAGCCACTCTGCAAGTTAGTGAAAGTACGAGAGAGAGCACGTGTGTCTATTTTAAAATACGAGAGAGAGAGAGAGAGAGAGAGAGAGAGAGGGAGAGAGAGAGAGAGAGAGAGAGAGAGAACGAGAACGAACGGCCAAGAGAGAACACCTACTTCCTCTGAGTTTATATATAAATACATTTTTTTCTGGTCCCATCATCCACCCAAGGCAACATCATCTACCCAAGCAACACTGTTTAAATATCCTTTACAATCCAGGATCCTGCTTGGCAGCTGTTTACAGCTCTTTCCTTTCTGGGGAACTGGGTAGAGGCATCTAAATTAAATCACCCTGGAGAGCAGCGTGTGGGACAGAACCCAGGCAGGCAGACAAACCTGGAGACCTAGAAATAAATCCCCTCTTCCAGACAAGGGACTGCATCATAATAAGCATTCTTTCTGCTTCTAAGAGGCAGAGCGCTCATTCTGAGAGTGGCACCCTCCTGGTTTCAGGAAAATCCATGCTCCCCAGCAAGGAGAATCATCCACTTGGACATTTTATAATGGATTTTGCCTCTTAGCTTTTCCTTCTGCCCTAACTGCTTCTGAGGCTTAGGCTGATCGCTGATGATTTACAGTTCTGCTGTCTCCCCAGCATGAGAGCTCCCAGGCACAAATAACCCCAAATGCTAAATGCTACACAGATAACAGACTCCAGGCCCACAGCTCCTCTCCGTGCAGCCTGGGCCAGCAATATCAGCTCTGTTCTGCCTGGAGAATTACAGCACTGTTTATACTGCCTTAGCCTCAGAGGGTGGTTGGTGAAGGAGTGTCGGGCCGCTCCTCCCAGTAAGATGGGAGCCTGGGTGTCAGAATAAGCCATGCACAAAGGGGGAAAAACACAAAACAAAACAAAAAAACACTCTCCCATGGTTGCCATCAGACCTTTAGGACGTAAGTGAGGCATGAACTGCGGAGTTTCCCTGGTTCCTTTAAGTCTTCTGGAAACAGTAACATAAGCAAAGCCACAAGTCTCCTTGCAGTGAGCAACCCTTCTCTTCCCATTGAGATGCCCCAGAATTCTCTATGGTCAAGTAATATCCCTGCAACCCCACATTCCCTCAGGAGTACCCCACACCTGCCCCAATAGCAAATTCCCCAGATCTTCCTTTAATATTTTACTTGACTGCGGGGGAAACGCAGCTGTCAAGTCAGGACAGCAGAGACAGTGGGTGGGTGGGAAGTGTTTTTGCTGCAACTTTAGCCTTTGTTACCAAGAGCATCACAGGTATTTTAGATAAGCTATTACCAGCAGGAGAGTGGGGTGGGGGGAGAGAAAACCTTTTGTAGTGGTAAACACCCATTTTTTCATGCTTTGTGTGTATAAAAAGATCTTCTATACTTTCCACAGTATGCATCCGATGAAGTGAGCTGTAGCTCACGAAAGCTCATGCTCAAATAAATTGGTTAGTCTCTAAGGTGCCACAAGTACTCCTTTTCTTTTTGCGAATACAGACTAACACAGCTGTTACTCTGAAACCTTTAATAGCATTATCTATCATGACACAGAGCTCACCTCGGCTCTCATTCCATACTGCTCAGTACAGAGCCTGGGTCAACAGAATTAAAAAATATTGTGTATATAATATATAAAGTGTATATAATCTATTTTAATACATGAAAATATATTGTGTATTGTATATACTCAAATACACGCACTGACGTGTATTGATGGAGGATAGGTCCCTCAGTGGCTAGTAGCCAGGATGGGCAGGGTTGGTGTCCCTAGCCTCTGTTTGCCAGAAGCTGGGAATGGACGACAGGGGATGGATTACTTGATGATTATCTGTTCTGTTCATTCCCTTTGAGGCACCTGGCATTGGCCACTGTTGGAAGACAGGACACTGGGCTGGATGGACCTTTGGTCTGAGCCAGTATGACCCTTCTTGTGTTCTCATGACGCTCGCTCTCTCTCACAAGTGGCCTTCAGCTAGGCCAGCCACTCTCAGGAAGAACACCCCCACACACAACACACAAACCACCACCCAAACCTGGAGAGTAGGGAAGAGAAGGGGGAGTAGGGGCACATTAATGGGCTTGTTTACACTAACATTTTTTACCTGGAATTAATTGATAGCTAAGGTGAACCACAAACTTGTGTCTGGGGAGTGTCCAGACTAGACTTCACAAACTTGTTAACCACCACAGGTTAATTGGCAATCACTTCACAATACACCAGCCCGTGCAGCTCAGCATTGTGGCACTGCTCCAATGTTCCACTGTGGAAAAAACCCGCACATTCAGGCTACATTCAGCGGCGTGTAGGGTGTGTGTAACTACGGGCAGCAGTCTGCGTCCACACTGCAGTGTGTAGCTACCGGTTCCAGTGAAAGGCTCTGGCAGAGGCAACTTGGCAGCAGCGAAAGGTCCAGCCTCCCACCCTGCCAGAGCCTTCCCACTGCTGGAGCCTTTCCCTGCAGCGGGGAAGGGCTCCAGCAGCTGGGAGCTGGCAGAGCCTTTGCTCACTGCCTCCCCCTGCCAGAGCCTTTGCCCGCTGCCTGAGTCTTTTCCAGGGAAAGGCTCCAGCCACTGGACACTACTCTGTTAAAATCACAGTGTAGTCGGGGAGGCAGGGTCGGGCGAGTAGAGAGCCTTTCAGGCGTCTCTTTACTCTACTTGCCTAAGCCGTGCCTCGCTGTCTACAGTCCTATTGATACCCATGCTCGGGGGCTACACAGGCTGTGCACTAGACACCTTGAAAGCAGCATGCAGCTACAGACACACCCTTAAAGTCCCGGATCCTCCCCCACTGAGACAACACAGCCCAGGGGCCCTTCAGATTCTCCCCATTTAGACAACACAGCCTGGTGGGGGGGACAATGGTCTCCACAACAAGAGATTATAATGCCACAAATCCAGGGACTTATATGAGTCCATTTATAAGCCAAGGCAGCAGCCGCAGCAGCAAGGAGGAACGCTTCCGGAACAGCAGGTATTCCAGAGGACTGCTGAACACCCGCTGGGAAACGTCTTTTGCAATAACCACTTGCAAAAATATCAACATGTAAAAACAAATTACAATAGTAGGAAGTACTTTCCCCATAGTCCCATCTGCACAGTAGATGCTACCATGGTGGGGGCCACAGTTATAATAAAGTAGTCCCACGGCGGGGCTTGGCCTTGCACTGTAGCTAGGAATTAAATTTGTAAGCACATTTAGCAGGTATGTCGCATGGGAGCAGTTATCCTAGTACTACTAACATTCAAATATGCTGTAGTGTGGATAGGCTCCCACGTTAGCTACTAGCCGTCATATTCGTCCCAAGTAGTCAGGAAAACTAAAACAATAAATCAGACCACAAGTCACTCCATTGACAGTTGTGTTCACATTAAGCTCCTGGGTACAGAAATTCATTCTGGGTATCTTGGATAGGCCCCGTTCACAACTAAGACATCCTCAAACACTATGCTCTCTACACTACACTTGCAATAGACCTGTTCACTTACTGTATTTGTCAGCAACAAGTCTGCCTGCAAAGGTTGGAAAATTATTTACTTCGTAACACAGACGAAACGGAACAATCTTCAGCCCCAGTGCTCAAAGCGAGCTGAAACTTAGCAAAGCGAGTGGTTGTGGGCCACCCACACTAGCAGACAAACTATTTCCAGCAACAATGCAGGGAGACCAGTGGCTGACAAGTCATTTATGTATGCAGTCAGGGGTGGGCAAACTATGGCCTGGGGGCCACATCCGGTCCTTTGGACATTTTATCCGGCCCTCGAGCTCCAGCCGGGGAGTGGGGTCAGGGGCTTGCCCCACTCCATGCGTGCTGTGGTTCTGCACAGCTACCAGAAGCAGCAGCTTGGCCTCCATCTGGCTCCTATGCGTAGGGGCAGACAAGGGGCTTTCCGTATGCTGCCCCGCCCCAAGCACTGCCCCTGCAACTCTCATTGGCTGCGAACCACGGCCAATGAGAGCTGCAGGGGTGGCGCCTGCGGATGGGGCAGTGTGTAGAGCCGCCTGGCTGCGCCTCCATGTAGGAGCTGGAGGGGGGACATGCCGCTGCTTCTGGGAGCTGCTTGAGGTAAGCACTGCCTGGAGCCTGCACACCTGACCCCCTTCTGCACCCCAACCCCCTGCCCAGCCCTGATCCTCCTCCCACCCTCCGAACTCCTTGGTCCCAGCCCAGAGCACTCTCCTGCACCCCCAACCTCTCATCGCCAGCCCCACCCCAGAGCCCTCACCCCACCCCCCAGCCTGGAGCCCCCTCCCGCACCCTGAACTCCTCATTTCTGGCCCCACCCCAGAGCCCGCACCCCCAGCTGGAGCCCTCACCCTCTCCCGCACCCCAACCCACAATTTTGTGAGCATTCATGGCCCGCCATAGAATTTCCATACCCAGATACGGCCCTGCGGCCAAAAAGTTTGCCCACCCCTGTATGCAGTGGTTTTGCAGCTGTGTCAGGCCGAGGATATTAGAGAGACAAGCTGGGTGAGGTAATATCTTTTACTGGACCAACTTCTGTTGGCGAGAGAGAGAGAAAGAGAGACAAGCTCTCGAGCTTACACAGAGCTCTTCTTCAGGTCAAGAGCAGCTCTGTGTAAGCTCAAAAGCTTGTCTCTCTCACCAACAGAAGTTGGTTCAATAAAAGATATCACCTCACCCACCTTGTCACTCTAACAGTTGTCTATGACAGCTGATTTGCGTACATGGCCATTTTCTGCCTACTACAGAATCTAACCATCAAGGTGATGCTATTGAGTGATCACACCAATGTGTAACCTTGATTTGAGGGGAAAATAGCAGCACAAAGCGAGGCTTATCATTCAGATCTAAACTACAGTCAGACTGCTCACGGAGGGTTCAGAGGTACATGAACAAACCGAGGCCTCTATATGTTTGCTTGGTCTCTGGAACATTTCACAACACACCCAAGTCAAGATGTTGGCTATAAATTAGGTCCAGAAAACCATTCCCGGCACGACCAGCGTGCCCTGCCTTTACCCTTCTCCCCTCTCAGCCACACAGTGCAAGGGTATTTGCACTGCTGATTGCACATAAAATACATCTCAGCAGCTTAACGGCAGAGCCACGCAGCACAATCTGTGGATTATCAACTAGGAAGATTATCCTCCCGGTGCTGGAAAGAGATGGATTCCCAGTTCTCAAAAGGAGCTCAGGGGTTCATGAACAACGGTGTCCAGTGGCAAACTGCACACGTGTATAAGAATGAAATATTTGCCAAGATATGTTGTTAAAAGCATTTTATGCTGTCCTTAGCCCCAACAATTCTAAGATGACATGTAACATCTCTAACAGTGTCCACAGCCCCAGCTATAAGGGCTTTGAACCATTTTTTGAAAACGTAACTTGGACACTGTTTAAACATGGCTCCAGCCAACCTGGTTTCCAATGACAGCAGATATAGGCTCCAAAATGAGTGGCCCCAACTGAGGCTCAATCACAACTTTTGAAGCCCATTTGAAAACAGCCGGGCTCCATCTGTGTTGGCCAACCAAACAATATTTGAAATTACTTTGTCTGGGGCAAAGTGTAAACCAATTTAGAACAAACAAAATACTGAGCATTTGTATAGCATTTTATCCATAGACCTTGAAAGACATTACAAGATGTGGTAAAGTACCATCTTTATTTGACAGGTGGGGAAACTGAGGCACAGAGGGGCGCGAGCCAGCCAATGGCAGATCTGGGAAAAGAACCCAAACTTCCCAATTCCCTGATCAATACCCAATCCGTGGGACTATGCTGCTTCCCTTGGTTCAAATCCCACTTTAGACAGGGCCCCTGAAACCCCATCTATAATGCAACTATAACCACATTTGTGGTACTTCTTAAAACTAGTTAGAAATGGTGGTGAAGACTGGACTTATGGTTTTCAGGGACACGATTAGGTCCCATTTAAAGTAAAACTTGGAAACTATGTAGTAAGCAAACCATAGGACAATCAGACTGTAACTAGGTCCCCTGACTGTATTAAGAGTTATAGCACAGAAGAGGCCTAAACCAATACGCTACTCCCCTATTTAACCCATCCTTCCAAAAAACAGTAATACCAACTCTCCCACCCTTAGGGGGACAGCCTGCATTTTAAGGAAATAATAGGACAACCATATGAGAAACAGACTGCCCTATATTTTTGAGGGCTGGGCTGCATTTAAAAGTTTTGCCAGCAGAGATACTTTGGTTCAGAGTGAAAAAAAAATAAAATCACCACACTCACAACTGACAAGCTAGACCAACAAAAGCCCTAGACCTGGTCTATGCTACAACTTTTAGATGCAGCTAGTGTAGACACCGTTATATTGTCAAGAGAGTCATTTTGCCAGTACAGTTTATTTCAGGCAGGGAACTGGTCTCCACTATATTGGCAAAAGCACTCTTTTGCCAGCACAAGCTCTCTCTCTCTCTCTGTTAGGAGGCATAATTATACCAGCAACCCCTTTCTAGTGTAGATAAGGTCTAAGACAGCACCTTCCAGCGTCATCCATGTACTCTGTTTACTTTGGTACCATCATCACACGCTTATACCACAGTGCATGGCCCGTTCCCAAATTACTGCTGACAAAGCGTGCCCTGCTTTGACGCTGAGAACAAGCCATTGCCACCAAATAAGGAGACAAGCCTGACTAACAGAAGGCTTTTCCCTCTGGAAAAAAAAAAATTCTGTTATTTAACATTTCCATGATGACAGTGCCTAAGGGTCTCAGTTAGGTCACGCGAGGCATTGTCGAAATACACTAACTGTAAGGTTCCTAGGGAAGGGACTGTCAGTCTAAGGCCCCGACCCTGCAATACCTCATGCACATGATGCTTAACTTTATGCACTGTAAGTAGCTGTATTGGCTTCAATGGGATTACTCACAAAGCACAAAGTCACACATGTGTAAAGCCTTGCAGGATCTAGGCTTAAAAGACCCCTGCTAGCCCGTGTGCAGAGTCACTGGTGGTAGCAGCACCGGAAGTGCTGGAACGGGCAAGGCTCTCCCGGCCACTAGCATGCTAATTAGACCTCCTCCAAATCAATTTGGGGAATGGTTTTAAAAACACTGCCCCGTCCACCAATAGGAAATTTTTGCCAAAACATCCCTTCTATAAACAGACCTTTACAGGCCGTTGGCCCCTTACACCATTTATCTTCATCAAGTGTCAACTTCAAAGCCTTCGGGGAACATTTAAATTCTAACGCTATTATGCACAGGAAATCTTAAGCACAGCCACTTTCAATGCTGGCTGCCCTCTTCTTCTGGGCTCTAGAGCGGGGAGGGGTTTTTGGAAGGGTCGGGAGCCATTGTTCTCCACAGCTTCTAATCAAAACCAAATACAAGGAGAGAGGTTAAACCAATGGGTTCCTCCTTTTATTCATCTCAGAGCTCCAGAAAATGGTTTGCTCTCAAACTGAACTGATTCTGACAAGTGGTTCTTTTATCAGAAACTCTTACATGTGCCTGTTATCAAGACATTAGTTAATGTTGTGACTAGATTTCCATTATAAACCCAAATTTCACCCTCTTACTTCCAGAAGAAAGAGGTTTTCTGGCTGAAATTTCTCATGAGTGCTCTCTGGCCAGAAGAGAATTTTGGGGGAGATTTCAGAATAATCCAACAGGGTGTTAGGAACATAATTATTTTCTAAATAAAAAAATGTTTTCATTCTTGCAAAAGTCATACCTTTTATTACGGCTGGAATGTCATGTGTCAAACTCCATTGAGCTAGAAATTCCATGTTAGTTAGCAACCATTGGCCTCATTGACCAATGCCACACTATGTTGGGGAATGTGTGGGATTGACTTTCAGAGCTCCTAGCCTGGAAACACTGCATCAAGAGCAGTCCATAGCCTCATCTACAGTACCATTTCCTGTAAAAGCTTCCCTTTCCATTGAGGTCATGGCAAAATTACAAAGCTTACATTAACAAGGTTCCTGGGACTGCCTCTGGCCCTCCAGTCTAATTGATATGCCTCTTGCTGTACTTGATATTGCTGAAAACCCATCTCATTGACGGCTCCCAAATTGTTAAGATCAGTGAATCAGGGTTAGCAAAGGTGGAAACTGAGTTTTTTTAAACATCCGTGACCTCACACAGAAAGGGAGCTTAGCCTGGTGGTTAAGGCAATAAGTTTGGCATCAGGAAATCTGGATTCAATTCCGAGTTCTGCCACAGACTTCCTGTAGGACCATGGATCTTAGGAACGCTGTGTCTCAGCTCCTGTAAAGTGGAGATAACAATTCTGTCTGGTCTATTAAGTTCTTTGAGATAGGGACCATCTTTTACTAGGTGTCCATACAAGGCTCAGCACAATGGGGCCCTGACCTCTGTTGCGGCCTGTGGGGTGCTACTGTCATGCAAATGATAACATTAATGAAGCTTTAGAGAGCTGTGTAAGCTCAAAAGCTTGTGTCTCTCACCAACAGAAGTTGGTCCAGTAAAAAAAAAAAATTACCTCATCCACCTTATCTCACTAATATCCTGGGACCAACATGGCTGCTACACCACTGCATGCAATTAATGAAGCTTTGTCTACACTAGCATGGGGGGTGGGGGGGGAAATAGGTCACTGGTGCACCACACAGCTCCATCAGTTGTACCAATGGCAGGTGCGTAGACAGGCCTTCAGTATTTTTACTATTATGCGGTCTAGAGGTGATCAACTCAAGGTTAAATGGCCCTGTGGTACTGAAATTCCCAATCCCGGTCTCCAAATCTCCCACTGCTGTTCTCACAAGTGCTAGCGTAACAGTGGGAGAATTGCTGAGCCAGGATGTGTGCCAGCCTCACTGGAGTTCTCATCTTCCAAAGTGCAGAGAACAGATTATGTCTGGGGAAAGAACTCCATGAGCGGAGGGAGGTTCTGGTGACTGGTGCTTTGCAGGAACCCTGGAGGACTTCATAAGCCACATAGGAGGCAGATGAATCAGACACAATGAAAGCTTGAAGCGGATGACGCTGGGGGTTGATTAGTATTACAATAGTACTGAAATCAGAGTGCCATTCTGCTAAGCACTGTAAAACACATGGTGACAGCCAATTCCTGCTTTGAAATCCAAGAACACTGGCTACATTTCAACAGCTGGAGAATCAATATCATGAGGGATAGTGCACTCAGCTCAACTCCAACCCCTTCTTCCCAGAAGCAGTTTGGCCAAAAAGTGGTGTAGTCTCATTCCACTCGAGTGCAGACACTGCTCTATGATATAACATGGTTGGGTCCACACTACGACTAACAGCCCTGTATGACAAAGGGTATCAAACATGACCAAGCCCACCCCTCCTTCAGTTGGCCTTGAATGTATCTTTCTCGCTTTTTGACCAGGTCTCTAGCAGAACTGAAGGTGCTGAACTCTTTGGAACCTGTCCGTGCCCCAGTGAGACAACAACCGAGGGAGGCAGGGGCTGTATTTTACATCTCAGGCTCATTTTCATAGCACAGAGTCCACATTTAGGACCTGGCAGGCTCCAAACAGTTACTGTGGTGAGCACCAAGACTCAGCCCAACAGCCAACACAGCACCTGGGTTGTGAGGACCAGGCAGAACCTGTCGAAGTCTCACAAGCAAGGTTATATTTCCAAGTTCCACACTCTCTCCAAATGCCATTTGATGAACATAAAGGAGATATACAATCAAACAATACATGGTTTAAGCGCTGTAAGAGATCATCCAGGCAAGAAGTGTGTGAGCACCCAGGGCATGTAGCAACCGTTAAAACCCACACAGCAGATGACCCTGTTTGTGTATGTTACTCACTCTCTCTGCTCCTCACTTGTTAACATGACATCCCTCCCTTCCCCTAGCAAGAGGATCTAATCATGGATCTTACTGACCTTCCTCCCAGGGTAAATACAGGACATTCCGGGAAAAGCCCAGCATGGAGAGCATGTCCCCGGACTGGTACAGAAGGGTAACCGTACCCTAGCAACACAATCATTGTCCTACAGGAAGGACTACATAGCTACTTTCCAAGAGCCAAAGGGCAACATCTTTTCCGTACCCAGGCAGAATCCATTCGAAAGTGCGGAGCTCCTACAGCTCCACTTGAAGTAAATGGGAGTTGCAGATGCTCAGCACCTCTAGAATCAGACTCTTATTCTAACTGTAACAAATGCACAAGTTTGTTCTACTGCCTTGTATCTTCCTTGCTCCAGGAACAGGAAGTGATCGGTGCTGGAGTTCCCTAGCAAAGAAACATTGCTATTGATTAACCTTGCCCTCCCCCTGTAAGTACAAACTGTGTTTGGCTTTCACTCTGCGTACCCCAGCATTTCAAGGTGGTGTATAACAGATAGCACGGAGAGGAGAAAGGTGCATGTAAAAATGTTAACACAATGAACAGTCTGTCAACTACAAACAACACGTATTTATGGGTTATATCTAAAGGAGGCAGCATGGGCCAGTAGATGAAGACCCAGCCTGGGAGCCAGGAAACCTGGATGATATTCCCATTTCTTCTGTTGACTGGCTCTGTGGCCAAGGGAAGTCACCACAGCTTGGTTTCCTCATCTGTGAAGACGGGGCAATGACGCTTACTCGCCTTTCTACTGTGCCTGGAGATCTACAGATGTGCCATTACGAGATTTATCAAAGACAAACACACAATTTCCTTTCACCTCTCTCCTGTGCGGCCCAGGCTTCAGAAACAGCTGATTACGTTCTGTGGATCTTCCTTTCTAGGTACAGACGTCACCATGACATGAACATGCAAAAATTTACTTTGGAACAAGCAACACTCTTGAGAAGGCATATATGTCCTTTACAGTATTGGGCTGCAGCCAACAAGCAGGAGCTCCCAAACTTGGGCTCACCCACGTCCTCCCTGGCCAAACTTGACCACGACATAAGCTTGACCCTCACCTTCCTGAAGCAAAGACTAGGGGGGAAGCTGGTCTCCAAGCCCCCACTTCATTCCAGGCCTCCTTATTCCATTCATACAACATTCCAGAATCATCTGCACAGCCAATGGCAGGGAAGAGGAGCTGGTGATGAGGACCGAATGCAATGCAAAGAGCTCCTTCAGGAACTGAAAGCATAACCCCAGGGCATGTCTACACCACGGGCACTACAGTGGCAGCTATGTCACTGTAGCGCTGTAGTGTAGATGTTTCTTACATTGATGGAAGGGGGTCTTCTGTCACTGTAAGTAACCCAGCTCACGAAGCAGCAGTAGCTAGGTCAGAGGAATTCTTCTGTCAAGGTAGCTGCATTTACACTAGGGATTAGATTGGCTTAACTATGGCACTCAGGGGTGTGAATTTTTCACAGCCCTGAGCAACATTGCTAGATTGAGCCTGGGTCTGCACGTAAAATTTAAATCAGTGTCACTCCGGATGCCTGCCAGGAACAAGAGTCTAGGATTGTCTCAAACAAGCTCTCTTCCGTTGCAAGACACAGTGCCACCCACAGAGCCACTAGAGACCAATCCCAACGTCCAACTTGCTTTCTAAAATACCATGCCTAGGGAAGTCAGTGTGGGCTGCTGCAGGATCAAGGCTTTGTCTCAGGATTTAAGAGGAGTCCTGTCCCCAGATAAACCCCCACCGGCACTTAGCCGGACTTCAATCATTGCAAGAAGCATTACATTTTTAAGCATTTAACTTTCCAAGGCCTGGTCTACATGCAATTTTTGTACCAATTTACAAATATTAGTTTAGAAATAGCTCGAATTCAAAAGATTAACACCACCCCCCCTTTTCCCAGGGTGGACACAGTTATACCAGTATAAATGTGCTTATGCTGGTATAGCCTATTCCCAACCATTTAAGCACCTTTACACACTGGTTTAACTGCAGCCACACTAAGGATTTCACCAATTTAACTATATTGGTTTCTAACCAGATACACATAAATTGGTACAAGAATTGTGTAGACCAGCCCTAAGATACCACAGTGATCAGTGCATTATAGTACAGAGACAGAACATACTGCTGTTCTAACAGGCCTAGAGATCTATATGAAATCCTCTGTTCAATTAATAGGTTCCCTCACTGCCCTGCCAATGTTTCTCTCAGGGATCATCAGTGGAGATAGGTGGGAGTTCAACCCCCAGGCCTATTCAATGCTCAGCCTCTCTGCTGAAATTTCTAACAAGGGTGCCTACTGCAGGGGAGGTTTTGTGGACAGCCAGCCACTAGAAACTGGACTAAGACCAACACACTTATTTCAGATAACTTACTAGCCAGCCAGCAGTAAAAACTTGCAGTCACTACACTCAGTGACTTGGAGATGAAATGCTACATATCCTAGGTCTGGGCTTGTTAATCTCAAAGAAGGAACTCAACGAAGGGACCTAAAATGGAAGCAGTGGAGGAGAAATGGGAAAGGTGGCCTAAAAGTAGAGTTACTAAACAAAAAAAACAAAAACAAAAGTTAAATTCATGATTTTGACAAATGAGGGCTTGGTGTTTTGTTTTTCCTGCTGTTCTGGTTTGGTTTACAACCCATCACTACAAAAATGGGATGATAAAACACTACATCCCATTTTTCAACCAGCACTGCCTGAAAGAGTTTTCTGTTGTTTTACAATTGCTCTTTTTTTTTCTAATCTTACAAATATCAGGACTATCAAGTTGGTCTTCCCTGTTTCTGTGGAAAGTCTCCTTGGAGGACCAGGGTACAAACACGTCCTCTTTACAGAAGAGACAAGGGAGCTACAGATTTAACAAATAAGTCTTTTCCCCTATTTGTTTGCCAAGCACTTGAGTTTTAAAAGTTATCAAGCTATTTGTGTTTTATCAACATTCTGACTAAAATAACCTCTCTTCCAAAGGCTCGGATTTTGCTTGCCTTGGTACTTGTGATGTCATATTCCCAATAGTTCACTAGCTGTCCGTAGAATTTTCCACAAAAAACAGCATAGACAATGACCTTTCACAACACCCACCCCCACACAGACACCCCCCCCACATCTTTTAGGCATTCATAAAGCAACAAAACCAGGTCACAAATCCAGTTTTTCCTCTTTTTGCAGTTCCCATTGAGCACACTGCAGGTTGTTCACACCCCTCCTGCAAAACGTTTATTTGTACTTGCGCCCACTCCTCCTCTCAGAGCAATACAGGTTTCAGCAGAGCAGTCCACTCACAGCCGGACCACTTTCAGCACAGGATTATAGGCCTGTACCACAGATTGGAGCCAGCTGGCACAAAGCTTCTCCTCCTCCTCCCGCTCCCCTGATCTATTCAGACCCCTTGCACAGGCATCTCTAATCACCTTCCAAAGCCCTGGAGACAAAGAAGGTCCCACACCAGCCTGGGAGGCCTCACCCAAAGCCCGAGCTATCCTTAGCAGATGGCACGGCCTCCCCTCATTGGGAAGACCACAGCACTCGTATATCAAGGCAGCTGTTTGCTGCAGGTTTTTACCAATTCTAAAAGAAGTTGTTGGAGGGGCTTTAAGGACTCAGCAGAGGAGATGTGGAGCTAAAGGGATCTCACTTTTCTCCTACACCTAGTATGGTCGTCCCACGGCCCTTTGGGGATATTGGTTGGTAGCTCCTCCATGGGACTATGAGCACGGGCATGTACCTGGCAGGTTCACGAACTCCCCTGACACTGTCCCTTTTGTGGTGAAAGGGAGACCCTGGTGCATATCTACATAGAGTGTGTCAGGTTGCAGCCCTCTTCCAGCTCCTCCAGACCCTCTTATGAGGTTCTGGCTGCACTTTTCCCTGCACTTCCTGCTCTATGCACACCCCATCCCTGGTCGCCCAAAAATCACAGGATGTCCTCGCCATTCATCACTCCAGGAGAAGGAAGCTGGATGTGGGGGGTGCTCTGTGACTGTGGGTCTATTTCCATTCCCTTGTCAATTCATGTCTCCAGGCAGAGTTCCTCTGGGAAGAATCCAGTGAGTCCCTGGATGCCTTTGAGAAGCGGTGGGCGCTGTCAGAGGTTCTCTGCTCCATGTCCCACTCTGGATCCCTCATTATTAAGCTTTGACCTCACTCTTTTGTCGTCCCCAGAAATCACTAGTAGCCTGGGCTCCGCGGTTCTGCCCTCTTACCTGAGAGGGGCAGGCCTCCGCCCACTCGCCCCATACTAATAGTACACCTAGTGTGGAAGGTGTGGTCTCTCCTTCCAGGTATGGGACCAGAACAACAGTCCTGCTCCCTCCTACATAGGCATACAGCATTCACCAGAAAGAGTCGGCCAATCACTGACATAAAGCCCGTACACCACCATACTCTGGTGTTACTTACGGCTTTACAACAATACACATGATCACATGGCATGTAACCCTTTGAATGCTGACATTTTCCAGACTGCCCAATGTACAAGTGCAGAGAGTTAACTGTCTCCTGGGAGCAACCTTGCCTATTATCTGGGGGAGGTCACTGGACAGTGCACAAACAAGGGACCCATTTAGGAGTTACATGTTTAACACCATCATTCAATGCCAATGGATTTATAGTTGCGCCTTCCAGTAGAAGGAAGGTGCCTCATACAGCTTTATGGTGGTAGAAGTTGCTTGTTACCTCAGGAAGGCATAAGAACACGCATGTGGCAAGAGAAGGCATCTCCAGGGATATATACAGGAAAGCATTTCCTACTGGACCTCTGACAAGGGACCACACCCTGTTTGCCTGTGTACCAACAGTCCCACTGAAGTCAGGCAAGGAGACGGAGTTCAAAGTCAGATTAATTATACCAGAGGGCAGGCACACCTACGCCATTTGCCCAGAGCACTAATATGTAGCATTTCAGGACAATAAATTGCTTCCACTCACGTTCTCCCCGGAATGAGGAAGGATCAAGGAGATGCCACAAGAAGCAGCCCCTACTGCCTCACACAGTTGTTTCTCTGCATCTCACTGACCTATTGCACTGATGCACTTGTTAATAAGATACCAAAATCTAATTTAATGGTGTGGGATGAATCTGTCATTCCCTGCAGGGATCAGACAACTCACAGTGCAAGTGCATTGGCAGAAGTACCTCACAATACTCAACTCAGAAGGATACAATGAAGCTCTTCTGAAAGGGCTGAACTGGTACAAGGGTGTGGCTAGAGGTTTACCTAGCAGCCGCTTCCAGCTCTGAAAAGGAGCAGGCAGTGTTCAGCTGAGTCTGGATACCTTTTCCATTTACTGAAACTGAATCCCAAGGGGTACAGCACACGTGTCCTTTTTTATGGTTTGAAAAATTAGCAGTGGACACAGACTAACCAAGAACTCTTCGTCAGCAGATAAAAAGTGTGGTCCATCGGCAGGCATCAGAGTCCAGTCAGGCTGTTCTGAATGCAGCACATACACCTTATACACAAACAGAGAGGACTCTTCCCCCAAACAGTTGGGAGGAAGCAGAGTACTGTTTATCCTATAGGGATATGGGGGAGGAGAGGAGAGATCAGAATTGGGCTTATTGGTAATCAGCAGCTACCCAGAGAAAGCCCATCCCTGATCCACACTTTTAAGAGCAGGATTTCGCACTGGGGCAAACTTGACAGAGAGAAAACATTTAAACTAATTTACTTCACCTGCAGTTGTATGCGCCTTCTTCGCTTCTGTAGCTAGATTTTTGAAGCCTTTGCTTTTCAACAAACACAATGATAACACTTTTCATCCAACAAATTTCACATTTATTAGTGATGCCTCACAACAGGGAGGACTAAGTGGCCTTATTTCATAGATGGGGAAGCTGAGGTATGTGAAGCTTAAGTGATTTGCCTGAGGTCATGCAACGAGTCAGTGGCAGAGTCAGGAATAGACGTCAGTCCCCTGACTCACAGTCCCCTGCTCTAACCACTAGGCAATACCTCCCAGCCTGGTTTCTCCTTCTGTTTGACACGCAATTAAGTTATCGTCCTCTTTTTATGACATCAGTCAATTCCATAGGAATGCTTGTTTCTGTCACGAATTCAGCCTCCTGACTTTACTGATACCAAGAGGAGAATGGGCCACGAGATAAAACTCCTTTCTCCCATCTCCCCCCTCGCGCCCTCCCACCCCCCGGCTTGTTTATAAGCTAAAACATCCCTGAAAACTATTCTTGCTACTTTTGTTAATTATAAAAACCACACAAAGTAGGGAAAGTTAGTTCAAGGGTTCTCACACTTCTCTGGGTCATGGACCACATCTGAGTAGAGAATAATTTCACGAACATCTCCTCTCTGATCTCTCATCTTACATTTCTCTCCCATTCACAATCACATAAACATAGGCACCAACTTTTCCAGGTGCCAGTGGGTGCTCACCCCGGCCCTGCCCCCTGCCCTGCCCCACCCCAACCCCTTCCCCAAAGTCCCCACCCCAACTCCACCCCCTCTCTGCCCCTATTAGACTCCTTCCCCAAATCCCCGCCCCGGCCCTGCCTCTTTCCAGAGCACGCCGCGTTCCCCTCCTCCCCACCTCCCTCCCAGCGCTTGCCGCCACAAAACAGCTGTTTCGTGGCAGGAAGCGCTGGGAGCTAGGGGGAGAAGTGGGACACATAAAGCCCTATGGCACCTACAGCAATTCCATGCATATTTTTAGTATTTATGAAACAAGGAGGAGCCAGCCTAATGGGACCAGGCGTCTCTCTGTGAATGACCAGCAAGAGACCATTGACCAGAGTGTAGGAACTACTGGACCCATTTAATATTCCCCCCAAAGTAAACATTCTTAACATGATTTATTCTGAAGCTGCTACATCACTTACATCCAAGCTGTGCAAATACAGTGCTTCCGTAGAAGTGACTTGGACTTTAGTGAGATTCAGAGACACAGTTAAGGTCCTGTTTAATACAAACCAAAACTATGCTCCAGTTGTACTGGGGGATACTGTCATTGTAGGCCAGGTGTCCCAACATGGCTGTATTTTTAGCCCAGACAGGGCCTTAGGAAACAAGGTTAAATGTGATGCCAACACATCGCTCACTCACCTTACTGCTGATGTCCTCTCGCTTACTTCTAGGCTTGCTCCTTCTCAGTTTAATGGATGGGGAGCGAAGCAGGTTTTTTATCCTGCTTGTTATCGTAGATCCTTCAACCGACATCATGGCTGGGTGAAGGGAGAGTATCACCCCACTCAAAAACAAACTTCAGTAAATCAGCCCAACTTTGTGGCCAGGACGCCCACGAGCTCAGGGCCAACTCACACTCCTTCACATGTCTCTCACTGACTCCGTTTTCTGGGGACTCCCCACTCTGCTTCACCAGAATTCGTGGGTTTCTGGGCCAAGGTGCTCGAGTATGTTTTCAGGTTTCTCCTTTGCAGATGCTAGAGCATCAGACCAGCTGTAATCTAAAAAACAAGGATTCATGGGTCAAAAAACCATCCCCAATAAATTGTACTTTTGTATTTCTAGGGAATGCAGAATGAAAACCAGACACCATATAAGTCTTTGTGGGATATGGATGGATGGGGTATCATTCATTCATGATGGCAAAGAAGTTTTTTAAAAGTCGCAAATGACAATTTTGTATTTATTTGTAATTTACAAATCTAAAGAGACACCATTTTGATGCGTTTGACAAGAGAAATTTCAGGATTTAAGTACAGTATTAAACACAGATACTTTGATCCTGCAGTTGGATCCAGGCAAGCAGCCCTTTGGAACCCACATGGAGCCCATTACAGTCAGCAGGAGTTCATCCACATACATCCAATTGCAGAAACAGTGCCACAGACTAGTGCAGAGGCCAGGGACCATTTCATTTTCTGTGGTTTATAGGATGCAGAGCATATTGTTGGTGTTTAAATAAACAATAACAAATACAAAATATAAGTCACACTAAGGTACCAAGAGTAAATAAGAGACAGACTGCTGGTGTTTTTAAAGCTCCCATAAATTTACCTCTGCTTTTTAATATACTGTACGTTATCTAAATATAAAGTCATAAAATATTACACACACACACACACCTCTATTTATAAAGGAGGTTAGCAAGGAATCGTGACTGCTGGCAAGGATTAGAGATCTCAAACCAAACCTTCTACATCTTTGCCCAAGCCACCGAGCTGGAGGGGGTGGGGGGAGAGAATCAAGTCAGGTTTCTAACTGAAGTAGTTTGCACTAAAATATCCTCCTCGCTTTCATACAAGATGGGGGGAAGGAGGGGAAAGAATGCTAGAGTCAGCAAGATCGCGAGCCCTTTCAGAACATTGCCCACTCATTATGCAGAAATGAGATTATGGGGACGGGGTAATTTGGTTCGTTTTAATTAAATCAGAACGTTGCCACCCCAAAAATAAAATAAACTTTTCAAGCAGGCGGTTGCACGGGCCGATTTCTATTACCTTGGTGCAGCAGGAGCGGTGTCTGCTGGAGGGGGCGGGGGGGCAGCAGGGAAGTGCGATTAAAAAGGATTTATCCAAGGCTCTGTCCATCCAGCCAACCTTCCCTGAAAGAAAAACCAGCTCCGAAGTCGGCGTCCCTGGTGTCACGGCTTTGCAGGCATCGGCACTGGTGCACGGGGAGAGGAGGAGCGAGACCCAAACTGCAGCGAGAATCCGGAGTTCGTCACCACTTCGGAGAGGTTTTTAAAAATGCGGGAGGAGAAGTGCGGGGAGGGGATGGGGGAGGAAGATCTGCGGCTCGGCTGGTGAATTTCCCCGCAGCCTGTAACGGGGCTGAACCTGACCAGAGTCGCTGCCCCCAGCCCCCTGCTCCGTATCCTCCCCCCGGGATCCGATCGCCTTCCCCGGCTGGCTGCAGCGTACCGCCTGCGCGCTCAGCTGTTTCCGCTCTCGGAGTTCCAGGCTGGCTCCCGCTCGCATCCCCCGCGGCAGCCCCAGCCTGTGCGGAATCGGATCGCCTCTGCCTGCAGCAGCCTCTCAGCGCTCACACACAGCCCCAGCCAGGCGGCTTCGCCGGGCTACGGTGGCTCGGGCAGATCAAAACGCGAAACTGACAGACCCAAAAAAAAAAAAAAAAAAAAAGGTCGGGGGAAGCTTGAAATTGCAGAGAGGGAGGGCTGGGAAACCCCGCAAAAGCGAAGGCTGGCGCAGAGGTTGGCGGGCTGCAGAGCTGGGGGCGGGAGCAGCGGGCTGGGATTGGCAGAGGAGGAATTAGAGAGCGCTTGTTAGATCTCCAAGGGAGAAGCAATCTGTACTTCACCTTGGGGGTGCCGATGACGCCTTTGCAGGCCATGAGCCCGGTCTGTTCTGTTCTCTATAGGGTCTTATACCACGCGCACCTTCCAGTAGGGCACTGTGCATTGCATCTGTGGGGGGGTTGTTCACCTCCAGTTTCCCAGACCCTGGCCTCTGCCTCAGCAACCAGCCTCCTCGCTGCCTCCCATTCAACTGGGCACGATTGAACCCGCCAGGGAGCTTGGGCTGTTATCTGAGAGAAGGGGATTCCACCCCTGTGGGTATCATGCTGCCCCAGCCGCAGCCAAGAGGCTCAATAGTAGACCAGTCAGTGCTTCATTTGTAATGAAAGAGGTGCTGGGGGTCAAGCTATTTTTGTACTTTCATAACTGAGGTGCCAAGCCTAGAGGTGCCGGGGCTCAGCCCCAGCAAGCCCTGGCGCAAAATAAGCGCTGGAGCCGGATGGTAGTTGGAAAGGAGAGGAGAGGAAAGTGATCAGCAACAGTCAGCATGGATTCACCAAGGGCAAGTCATGCCTGACTAACCTAATTGCCTTCTATGACGAGATAACTGGCTCTGTGGATGAGGGGAAAGCAGTGGACGTGTTGTTCCTTGACTTTAGCAAAGCTTTTGACACCGTCTCCCACAGTATTCTTGCCAGCAAGTTAAAGAAGTATGGGCTGGATGAATGGACTATAAAGTGGATAGAAAGTTGGCTAGATTGTCGGGCTCAACGGGTAGTGATCAGTGGCTCCATGTCTAGTTGGCAGCCGGTATCAAGTGGAGTGCCCCAAGGGTCGGTCCTGGGGCCGGTTTTGTTCAATATCTTCATAAATGATCTGGAGGATGGTGTGGATTCCACCCTCAGCAAGTTTGCAGATGGCACTAAACTGGGAGGAGAGGTAGATACGCTGGAGGGTAGGGATAGGATACAGAGGGCCCTAGACAAATTAGAGGATTGGGCCAAAAGAAATCTGATGAGGTTCAACAAGGACAAGTGCAGAGTCCTGCACTTAGGACGGAAGAATCCCATGCACCGCTACAGACTAGGGACCGAATGGCTCGGCAGCAGTTCTGCAGAAAAGGACCTAGGGGTTACAGTGGACGAGAAGCTGGATATGAGTCAACAGTGTGCCCTTGTTGCCAAGAAGGCCAATGGCATTTTGGGATGTATAAGTAGGGGCATTGCCAGCAAATTGAGGGACGTGATCGTTCCCCTCTATTCGACATAGACATTGGTGAGGCCTCATCTGGAGTACTGTGTCCAGTTTTGGGCCCCACACTACAAGAAGGATGTGGAAAAATTGGAGAGAGTCCAGCAGAGGGCAACAAAAATGATTAGGGGACTGGAACACATGACTTATGAGGAGGGGCTGAGGGAACTGGGATTGTTTAGTCTGCGGAAGAGAAGAATGAGGGGGGATTTGATAGCTGCTTTCAACTACCTGAAAGGGGGTTCCAAAGAGGATGGATCTAGACTGTTCTCAGTGGGCGCCGATGACAGAACAAGGAGTAATGGTCTCAAGTTGCAGTGGGGGAGGTTTAGGTTGGATATTAGGAAAAACTTTTTCACTAGGAGGGTGGTGAAACACTGGAATGCGTTACCTAGTGAGGTGGTGGAATCTCCTTCCTTAGATATTTTTAAGGTCAGGCTTGACAAAGCCCTGGCTGGGATGATTTAGTTGGGGATTGGTCCGGCTTTGAGCAGGGGGTTGGACTAGATGACATCCTGAGGTCCCTTCCAACCCTGATATTCTATGATTCTTTGATTGTATGGTGCCTGTACAGCCTGGGCTGCAGGCAGAAGGGGCGGAGCCAGGGGCTAGCCTCCCCAAAGGGGGTCTCCACCCACCACCCATGCTCTGCAGGTACACAAGGGAGCACAGCCAAAGTTCCAGTCCCTGCATTCTCCTAAACACAGGGACTGCTGCCTGCTGGTGCCACTAGGGGCACTAATCCCCTCAAAGTGGGTGGGGAGGCAGGAGAGCCATAGTCCCTCCCACCAGCACTGGCCAGGAAGAATGGCAATGAAAGCAGGTGTATCTAGGGCAGTGATACTCGGACTGAGGCTCAGGAGCCGCACGTGGCTCTTTAATGTGTCTGCTGCAGCGCTTTGCAACATGTGATACCTAGGGTGTAGCAGTGGATTCACTCCTTCTATGTGCCTGGAAGCTGAGAAGAGCTTGTGAAACTCCACTCTGCTCCCAATTCAGGGCTGTAGCTAAAAGCCACAACAGAGGCCTAAGGGAGGGGATAGGAACTTACATTATCTGTGATGAAAGCAGGGGTAAAAGTGGTGAAACTCTACTAATGCCCTGCTTACCATGGCTTTCCCCCTCCCTCTGCCGTACCCCCATCCTATCTCTTGGGAGCTGCTCCTCCACACCCTTCTCCCTCCCCATCTCCTTTGATGCCTGCCCTCCTTTTCTCTTGCTTGATGACTGCTTTGTTCCATCTTTGGTGGCTCCTGTCCAACCATGGGTGTTAATAGGAATTATAGCTCGTCACTGAAAAAAAAAATAGTGAAAATTTGGTGAAGTCACTGGGATTACTTACACTTGTAAAGTTATGTATGTACAAAAGTGTTGGCAGGATCGGGGTCTTAAAGCTGGACTGGTCAAAACTCTGTCCCTACTTTAGGTAAAAGTCCTGCATTGACCCCAGTGAAATAACCTAATATATTTTTCAATCTCTAATTTCTATGATATCCAACCACATTGGATAAGCAAATTAGCTGGAAGTTTCGGCTATAATGACCATATTTATCTTCTGTTTTTAACACATCAAACCTGTCCTCCGCTCTCTACACTGGCTTCCTATAGAATATTGAATTGAGTTCAAGGTCTCAGTCCTTAACTTCAAACCATTCCATGGCCTCGGCTTATGACAGCTAAAAGATCCCCTAAAGCTCTGGGATGAAGACTGTGGTCAACAACACAGCTTTCTGACACAATGGAATGCTCAACCCCAAGGGTAAAGCTCTACTGTGCAGGAGACAGAACTTTCTTGGGGGCCATCACCATCACAAGCCACCTCATCTTCCACTCCAGGGCACATTTCCTTGATCTGTCTTTTCTAATATAAACACAGCAACTGGTATATTTTAAACCAACCCCCCCCCCAAAACCTACCAAAACAGCACACTCCACTGCACATTCCTCTCCCCCCTAGGAAGTGGATGAGAAAACAAACAGTGGGTGACAGATGTGTAGCCATGTTGCTTAATGCACTACTGGAAGTTGCTCAGATATAAGCAACTGATGAGTGATGGCATAAGAACTTGATGAGTGTGGTATAAACTTGAAGAGAACAAAACCACAAAATAAAAGCGTTAAAATGTCAACATTTTTAACCATCATTAGGTTTCAGTGTGAATAGCCCAAGAACTTCATATATCATAGAGCTACAGCTTCAGTCTCTACAGACTAAGAAACACACTCCTATATCATTCAGAATGTTTTCTACGCAAGCAGAAGAGCTAGACTCTATTTATTTACTGAAAGATTCATTTATATGCTGTGTATGCCTAAGGACAGCCCTGGCCGCACTGCAGTAGCATATCTAAATCTAAATATTTTAGGGTTTGGATGAAATATTTTGGTTTTGGGTTGGTCAGTTTGACAAAAAATATCTACATTTTCCACAGAAAGCAGCCACTTTGTGTGTGTGTGGGGGGGGGGGGATTGTAAAACAAAAACAATTTTCCCCAGAAAAACACATTCAGTTGGAAGTTTTCAACCAGCCTTACTTCCATCTCCTTTGTTGGCACACTTGTATAACAGCCTGACCTACTGGTACAGGTCTGCGCGCACTGGGGATTGTGAGCCACTGCCAGGTGAGCACTGTATCTGAGCTCTGCCTTTGAAATCGGGGGGGAGACGTCTACAGATCTACTGTTTTCATCCCCTCCCCCCAAAACTGTGATAGATTGTCATTATTTTGTAAGACGAAACAAGAGTACCATGGCATGAAACTTTGTAATTGCAATAGGGCAGAATTTTTTTAATCATATAAAGTACAGTACCACAGTGGGAGGTAGGGAACATATCTTTCAACTTTCAAAGGCCCAAACTTGGCCCACAACATGTGACAAAGATCCAGAATGAGGAACACACACTAGGACTTGTGCAGGAAACTTAAAATGCTGTGGAACTCCTCACCTTAGTGTAAATAACTGTGGTATGTCTGAGTAACAGTGCCTGACTGCACAGGATAGGAAAAAATTAATAATAGAGATCAGAGCTGCTGCAAACAATTAAAGCCCCAGTCCTGCAAAGATTTATGCATCTGCTTAACTTTATCCCCTGTGAATAGTTCTATTGTAGTGAATGGGACTACTTACAGTGGCCCAGACCCTCAAAGGAATTTAGTAACCTAACTCCCACTGATTTAAATGGGAGTATAAAATTAAAGATCTGCATGACTCTGTGTGGGATTGGAGCCTGCTATTGCGTATACAACTATAATGTTTTTCTAGGACCTCAATTCCACGAGTCTTTATTTCTGATGTAAATAATCTCCAACAATAAAAGAGGGGGTTGCCCAATTTGTGTGGAACATATGCAAGTTTGGGACTAGAATGACTGATGCCTTCAAAATGGGCATCAGCTGAGATATTTGTTTGGGAGAATTTGTTCAAATGCAATTAAGCCTATTTGCTTCTTTATTTGAACACTGAGCACATGCAAAATGCAATTTGTGATTGGCCCCCCTGGCATGTGTTTGTAAAATGATTTTTTTTTTAAAAGGTGAATTGCCCTCCAAACAGCAGTGGAGTTTTAAGTCCATTGAAAAGAGACTGGTTGAGTGGGGGGTGCTGGAATTTCTGATATGCACTTTGCAAATATTTTGAAACAAAATGCAGAACTTTCCCAAATGTAAACAAACAGCCAATGTGAAATTTCACTCGGTTTCACCAATCCATCATCAGTACAAGAATTTTTCTGAAATTTTGAAATTAAATTTTTTAAGGGATTTACCACCCCCACCCCTCCTCGGGGGTTTTGGTAATATAATGGCAGATCAAACACCTGGGATACCAGCCTTACTCCTGGATCTTACTTACTGCAGCAGGGAAACAAGCAGAATCACCAACCTTTTGTTGGTCTTTTAGGAACTGAAGTGAAAGGTGTATTTCACAACTAGTGTATCCTACAAAGGGCTGGATTTCCTGGCTCTGACATAAAAACTGTGAAATGAGAGTATGAAAGTTTAAGACCAATGTAGAACTGTTGCACCCGTTTTAACAAATAGAAGTAAAGTCAAGGGTCTGAGCATTACTTCTGATGTCAGAATCCTGCCATCCAATAAACTGTGCATAACTGTCTTGATATTAAGTGAAATGGGCCTATACTTTTGGAACACCCAGGATCAATTGGCAAACCCACCACTCAATCAAATTGCTCCTTCTGTTGCCTTTCTGCCATGGTGCTTACAGGAAACTGCCTAATGACAGTGATCAAGCAGATGGCCTGTTGGAGACTGATTAATTATCTCATACAATAGCCTGTAAATTATAAACATGTGTAGCTTGTGAAACCACATGAGCCTGTGATTTTTACCCTCCTCTTCTAACACCTACCATTGTGTGCTATGCCCATGTGCTACATCTTGTCTTTATTTGGACTGTGCACTCTCCAGGACAGGGCCAGGTTCTTTTACAATATTTTTGTCCAGAGCACAATGGGTCACCAATCTTGATTGAGGTCACTGGGTGCTAGAGTAATACAAATGACAGTAACTATTAGAGGCAGTGGAATTTTGATTTATTTAGGGGGCCAAGATTTTCAAGTAGACCATACAAGCTTACACTGCCCTCACCTACAGGAAAGCATGCCATTGTTTTGCCTTCAAAGCCTACTGCTGAGCCCCTTGCTCAGCCCCTGACACGCTCCCTAATTCCCTTCCCAGCAGGGACAGAGGGTGCTTGGTGCACCCGGAGCACTGCTAGCTCCGTGATTTGACGGCACTCCGGCAATAGTTGGGGGTTTGCTCCTGACGTCGGTGGATTACCTGAAAATCTCAACGTTCAGTTCAGAAAAGGGCCTTTTTAGCCCCCAGGGTTCTGTGTGTGTGTGACCGCTGCACGCTGCAGACTAGAACACTGCAATTGCCTCCACCACCTGTCTGCTAGCAGAGTCCCCCGGGCCTGGGAGAATGCTGTATTGGTTATCGCTGGCTGATTTATGACACTTTGCATCTGAGCGGACCATGAAAAATGTGCTTAGACTGAGGGCCCATCTACACTGTCATCTTCAAAGACAAGAGATCGGGACACACATATAACACAACTGGCCTTATCTATCTAGACACTAATGTGATGAAAGAATTATACAGAGACAGGTAGAACTCAGTCAGGGCATGCTCATGGGCACATCAGTCCTTCGCCATAGCACATTTGACTGTTTAGACAGGCCCTAACTCTCTACACCTGGCCAAACACCCAGAGTTTTCTTTAACCCTTATCCTAACACAACCTGGTCCTATCCACACACACTCATTTTATAACCTGGCTGGGCCCCAGTGGAGTAACAACTGTGCTTAAGTTCATTGGTTTTCATAGTGTGGTTATTTGGGACCTAGACATTGGACGCTGACCAAAATAGTGATGCTTAAGGTGAGGTGGTCACTGACTCCTTGACAAGGAGGCCAGGGCTGGAAAACACACAGAAAGGCTAGGTCTGGGGTGGGAAGGTCTCCGGCTCGACTGGGGGAGTCCCAGGCTGAAAACTGCCTCTGGGGACTGTTTAATTGAACTCATGGAGATGGCATCTGAGTAAGGAAGAAGGAAAGCTTCCTGAATACCAGCACCCAGCTGGAGGTCTGTAGCTGAGCTATCCTTTATCAGGCACTTCGGGGAAAGGAAAGGAAATTGCCCAGTGTGGTGCAAGAGCCAGAGGCTGTTCCCTGAGTGAGAGGTGTTGGGGACAACTTCTCGTAGGTGCACATAAGGACCACTTACCGGTGCTATTTAAAAACATTTATTTTCCCTCCTTTTTCCTGGGTTGCACCAACTGCAAACCAACTCATTGTCCCATTTGTCCGCAGTGGTGCATCCCAGGAAAAACAGGAAAGCAATGCAATTTTTGCCCCAGTGAAGATATCCCGTGTGGAAAGTGGGCTTCTGCTTTCTTGCAGGGGCTGTTACCAGGTGCAAACTGTGCTCCAAGGTGAAACTCCCCCGTGCAGAAAGCCAGCCCACGGCCTCAGCCTCACGTGTCCTTTGGGGGGCGGGCAGCTGAACGGTAGGTGTGGCGATGGTAGGAACGCCCAGTGCGACGTGTTTCACCCACTTCTGTGCATGCTGCACAGTAAAGCTCCTCACGCTGGCAGAGGTAGCTTCAAAACACACAGGCTGTCCCGAGCACATGGTAGCTGAAGGGAAGGGGATGTGCAGATCTCTGACTGATGCTGAGGTATGTAAAGTGGACTGGTTGTGTGACACATAATGCCTGTTAATCACCCAGCACGCAGGAACCTGGGTATAGTGCTATTTCCGTCCATCATGCAGTGTGAGGCAATCACACAAATGGCCCAGCCCTTTGACCAGCATCTGTGCCTTCTTGACCTTCCACCACATTCTTGCTAGCCACTGAGCCATGCACCTTTGCTCTCGGTGTTGGTTGTGGTCAGAACAGGACTCCCACTCCGTCCCATGTCAGAACAGAGCGCAGGCAGCTGCGCTCAGGTGAGTACACCAGACATAGGGTTTGAACCCTATTGCTGCTGTTCTGCCAATTCTCCGTACTGCCAGCAGGTGCATTGCACCCATCTATACAATTAAGTATCCTGGCAAATGCATATTTTCTTGCAGTGAATGGGGCGGCTGGGCCTGCAGTAGCGGAAGCTGGAACTTTTAAGACATTGCCATGTCAATTTCCCCTTGCCAGGTCTGGGCACGCTGGGCTCCAAGGGACTCCTGCTTTAGACAGAGATTCTGCAGCGTTTGCTGCCTGCTTTAATGAGGACAATGGCCCACAGGACACATGCTTTCTTGTGTGTGCTCATTTCCCCCATCCCTTGTTTGCCAGCCCATGCTGGGAGGATGTTGGCCATAGTGTACATTGTTTTCCTATGAGCGCAGTCTAGTCATGCATGTTTCTAGTACCTACTTAGCCCATAGTTTTGTAATTGACCTTAATAAACATGTTTACTCCATTTCCCTTCATCGTGTGCTTTCCAGGTCTAGGGAACAGTAATTAAGGAGAACAATGGCACATGCGTAACTGCTATAAACCCAAACTACACAATGAGCTGGCTGCTGGAGTTCTGGATTTTCTTCCTCTTTAGTTGTTTAGCACCAGCAGCGTGCTCCGCACTGTTACACAGCACAGAGTGAGACTCCATCCCTGCCCTGTGAGACTGACAATCTAGGAGCTCATTACTCAGGCCATAAAGTTATGCAGCTTCCGGCCACCCAAATGCTTTTAGTTGCTATGAGCTAGTGCCAGAAAAATAAAAGGACTGTCTATCACTTCACTTACCTAAATTGCCATCGGCAGCGCTGCCTCCATTTGGAACATGCCTTTAATGAGTATTGCACAAACCCTACTGCTGGCAAGCAAAAACAAGGCACAGCTCATGACAGTGGTGTCACCAGAGGTTTACATTGCACTAGTTGAAGCACATTTGTTCAGATCAGTTTTCACAATATATTAACTGGGATTGCAATAGCCACAGGAGCTAAAGTTAGCTGGGTGCTGATTTGCTACATTACCGCAAATGCCATCATAATCTCACTCTCCAGCAATAAGAATCGAACACAAACATCTGAAAATCAAATGGTTGAAAGCATGCAAGTTATATTTGTGATGTTTCCTATATCACACTATAGCAGGGCTTACCTGAGCTGGCTTTGGACCCCACCACTGCCTCAGTTTCCCCTTCTTCCCCCGTAATCAAACTCCACGTGGTGTTTTCAGAACCTGGTTTAGTGAAATCAAGTTCTAAATATAAGAAGTCTTCCACCCAGCCTCCTGATGGGTCACAAACCCTGGCATGGGGCTCTTACAGGGTCCCATTTGAGGCTTTCATCCTGTACACCTGCTCTTCCCCATCCACCCTGCGTAGCTGCTGCCAGCTCCCCGCAGGCTTGCACTCCCCCTAACTCATGCAACCTGCCTGAGCCCGCAGGCACTTTATAATCCGTAGCCCCGTAAGACGTCTGAGTCTCACTCCCAGGACTTCAGTGGTAGCTAAAGGAGGCAGAGGTGAGGCTAAGCCACTGTCTTTAAAGGGCCGGACTTGGAACAGGTGCACTGAGACATGTGTGTGCTCCAGAAGCAGAGCCCTGTCACAAGCCCCCATTGCATTTGTCCCTACTGGGGGCAAGCCATACAGAACAAATGGGTTCCCGTAACGTTCAGGGGCTGGACAGCACTGGAACTGTTTGTTTCCCTGCACACTAATCGCCAGCGTCAGTGTGACTGGGGTCCCAGTGGAGGCCAGCTCTGGTCACTCAATTTGAGTGAACTGCAAAACATGGGACAGACCATCCCCCGAAAGCTGGTGGATATTCCAATACTTAGATTTACCAAGCCAGCATAAAACAGCTTCTTTATTACTTTTCTAGTCACTCAGAAATCCAAACAACACAGTTCCCTTAAAGTGATCCAGCCTCAGGCCTCCATCCAGGTACCTAAGTCAAATATGATGATTTCTGAAAATCTTATTTCATCATATATATAAAAAAAAAGGGTTCTACCAATCCCAGAGGACCGGACACATTACCTCCCAGATTAATGAATGTTTCAGATCTTACCCAAATACACGCTACAGCCAACTCTTATTAACTAAACTAAAATTTATTAAAAAACAAAAGAAAGAGTATGGTTGAAAGATCAATATACATACCGACATGAGTTCAATCCACTGAGGTTCAAATTCATAGCAGAGATGGTGAGCTTTGTAGTTGCAAAGAGTTCCTTTAGTTCATAGGTTATAGTCCAGTGTCCAAATATCATATTCGGGGCATACCAGCATAACTGGGACCTCAGTCTGGCGACTCAAACTTCCCCTGATGAAAGCTTAAGCAGATCTGAGATGACAGAATCAGGATCCAAGGACCTTTTATACAATTTCATGTCTTTTGACAAATTGGAGTTCAAAAGGTAATTAGCATGACTTTGAAGGAGGTCCATCACTGGTACTTAGCTATAGAATTAACATAAGGCAATTTGCTTGTTCCTCCACCATTCACAGATTATTTGTTATACGTTTCAAAGAGAGATGAATACCGAGATATCCTGTGTTTACAATTAATTTAAATGATAGGATGTTCTTTTGACCTCTGAATTATCAGAATACAGCATAGACAGGGACTGTTGATTACATTGTCGACCCTACTCATACATATGTAAATAAACAAAAACACGAACATGATCTCCCCACATGTCTTTTGAGGGTTATTTATTTTGCAGGATGTTTAACCCTTTCTAGCCAGGCGTCACAGTCAGACTGTCACAGTATGTCTACACTGCAATTAAACACCCACGGCTGGCCCGTGTCAGGTGACTCGGGCTCTCAGGACACTGGCTCCAGGGCTGTAAAAGTGTGGTGTAGACGTTCAGGCTGGAACCTGGGCTCTGGGATCCACCCACCTTGTGGGGTCCCAGAGCTTGGGCTCCAGCCCGAGCCTGAATGTCTACACTGCAATTTTCCAGTCCCGCAGCCTGAGCCCCAGGAGCCCAGGCCAGCTGTGGGTGTTTAACTGCCATGTAGACATACCCGCAGAACCATCTGGGACAAGCACGTACTGTAACAGTGCTGACAGCACTAGTCCCGCTGCTTCCAGGAAAGTCCCAGCTCCTCACTGAGCCATAAGAAAGAGGAGTTGTTCCAGGATGCAAAGCATGAATCTCTCCCAGAGGAGACCAGGACCTGAGCCAGGCTTGGAGATAGTCACAATAAAAACGCTGTTATTTTGCAGTGGGGCTGGGATTTTCAAAGAATTTAAAGGGAGGCAGGTGCCCAGCTCCTATTGCCTTTCTGTGGGGGCTGAGCACCTAATTACTGCAGGCCCCTGGGGAAATCCCATCCTCATCTTTTCACCAATTCATCCTCTTCCTCCTTGTTTGTTCCTCCTTGAAAATGCACAAAATGCAGAGAACCTTCTCTAACACTGTCTTGCAAAACCCACTGCCGGCATGAAACATCACCTTTGCTTAGCCACGGCAGGACAGAACAGGACAGATCTTGGAGAATAGTTGCCAGTAGGACACACTATACTAAATCTGATCCAAGTAGGAGAAGACAAACAGGAAACACCGTATGGTCCTGTCAGAGTAGGTGGGTGCCCTTCCAGACAAGGACAGAGAGACACATCCCAGGACAGTGCCCTTTGTGAGTCTGGTGACAAAACCCGGGGTCAGATCCAGGACAGCACTTTCCATATGTCTATCCCTACAGCACTCAAGCACATGCTTAACTTCAGGCATATGCTTGTTGCCATTGCTAATGTGCTGTTCGGACTGGGGACACTTTCCTGAATTGGGGCCAAGGTAGGCAGCAAATAAAGGCCAAATTCAAGAAAACACAGCCAGGTAGTCATCCGACAGGAGGACTGATCGAAGGAAGGGCAGACAGGACACTGCAGCCAGATCCTCTGCTCACGGGGAGCAATTCCTCAGGCACCATGGTGTTGAGCATAAAAACTAGACTGGTAAGACAGAATTCTGCAAGGCAGAACAGCCTACACTAACATTTCAGAAGCGAGGAAAGGAATCGAAGTGGAAGGCTGGCTGCCCTTGGGACAAGGATACACACAAATGGAAGTGATGAAAAATAAAAACAAGGGGCACAGCAAATAAATCAAGCCAGCAGCGTGGCACCCAAACTATTGCCCGAAGGATCGACATGACATAAGGAAGGCTGGCCGGCCGGCCGGTCACAGTGGCCTAAGAAGGAGCTCACAGAACAGGTATTAGAGCTTGGCTAACATCTAGGAATAATTGCTCAAATCAAACACTCCGTTTGCTTCCGTTGTCTCTGCTTACTGCCAATATACTAGGGAGCAGGTCGACAGGAATGCTCACAAAACCAGTGAGCTTTAGTGGACTCATATATTTGAACTCAGTTTTAGATTTGACGGGAAAAGTAGATTATCCGTTAGTTACCACTGCTGTTTTCATTTTTTTTCATCACAATTTTCCCTGGTATCTTGCAAAAGAAGAGGAATTACATCCTCAAGGAAACACAGTCAAAATGGCTTTCATTAACGTTCGTAACTACATGAGCTATGGTCAGCCAGTCAGAGGATGAGGACCAATACTCTGTGACCAATCACAATCAACCAACCCAACTCTAAGTTAAAACACGTGACTCAAATGTTTGCGCCCTTGTTTTAATAAGTGAAAACTTACGACAAAAACATTGCCAACATTTAGCTCAAATACTGTGAAAAATGTCACAAAACTGCTGCCAGCCTGAATTCAAAACCAGGCAATTTCTAGCAGTGCATCTCTTCCCCATGAATATTTCACCCAACTCTGTACCTTATAGGCTGCTGCTGCCATATGCCAGAGTCAGAAGCATAAAGGGAGGGAGCTGGATTCTGTTGGTGCTGGTGATTCTTTGAGAGCTATAGCATCTCTTGCAGCCACTCTCCCCTCATACTAACTGAGAAGTACTTGGGGGCTTGAGGGCAGGACCCTGGAGACATGCTTGTGAGGCTGGCAGGCCGGGTGCCAGCTCATACCAAGGCCCCTAGGTCTCAATGAACACTGACAACTGCACAACTGGAAACCAGACTGGCTCACCTGTGTGTTAGAACTGTGAAAATAGATATTAGGTTTGTAAGAATGTGTTGAGCGTTTGGACTTTAGGAAATGCTTGTGAGTTGCTGCCTGCATTAATTTGACTTATAATATCTGTAGCCTGTGTTATAAGGTAATATTTAAGTGTTTGCTGTGTAACTATGAAAGGGCTTGCTATGAGACTGGAAACCCCCCCAGTCAGGAGAGAAGCATTACCAAGTCTGAAACACTAATTTACTACACGAGGTGTCATCTTCTGCCCAACAAAAGCAGGCCCATAGATACCAGATGAACCATTGTGGAACATCTGTGGACAAAAGACCTTGTTGATTGCTCCCCCCACGCCCAGTAAGCAGGGACAAGCCCTCATCCCATCCCAGTTTGAACTCTGGGGGAAGGGAATAAAAACCGCTGACCAGAAGGCACTGTGTCACTGTGCTGCTTGGAATTCAAAGAGGGCAATATTTCTAAGCATACTCAGGGATCCCCGAGCTGCTTCACTTGGGTTAGCCCTAAAGGATTTACAGCATTTGCCCATTACAGCAGCTTCTATTACTTTTTCAAACTTAAGATGTAGCTTATTTGTGTGTGTACGTTTACCTGCTTTAACCTTGTAAATAACTCATTTCTTTTTCCTGGTTAATAAATCTTTAGTTAGTTTATTACAGGCTTGGCTACAGGCGTTGTCTTTGGTGAGAGATCTAGGGTACAACTGACCGGGGGTACATGGCTGATCCTTTGGGACTGGGCATAACCTGAATGTTGTGATTTTTGGTGTAAGGGACCATCTATCACAAAGGCAGGCTTGCTTGGGTGGCAAGATAGACCGGAGCGCCCAAGGGGAGCGTCTGTGACCCCATGCCAAGGCTGTTACAGTGCTTGAGGAGTTCACACTTGATACTTGGTTGGTGAAATCTAAGTATAGAACTCACAGCCAGTTTGGGGTTTGCGCCCTGGTCTGTAGCAGCCTGCCCTGAGATTGGTACCCCATTCCTGAGCCGCTCTGGACGGTGTGACTACACTGCACCCGACAGCGAGCCTCCCCGGCCAGTGCACAGACTCACCCTAGCACTCTAAAACTAGCAGTGTCGATGTTGGGGATGGGGCTCGGGCTCCGAAGCCTGGGGGTGGGGGTGAGCTTGAGAGCCCAAGTTCCAGCCCAAGGCACGACGTCGAAGCCCTGTCTACGTAGCTATTTTCAGAGCTGTGGCTAGAGCCCTGCTAAGCACAAGTCCCAGCCACAGTGTAGACAGACCCTGGCATGCCTCCAGCCAATGGTGTTGTGGTAATGCAGGCGGCTGCCATGGCAAATGCTCCAGTTAGTGAATTCCTAGGTGTGAGAGCCTTGGAGCCTGAACAGATTGCTGGTGCGGTGTGTGCGTCTCTCATTGTTCAGGTGGCAATGAGTGACCCCGTTAGGTTTAGCCCTGCTGTCTGAGCCACTTTTCTGCCACTGTCTCATGCCTTGGGACCAGCTGTACACCCAGCAGCTCCAGGCTGGGAGGTGTGTGAAAAGGAGCTGTACACACACACACACCTCTTTCAGCCTGCACTGTGTGCTCCACAGCCAAGGTGCTGAGCCCAGACTGTACCCTCAGCGAGTGATACAGCTTGCTCCAAGGTTATTGCTTTCGGGCGCTGGTTGCTGCTGCTGCGGACCGTCCGCCTGGCCCAGCTGCATGCAAATCAGCTTCTCTTTCGGTCATGAATGTGCCCGTTGTACGGTAGTTTTCAGTGTAATTATTGTCCCCCTTAGTCAGCAAAGTTTGTGAAGCTGGACGTTTTCCCTGTGAGAATCAGACAATGAGGCCTTGTCTACACTAAGAAACTGGATTAAACAATTCCCGCTGGTGCTCCCACTGGTTCAGCTGGTCTGGTGGGAATTATTTTCTAAACTTCCCTAGTGTAGACTAAGGCAAACAGTGGTTGGTTCGAACTGATTGGCACATATCTCAGCACTGGGATATACAAAATCTAGAGGGCCTGGGTACAGCAGAGAGCCTTACTCCTTTTCCCCCATAAAATTTGAATTATGCTAGTTACAGTCGAGTTGGGCAGCAGCTTTTAAGCATGGTCTCACCACCCAGTGAGAAGAGGGAGGTTTTTTATTGTTGTTTTGCTTTCCTTAATACGGGCATACTGCTCTTCTTTGTAAAGTGCTTTGAGATCTATTGACGAGAAGCATTGTATAAAAGCTAGGTATTATGCATTCTTAATTATTATTATTATTGCACTACCCTTGCTATAGGCTACCCCAGTCCTCCACACCTGGAAGCAAAAGCCTATTTCTTAACTCAGATTATAACAATGTTAGATCCCGTCTACATTACAACACTCTGCATCAGGGAAACCAGTTGGAATGCAGGTCCCCTCCCCCTGCAAACAGTTAAATCATCTTGTAAATATATATGAGCCTGTGTTTGAACTGTGTCCCTGAACTGTGTCAGCACTGGCCCATTCAAGATTAGATGGGCCTGTCTCAACCTGGCCAGTGCCCATCTCTAGACAGTACCAGTTGTAAGTGGAACCAACCACTAGATCCCTCTTGATCCTAAGCCAACTGGGTCTAGGCAGAGCCAGGTCACTGTGCCAAGATCTGGCCCTCTAAGGGTACATCTACACAGCAACTAGACACCCATGGCCGGCCCGTGCTAGCCAACGCGGGCTCAGAGGGCTCGGGGTTGTGGGGCTGTTTCATTGCTGTGTAGACTCCCAAGCTTGGGCTGGAGTCTGAGCTCTAGGACCATGTGAGGTGGGAGGGTCCCAGAGCTCAGGCTGCAGCCCGAGCTTGGAAGTCTACACAGCAATGAAACAGCCCAAGCCCCGCAAGCCCCAGTCCAGATGCAGATTTTTCTGTGCTGTGTAGACATACCCTAAGGGTACACCTACATTTGAGCTGGGGGGGAGTGATTCCCAGCTCACATAGACATGCCCACACTAGCAAAATAGCAGTGTGTCTGCAGTGGCCCTGGCAGCTGCTCGGACTAGCTGCCACCCTAAGTACAATCCTGCCCAACCCCCTGAGTACATATTCAGGCAACTAACCCAAGCTACCACCCATGCCACTGCAGCCACGTTGCTATTTTTAGGTACTAGCTCCAGCAGAGCTAGCATGGGCATGCCAATGCAAATTGCAATCACCCCCCCCCCCAGCTCAGATGTAGACCTACCCTAAGGCACACGACCAAGTACAGATCTCCTGTCTGCTGTGGGACATGAGGTGCTCCAGCTCACCTACCTTAATCCCCAGATTCAGTGCCTCAATCCTCCCGAGCCCCTTGTTGCTTATACACAATCCCTCAGAAGTCCACCTCACTGTGGGTACTCTGAGCTTCTTGCCTAAACCCATCAGGGACAAGAAGGCAGGCAAGCAAGGAGCACATGCTTATCCAGGGAGTTCCTTAACCACAGTCACTTTACTCTTGAAATGACCAGAGCTACAGCTCTTTGCAAAATAACAGTCCTAAGAGGCAACCCCCCTTCACCGAATCTGAGTTCAGTCCTTCCATGAGTCTGAGATCTGGTCAGCATTTCAGGCTAGGCAGAGTTTCTCCTGCCTTGTCTCTCTCCTACCCACTATCCTGGCATATGGCAGTGGATGGCTTCCCTTCAGAGAGAGCATTCTCCCTTAAATATAGTCTCCAGCCCCATTGGCCATGTGCCCAGCAGAGAATTCCCGCCCCTTCCCTCAGCCAGACTTCTGTGCACAGAGCTCATTCTTCTTGTGCACAGGTAGGTAGTTGAGAGACAATCAGGGTCAATACCGCTTTCATTGCAAATCTTCTCCCAGGTGTCCCACTCCCCTTCTGGATAGGGCCATGTCTGGAATAGACAGCCTTGGCAGGGCCAGGCTGGTTTTACAGCACAGAATACAAACTGGCAGTTGGCACACAAAATGAAAGACTCAAAACAAAATGGAGTTCACACTTCAGTGCAGACATATTCCCCTATATCATGGAGCCATTCAATGGTATACAGAATCATGCTGTGGTCTAGCTCCAAAACATGATTTTAGGCCAGGGTTAGGTCTTGTGTACGCAACCCTTCTGCCAGGTGGAGTCGGCAGCAACAAGGACTGGGTTCAATATACAGGGGTCAATCTTAACAATTCAATACAAAACTGGCTCGAGCCCCCACCCAGTAATCTGGGAAAATTACACACCACCCACTGGGCACCTCTAAGAGGCAATGCTTCCCTCTCACAAGTGCAGAGTCTGAGTGCAGAAAAGAAACTTTTAATAGAAGGAAGGAAATAACCTGGCATTAATTCGGGAAAACACCACAAGCAGGATTCATGAGCATAAAACTATGGGCAAAATACCCACCCCAGAGTACGTTGGGAAGTGTCTTTTGCCTCAAGTTCTTGAGTCCAAGCAGCAAAATTTCCTTTAACATGCCCCTCCCTTTTCCCTCCACCACACCCCACTCACAGTGGTTGTCCTTGGTCAGTGAAGTCCCAGAGTTCAGAGGTGCATCTGTGTGAGTTCACCTCCCATGCTGTGGGGCGGGGGGAAAGGCACCTTGCTCGCTCTGCTGTCCAGGCACTTGTTCTGACATCAACCTCCCTGCTGACGGCTCGCCTCTCTGCTTCGTCGGCTGTCACCAATGCACACCATCACCTTCTGCTGCCACCTGCCTCTCTACTGTGACCTCAGTGGGTTGGTCTCTTGAGGTTCCACCCAGCTCTCAGTGATTTTCAGCTCTTAGTGGGGGAACCTCACTGCTGAAGCAGGCTGGGCAGAAACCCTGTCCCACAGCAGATGATTTCAGCTCTAGAGACCACTTAACAAAGCAAAAAGATTCCTAATGGAGCCTTAATTAGCTCTCTCTTTGAACAGTGGCGAGGGGCAGGTTAAGCAATGCCAAGGACTCTTAGGCCATGTCTACACTACCATTTATGTTGGCAAAACGTATGTCGCTCAGGGGTGTGAATATTTTGCCCCTCTGCGCATCATAAATTTCGCCGGCATAAGTGGTAGTGTGCACAGCACGATGTCAGCAGGAGAGCTTTTCCTGCTGACATAGCTACCGCCATTTGTTGGGGCTGGTTTAATTATGCCAGCGGGAGAGCATAAAGCGGCTACACGAGAGATCTTAAGGGTAGCACAGCTGGACCGGTACCTGTGCCACTGTCAGGTCTCAAATGTAGAAATAGCCCTAGGAAGAGCCCACGCCTCCAGGCAGGAACACCTGTCCCCACCCCCTCTTACCTTTCACAGGGGTCTGAGTCCCCTGCTTCACCAGTTCAGTTCAGTTGAGGGGGACCCCCTCATTCAGGCAGGCTAAGCACATTTCTGCTGCTCTTTACCCATACAATAAGGATAACATTTCACGACCCCCCCCCCCCCAAGTGATTTGTAACCCACCACCAGCCAAAATTGGTCACTTTGGCAACACAGCTCTGTCTGCTCATACCTAGGCAGAGTGGGTATGTTCATGTAAATACAGTCTGGTCCTGAAGCTTCCCCACTCCCCCCGCAGCTCATCACTAGTTGTCAAGGAAAAGCTCATTCAAATCTTGCTTACATCTACATAGCCAGGGAAACAAATCATGGGAGATGCTCAGCATTTCTCAGCGTATGGCCTCGTGCTAGCATGAACCACGTTCCTAGAAAAGTGCCAATGACATTTTAAATCTCAGTGTAGTCAGGGCCCAAGGCTTTCATTGTGGTTGACAATCGTTTCTAGCACAGCTATGAGCCCTGCTGTGGAAAGGCTAAAATGACTCCTCCCATTGCTGGGAACTGGAAAGAATGTACATAGGTGCAACAGGAACCATTAGCAACAAGATGGACAAATAAATAAGGAGCCTTTACTAGGTCATTTGGAATAGGAGCCAAGTGTGCACACACCCAAGCGATGTAATAACTGCAATGGCTGGATGCCAGCATAAGTTACGTTGACATAGTTTTGTAGTGTAGACTTGGCCTAATTCTGACCTAGCTTTTTACAGGGATAGTTAATACAGAACTCCCCTGTTAAGGTTGTCAGTTTTGTGTAGTTTTGGGGGTTTTTTTTTGACAAATTATGGTTTTACTTTCTTAAAATAAATATTTAAGTGGGTGTTTAAAATGGTTTGCCATCAAATCCACAGCTGGCCTTCTCTGCAGCTCTGCACTCCTAGAGAGTGTGGAGATATGAAGGATCTGGTGGATACCGTACATTATCCATTATTGCTGTTTAATATTGATATTACAGCAATGCCCAGAGGCCTCTTTCAGGACTGAGGCCCCTTTGTGCCAGGCACTGGACAAACGCATACAAGGGCATGCTCCTTGCCCAAGAAAGCTTATGCCCTAGAGACAAGCGATGCGCTATGGATTGGAGGAGAGGGGTGTGATCGTTAGGTATGTTATATACACATGTGCACTTCTGTCATTTCTTCTACATTTTACTATAAACAACATGTATAAAATGCCAGCTAGCCTCATCTGCCCCTCAAGCCATCACTGACCCCTAACAGGGATCCCTAGAGAGGGGTTGAAGGAGTCGAGGGTAGGGGCCTCACAGGTCAATTCACGGTGGCTGCTCCATACATGAATGGGGTAGGAAAAGGAGCCATTGGAGTGAGGTTTTAGCAAAGTTTGATAGCCACAAAAAATGGTATAATTCTTGTCTCTCGTTACAAACCCCATACTGCCATATGGTTAATCGATTGGGTTCCAACCCCAAATCAGGAGCTCTAGGCCCTTGAACTTCAGTTTGCTAATGGTGCCCTCTTGTGGTAGACATTGAGAACTACCTGCCCTTTTAATGCTTTAAATCCCCGCCACAAAGCCTAGTCTTGTGAAATGTCAGCCAGTGAGCATAATAAGCTGTGCCAAACATACGTGTCTGGTTGCAAATGTTGCTCCAGGCTCAGTTTACCCTGCTCAGTGCAAAACAAACACATTTTAAAACATCTTTTCCCTACTGTTCAGCTATGGTTACTTCCCACAACATGCCGCACCACGGAAGTACGTTCAGCTTTCTTCTTGAGCCCACTTACAGTTCATCTGCCAGCTGGCCACCTGCAGTGCTGCGCATGCAACCCAGAAAGATTTGCTTTCCTCAGCCCCAGTAAGAGCAGCACTCAGGCTTCTGGGACATATCGGGTAAGGTTACAGACTAGATGGGAACTCCTCCTGTGTGGAATCAGCTCCCTGATCTTTGTTTCCCAACAGGTTTCACACCCTGTGAACTCTCACTCCTCCCTTTCCCCAGCCCTGATTTAATCCCACCCCTTTCCCCATCCTCCCGAAATCCCACTGCAATTCCTGTCCCCTCCCTTTTCTAGCTAGTTAGCTTGTCATGCCACGCTCACCACCATGCTGCAGCCTTTGAGTCTGGCTATTAGGCCACAGTGCACTGCTAAGCTGCAGGGGCTCTGTTTCTCCCCACAGAATGCCCCAAGACCCTGTAGGCTCCTATCTGAAGTGACCCAATTTCCAAAGGTGCACAGCACTTAGCTGCTGAGCTCTTTAGAAATTCTCGTGACTCCATTTTTTATGTGCCCAAATGGGAGCTGAGCACGTTTGATTAAATCACAGTGTAGCAAGGCTCCCAATGAATCGAGAGATGAAACTGACGCTGGTCCTAGCCCCCTCAAACTTCAGGAGAGTTTGGATCAGACTCAGGATCTGACCTTTATTCCTGGCCCGTCATTTGTAATGGGCCAAAGCAAAACCCAGGATTCAAACCCCTGGGCTCTCAGGAAATTTCACCTTGGACTCCGCAGCTCCAGGTCAGCAGTAATTTAAATGGGAGAACGTAACAAAGCCTGCAGCCCAGACTCTAGCTGAACTGGGTCTTTCGTTGGTTTACAGAGATTCCCGTTCACCCCGCTGGGTGGTGACTGGCCATCAGCCTGTCTGTGGGAGCAGGTGGGGCGGAACCCAGCGTGTCAGCCAAGCCCCAGAGCAGGACTCAAGGACTGCTGTGTTTAATAGGGAGCACCTAAAAGAGGCTCAACGGTGGAGGGACTATGCTGACTCATTGGAAGCCAGTAGCTTGTTCTCAAAATATTCCAAAGAGAAAGTTCTCGATGCCACTATTCTGATAAAAAAATACTTTAAAAAATGTTGCCATGTCCCTTCCTCCTTCCCTTTACAGACTTAATAACATCTGTCTTTTTCTCCATACATAGTGAAGATACTGCAAGTAGTCTCCTAACGTCCAGTTGTCAGAGTGCTGGCCATAGAGTTTTACTAGGCAGTTCGCAGCCACCCTCAACTTTCATAGAGATTTCTCTTGCAGAGACTAAACTTCCAGCATGTCATGATGTATCGTCTCAAATCAGGGGCATCCTTCCGCTCCCATGAAGAGAGATGGATGCATATTGGAACCATTCATCTGTTTGGACTGCATCTCCGGATCAAAGACGAGGGCAGCTGCTTTCTGCTCCATTTTATGCAGAACACATACATCCTAGATGGAAAGCAAGCTGCTAATATAGGATTTAATTAGTCAATGTTTAATAATACAGTAGTATCTAACTCTTACATAGTGCTTTTCATTCACAGAACTCAAGAGTATCAATAGCTCCATTTTACAGATGTGGTAACTGAGGCACAGGGATGTAAAATTACTCACCCAAGGTCTCCCAGCAGGCCAGTGGCAGAGCTGGGACTACAACCCAGGCTTCCTGCCTCCTAAAGGATTAGGCGCCTTTATCCCAAGCTAAGCTTCTTTTCATTGTGACAGTGTTACTGTGTTTTCGTTTTAATGAGCGAAAATCCGTGCCACTTGCTGTTGACCTAGCAATGCCACAAACTAAAGTTCATGATAGGATAGCTGCTTGTCAGTGTGATGTGGGGAAAAATGGGATCATGGCATTGCTGAAGGAAAGTGGCAGGAGGAGCAGATTGATTAGACAGGAGAAAGCTGAACCAGCTGAATGCAGAATTAGCAAGGCATCAGCAATGCTAAGCAAAGGAAATAAAGAAATGCTACAACAGTGCAGTGGGAATTTGAGTTAGATCATTAGCTGTGAGTGCCATAGGCGCTCCAAGAGCTGTTGCAGTTTTTAATTGACCTAATGCCTTGAGGGTAACAGCATCTACTCCTTGGATTAAGTGAGATGAGTACCAGTCAGATGTGGCCAGTAAGTGCAGAAGTGGCGCGAACATTCTCCTCACCCCACGTTCCTGAGCAAGCAAAAGCCCTGTGCACAAACCCTTGACTGGACTCCATGTGGTCTTGGGAGATGGACCAGAGGAGCAGGCGCCCTAGGATAAGTGTTGGCATACAACAAAAAGCGCTACAGAAGCGTTAAGTGTTATTAGACCTTATCCCCGCTGCTTAGAGCATTCTGCTACATGGGGGATACAGAGAAGACTGGGCTCATGAGCAAGCTGTGCTGTCAACCAGAGTCCAGATCAGAGCCGTCGGCATCCCGTGAAAACATGCCAGGATCCACAGCACTGAGTTTGCCATTCCCAGCAGTTCCTTGGGATCAGCAATGACCATTGAGCCTTGCTCCTCCCAGGGAAAACATGTTAAACTTCACTTCAGTTAGCCCTGGGGAGTTTTCTGAACAATATCTCCTCTTCTGCACAGAACTGGATTCTTTTGAAAAAGGGTTCTAAGCAGTGGTGAGCTAGAACCGGATGTTAAATTTAAAAGCCCTTTTAGAACCGGTTGTTCCGCGAGGGACAACCGGTTCTAAAAGGGCTTCTAAATTTAACCGGCCAAAAGTGGCGCCTTAGGCGCCGACTCCATGGGTGCTCCAGCCCTGGAGCACCCAAGGGGAAAATTTGGTGGGTGCAGAGCACCCACAGGCAGCTCCCAGCCCCAGCTAACCTCCACTCCGCTTCCTCCCCTGAACGCGCTGCCCCGCCCTGCTTCTCCGCCCCCCCAGGCGTCCCACGAATCAGCTGTTCGCGCGGGAAGTTGGGGCAGGCTGAGAAGCGGGTCGCAGCTTCCCGCTCAGGCCCAGGGAGGCGGAGGTGAGCTGGGGTGGGGGTGGGGGGTGCATGAGGAAGTAACCCGGGGGGGGCGGGGCCCCAGAAAGCTGCTCCCCGCCCCAGATCACCTCCGCCACCCTCGACCTGAGCGTGAAGCCACAGCCTGCTTCTCAGCCCTCCCAGGCTTCCAGCCGAACAGCTGATTTGCAGGAAGCTGGGACGGGGAGGAGGGGGGGGGGCATGGAGAAGCAGAGCAGGGCAGCGCGTTCAGCCGAGGAGGCAGAGCAGAGGTGAGGTGAGCTGGGGCCAGGTGGGGAGCTGCCGGTGGGTGCTCTGCACCTACCAAATTTTCCCCGTGGGTGCTCCAGCCCTGGAGCACCCAGGGAGTCGGCGCCTAAGGCTCCACTTTTGATGTGATCAGTGGGGGGAGCGGCTGCTTCCCCTGCTCCCCCCCCAGCTACACTCCCCTGCCCCTAGGAGCCAGAGGGACCTGCCGGATGCTTCCTGGGAGCTGCCCCAGGTAAGCACCGCCAGGACTCCCCACCTCACCAGGTGCCTCTGGCTCTTAGGGGTGGGGTGAGCACCCACTACATTGGCCCACGAGACCCTCCTACCCAGTTCTGGGGGCAGTCAGGGGACGGGGTGGATGGGACAGGGGTCCTGGGCGGGGGGGGAGGTTGGATGGGGCAGGAGTCCCGGGGGTAGGCAACAACCCCCTCGTGGGGTGAGGAGGGAACCCGCTGTTAAGATTTTGGCAGCTCATCACTGGTTCTAAGCAAGTGTCGCAGGACAGACGTCCCAAGTCCTAATGGGGAACTGCTCTTGGTCCATGGGAGATGCGTGTCAGTCGATGTGTTGGGGAGAGGAACGAGGATTATACTTTCACAGCACTATTGCTGTGCTTTAACTAAAGGGAAGACTGCAGAAGGAAGCATTAGAGGCAGTATCCTGAGTAGAACAGCTCATCACAGGAGTGCTGCCTACTGCCAATCCAGCAATTGAAAAAAGGTCAAGCCCTGAGCATTGGCACAGAAGTGAACAGGGTGGAAAGTTTGCCAACACAATGCTTTTTGACAGAAAAGAGCTTTGTCAACACAGCAGAAAGTTTTGCAAGGAGGAAAAAAAAAACAGCCATTTAAAAATATTTCTTTTTCCTAAGAAAACCCAAACAATTCAAAGAATTTTTCTTTGCAAGGAAAAACATTTTTGCAACTGGTTCTAGTAAATAATAATATAGGGCATGAAGACTGATCTTCCCATGCTTTGGGACAGTAGCTCCATGGGACTTTTTAGGCCCAGAAATTTACTTCCTCCAGTTAAGGGTTTGAAATGTGTGAAAATTGTGAAACTAACTTCTGGGTAACAAATAATGAATTCTAGTGGATTGTTGAATAATTTATTTTCATCCTACTCTACAGTCAAACTGGGTTTTCTTTTCTTTTCACCCAGTTCTTTTCTTTTCATGCCATAGTTTTTCCATTTACATGGTCACAGCCTTATTAAAATGACTGGTGATATTCAAATCTCTTCCAGTAATTGTGTCAACCTTTGGCAAGGATATGAGGTGTTGTACCTAATATTAAATTAGTATTTCTTGCTAGAGTCTGTGATGGGGTTTTATAGGCTCTTTGGGTCTCAAGAGAAAAATCCTTCCGGGCTGAGAGCACTCATCATGAATTGACCCTGAGGAAGAAACACCAGTTTCCCTGCTTCCATTACAGTAGCTCAGATGAGACCAGGGATAAAAACATGAAGCTTGTTAGATAGGGCTTGGGAGCTGCTCTCTGGACTTCTTCACTCCCACCCAAAAAGATGGCAGCAGGGTAGATAGTCTTAGTTTAACTAGTTTAACAAGAGCCACCTGCCAAAGATCCCTTAAACACAACCTTCAATCCATACTGGTTCTGCACGAACCGGAAAGCAAAAATCTGGAGTTTTCTCTACAGGGCTCATTTAAGACGGGTGCTGTTTCTCCAGAAGGGTTCCTCTCTGAGCCCTAAAGGACACTGCAGTATAGCCCATTAGAATGACAAAGTTAGCACAGCCAAATGCAGCCTCATTTATACATGATGTTTCTGAAGTCCATACAAGCATGGGACATTGTGACTCAAAATGCATTGATCTGCAGGATGCTCAGGGCTGGAAGTAAATATGGAAAGCTACAGGGCTATGGACAGACAAAATGAACCAGCAGACAGACTCCAGCACACTGCACGAGTGCAGGTAAATGGCAAGGAAAAGAAGGCTTGAACTTGAGGCTGAGGTGAGAAAGGAGCTGAAGAACAGGAGAGAAAAGGAAAGCAAGAGAACAACAGATGAGACAGAAAAGAGCATTGAGATAACAAGGAGCAAATAACAGAAATTGATAGGACAGAAAGAAGAGAAAAATAAGATACATCTTTCCAGTTTATTCATTTACTTGTGTTTAATAAGTAGTGTGTGTTTTTAACTTGCATATATAAACGTAGTAGTCTTTGGGCTTCTGAAAAGCTGCTTTTGCTGCACTTAAATCCCATAAAATTTAGGCATTCCTGGCTGAGGACAGACTATTATTTCCAATGGTTTGCTGCTGCAATGGACAAGCCAGCCATTAATGCATCTGTCCACGCCAGCAAGACAAAACAGTCAAAACAACTGAAAACAGACCCTAAAAAAAGAGCATCATTGTCCCCCCGCTTATATTCTTGCTCTAATCTCTCAATCTCTCACCCCAAACCATTTGTTTTAAATTTTTTTTATGCAGTTCGAAAAAATGCTCAAATGTATACATCAATATCTGTACCACTGCAGTAAAACACAACAGTAGAGAAGCAAAGCCTCCTTGGAAACTGTCTGATCAAATCTTTAAGACTTTCCATTAACAAAAACAATCCCCTCTTTTATATGAGAAGTTGATATTTGTTTTTGATTTATTGGAGAAGCAGAGAGATGAAAATTAAGCTCTTTGGGAGAAGGACTATCTTTTTGTTCTGTGTTTGTACAGCACCTGATCCATGACTGGCGCTCTTAGGTGTTAGCGCAGTACACACAATAAATACAGAGCGTGAACTATATTTAAAGACTAAATATTTCTAGCTTTGCTTGGTTGTGCAATTCCACACACCACCACCAAGGCAATTAATACTTTATTATTCATCCCATTCTCCCTCCCAATAATAAAAGCTTCCAAAGCCAGTCCCTGGTTGAACTTGATTGGTTTATTTTAGTTTTACATTTCCTCTCTCTCACATACAGTCATTGAACAGTCCCGTACTGTTAGATTTCTACAAAAATATCAATTTTTCAAAAGCTGAAAAGAGGGAAAGATATATTTTTAATATATAAAAGGAAAAAAGCTAAATCTGACATTGCATTATATTCTTAAAAACATTTGTCTATTTACAGACATGTCTAAAAAACCAAACAAAATTTCCAGGATTCTTGGTCTAGTGAGAATGTGCTCTTTGCAGGGGTTTCTATTGTTCTCCTGATTCCAAAACCCACTCACTACCAAAGTAACACATTCTTGCATTATTGTCTCTTAAAAATAGTATGCATAATTTCCAAAAGGTTTGTTCCCAACCAGTTGATTTGGGGGCTGTGGGTGGGAGGGGATTCGACATTCAGAATGATAGTGAAATGCAAAGATGGGATGTGAGGGTAAGGAAAAGCAAACGCTAATGAGCTTTTCAAAGGGGCTCTGTTGCTTGGCAGAACCTGCCAACATCTTTCTTGGCTGTGTGCCTATTGGGCATCTTTTGACTTTGGGGTCTGTTCTCGGCTGACTTACTGACAGTTTTCTGGCATCAGGCAGGTCAGCTTTTATCTCAACGATATGCTTTTGTTACAGCAGGCATTCCTGACTGCCCACTGCCAAACAGTAAATATATATCTAGGCATTTTCTATCACCTTGCCCCCTCAAGGCAGAAGGGTTATTTTAAAAGAGTGTTTGAGTGACTTTAATGCTATCTGTGTCCTATGAAATGTGAAAGGCATATTTTTCTTAATGTACAGACATGGATTAATGCACACTTAATTTTAACACTAAAGTGAACAGCAGCCATTTTGGATCAAGAAGCGATAGGGGCCAGAGAGGAAATTTAGTGGCTTTTTTGTGCGTGTGGCACCGTCAGTGCAATGCTGATGGCTGTTTCACACAGCAAGGAGTTGAATTTAATGGCAAATCAAACTGTCTTGGGCATAATGACAAGCAACCTCAGCCAATTTAAAATACCCAGGGCCAACCTCTCAGGTACATCAGTGTAAATCTGGTGTAACTCAACTGAGATCAATACAGTTACTCCAGATTTATACTGGTGTAAACGAGGTTCGGATCTAGCCTTTAATCTCTAAGGAGTAGATGTAAACATGTATTTATAGGCTAGTTCCCCTTTATAAGGCATTGAATGATATCTGTAAGGCTTTGCATGGCTCTCATACTAACCCACACCCTCTTCTTCAACCCTTTAGTGCAGGAAGGAGATTAGCATTTATGATACAAACTGAGGTTAAACTGTAAAATATGCAAAGGCAGTAGAAGTGACACACACCTGTCCAACTGTTTTCAAAAATGCCTTGTAGAATCCCAAGGTGAAGACACCTCCATTACACAGTGTCTGGAGCAACTTTATGCATGCCCATCTTAAGAAGCCTTTCTTTGCTCTGAAGCCCAATAGGAAATTGTAACAAAGAAAAGGAAACAACACAAGATATACATACCCAGTGACACAGCCATTCTAGACACAAGTCCAGAAGCTGCAGCTTACTGTATAGGGCATACTTTTGCAAATGTAGAGTTTGACGCTGCTTCTGAAGAGTGGAAGATCATCACTTACAGCACGTGCATGTGACTGTCAGACACAGGCACAGCCTTGGCGCTGGGAGAGATGGAAGCTCCCGCAATAGTGCATCACGGCGGGGTGGAGGGGGTGGGGTGGATCACTGGGGGCACACGGAATCCCAATTTCTGCTGCTGAGGCATTAAGAGCAGGGATTACATTCCTAAATACAATTATGCAAGAAAGGCAAAATGCGCCGTTTCCCAGATTCTACACAATTTTCACAGCAGTGATTTTCACTTTTGAGGAGCACCTAAGAAGCCCCTGAAGTCCACCATAATTCCTATTATTTACAAACTAGATAGGAAAAAATCATTTATACACATTAACAAATAGTCTCTTCTCGGCTGAAAATTTCATTCTTCAAGGAAGCTAAGAAAACAAAAATTGTGTACAAAAATATAAATATCTTTACAGTCTGCAGGCCCTTCACTTCCAACAGCTTAACATTGAAGAGTAACTACAGTTTATTGAATAAGTGGTGGCAGAAGAGAATAAAAAATACATCTTGTGATTCAAATACTGCCCGATTTCCCTGGTAATGAGCATTTTTTGTTTTTTTGCTATACACATCTTGCGTAAATGCAATGAGAACCTCTGAGTACCTTTCCTGAATTCATAAAGAAATGGATAGTTTGGAAGGACGCGTGCACACGCACGCGCACCCACACACTTTCATGTCCTAATAATTCTGAAAGGGTCACTTCCTGTAAATGTCTTCGAGATGTATATGTCTTCAAGAACCATGAGGAAGGGAGGAAATAGGGAAGGAAGGAGAGGAGAATGGAGACAAATGACACTCAAACTACCTCAGCGATGCTTTTAAGGAGTTAGCAATCTGGTACTCAGATGGATTTCTCCTGTCTGAATCTGTTCGTTCTGGATGCTGTCTCATTCCCAGAACGCTCAAGGAAGAACATGGCAGGGTTTTCTCTTTTTAAAATTAGCTAACTAAAAAAACACACTGGGGTGTTGCAATCATCACTATGAAAATGTCCTTCTTCACCTTAAAATGGGAGTTTAAGATTTCATATGGAAATGATGTGGGCAGAAACTACCAGAGAGAGTCTGAGCAGGAAGATAATTCTCACTCACTGAAGAATGGAAATTTTTGACATTAGCATTCTGGGAAATCTATCCCTGATCTCCCATTCCTCCACCCAAGGCAACCAGTTTGAACAAGCTTGCTCCAATCTCATTTACACAAGCTCATTACATTTTGTGGGCTGTGCACAAACTGCAGCTGTGAACATCCCTGCTTCTGCATAGATAGTTAATTTGGCTGGTACAAACGCTAGTACTCCTGATTTCTCCTCATCCAGAAACAACTGCATCTCTGTTAGGGTATGAATCTCTCAGTGGCCCGGGTCCATCAGACCTCTAGTTTCCTAAACTCTTTGTGAAGGACCCACTGTTGGAAGGATACCATATGCCCAGCAATGGTAATACATCATCATCTTTCTTTCTGGGGGATGAACATCCAGAACACAATAGTGAGGTAAAATTTACGTTAGCACAATTAAAGTTTCATAGCATTGATTTCTCAGCTTGGGGCCTGCCCTCAGTCAGAAGAGTGCACTGATACCATGTTTTCTTTACAGGGATACAGGAACAAGTGTCTGGAGACAAGGGAAGATGTTAAAACTCAAGATACCAATTCCTTTCATAGTCCAAATTGCTCCAGATTTTCCTTTCGGTCTCTAAAAAATCCAAGTATTTATTTGCCTGCAGAATTTGAAGGCAAGGTCCCAATACTGTTCAATTTTGCAACCACAGATGCTAATGTGGGCATTATTTTACTGTCCTGTCCTTCCAGGTCAGTTGCAGGTAATTTAGTTTTTAAACCAACGGGTGCCAGTTTTGCAACTACAGGTGCCAATACTGGCATCACCTTGGTACTCTGCCCTTCTGAGTCTAAAGGAAGATTTGCAACTTTTAACCCCAGTGGTGCTAGTTTGGGCATAGGCCTCCACAGTGTGTCAGTGTTACCAGCTTCTAGATTAGTTTTCATCTGCAGGATTGGAGGAGACACACTGATCTCTGCCAGGGGATCTAAGGTTTTACCACTTCCACCACCAGTTACTGAAAGGTTGGCAAGTGGGTCCTTCATTTCAGAGCCTATCACTATCTTCAAAATATCTGCTTGAGATGAAGGCTCTGCAGAGTTCCTCTCACCATCAGTAAGGTCGTCATCTTCCAGGTGAAGCAGGAGGGGACTTATGGAGCCACTACTCTCTCGAACTTCAGAAAGGCCCTTGAAACTGCTACCCAAGTGACCAAACTGGAAGGAGGCTCCAGCTGCAGTGGTCAGTTCACTGGCAGTTCCCCTCCGAGTTTCAGAGTCTTCTGGAGAAAAGTCTGAGCTCAGGGTACTGGGCAGCTCTGACATGCCAGAAGTGTCATCATTCAGCTGCTGATTGAGAAAGGCAATTTCATTGAGAAGTGAAGTGAGGGTTTCATCAGTGTCATCACTCTCCTCAATGCTGCCCAGTAACTCACTTGGGTCTAGTTCTGCTTCCTCTATTGCAGAGGCTACCTTCCTCAGTTCCATTTCTATCCTGGAGTCTTTGAGATCTTTAACCTGCAGCTTGCGGAATGGAGAATCCTTTGGCTTCAACCTTTCCCTTCCCTGATCAGTCTCTTTCCTCCTCCCCTGGCTTCCAAGAAACTCTCCAATGCAAGACTTTTTAGCAAAGGACTCTGAGGAGTCCTTCACACTGGGTACATTCCGAATCTGTGGAAAGCTGTTGTCTTTATTTTCAAGGAAAATTTGTGTGGGCCCTGTGGCACTTCTTCCATCTCCACAGCTGTCTCCAGGAGATGCCTTGTTTTTTTCTTCTGAAAGGATGTCCTCATTCCGCCTACTTTCATGAGGTCCTACTTTCAGGGACGGCTCAGATGTCTGGGCACCAGCACCTGGGGTTACATGAGAATTCTTGTTTCTATTCAGGTTTAAATTCACACCCCCTTCAGCAGCCAGTGATGTCACATTAACAATCTTTGGCATCATGAATGAATCTTCACTCTCTGCAATACCAAACAAAGCAAAACTCATCAGGATCACTGGTGACTGAAGCTGAAGACAATCTGCCCCCTCCCACATCATCTCCCCCCCAACAAAACCACCCTTACAAAGAGTTTAAAGCATCTCCTGAAATAGAGTGTCTTGGGCGGTTTGTACCTTCTTTTTTTCCCCTACAAATTTAACATTCAATCCACTCTGAAGAGTGAGTTGTATAAATAATATGAAATCCCATGATGTCTATTGTCTAGCAGAATTTTTGTTTTTCAGTTGAGCATGTTTGATAGAGGTTTTCCCCCCTAAGGCCAACCCTTGCAAACTCATCTTAGGATCTTTTCCCATCTGTCAGTTGACTACCAGTAGTAAAAAGAAAAGGAGGACTTGTGGCACCTTAGAGACTAACAAATGTATTTGAACATAAGCTTTCATGAGCTACAGCTCACTTCATCGGATACATGCAGTGGAAAATACAGTAGGGGGATTTTATATACACAGAGAACAACGGATGTTACCATACACACTGTAACGAGAGTGATCAGGTAAGGTGAGCTATTAGCAGCAGGAGAGAAAAAAACACCACCACCTTTTGTAGTGATAATCAAGGTGGGCCATTTTCATCAGTTGACATCTCAGGCATTGGCACCCTGACAGCAGGATTGTCTGGCTATGTAGACTCCCTCCTCAGGCCCTACGCTACCAGCACTCCCAGCTATCTTCGAGACACCACTGACTTCCTGGAGAAACTACAATCCATCGGTGATCTTCCTGAAAACACCATCTTAGCCACTATGGATATAGAAGCCCTCTACACCAACATTCCACACAAAGATGGACTACAAGCCGTCAGGAACAGTATCCCCGATAATGTCACGGCAAACCTGGTGGCTGAACTTTGTCCTCACCCATAACTATTTCACATTTGGGGAGAATGTATACCTTCAGATCAGTGGCACTGCTATGGGTACCCGCATGGCCCCACAGTATGCCAACATTTTTATGGATGACTTAGAACAACGCTTCCTCAGCTCTCATCCCCTAATGCTCCTACTCTACTTGCGCTACATTGATGACATCTTCATCATCCGGACCCATGGAAAAGAAGCCCTTAAGGAATTCCACCATGATTTCAACAATTTCCATCCCACCATCAACCTCAACCTGGACCAGTCCACACAAGAGATCCACTTCCTGGACACTATGTGACCATCGCTTCTTAGCACAGTAAACACCACCCTATACCGGAAACCTACTGACCGCTATACTTACCTACATGCCTCCAGCTTCCATCCAGACCACACCACACGATCCATTGTCTACAGCCAAACTCTAAGATACAACCGCATTTGCTCCAACCCCTCAGACAGAGACAAACACCTACAAGATCTCTATCAAGCGTTCTTACAACTACAGTACCCACCTGCTGATGTGAAGAAACAGACTGACAGAGCCAGAAGAGTATCCAGAAGTTACCTACTACAGGACAGGCCTAACAAAGAAAATAATAGAACGCCACTAGCCATCACCTTCAGCTCCCAACTAAAACCTCTCCAGTACATCATCAAGGATCTACAACCTATCCTGAAGGACAACCCATCATTCTCACAGATCTTGGGAGACAGGCCAGTCCTTGCTTACAGACAGCCCCCCAACCTGAAGCAAATACTCACCAGCAACCACACACCACACAACAAAACCACTAACCCAGGAACCTATCCTTGCAACAAAGCCCGTTGCCAACTGTGTCCACATAAATATTCAGGGGACACCATCATAGGGCCTAATCACATCAGCCACACTATCAGAGGCTTGTTCACCTGCACATCTACTAATGTGACATATGTCATCATGTGCAAGCAACGCCCCTCTGCCATGTACATTGGCCAAACTGGACAGTCTCTATGTAAAAGAATAAATGGACACAAATCAGACGTCAAGAATTATAAAATTCAAAAAACAGTCAGAGAACACTTCAATCTCTCTGATCACTCGATTACAGACTTAAAAGTTGCAATTCTTCAACAAAAAAACCTTCAAAAACAGACTCTAACGAGAGACTGCTGAATTGGAATTAATTTGTAAACTGGACACCATTAACTTAGGCCTGAATAAAGACTGGGAGTGGATGTGTCATTACACAAAGTAAAACTATTTCCCCATGTTTATTCCCCCCGCCCCGTTCCTCACACGTTCTTATCAACTGCTGGAAACGGCCCACCTTGATTATCACTACGAAAGGTTGTTCTCCCTCTCCCCGTCCCCTCTCCTGCTGGTAATAGCTCACCTTACCTGATCACTCTCGTTACAGTGTGTATGGTAACACCCATTGTTTCATGTTCTCTGTGTATATAAAATTCCTCTACTGTATTTTCCACTGCATGCATCCAATGAAGTGAGCTGTAGCTCATGAAAGCTTATGCTCAAATACATTTGTTAGTCTCTAAGGTGCCACAAGTATTCCTTTTCTTTTTGCGGACACAGACGAACACGGCTGCTACTCTGAAACCTACCAGTAGTAAGCATTCTGCAGACAAAATTCAGCCCTCAGTTACACGTGTGTAACCCTGTATCTTCAGGCTATGTCCCTCAGTGCCATGTGTGCAATTCCTCCTGTTTTCAGTGGATTGACACAAGCGAAACTGATTGGAATATAGCAAACAATTCTTCTGGTGATACACAAGACAGAAAATCCTCACACAGTCTCTCTTAGCTGCGCTTGCTCTCCAGAAGCAGAAGTAAAAGCAATATGTTCATTCATTTGCCCTGAAGTCAGTAGATATAACTACTACAGAGCAGGCCTGTGTAGAGTGCCACTTCTACATTAATTTTTAGAATAATGATTAGTTCATTCTAATTAATAGTGGAATTACTGCCATCATTCACTAAGCTAAGTTTACCAGCCTCTCCTTTTCCAGAGCTTCTTCAGTGAAGAGGAATTTTCTAAAGTGGGTTGGTGAAAGCCATGTAATGCTCACTGCCATCAAGAAATACTACTGTATTTGCACAATAATCTGCTGTACACTGCTACACTGGTAGCATCTGCTTTGGATTCCAAAACAGTTCCGAAACACGGCAGTCAGATTTTCCCCAGCCCTACATCTGAAACTGACCTTTTCCTTTCCTCCTTTGCTCCATATGCCCCGTTATATGGGTATCTCCAGTAAGATGGCGAGTGGTCGTCTCTTGGAGTTCTATGCACTGGATGACAGGAAGCTCTACTAATATAAACATCCACTATCTCTGCCTAGACCCCATGCACAATACTTCCGTCAAATGGTTCAGCTTTAATAGTGTCAGACATGAGACTTCCAAGATGGCTCAAACCTTAAGTGCTGCTGAATAGGAGGTCAAATAAATGCCCCTGTCCCCCGCACATAATTTTACTGAGAGCTACAAAACCGTGAAGGTGAGATGCAATGTTATTTACTATCCTGAAGAAAAGCTGAACCTAAATATTTGCAAAGAGAGCTTTCCATACCCCCAAACATAAGGATTTGTGATTGAAGAACTTACCTGAAGCAGGTTCTGCAGCTGTTCCTACAGCGGGGGGCACTGGGTTACTGGCAACGGTTGACAATGTAATGGGAATGGCTGAGTTAGTGAGGATGCCTTTCACTTGGACAGGAACTGTTGAGCCTGGTAGCTGAATCATCACGGATGCAATACCTTATTTGGGAAGAAGAGCAATTCTTTTTTAGATACCGGCTCAAAAACAGGAAATACAGCACTACAGCTCCATGCTGTATCTGATACTATACTACCATCTGAAAGCAGTCTATGAAATGGTTATCTGATTGTTCTATTTCTAATACAAATCAGCCCGATACTCTCCCTTCTACACAACATTTCAGATATTTTTCCTTTCTCTTTCATTTGGAAATACTAACATTCAACAACAGATTCTATTTACCTGATGATAAAACCATAAACAGCTCAATTGACTTGGTTAAGATTTTGGTTGTATAATCAAGTACAGTAACTCCCTGCTTAACGTTGTTTTGATCTTATGTCCCTGCTCAATTACAGAACATGCTCCATTTAAAGTTGTGCAATGCTTCGTTATAATGTAGTTTAGCTGTCTGCTTTGTCCACAGCTGGCAGCTCCCCTATCAGCTCCCTTACGCCGCCCCCCCCCCACAGCACCTCCCGCCTGCTGGCAGACGCCACAGATCAGCCCCTTCCCCCTCCTCCAGCCCGCAGCCATCAGCTGGCTTGTGGCATTCAGGAGGGAAGGGGAAGGAGCAAGGACTCGGCGCGCAGGCTCCTCCTCCCTTCACTGCCTCTTGAACGCCACAAACCAACTGATTGCTGCGGGCAGCAGGCAGGGGAGGGGGGGGGAAGCTGCGCACGGAGTCCTCGCTCCTCCCCGCTCCCTCCTGCCCCCTGAACGCCGCAAGTCAGCTGATTGCCGCAAGCAGGAGGGAGCGCGGAGGAGCGAGGACGTGCCGCGCAGTCTCCCTCTCCCTCCCCTGCCCGTGGCAATCAGCTGGCTTGCGGTGTTCAGGAGGCAGGGGAGGGAGGGGGAGCCTACGCGCCATGTCCTCGCTTCTCCCCACTCCCTCCTGCCTCCTGAATGCCACAAGCCAGCTGATTGCCATGGGCCTGAGGCAGAGGAGGGAGGAGCGAGGACGCAATGTGCAGAGTGGCGAAGAAGAGGCAGGTTAAGGGTGGGGGCTTGGGGGAAGGGGTGGAGTGGGCAGGCCGAGGGTTGAGCCCCCCATCCCTGGTGCTTGCAGAGTAGGGGAAGCTGCCGCTGCTGCTGCACAACGTGCTTCTCCTAGCTTACAGCACCTTCAGCCTCCTTGCCTGCCTCATTGTCTCCAGTGCCAGTGGGCTGCTCCTGTGTGGGGTAAGGCGGGGGCACCTCCCAACTATAGTATGTATGTACTGTATGGCAAAAAACAATTTCCCTGGAACCTACCCCCTCCCCGCATTTACATTCATTCTTATGGGGAAACTGGATTTGTTTAACATTGTTTCACTTAAAGTTGCATTTTTCAGGAACATAACTACAATGTTAAGTGAGGAGTTACTGTAGCTCTTTTTTATATAACACGTATATTTCCATAAGAATCCACCACACTCAGTGAAGTTGTGAGAATACAGAAAGAATGATATAAAAGGACACTATTGGTGAGGCACACGCCTTCTTACAGGAAAAAATGTTATTTTTATAAACTGAAGTGCATAAATGAACATAGATACAGATTCAACACCAGTTCTTACCTTCCAAAACCTGCTATCATGTGACCTTACCTGGCTGTGTTGTCACTGTGTTGCTGGCAACTTGAGGCTTTAGCTCAGCTTGCAGGAGTGTAGAAGGAACAGTGGCTACCTGTCCTGGCATCAGGGGGCTCTTCAGTGTAAGCACTTGCCCTTGTGGAGTCATCACTAGGCTGGCAGTAGTTAATGTAATAGGAGAGGATGTAGTCTCGACTGTATAAAAACACAAATATAAATCATACACTGTAAGTGATACTTCTGACACTGCATGCCAAAAGGCCTTTAACCAATATAAACTTACTAGTGAACAGCAATTCTCTTTTGAGTGAGTATCAATGTTGGTGTCCTCAGCCCACTTTGCTCAATTTGGACAATCTTCTTGGCTACAATCGGCTAGTAACTGGCAAACTCAGATTATCTTAATTCCCCCATGTGCAGATCTCAGACCCCACATAACCAATCACAGAAGTAGTTAATGTGATTTTTGTAAACTGCCAGACTCTCTTAGACTGTACCTTAGAACGTACAATATACATAACACACACAAACATTCTTGTTTTAATACTTCACCTTTACTTTGTATTAAATTAGTAAATTTATAGCAAGATGGCTACACAAAGCAGGTTGCAATTTCCCACCCAAGATATCCAATGATATATTTTTCCCTTTGCAACTAGATCAAACATATATCTTTCCCAGCCTACCGGCAACCTGGCCTCCTTTCCTGGCGAGTATCAATGGCTTCCCCCGCCTATTTGTCACAATCATTTGTTCCAACTCTTTGGAGGAAGTGGAGGATTCTTCTTGCTGTCTGCTGGGCTTGGTGGACACAACAAGTTCCTCTGGCTCAACTTGTTTCCTCTTCTTTTGTGCTTCTACTGCTTTCTGTTTGGCATAAATATATTCTAGCTTCTTCAGGACCACCTCTTCTGTCTTACCTGTAGAAAGGTTAACAGAGACAGAGAGTCAACATGTCCTCAGATTCTATTTGCTTTCAGGACTAAGAGTTGGAATGGAACCATGCAGACCCAGCAGGTTAGCCCCAATGCAAATTTTTTTGGCGGGGGGGGGGGGGGGGGCAGTAAACCCCCTTCAATCTCCAAAGAACAGTCTAGAGCAGAGGTGGGCAAACTACAGCCCGCGGGCCACATCCAGCCCGCGGGACTGTCCTGCCCAGCCCCTGAGCTCCCGGCCGTGGAGGCTAGCCTCCAGCCCCTCCCCTGCTGTCCCCCCTCCCCCAAAGCCTCAGCGCGCCGCACTGCCAGTGTTCTGGCCCGCTGCTCCTGTCCGGCAGCACGGCAGGCTCCGGGCAGGCGGTGTGGCTGCAAGCACCTGCTGCTCTGAGCAGCATGGTAAGGGGGCGGGGAGAGGGGGGGTTGGATAAGGGGCAGGGGGTCCCAGGGGCAATCAGGGGACAGGGAGCAGTTGGATAGGCATAGGAGTCCCTGGGGCGCTGTCGGGAGAAGTGCGGGGTTGATAGGGGTCGGAGCAGTCAGGGGACAGGGAGCAGGGGGGGTTGGATAGGGGGTGGGGTCCTGGGGGGCAGGGGTGTCAACAGGGGTTGAGGCAGTCAGGAAGCAGGGGCGGTTGGATGAGGAAGAGGTTTGGGGGAGGTGTGTGTCAGGGAACAAGGGGGGTTGGATAGGCATGGGAGTCCTGGGGGGCCTGTTTGGGGGCGGAGGTGTAGACAGGGGTTGGGGCAGTCAGGGGACGGGGGGATGGGATGCGGGTGGACTCTTGGGGGGCAGTTCGGGGTGGGGATCTCAGGAGGGGACGGTCAAAGGACAAGGAGCAGCAGGGGTTGGATGGGTCGGGAGTTTGAGGGGGACGGGAAGTGGGAGGGGCGGATAGGGGGCGGGGCTAGGCTGTTTCAGGAGGCAGAGCCTTCCCTACCCGGCCCTCCATACAGTTTCGCAATGCTGATGTGGCCCTCAGGCCAAAAAGTTTGCCCACCCCGGTCTAGAGCACACCACAGAAACAGGAAAATGTATCAACATTTACCCAAAATTTCCTTTCTTCAAGGAGAAACATTAGATCTTAAAATTGGTCTTCAGCCTGTCTGCAGCTTTGATAGACAGAACTCAGACCTAATAACCAATGACTCAGGGATATATGTCCCTCCCTGACGGACAGGTTGCCAGCTGAGAACTTTCACAGCTACAATGAAAACTGCGTTGTCCTTAACTATGAATACACTGACAGCTGGGCATGAGAACATTATTTACTTAGCTATGCATGGGGATTCTTCATCTTACCCAAAGTTGTTCAGATCTGTTGATCTTACTATTCAAAGAAAGGAAAATTTTAGCGTAAGCTCCTATAAGTTTTAATATTATTCAGATCAGTAAGATCCACAGACTGTACAATGGGATTTTATCAACAGTGTGTAGGTACGGTGAGAATTTACCTAGAAATTTAGCTTAATACATGATCAAAACTGATATAACTATACACAGAAAGACAAAGTGGGTGAGGTAATATCTTTTATTGGACAACTTCTGTTGGCGAGAAACACAAGTTTTTGAGCCACACAGAGCAGACCGACACAGCCACAACTACACTACATATAAAACTGTACACAGGCTGTTTCCCAAATCACAGAGGTACTATATAGTCAATACCATCCTTCCAACTACAGCAGCAGGGGAGGCTTACCTGCCAGCTCTGAAGCATATTATAAAGGACCAGGAGGCTGTCTTGCAGATTTCTTCTTAAGAACAGTATGTCTCCATCCAGAGGCATATACTGCATTTACGGAGTGTGACCAGAGTTCACTAAAAGACAAATTCTTTCCCTCATATGGCTCAAGTATATGCCACCTGATCCACCTAGACATGTAAGGTTCTGAAATACGAACACTCTCTCTTCCCTGCTTACACCCAACAGATAGACTGCAAATAGTGAGCTTGCTTGCTTTAATGTTTTACGTTTGTCTAGATAAATTTTGTGCGCTAGGTGGACATCCCATATGCCACAGCTTTTCCATGAGGCACAATGGTTTGGGACAGAAGGACTTTAGTCCTACCACCCATAACTTATGAAATATGAAGTTGACTTTACATGCCTAGATGAATATCAGGATCATCCTGAGAACCAATTTATCAGCATGGAATATGCAATACTTGTATTCTCCGGACCTTGCTAATTCCATATCCCATCTGGCTGATGCAGCTGTTATCATAAAAACCAGTAGACAATTGATAGTATATGGACAGAGCCGTTGAAAGGATGTCATGAAAGGAATTAGCAGCAGACTGATGTCCAAAGTTGAAGCCCTGTGTTGCAGTTGAGGATATAGGAGAAAGGCTCTTTGGACAAAACTCTGTTTCTGGAGGAAGTGAAATATTCTTCTCTCTGGATATCCCAGTGCACTGGATACTAAGATCCTAAAGCTCTGCAGCAGGAAGGTATGTCCACACTTCCTTTACCCGTGGAGGTGAAACAAAAGTAGCAGGTCTCTTCAGCAGGAAGGTTGTTTCCCTGAGCCAGTGATTGACAGGTCTGAGCTCTGTCCTCAAAGCTGCAGATGAGCTGAAGATCCACTGTAGAATCTTTGGCCCTTGCTGCTTGAAGAAATAAATACTTCCTTTTCTGTGTTTATGACACTGTACCTTATATTATCAGAAACACACCCCAATCCCAAATTAGTCTTCTTCTTTCTTAGAATCTATGGACAGATTCTCAAAGGTATTTAATGGGAGTTAGGCACCTATGTACCTTTGAGGAGCTGACCCTAAATCTCATATCTGCACATTCTACCACCTCTGTGTATAACCACTAATGGCCACCCCACTTCCTCAAGTCCTTTCTTTCACTATTCCAACCACTATGTCCCCTTAAACCACCTCACCTGAAAGTGTGGATACTTTACGGATCAGAATGTCTTGTTTGCGAGTCAGTAAGTTCTTCTGCCCAATCAGTTTATCTGCCTGATCAGTCAACCCCTGGATTTCTTCGTAGGCCTAGAAGCATGTCAGAATACCAGTTTAGAGACCAAGCTAATGCAGAATAAGTAGTTCTCCTTTCCCAGTCAAAAAGGCATTTTGAAAGTCTCCCTACAGACATTTCCCATCATTATTTTAAGAAATAAGGAGACAGAAAAAAAGTTCAGTCACTGTGTTGTAATGTCTCTCTGAATGCAGTTCAAATAGGATGAATGTTGGTTTCTTCCACTTCATCTTTACGCACATCTAGTTTCACATCTAGTCTAACCTGTATAACAAAAGCCACCGAACTGCCCCAAAATAATTCCTAGATCATGTATTTCAGAAAAACACCCACTCTTGATTTAAAAATGGTCAGTGATGGAGAAACCATCATGATCCTTGGTAAACTGTTCCAGTGGTTAATTACTCTCGCTGTTAAAAATGTATACTGTATTTCCAGTCTGAATTTGTCTTGCTTCACCTTCCAGTCATTGGATCATGATATACTTTTCTCTGCTAGACTGAAGAATTCAATATTAAATATTTGTACCATGCAGGTATTTTACAGTGTAATCAAGTCACCACTTAACCTTTTCTCCTATAAATTAAACAGATCGAGCTTTCTTCAGTCTATCATTAGAAAGCACATTTTTCTAGTCCTTTAATCATTTTCATGGCTCCTCTCTGAACCCTGTCCAATTTCTCAACATCCTTCTTCAACTGTGGACACCAGAACTGGACACACTATTCCAGCAGCACTTTCACCGGTTCCAAACACAGAAGTAAAATAACCTTGCTACCCTATTTCAGATTTCCTGTTTATGCATCCAAGGATTACATTAGCTCTTTTGGCCATAGCATCACACTGGGAGCTAATGTTCAGCAGATTATCCACCATGACTTCCAAATCTTTTCCAGTCACTGCTTCCCAGGATAGAGTTCCCCATCCTGTAAATATGGCCTACACTCTTTGTTACTAGATGTATTCATTTACATTTAGCAGTATCATACTGAATATTGTTTGCTTGCACCCAGTTTGCCAAGCGATCCAGATCACTCCGTATCAGTGACCTGTCCTTTTCATTATTTACCACTCGCAATTTTTGCCTTACCTGCAATCCTCATCAGTGATGATTTTATGTTTTCCTCCAGATCATTAACAAAAATGTTAAACCACATGGGGCTAAGAACCCACCCCTGCACGACCCTCTTAGAAACACAGCCATTTGATGATGCATCCCTACTTACGATTACATTTTGATCCCTCTCAGTTAGCCAGCTTTTAATTCATTTAATGTGTGCCACGTTAATTTTACATCTTTCTCATTTTTTTAAATCAAAATGTCATGTAGTACCAAATCAAATGCTTTACAGAAGTGCACGTATACTACAACAACGGTCTTACCTTTATCAACCAAACTTGTAATCTCATAAAAAAAAATATATCAAGTTAGTTTGACAGGAT